>NC_064616.1:938814018-939439018 GCF_023898315.1 Schistocerca nitens | reverse complement strand
TTTTGTTGTAAGTGTCGTCTTGAATTTCGCGATAGCACCACGTGTAAATCATCAGCTTGATGTACTACTCCATTTGCTCTGTCATCTCTGTTTAGGTTGTCTGTCAGTGGTTCAACTGAAATGCTCCAGAATATGGGACTTTTTATGGACCACTGTGGGTACCCTTTAATTTTTCCTGACAACCCCTTGGGGGTCCTCTCGCCGTTCTACAAATCTGTTTCTGCAGTAGTCAAGGAAGCTGTCCCATAAAGTTGTTGGGATCTGGACTTGTCTTTACACTGGGAATAGCGCAGGACACCAAAGACTGTCAAAAGCGCAGACTTACCAATTAATATTGACTTCACATATTTGTCCTGTGTCCTCTGGGTTACATATAAAAGCCCTATTCACTGCATCGTCGATAGACTTGTGTGGCCAGAACCGAGACTGATGTAGCAGAAGCTATCAGTGTGACTGTAGTCTGCCATATAGTAACCTCTCCTGGACCTTCCCTAGTACTTTAAGTAGACATATCGGTCTATATGGTTTTTTGTATGTAGAGTCTTTGTCCTCTGATGTTTTGATAACTACTGCGTTGGCCGTCTTCCAACAGGCGGGTATTCTCCCTTGCTGTAAAGAGCCATCAAATACGTCCGACAGGTAGGGGACAACCTGTGGGGCAGCAATTTTAACAGTTTCTGACTGGACTCCGCCTGTGGCTGGAGCTATTCTGTCTTTAAGTTTCGTAATTTCCTGCGCAACCTCCTCACTGAAAAGGAGTAACGGTTCCAGCACTTATGTAGTTAATGTCCATTTGTCTCCGTAGGTCAATGCGGCGGTGATGCTGGTCGTGTGAGGGGTCAACATCTGCTAGTAGCTTGTTTGGCAGCTTGTCATCTTATCCCCAGTCCGCCCCCTGTAGCTGAGTGGTCAGCGAGAGAGAGTATCAATCCTAAGGGCCCGGGTTCGATTCCCGGCTGGGTCGGAGATTTTCTCCGCTCAGGGACTGGGTGTTGTGTTGTCATAATCATCATTATTTCATCCCCATCGACGCGCAAGTCGCCGAAGTGGCGTCAAATTGATAGACTTGCACCCGGCGAATGGTCTACCCGACGGGAGGCCCCAGTCACAAGACATTTATATTTTTATCTTATTCCTGATGAAATTAGGCCCAACAACATGACCAAAGATCATCCATGGGAACATCTTTAGCACAAACAGCACGCCTGACGTTCTAGAAAGCAATCGTTAATTCCTTCAACGTTAGGTCCAAGGGGTATTTTTCATTTCATTCCACTCATTTGTTTCTGTCTATGTGGGTGCGTACATGTGTGTGCGTGCGTGCATGTGTGTGTGTGTGTGTGTGTGTGTGTGTGTGTGTGTGTGTGTATTATGATGAAATTCACTGATTCATCAAAAAGACGTCGGTAGGCACTGATAATTGAATCACCCATTCGGAGGCAGCAATATTCAGTGGCCTCTCCTCTCTTTGTCCAGGAGACGGCGTGCTAACGGTCTTCCATTTCATTCCATCTCTAGTTGCCTCGTCACTATGGTGCGAGTTTACTCCTGAAACTGTTGTGGGAAGAATAAAAATGTGGAGACATCAACTGATGTTAACTTCTCCTCAGTCTTGCTATCTTCATCGTCAGCTGCCTCTGGCAAAATATCACCATCTGAATATTGTAAGTCGCTTTCTCTTTCACTATCTGAGTTCTCCAGAGCACACGTTCATCAGTAAAACGGGGCAGAAAGGAAGAACATAAGCAGTATTGCTAGTCAGGATGTGCTCGTTTCTTCTGCGAGCGTTGTGGGGTCCGTAGAGGGTTTTGGAGAAAAGTATAGCATGTCCGGTAGCTCCAGACAAAACTGCCGTAGTCATACAACAGTTTTTTAGTAATTTATTTAGCTTAGAGAATGTTTTGAGGGCGCTCCAGTTTTGGGCGCGTTTCGGTGTTCCCTCGTAATATTCCGGGACTGTGGCTGCTGGCGAGGCTGCATACGGTGTGTACGCGCTGCCCTGGAGACAGCGGCTGAGCTGGCATCTCTGGTATGCCGGCAACTGTGCTGACAGTGGCGGCACCACCTTTCGTGGCTTTCAGCGGCGCGGGGCGGCGGATGCCGCGACGACATCGGGCTATGTCACGTTCCGCAGCGTTGTAGTCTTATGTTGATACCACTGCCGGGACAGAGATGACTGGACCATCACATCTAGCTCTCGGGACGGCGGCTGCGGCAAAGTGTGGAGCTGCCCTGGCATAAGCGTTAGGCAGAGGTTCAAAAATGGTTCAAATGGCTCTGAGCACTATGGGACTCAACTACTGTGGTCATTAGTCCCCTAGAACTTAGAACTACTTAAACCGAACTAACCTAAGGACATCACACACAACCATGCCCGAGGCAGGATTCGAGCCTGCGACCGTAGCAGTCGCGCGGTTCCGGACTGCGCGCCTAGAACCGCTAGACCACCGCGGCCGGCCGGCAGAGGTTCGTGTTCCGGCGGTGGTAGATGCGTCCTCATCTTTGGTACAGTGCTAAACATCACAGACTCGACGTCACATAACTGCCCAGCTATTTGACGATGAGAAGCTGGTTCGACCACCTTTAAACACTACTGTTCCATGCTAATTTCAGGGTAAACTAGGTGTCTGTGGGTCGCACCAGATCTTCTGGATCAGAGGCGACGACCCAGTCGTCGCGCTGGGACTGTAATACTCCCTGCAGGCTGGCTCAGCGATGGTAGAGGCGGCCACTCGTGACTGACACGGTTGCGAAGCTGCTGACCGCGCACTCCACTGGCCAGCGACCGACACAGGCTGTGGCCTGATTCCGTCCTGGCGCTGCACTGCTGGGTCTAAGTCTCATTTATAACTGTACTCTTCACAAACTGCAAGGTCACGCTGCCTGTTACTGCTAAAAAACCGCTAAGTGACGAGGTGAGAAACAACAACACAAGCCATATGACTGAAAATTTACGATACAATGTTGTTGTTGTTGTGGTCTTCAGTCCTGAGACTGGTTTGATGCAGCTCTCCATGCTACTCTATCCTGTGCAAGCTTCTTCATCTCCCAGTACCAACTGCAACCTACATCCTTCTGAATCTGCTTAGTGTATTCATCTCTTGGTCTCCCTCTACGATTTTTACCCTCCACGCAGCCCTCCAATGCTAAATTTGTGATCCCTTGATGCCTCAGAACATGTCCTACCAACCGATCCCTCCTTCTAGTAAAGTTGTGCCACAAACTTCTCTTCTCCCCAATCCTATTCAATACCTCCTCATTAGTTACGTGATCTACCCACCTTATCTTCAGCATTTTTCTGTAGCACCACATTTAGAAAGCTTCTATTCTCTTCTTGTCCAAACTATTTATCGTCCATGTTTCACTTCCATACATGGCTACACTCCATACAAATACTTTCAAAGTTTTTACTTCTTCTCCATGAATTTTAATACCTACTCCGAATTTTTCTTTTGTTTCCTTTACTGCTTGGTCAATATACAGATTGAATAACATCGGGGAGAGCCTACAACCCTGTCTCACTCCTTTCCCAACCACTGCTTCCCTTTCATGCCCCTCGACTCTTATAGCTGCCATCTGGTTTCTGTACAAATTGTAAATAGCCTTTCGCTCCTTGTATTTTACCCCTGCCACCTTCAGAATTTGAAAGAGAGTATTCCAGTTAACGTTGCCAAAAGCTTTCTCTAAGTCTACAAATGCTAGAAACTTAGGTTTGCCTTTTCTTAATCTTTCTTCTAAGATAAGTCGTAAGGTTAGTATTGCCTCACGTGTTCCAACATTTCTACGGAATCCAAACTGATCTTCCCCGAGGTCCGCTTCTACCAGTTTTTCCATTCGTCTGTAAAGAATTCGCGTTAGTATTTTGCAGCTGTGACTTATTAAACTGATAGTTCGGTAATTTTCACATCTGTCAACACCTGCTTTCTTTGGGATTGGAATTATTATATTCTTCCAGAAGTCTGAGGGAATTTCGCCTGTCTCATACATCTTGCTCACCAGATGGTAGAGTTTTGTCATGACTGGCTCTCCCAAGGCCATCAGTAGTTCTAATGGAATGTTGTCTACTCCCGGGGCCTTGTTTCGACTCAGGTCTTTCAGTGCTCTGTCAAACTCTTCACGCAGTATCTTATCTCCCATTTCATTTCATCTACATCCTCTTCCATTTCCATAATATTGTCCTCAAGTACATCGCCCTTGTATAAACCCTCTATATACTCCTTCCACCTTTCTGCCTTCCCTTCTTTGCTTAGAACTGGGTTGCCGTCTGAGCTCTTGATATTCATACAAGTGGTTCTCTTCTCTCCAAAGGTCTCTTTAATTTTCCTGTAGGCAGTATCTATCTTACCCCTAGTGAGACATGCCTCTACATCCTTACATTTGTCCTCTAGCCATCCCTGCTTAGCCATTTTGCACTTCCTGTCGATTTCATTTTTGAGACGTTTGTATTCCTTTTTGCCTGCTTCATTTACTGCAATTTTATATTTACTCCTTTCATCAATTAAATTCAATATTTCTTCTGTTACCCAAGGATTTCTATTAGCCCTCGTCTTTTTACCTACTTGATCGTCTGCTGCCTTCACTACTTCATCCCTCAGAGCTACCCATTCTTCTTCTACTGTATTTCTTTCCCACATTCCTGTCAATTGTTCCCTTATGCTCTCCCTGAAACTCTCTACCACCTCTGGTTCTTTCAGTTTATCCCGGTCCCATCTCCTTAAATTCCCACCTTTTTGCAGTTTCTTCAGTTTCAATCTGCAGTTCATAACCAATAGATTGTGGTCAGAATCCACATCTGCCCCTGGAAATGTCTTACAATTTAAAACCTGGTTCCTAAATCTCTGTCTTACCATTATATGATCTATCTGATACCTTTTGGTATCTCCAGGATTCTTCCAGGTATACAACCTTCTTTTATGATTCTTGAACCAAGTGTTAGCTGTGATTAAGTTATGCTCTGTGCAAAATTGTACAAGGCGGCTTCCTCTTTCATTTCTTCCACCCAATCCATATTCACCTACTATGTTTCCTTCTCTCCCTTTTCCTACTTACGAATTCCAGTCACCCATGACTATTAAATTGTCGTCTCCCTTCACTACCTGCATAATTTCATTTATCTCGTCATACATTTCATCAATTTCTTCATCATCTGCAGAGCTAGTTGGCATATAAACATGTACTACTGTAGTAGGCATGGGCTTCGTGTCTATCTTGGCCACAATAATGCGTTCACTATTGGTTCAAGAATCATAAGAGAAGGTTGTATACCTGGAAGAATCCTGGAGATACTAAAAGGTATCAGATAGATTATATAATGGTAAGACAGAGATTTAGGAACCAGGTTTTAAATGGTAAGACATTTCCAGGGGCAGATGTGGATTCTGACCACAATCTATTGGTTATGAACTGCAGATTGAAACTGAAGAAACTGCAAAAAGGTGAGAATTTAAGGAGATGGGACCTGGATAAACTGAAAGAACCAGAAGTTGTAGAGTGTTTCAGGGAGAGCATAAGGGAACAATTAACAGGAATGGGGGAAAGAAATACAGTAGAAGAAGAATGGGTAGCTCTGAGGGATGAAGTAGTGAAGGCAGCAGACGATCAAGTAGGTAAAAAGACGAGGGCTAATAGAAATCCTTGGGTAACAGAAGAAATATTGAATTTAATTGATGAAAGGAGAAAATATAAAATTGCAGTAAATGAAGCAGGCAAAAAGGAATACAAACGTCTCAAAAATGAGATCGACAGGAAGTGCAAAATGGCTAAGCAGGGATGGCTAGAGGACAAATGTAAGGATGTAGAGGCATGTCTCACTAGGGGTAAGATAGATACTGCCTACAGGAAAATTAAAGAGACCTTTGGAGAGAAGAGAACCACTTGTATGAATATCAAGAGCTCAGACGGCAACCCAGTTCTAAGCAAAGAAGGGAAGGCAGAAAGGTGGAAGGAGTATATAGAGGGTTTATACAAGGGCGATGCACTTGAGGACAAAATTATGGAAATGGAAGAGGATGTAGATGAAATGAAATGGGAGATAAGATACTGCGTGAAGAGTTTGACAGAGCACTGAAAGACCTGAGTCGAAACAAGGCCCCGGGAGTAGACAACATTCCATTAGAACTACTGATGGCCTTGGGAGAGCCAGTCATGACAAAACTCTACCATCTGGTGAGCAAGATGTATGAGACAGGCGAAATTCCCTCAGACTTCTGGAAGAATATAATAATTCCAATCCCAAAGAAAGCAGGTGTTGACAGATGTGAAAATTACCGAACTATCAGTTTAATAAGTCACAGCTGCAAAATACTAACGCGAATTCTTTACAGACGAATGGAAAAACTGGTAGAAGCGGACCTCGGGGAAGATCAGTTTGGATTCCGTAGAAATGTTGGAACACGACTTATCTTAGAAGAAAGATTAAGAAAAGGCAAACCTACGTTTCTAGCATTTGTAGACTTAGAGAAAGCTTTTGGCAACGTTAACTGGAATACTCTCTTTCAAATTCTGAAGGTGGCAGGGGTAAAATACAAGGAGCGAAAGGCTATTTACAATTTGTACAGAAACCAGATGGCAGTTATAAGAGTCGAGGGGCATGAAAGGGAAGCAGTGGTTGGGAAAGGAGTGAGACAGGGTTGTAGGCTCTCCCCGATGTTATTCAATCTGTATATTGAGCAAGCAATAAAGGAAACAAAAGAAAAATTCGGAGTAGGTATTAAAATTCATGGAGAAGAAGTAAAAACTTTGAGGTTTGCCGATGACATTGTAATTCTATCAGAGACAGCAAAGGACTTGGAAGAGCAGTTGAACGGAATGGAAAGTGTCTTGAAAGGAGGATATAAGATGAACATCAACAAAAGCAAAACGAGGATAATGGAATGTAGTCAAATTAAATCGGGTGATGCTGAGGGAATTAAATTAGGAAATGAGACACTTAACGTAGTAAAGGAGTTTTGCTATTTAGGGAGTAAAATAACTGATGATGGTCGAAGTAGAGAGGATATAAAATGCAGACTGGCAACGGCAAGGAAATCGTTTCTGAAGAAGAGAAATTTGTTAACGTCGAGTATAGATTTAGGTGTCAGGAAGTCGTTTCTGAAAGTATTTGTATGGAGTGTAGCCATGTATGGAAGTGAAACATGGACGATAACTAGTTTGGACAAGAAGAGAATAGAAGCTTTCGAAATGTGGTGCTACAGAAGAATGCTGAAGATAAGGTGGGTAGATCACGTAACTAATGAGGAGGTATTGAATAGGATTGGGGAGAAGAGAAGTTTGTGGCACAACTTGACTAGAAGAAGGGATCGGTTAGTAGGACATGTCCTGAGGCATCAAGGGATCACAAATTTAGCATTGGAGGGCAGCGTGGAGGGTAAAAATCGTAGAGGGAGACCAAGAGATGAATACACTAAGCAGATTCAGAAGGATGTAGGTTGCAGTAGGTACTGGGAGATGAAGAAGCTTGCACATGATAGAGTAGCATGGAGAGCTGCATCAAACCAGTCTCAGGACTGAAGAACACAACAACAACAACATGCTGTTTGTAGTAGCTAACCCGCACTCCTATTTTTTTATTCATTATTAAACCTACTCCTGCATTACCCATATTTGATTTTGTATTTATAAATCTGTAATCACCTGACCAAAAGTCTTGTTCCTCCTGCCACCGAACTTCAATAATTCCTACTATATCTAACTTTAACCTATCCATTTCCCTTTTTAAATTTTCTAACCTACCTGCCCGATTAAGGGATCTGACATTCCACGCTCCGATCCGTAGAATGCCAGTTTTCTTTCTCCTGATAACGACGTCCTGTTGAGTAGTCCCCGCCCGGAGATCCGAATGGAGGACTATTTTACCTCCGGAATATTTTACCCAAGAGGACGCCATCATCATTTAATCATACAGTAAAGCTGCATGTCCTCGGGAAAAATTACGGCTGTAGTTTCCCCTTGCTTTCAGCCATTCGCAGTACCAGCACAGCAAGGCCGTTTTGGTTAATGTTACAAGGCCAGATGAGTCAATCATCCAGACTGTTGCCCCTGCAACTACTGAAAAGGCTGCTGCCCCTCTTCAGGAACCACATATTTGTCTGGCCTCTCAACAGATACCCCTCCGTTGTGGTTGCACCTACGGTACGGCCATCTGTATCGCTGAGGTACGCAAGCCTCCCCACCAACGGCAAGGTCCATTGTTCATGGGGGAAGACGATACAATGTCCAGCTGAAAATATCACAGACAATGCGTCTATCATTATTATAAAATATGGAGCTATGTGGGAAGATGTCAAGAACTGAATTCATTATAGCGAAATAAAAACTGAAAGGAGTCTTTTAAGCCCTTTCGCTTTCTAGTACTTACTGAGACATGTTTCGCAACATATACGTTGCTACGTTGTTGTACGTTCTTCTCGTATTCGTCATCGAAATGCAAGTGTGGAGTGTCAGTGAAGAGATTAAAACACAATGCAGTGAAACAACTCGTAGAAAACATATGGACCGGCCGCGGTGGCCTAGCAGTTCTAGGCGCTTCAGTCCGGAATCACGCGGCTGTTACGGTCGCAGGTTCGAATCCTGCCTCGGGCATGGATGCGTGTGATGTCCTTAGGTTAGTTAGGTTTAAGTAGTTCTATGTCTAGGGGACTGATGACCTCAGATGTTAAGTCCCATAGTGCTTAGAGCCATTTGAACCATTTTTTTGAAAAAATCTTGATGATGTGGCTTATGATACGGGAGTACACACCGATACAGGAGTATACACCGAAAATAATATAGCATGTCCGTATGTTAGAATATGCACAATCTAACTTGGCTCCTTCTTGCTCAGACTTCACAATAGGGGAAGGAACAACGATAGTCATGGGGTTTGCATTGCTAGTGGTCGGCGGCCAGCGCAGGATACGAGATGCAGTGCAACAGCTCACAATCAGAACTTGTAAAGTACAACTAAGGACAGTGTAAACGAGAGTATTAACTGTTTGTTCCGGTTATGATCAATAATTCGACAAATTAACCGACTTTTATTAAAAACACAATATGTTACAGGATTACGCCGACATTGCAACTAGAGCGATTTATTTTCGCCTGACTTGTATACCTTCCTTTCTTTCTCTTCTTTCCATGTTAAAATTAGCTTATTTTGCCAAAACACTGTGGGAGTTTACAGAATTTCATCTGGAGATAGATACAGATTTCATCTCAAGTAGAATGAGAAATACAGTATGTCTACTACATTTCATATGCAGCAATGTATGATATTACATGCGCCAAATGAAAATGCGTAGCAACTCCTATTTCTCACCGTAAACTTCATGAATTTCATGCAGTAACTTACTTAATGTCGAATTATCACAATAACTATGACCATTAAGGAAACGATTGGCGGTTCATCTTGAATCTGATGTTTGACGCAAGGAGATGCGAGAGAATCAAATATTTTACCGACTAGTTTCTTTAAAATCTTTCGACAAACACTGCAGAACAGCAATTTGTGCTCAGCTCCATTTCCATAATGTAGCGAGATGGCAACCAGCCACGCTGAAACGTGCAGAGAATGTTTTAGTCATAACGAAAGTAGCACACAGCTCAGCAGGCGACAACGAACTGTGGTAGATGCCCCTTTGGAACGGAGAAGTGAACTCGAGCAGCTCTCACAATGAGAATGCACTTCTACACAGGGGCCAAGCAGTCTTCGGTGATCCCCAATCATGTAAACTGCACATATTTTTCCATTCTGTTGTGATTTACTCTGTTGTGTCTAGACCATACAGCCTAGACACAATGCTGTAGCCGATAGGGCACGCAATGCTAACGCAGACGGGCGTGAAGTCTGGAACATGAGACTTATAAATGAATAAGAAGAAAAGTACGTAGATGCTTGTTACTTAACTTTTAATTAGTCCTTGGAATACATCTCTCTTGAATATTAGTAAGCTATAGGCACTGATACAAATGGCGCCTTGCTAGGTGGTCGCCATTTAACTTAGCAGAGGGCTATTCTACTGTCTATCTCTCGGCAAATGAGAGCAAGGCTTAGCACGTCCAATCGCTAGCTATGTTGTCCGTACAACTGGGGACGAGGTCTCCTCAGTCTCTCGAGACCTGCCTTGTGGTGGCGCTAGGTTTGCGATCCCACAGTGGCGACACGCGGGTCCGACATGTACCACAGGACCGCGGCCGATTTAAGTTACCACCTAGTAAGTGTGGTGTCTAGCGGTGACACCACATACTCACTTCCTTGAAACTGCAGTATTCACTTCAGTGATGGATTAGGGAAGAACACAACACAACACAGCAACTTCTGTTGGCTTCACAATCCATTAGTCATGCCACAGCGACCGCTGGCGCCATAACATGAGAAGGATATTTGTGGAGAGGTTCCTGAAGAGAGCCTCAGCCATACGATTAGCGGCTGGGGCAACATTCGAGATCACTGACTGTTATGGCCTTGCAGTTTCGGTACTGCAAACGGCTGAAAGCAATGGAAAACTACAGCTGCTGTATTTCTGGACACCATGAAGCTGTGTTCTATGATCTAATGATGACGGCATCTTCTTGAGTAAAATATTGTCGAAGTAAAATAATCCCCCATTGACATCTCTGGGTGAGGATTAATCAGGAGGACACTATAATTAGGATAAGTAAATCTGGCAGTCAACGAGTCGTAGCGTGTAATTTAAGATCAAGTAGGAAGCTTAGAAAATTTAAAAAGCGAACTGGATTGGCTGAAGTTCGATGAAACAGAAATTAGTGAACTGCAAAGGCGGGAAGACCATGATTTCTGTGATTTCTGGTCAGATAAATACGGGATTATCAACACCAAATCAAACAGAGATAATGTATGAGTAGGTCTAGTAACGAATAAGAGAATAGGAAAACGAGCGACTTACTGTGGTCAGGATAGTGAATGCATTATTATAGCCAAGATAAACAAAGCCAACACACAATACAACAGCACAAGTTTGTATGCCTCCTAGCTCCACAGTTCATGTAGTGATTGAAAGACTTGATGATGAGATAAAACCTAATAATTTACATCTTTAAGGAAAACGATAAAGCAATTGTGATGTGAATCTGGAATTCGATTGGAGGAAAAGCAGGAGATGGAAAAATACTAATAAAACATGGCCTGGGAGGAATGAAAGTGGGAGTCACCTGGAATTTTATATACAGAACTATTTAATGATTGTTAATTCTTTGCTTAAGAACTGTGGAAGTTATTAGATAAATTATATAGCTACATGTCATAGTTACAGAAAGGAATTATAAACTGCAAAGTACTTCCAGGGACAGATGTGGGCATAGGTCATCATTTATTGGTGATAAACTGCAGATTTAAACTGAAAAAATGCATAAAAGTAGGATATTACAAAGATTGGATCTGGATAAATTGAATGAGGCATTGGTTCTTGAGAAAGCAATTGGCAACGACATACTGAAACAGGGGTAAAGTAGACTTAGAGATAAATGGGTAGATTTCAGAAAGTAAATAGTGGAGACAATACAGGATCAAATAGGCAAAGACAAGGCCGAGTAGAAATCATTGGGTAACCCGTGAGATACTGAATCTTATTGACGAAAGGAGAAGACAAAAATGCATAAATGAAGAAGGCAAAAGATATCTAAGAAATGTCATTCACAGACTGTGTAAAATGGCAACACCGGAATACCTACATGAAAAATATAAGTATTCAGATGGTTCAAATGGCTCTGAGCACTATGCGACTTAACTTATGAGGTCATCAGTCGCCTAGAACTTAGAACTAATTAAACCTAACTAACCTAAGGACATCACACACATCCATGCCCGAGGCAGGATTCGAACCTGCGACCGTAATATAAGTATTAGGAGCACTCATGATTATAGGAAAACACGGAGATGGATAAAAATATGAAAACACCGTGAGAAGTGTCTGAACATAAATACAGACCCTAGCCAAACCCGCTGTTTGCGCTGTTGTATTTTACCACGAAATGCAGCTATGGAGTGTCAGTCGCGGTCTGGACAGTGTTCTGTGTAGTTGTGAGTGCATTCCAACGTAGCCAAGTTGTTGCTGCTAGTGTGGTGGGTGTTTTTGCAACCAAGTTAGCCGAGGTGATTGTTGTTTCAAGGTGTACCGTATGTAAGATTTACACTGTATAAAGGGAATGTGGGAAAATATCATCCTCTAAGTAACAATGTGAACGATAGTGAGTGTTGAGTGATTGTGAGGGACGGTCGTTGAAGAGGATTGGGACAAGAATAAGAAGACGACAGCTGCAAAAGTCACTGCAGACTAAATGTCGCACTCGCAACCTTTGTCAGAATTAAAACAACGCGAAGGGAGCTCGATAAGCAGGGAACTGCAGGGCGAGGTGGAATTCCAAAACCACTCATCAATGAGAAAACGTAATATCGAATCCATCAAACCTGGACTATTGAGAAATTGAAGAATGTCATCTGGTCAGATGAGATTTGTTTGTCGTTGTTCGCAGGTTTCGGCCCACTTTACATCTTAGAGTGGAACATGGTGGGAGTTCCGTGGTATTCCATGGGTCCCATGGTTACTCTGAAAGGTAGCTTTACTGCCAAGGATTATATGACCTTTTGGCTCATTAGACCCATCCCATACTACAATGTCTACTCCCCAATGGTGGTACTGTGTTACAAGGCGACAGGGCCCCTATTTACACAGCTTGCATCGTCCAGAAGTGGTTTTGTGAACATAGGGATGTATTTTCGCACCTTCCATGGCCACCAGAGTCACCAGATCTCTATATTATTGAGCCTTCGTTATCTGCTTTTGAGAGAAGGGTGCGTGATCACTACCCACCTCCATAATCGTTACTTGAACATCGCGGGAAAAATGGCGTGACACCCCTTGAAAACATACAGAACTTGTATTGAGACATTCCGAAACGGCTGGAAGCTCCATATTGTCGTCCACCGCATATAAATGCTATGTATAGGGAAATTCAAGAAACATTTACTGAAAAGAGAAAGCTGGTGTATGAGAACAAGTTTATTAAAAGCTCGCCGGCCGGAGTGGCTGAGCGGTTCTAGGCGCTACAGTCTGGAAGCGCGAGACCACTGCGGTCGCAGGTTCGAATCCTGCCTCGCGCATGGATGTGTGTGATGTCCCTAGGTTAGTTAGGATAAAGTAGTTCTAATTTCTAGGGGACTGATGACCTCAGAAGTTGAGTCCCATAGTGCTCAGAGACATTTGAACAATTAAAAGCTCAGAGCGCTACCCAGTGCTATCAAAGAAGAGAAGACATAATCGACTAATGGATGAGATCGGTTGTTAGTTCACTGCCAGAGGCGTCAGACAATATGGAGAGGAGTACGTGTGTATGTGGAGGGGTGGTGGGGAGGAATTGTGGAAGTAGACGAAAAATTATTTATAGCAGACAGGTTCAAGTCGATATCAGTTGCAGTATTTGCTCAGAGACAAAGAGGCTTGCACAGATTACTTTCCATACACTAGCGTAGAGAGCTGCTTCAGACCAGTCTTCCGACTGAACACAACAATAATTACCCTTTGTACTAACAAGGGAACCTCCCCATCGCACCCCCTCAGATTTAGTTATAAGTTGGCACAGCGGATAGGCCTTGAAAAACTGAACACGGATCAAGCGAGAAAACAGGAAGAAGTGGTGTGGAACTATGAAAAAAATAAGCAAAATATACAAACTGAGTAGTTCATACGCAAGATGGGCAACATCAAGGATAGTGGAAGCTCAGGAGCGCCGTGCTCCCGTGGTTAGCGTGAGCAGCTGCGGAGCGGGAGGTCCTTGGTTCAAATCTTCCCTCGAGTGAAAAGTTTACTTTCTTTATTTTCGCGAAGTTATGATCTGTCCGTTCGTTCATTGACGTCTCTGTTCACTAGTGTCTGTGTTTTGCGACCGCACCGCAAAACCGTGCGATCAGTAGACGAAAGGACGTGCCTTGTTATTGAAGTCGCGAGCTATATTTGCTGGATTCATATTGCCCACGTAATACATCTCACGTATTTACTGCAGTCTCGTCCAAAGTAGCGAACAGTCAACTGCCAGCCAGCGAGCCTCGTTAGCAGGAATACTCTCTCTTCCGTGCGCTGTAGTCGACTGACGTCTGTGTTACGATGTTTATTTAGGTGTAGCGTCCCCATACTACGGTGGAGTTACCTCGCATCGGACGGACGGACGGACAGATAATAATTGTCTGAAAATAAAAAATTAAAGTTTTCACTCGAGGGAAGATTTGAACCAACGACATCTCGTTCCGCAGCTGCTCACACTAACCAACTTTTTTTTCAATTCTCATTTTGTTCGTTTTCGTTCGTTGTACGTGCTCGGGGCGGACGTCGTAAGACATCCGTTTAAGTTCGTCTTTGATCGGTTAACTCAGTTTTTTTTTTTTTAATTACAGAGGGCTGCTAACTCTCTGACCGAACACGCTGAGCTACCGTGCCGGCAACCACGGGACCACGGCGCTCCTGAGCTCACATTATCCTTTATGTTGCCTATTTTGCACATGGACTACTCAGTGTGTATATTTTGCTTATTTTTTTTTCATAGTTCTACACAACTTCTTCCTGTTTTCTCGATTTATCTGTGTTCAGTTTTTCAAGGCCTATCCACTGTGCCAATTTATAACTAAATCTGAGGGGGGCTGCGATTGGGAGGTTCCCTTGTAAGATATATTGTTTCAAGCAAATGTTTGTTTCTTTGATTAACTTCCGTAGCTCAGGTTCACAGCCATGTAAATTTTTTTTAAATGACATCATGGTCGCCTTTGTTGGTTGTAAAGTTAATTAATCATTTATATAGCCCACTACAGCAAATTCGTCCGCCCGGTTGGCCGTGCGGTCTAACGCAGTGCTTTCCGGGAGGGAAGGAGCACCGGTCCCCGGCACGAATCCGCCCGGCGGATTTGTGTCGAGGCCCGGTGAGCCGGCCAGACTGTGGATGGTTTTTAGGCGGTTTTCCATCTGCCTCGGCGAATGCGGGCTGGTTCCCCGTATTCCGCCTCAGCTAGACTATGTCGGCGATTTCTGCGCAAACAAGTTCTCCACGTACGTGTACACCACCATTACGCTACCACGCAAACATAGGGGTTACACTCGTCTGGTTTGAGACGTTCCCTGGGGGGTCCACCGGGGGCCGAACCGCACAATAACCCTGGGTTCGGTGTGGGGCGGCAGAAGGGTGAAGTGGACTGCGAAAGTCGTCGTGGGGTTGCGGACTACTGCGTCTGCGACGGGGACAGAGCCTCTCCGTCGTTTCTAGGTCCCCGGTTAACATAACATGACATAACATAACAGCAAATTCAGTCATGTGGTTATTATTAAATGGAATAGTGCAGAATTGTGCTCTAGCACATCACAAATCTAAAAAAAAACATCTGATATATAGATGCTTTCCCGCACGCATCTGCAGTGTGCGACTGAGAGCGCGAATACGCTTCTTGAACGTTGGCGGAAGTTGCCAAAGATTACTGATTGCAACGATTGCGCGTGAGCGCATGTACGTCCGGCCAAGCAGCTGACACAACCACGTGAGGATTTGTTTGCAGCCACGCGGATATCACGCGTCTGCACTCGCTTGCCGAAGCATTATTCACATTGTTGTTGTTGTTGTGGTCTTCAGTCCTGAGACTGGTTTGATGCAGCTCTCCATGCTACTCTATCCTGTGCAAGCTTCTTCATCTCCCAGTACATACTGCAACCTACATCCATCTCAATCTGCTTAGTATATTCATCTCTTGGTCTCCCTCTACGATTTTTACCCTCCACACTGCCCTCCAATGCTATCCCTTGATGCCTCAGGACATGTCCTACCAACCGATCCCTTCTTCTAGTCAAGTTGTGCCACAAACTTCTTTTCTCCCCAATCCTATTCAATACCTCCTCATTAGTTACGTGATCTACCCACCTTATCTTCAGTATTCTTCTGTAGCACCACATTTCGAAAGCTTCTATTCTCTTCTTGTCCAAACTGGTTATCGTCCATGTTTCACTTCCATACATGGCTACACTCCATACAAATACTTTCAGAAACGACTTCCCGACACTTAAATCTATACTCGATGTTAACAAATTTCTCTTCTTAAGAAACGATTTCCTTGCCATTGCCAGTCTACATTTTACATCCTCTCTGCTTCGACCAGCATCAGTTATTTTACTCCCTAAATAGCAAAACTCCTTTACTACTGTAAGTGTCTCATTTCCTAATCTAATCCCCTCAGCATCACCCGATTTAATTTGACTACATTCCATTATCTTCGTTTTGCTTTTGTTGATGTTCATCTTATATCCTCCTTTCAAGACACTATCCATTCCGTTCAACTGCTCTTCCAAGTCCTTTGCTGTCTCTGACAGAATTACAATGTCATCGGCGAACCTCAAAGGTTTTACTTCTTCTCCATGAATTTTAATACCTACTCCGAATTTTTCTTTTGTTTCCTTTACTGCTTGCTCAATATACAGATTGAATAACATCGGGGAGAGCCTACAACCCTGTCTCACTCCTTTCCCAACCACTGCTTCCCTTTCATGCCCCTCGACTCTTATAACTGCCATCTGGTTTCTGTACAAATTGTAAATAGCCTTCCGCTCCCTGTATTTTACCCCTGCCACCTTCAGAATTTGAAAGAGAGTATTCCAGTCAACATTGTCAAAAGCTTTCTCTAAGTCTACAAATGCTAGAAACGTAGGTTTGCCTTTTCTTAATCTTTCTTCTAAGAAAAGTCGTAAGGTTAGTATTGCCTCACGTGTTCCAACATTTCTACGGAATCCAAACTGATCTTCCCCGAGGTCCGCTTCTATCAGTTTTTCCATTCGTCTGTAAAGAATTCGCGTTAGTATTTTGCAGTTGTGACTTATTAAACTGATAGTTCGGTAATTTTCACATCTGTCAACACCTGATTTCTTTGGGATTGGAATTATTATATTCTTCTAGAAGTCTGAGGGTATTTCGCCTGTCTCATATATCTTGCTCACCAGATGGTAGAGTTTTGTCATGACTGGCTCTCCCAAGGCCATCAGTAGTTCTAATGGAATTTTGTCTACTCCCGGGGCCTTGTTTCGACTCAGGTCTTTCAGTGCTCTGTCAAACTCTTCACGCAGTATCTTATCTCCCATTTCATCTTCATCTACATCCTCTTCCATTTCCATAATATTGTCCTCAAGTACATCGCCCTTGTATAAAGCCTCTATATACTCCTTCCACCTTTCTGCCTTCCCTTCTTTGCTTAGAACTGGGTTGCCATCTGAGCTCTTGATATTCATACAAGTGGTTCTCTTCTCTCCAAAGGTCTCTTTAATTTTCCTGTAGGCAGTATCTATCTTACCCCTAGTGAGACAAGCCTCTACATCCTTACATTTGTCCTCTAGCCATCCATGCTTAGCCATTTTGCACTTCCTGTCGATTTCATTTTTGAGACGTTTGTATTCCTTTTTGCCTGCTTCATTTACTGCATTTTTATATTTTCTCCTTTCATCAATTAAATTCAA
Organism: Schistocerca nitens; assembly: GCF_023898315.1. Classification (NCBI taxonomy): domain Eukaryota; kingdom Metazoa; phylum Arthropoda; class Insecta; order Orthoptera; family Acrididae; genus Schistocerca; species Schistocerca nitens. Next base: position 939,421,550 of record NC_064616.1, on the reverse strand, counting down.
TATTTCTTCTGTTACCCAAGGATTTCTATTAGCCCTCGTCTTTTTACCTACTTGATCGTCTGCTGCCTTCACCACTTCATCCCTCAGAGCTACCCATTCTTCTTCTACTGTATTTCTTTCCCCCATTCCTGTCAATTGTTCCCTTATGCTCTCCCTGAAACTCTCTACAACCTCTGGTTCTTTCAGTTTATCCAGATCCCATCTCCTTAAATTCCCACCTTTTTGCAGTTTCTTCAGTTTCAATCTGCAGTTCATAACCAATAGATTGTGGTCAGAATCCACATCTGCCCCTGGAAATGTCTTACAATTTAAAACCTGGTTCCTAAATCTCTGTCTTACCATTATATAATCTATCTGAAACCTGTCAGTATCTCCAGGCTTCTTCCATGTATACAGCCTCCTTTCATGATTCTTGAACCAAGTGTTAGCTATGATTAAGTTATGCTCTGTGCAAAATTCTACAAGGCGGCTTCCTCTTTCATTCCTTCCCCCCAATCCATATTCACCTACTATGTTTCCTTCTCTCCTTTTTCCTACTGACGAATTCCAGTCACCCATGACTATTAAATTTTCGTCTCCCTTCACTACCTGAATAATTTCTTTTATCTCGTTATACATTTCATCAATTTCTTCATCATCTGCAGAGCTAGTTGGCATATAAACTTGTACTACTGTAGTAGGCATGGGCTTTGTGTCTATCTTGGCCACAATAATGCGTTCACTATGCTGTTTGTAGTAGCTAACCCGCACTCCTATTCTTTTGTTCATTATTAAACCTACTCCTGCATTACCCCTATTTGATTTTGTATTTATAACTCTGTAATCACCTGACCAAAAGTCTTGTTCCTCCTGCCACCGAACTTCACTAATTCCCACTATATCTAACTTTAACCTATCCATTTCCCTTTTTAAATTTTCTAATCTACCTGCCCGATTAAGTGATCTGACATTCCACGCTCCGATCCGTAGAACGCCAATTTTCATACTCCTGATAACGACGTCCTCTTGAGTAGTCCCCGCCCGGAGATCCGAATGGGGGACTATTTTACCTCCGGAATATTTTACCCAAGAGGACGCCATCATCATTTAATCATACAGTAGAGCTGCATGTCCTCGGGAAAAATTACGGCTGTAGTTTCCCCTTGCTTTCAGCCGTTCGCAGTACCAGCACAGCAAGGCCGTTTTGGTTAATGTTACAAGGCCAGATCAGTCAATCATCCAGACTGGGGTTACATAGGCACATTTTCGGACAAACCATTAAGAAGTTCGTCACTTTTTCCATTGTTCCTTCGTTGCTTCAAAATTACTGTAGGTATGTTCTTCCTTTGCAACTAAATTAAAGGCAGAGAACTGGAAGACATTATGCTGCTCGATATTTTATTTTAGCATTGAAACGGGTGTTACGATTAATTAAGAAAAACCCCCAGTTGGGAAACGGGGCCAAAATTAGTTGGTTACTGTCGAGTTGCAATTTACAATTTCTTTGTTGATTACTTCAACCATTAAAAGTCATTGCTTTATCACTTGACCAGGAACAGTTCCAAAAAAGCTAGTAGGCATGAGTGCCTTTTCAAAACAATTTACTTTACAGTTAACGGCCAAGCCATTTTACTTAAAACCGACTTTGATAAATCATTTGATAACAAACCAAAATTTTCCAAGTAGTGAAATTAAAACTTTACTTTACCGTTAATAGCCGAGCCACTTTACTTAAAACAGACATTGATAAATCATTTAATAACAAAATTAAAACTTTCCAAGTAATGAAACAAAAAAGACCACCAATTTGCATACAATTTCGCTACCGAACATGTAGTGAGCCAACTTCTTTTAAACTTTGGCACAACAAGATATTACATTACAAGGGCTCGCTAACAGGGAGGCAGAATTAGCATTTTCAAAGGATGCTAAGTAGATTAAAACAATCAAAGTAAAGATACAGTCATTCACCTTTTACAATAACTAACAATTTTAAAGCCATATAATTAAAAAAAATCACCAATGCAAGGCAAACTTAACCTTTTTAAACAGTGTCCAAAAACAGAGTAAAATACAACCATTTAACATTTTACAATAACTAACAACTTTAATACCATGTCCTGCCTGCAAAATGCTCTGGGATAGAAATAATTAACCGACCGGGTGTAAGGACGGCCACAATTGTCTCCCAAAGGATGCTCAGGCTAGAAGCGGACCAACAAACCCACAACGCCTGACATTGAGCAATCACATCGACCTCACGCGACGCCAAGGGAGGAGGAGGAATCAAATCAGGAACCATAATCTCTGCCCAAAAATACACTTCCTCCCAGGCAGTACTAATAAGAAGTCAAAAGATCACTGTCTGTAATTACACCGGAGACAGGGACAGGAAATCCGAACACAGGAGACCACAAGGCAGAAAAAAATGTAACCTGAAACAATAAGAACTGGCCAAAAATACACTTCCTACCGGGCAGTACTAATAAGAAGCGTAAAAGATCACTGTCTATAAATACACCGGCGACAGGGACAGGAAAACCGAACGCAGGAGGCCACAAGGCAGAAAAGACGCTGGTTGCACAAACCAAAATTCTTCAATTAACATCTAAACCTTTAACCAACTTAACTTACAGTTTATCAGAGATACAACAGGTGAACTCCGATGCAAAGGTTCCTCACACCAGACCGTGTCCACGTCGCCAGCGTACCCAACTGGGCACAGTCACGCAGCCACGCGCTCTGTCACCGGAGCCCTCGTCTTCTCTGCACCCACGGCGGCGAAATACCACTCCTCAGGTTAGGCGAGTTACTAGTCCATCATTCCCGCCTCTAGACGGAAAATTTAAAGACATCCGTTGCCGCTCCCGCCAAGTAGAGACTCGGAACCACAGCCGTGGCCCCGGGTGCTCACAGCAAGAGCTTACAGCCTTGTCCCCTCAACTCGTCCCACTCGTCTCGCACCGCCAGGATAGACCACGCGGCTTCTCGGAACAACAGCCAATTCTCCACCGCCACGCCACGCCGCGGTCTCCTCGTACGACATTCTCTAATTCCCGGTTTTAAAAACCGACCGACCGACTCGTCACCGCTAGGCAACCATCCGGCCATCCCCCCAAAAATCTTATTCCCTTACACAAGGCTAACAGGAAGCAACGACTCGAAGATCGATAAGACCAGACACGCCGCCAGAGGGGAATCTCAACAGAATAGTACGCAGCATAACAATGAATAAGAAAGAACCAATTAACGATGGAATGAAAGGACTCAGAACAATCTTTACAGCGCGATATATGTTGAGAGCCGACACACGGCTCAAGCATAAAAGCTTATTTCGGCTTTATTGCCTTCATCAGTACATGTCCTAGACGGCCGCTGTGGCCGAGAATTCTTGGCGCTTCAGTCGGGAACCGCGCTACTGCTACGGTCGCAGGTTCGAATCCTGCCTCGGGCATGGATGCGTGTGATGTCCTTAGGTTAGTTAGGTTTAAGTAGTTCTAAATCTAGAGGACTGATGACCTCAGATCTTAAGTCCCATAGTGCTTGGAGCCATTTTTTGAAGTACATGTCCTGACTCTGTATACTGTATAGGGACGTGTGTGAACTTTGAATAGACCATTATTGCTGTCTGTAGTTGCTGGATGTAACTTTTTTCAGAAACATTTCAGTTCTATGATATGCTGTTGTACGTATAGCTGTCAAACTTGACTCTCCACAACTTTCAGATAGCGAAAAGGTAACGTAATATAGTTGCAACAGCAAATTATCGAATAACTTTAAAACGTTGATGAAAAAGGTGTTAAACCCAGCAACTGCAGTTAGTAATAATGGTTTATTCAAAGTTGACATGTGGCCACCTACAACTTCAGTACAGATATTGATGAAGGCAATAAATCCGATATAAGCTTATGTACTAAAATAAAATATCAAGCAACATACTGCCTTCCAATCCTCTGCATAGTGTCCTAGTGTGACATAATATATGCCGCACGCCATACAATAAGGAAACATGAACGAAAGGACGTTTGTTTCTTTGCCATACACATTTCTCCGCAAATCGGTGATCTGGACCGAGTAAATACTTCTCCACGACCACACACATGGACTAGCAAAATCGTAAATCGGCACTGAATATGCTTCATATAAAAGAAGGAAAATGCGTATGACGAAAAAACAAACTGCCTTTCATTTAGCTGCAAAGACGGAACATTCACCAGGATCATTAATAAGTTATTCGTCAAACAGAAACTGCATTGAGCAAAGGGAACAAATGAAGGGGTCGGAGAGATATAGTCATAAGCCACATCGAACTAGTTTTGAGATACAGCGAGTTTAAAGTTCCACGGAGGTCTGAAAATGTTTAATACAAAATAGAAACTTTATTTCTACTGCAAACACTTGCTTAATACTTGCGAGGCATGTTGTTAAATAGTCAACTCTCTGCATGCTATAAAATATTAATTTTAGAATGATTCTAATTAAGATGTAGTCAATGGTGGCTTATGACTATATCTCCCAAAAAATTGTTTAAAACATAAAGTATGAATTTGTAAGGATTTATTTTAACTACTCTTACACAGCAAGCAGAATATATAATTTTTACACATTAATATATACAGATCAGGTATCTGAGATGTATAAATTACTTTTTCATTGATACAGTTACATCAAGGAAGTTCCTCTACCTCATCATTGTACACATTATTTCCAGTACATGACCGAAAGAAATCTTTATTTGCTTCAGGTGGCATAAGAGACAGTACATCATCAATTTTTTTCTGGTCAATTGGTAGTGGCTTTCCGTACTTTATTGGCAGCTGATATGGATTTGGTTCGACTAGCCTTCCTTTCTTTTTGACATGAATATCCACTGACATGAAAGCTCCTATGTCTGAATAAGAGTGCTTTACACTTAGCTTGAAGCGATCTTCAGACTCAAACTTAAATTGAGTAGCTTCACTGAAATGGTGGGGATCTCCAGACGTGGATTCTGTACGCTTTGAGATCAATGTTTCCAGGCTTTCCAAACTTCTGAAGTCTTCTCTTTCCATTTTAGTTACAATGAAATGTTTTGGACTCGCACATTTTATTACTTCTGCCCATTCATCTGGAGTGTACACTATTGGACGTCTGTTTCTTGCATACCGTTCAATGCGACCAATATCACGATTGCAAGGTAGCATGGTGCGACCTACCACAGGGAAGTAATGCTGGACAGAATCAAATCTTTTGGTAGCTTCAAGGGACCTTTCCAAAGCAATAATAGTCCAATTCTTTGTCTGACCCTTGCAGTTGTCTGTGATTATGTGGAGATGTTTTGTCTGAGGATTAGTTATCTCCAAGTACTTCAATAAGTTATCTCCAAGTACTTCAATAAACAGCTCCCAACCTCATCTGAACCCCGTCCTCCATCTTCCTCGCTCCACAGAAACATATAACCCTTATTTGATCCACAGTCATGGATACCATATGTCCATATTTTCCTCTTGTAAAATGCTGGACCAACTGTTAGTTTAGGTGTGGGGAACGTTTGCTGCATGTCCATTGCTCTTTCGAATTTTCTTTAGCCAGAGCAGTTAAAGACGCAATCATATTTTGTCCTCTGTCAGCTTTTTTGAGATGCAGTTCATATTGTTGTTTCTTTTCTGTGACTTCTTCTGCACATAATTCTGGGTTATTTATTGCAATTAGAAATCCATCACATTTTGAACAGGTGTCTCTTTTTGGTAATTTGAAGCCTATGTTAAATTCAGATACAAAAATTTCTCTGAATTTACTTTCAGATACTGCAGGAACCTGCTTTTCCTTGCAGTATTCTGAGTATTTATCTCGAAATAAGGAAGCAGTTGTGAGATCACAATCCAAATACACTTTATTGGGATTCTGTTGCCTACTGTAATGACATATTTCGGTATGGCGTTGAGAAATTCTCTAACACTTTGTACCGCTTCGTCTTGAAATTTATGTGGGTAGTTTCCATGTTTTCCTGAATGAAAAAAAAGATGAGCTTACATCCTCTTCCTAATAGAAATATTTGTATAGTACTCAGTTTGAGTACATCCCTAACTTATAGCACAGAGTAACATACATACCTCTTCCATCTTCTTTTGGCACTGCAAATCCCCGCTTCATTTGATGTTGCAAATTCCTCACTCTTCATGCATGTATCTGTTAGCCATGAACCCTTAGGGAAGCTTCCTTGCAGATCATGACTTCTATTCCGCATACCCTCACATTATAAGAAAATGTAACATCCCTGGATGATATTTTCTTGGAAGCCATTTTTGGATAGCTCTGAAAGAAATTATGACAAATATAACAAAATGAAATAAATAGGCAAAATATTAAACCATTTTTATTTAAATAGTGAACAAACCTCCGCTTTTTCGGTTTCATTTTCATACAGCTCATCAGGTAAGTATTCTGGGCATTAAAGTTTCCTATGTCCCAAAATGAATGAAAAATGTTTTCTTCCTCTCCAAGCAGTTTTGTGAAGCATTTATTTAAACAAGTACAGGGACTTCCTATAGTAGCAGCCTGAACAGTCTTGTGGGTTTTTAAAGACTTATACTGCTAACCAGCATTTCGTCGACGTTTTGCTTTATTTTTCTTCCACTGATCAATATTTCGCTTTCTTTTCCGTGAAGGCTTTGGTTTTTCGGGTGATTCGTCATTTATTCTACTTATTTCAAGCTATAATATGAAGAGCAAAATAGTCTAAGAATTTGTGTGAGATATAGTCGGGCCGAAGTGGCCGTGCGGTTAAAGGCGCTGCAGTCTGGAACCGCAAGACCGCTACGGTCGCAGGTTCGAATCCTGCCTCGGGCATGGATGTTTGTGATGTCCTTAGGTTAGTTAGGTTTAACTAGTTCTAAGTTCTAGGGGACTAATAACCTCAGCAGTTGAGTCCCATAGTGCTCAGAGCCATTAGATATAGTCATAAGCCACACAAAACATTAAATTTCGCTAAAATCACATTAATGAGAAAATATTTTTTACACATCTTTTGCCTTTGAAACTACATTATTGCACCATTAAGCAGTAATATAAATGTGCCCATTAAGTTTCATCATTAACACACAGGATGGCTGTCAAATGCGTTGGCAATGTTGAGAGAAACAAAGTCACAAGCCACAGAAAATTAATCGCCAGAAATAAACCGTTTTATATACTTACCGAAACATCATCTGAGCTGGAACTGCTGGTCGATGGATGCCAAGATTCATCACTGACAGGATCCAAAGGGTAAAGCTCTTCACTTCCACTACTGTCTGTGTCAAATATGCGTTGAAGACCCGAAGACGCTTCAGACGTTCCTGACCCACCTGCCATCTTGCCATGGCTTGTGACTATGTATCTTCTGAAACTACTACCAGATGGCACAGCATAGAACTGCACTCCATCATAGCCTGTCATCTGTTGCAGTAAAATGGAACTTTTTCAACACATTGTGAAGAAGACATTGTTAAGAATGCCGCAACATGAAAAACTCATTTTCGTGAAAGTTGTGGCTTATGACTATATCTCTCCGAGCCCTTCAAATACTAATTCTGTACAAGAAGTAAATAAAGAAAATACAATTGCATTAAATGTTATTCGTTATTTAACTCACAGATAATTTATTGGCGAATAATTTTTTTTGAATGATTTACTTATGCGAATAATTATCTACACAGAAATCTCTTTTCACCACTACACCTCCCACTTCCTTTCTCTTTCTCTTGATATTATCAATGTAACAAGTCGTCGAAGTTCATTTGTTCGATTCACTTGGTAACACTTGGTGAATCTCAGATATACAGCTCAAACTTTCTCTATAGAAAACATGGAAAATCGACAGTTAAAGCGAATTATAATTCTAAGTACATTCGAACACTTGCCAGGCACATAAATGCTGCTACGTTGCATCGAAGCTGTGTAGACGTAAGAGTTTTTGTTTCCTTGTCCGCGTGGCAAGGCCTCGCTGCTGTTGGCCATCACTTCCGCGAGTGAGCACCGCGTTATACCGAGTGAGTGAACTGCAAGCCGCGTGATTCCGCGTGTGGGTGCATAGCGAATGATGTAGTTGAACATTACTCACGCGGATTGGTCATGCAGATGCAGTGCTCTAATACATGCCATCGTCACACCCATACGTTTGGTATTTAACGATTTTAGCATCTTTTAAATAAATAACATCAAACTACTACTCATGTACACTGTAAAACTGACAACTGAATCACCGTCTGACATGTGCTCAAGTACAGTTTTCCACTACTCTACTTGATAATGACCACAAGGCCGAGATTCCAATAGGAGGTTTTATAAATAAATAATTTTGGAGCCAAAGGTTATCATGATGTCATTCAAGGAAATTTAGCTTTTTGCCAAATACTGTGTCATTTGTTACTCTGGTTTAATGTTGCTATTTCAAGGGCAACAGAAACTTTCATTTGTCGCTAAATGCGAACATCACTCCTCTATTGTAATATCTGTTGCTTCAAAGGTACTTTTTGTGCTTCTCTTTGGACTTGTAGTCTGTTGGTCTCGGGGAACTGTAGATTGTTGACTAGAATTCTCAGAAAGATTAAGAAATTCGGGGTGGTTCACTAATCTTTGCCTATTGAGATGTTGGCGTACTTTGCGTCATTGCATGTCACAGACATTTAGTATTAAAATTTCCTGCTCTGGTTTTTCTCGATGACCACTGACCCGGCAAGGTGCAATGCTTCAACAAGGCATTCAGTTGATTATTGTGAACTTCCACCTCGAGTAAAATTTTCGTGAGTTAATTCTAATAGAAAGACTAAATTAATAGAGCTATTCTTGTAAGAGGGCATAGAGTTCTCGCATGTATTGCAGCCATAGTCGTTCCGAGTTATGGAGCCAGTTAGCTCGTCTATTGATGTCAGACGGAGGATCTATGTATCCCACTGATTCTGGAAGACATTTGTACGACGTGTTTACTTCCCAGCCAGTCAATACTCACTGTGAAGTCACTAAATGGAAATTGTTCTAATTTTAAATGCTAAAACTTAATAAAACAGATTTTAACATACAGACATTTCTCTGTCATGACACCAATCAACGTTTATCCATAAAACAGTATTAGTATCTAATCTAACGTCGAAGTATATCAAATCTGAAGACTAGAGGCGCAAAAGTAGCTGAAATAAACATATTGCATAGCAGATAATAACTACCACACGATCCACAAGATTCATAAACAAGGCATTGTTGGCTAAATGCTAAATACTTGTCTGAAAAATATATATTACCGTAACATATGCGGTACTCACATTCATGTTACCTCAAGTCAAGTTGTTGTGTCCTTTCCTTATTCGCCATCGAAGTGGAAATGTGCAGTTCCACTGACGCGGTTAAACCACAGGGGAAAGGAACAGTCTGTGACAAAGATCTGGATAGGGCGACCATTGCGGCTTTTGGTACTGGAATACTGCTCTACAAATACACTAAAAATAATGTACCGCGGCCCTTGTTTAATACGCGTACTGTTACATTTCTTGATCAGCTTATTAGGTAGAGTATTCTATTACTTAATTGGTATATTCCACTGAACGTGTATGAAATGTCACTTACTAGCTAAGGAATGACACAAAAAATCAATTTATTGCAGGCGAACTTTCTAAACCACCATCCAGATAAAACTTAACGGATGATTGGTGAACGGGTTGACACCTAAATGCCACCGTGCGTTAGAAAATGAATCTATGTTTATGGTCCCTGGAGACATGACGAGACACACAGTACAGCGTAGAACACACTAGGCTGGAATAAAATTGCCTGCTTGCGGGTAGGTGGAAAGAGACATGACAGTGCGTTGAAGAACAGAAGCGTATCAACATTTAGTTTCGTATAAGTAACACAGTTCGGTGACAGAGACGTAAGCTATGTTGGTGTAAACATACAGATTAGAAGCAGTGAGAAGGCGTGTTCAGATGCTTTCAAACAAAAAGGAATGGGGTGAAGATATTAGACTGACCGCAAAAGACACGTGGAACCATTGAATCCATAGATTACAAAACAAGACTTTGTTGTCGGTTTCCAGCATCCTTATAATATTTGTCAAAAAGCGCTACAGCCAACAGAGATTACGTTTTAGGTGACTAAAGGCATCACCTTGTGTCGTGCCTTATGTGTCTTGTGACCATATTAGATAGCATGCGAAAACAAAAAAGAAAGAAATTTAGCCGGCCGGTGTGGCTGAGCGGTTCTAGGCGCTACAGTCCGGAACCGCGCGACCGCTACGGTCGCAGGTTCGAATCCTGCTTCGGGCATGGATGTGTGTGATGTCCTTACGTTGATTAGGTTTAAGTAGTTCTAAGTCTAGGGGACTGATGACCTCAGACGTTAAGTCCCATAGTGCTTAGAGCCATTTGAACCATTTGAAAGAAATATAAACGGCTGATTTACGTACCGATTGCAAGTGTACCGTAATATAATACAATGAAATAACTACTAAAACTGTATCTATGAAGCATGTTCTAAAAAAGAACTTTAAGTACTTTTTGTAAAATTTTATAAACACTTATTATGTAAAAATAAATATAAATTTCAAATGTTAAAGAACTACTCTCAGCCGCGCGGTCTGAGGTGCCATGCACGAATTGCGCGGTCCGTCCTGCCGGAGGTTCGAGTCCTACCCCGGACGTGGGTGATTGTGTTGTTCTTAGCATAAGTTAGTTTATGTAGTGAGTAAGTCTAGAGACCGATGACGTCAGCAGTTTGGTCCCTTAGGAATTCACACACATTTGAACTACTCCCAAAGAAATTTTGGCATTTTAAATTAAATGAAGAAATGTACGTTCTGCTCATCAGATATCCATGTGACAGCTATCTAGTGGTGGAAATTATTTGCGTGCGTTCCCTGTGCCTTACTGTCAGCCAGTTGAACTGAATACTTCGAAGGATGTGGATCCATGTTGTATTTCACTCGTCGTGTAAATGAAAACATGTGCACATATTTGCACCGTTACTCAGTTCAACAATCAACAAGCGTCAGTGGAATCTTGTGTCTATGGACACCCCTAGTTACGCAAGGTGATGGACACCTAGCGTCAGACAACTTTGCAGTATAGACTTTCACCAAACTGCAGTACCCCCGTTATAACCTCGCACCCCCCCCCTCTCCCCCCCCCCTCTCTCACGACCCTGCGCCACATGATATATTCACCGCTTCCTCCTCCTCACACTCCCGTGTCCCATAAAGTTTTGCTAGGTCTAAACACTGCAGTTACCAATTTGCAGTGCTCAAGTCATTTACAAGCACTTATTCCCCTCCCCCTTCCCTGAACCCCCCTCGCCAACGGATTACTCCCATCTTTCAAGACTACTGTCACGTTTTACGTGTCTTGTGGGGATATTGGGTAGCATGCGAAAACAAAAAACAAAGAAAAAGGCTGATACAACTATCGATTCGGTTACACAGTAATATAATATACACAAAACTGGTATGGGCATGCGTACTCAAATACAGAGATATGTAGCCGGCCGAAGTGGCCGTGCGGTTAAAGGCGCTGCAGTCTGGAACCGCAAGACCGCTACGGTCGCAGGTTCGAATCCTGCCTCGGGCATGGATGTTTGTGATGTCCTTAGGTTAGTTAGGTTTAACTAGTTCTAAGTTCTAGGGGACTAATGACCTCAGCAGTTGAGTCCCATAGTGCTCAGAGTCATTTGAACCATTTGAACAGAGATATGTAAACAGGCAAAATAAGATGCTGCGGTTGGCAATGCCTATATAAAACAACAAGTGTCTGGCGCAATTTTTAGATGGATTACTGGTGCTACAAAGGCAGGTTATCAAGATTTAAGTGAGTTTGATCGTGGTGTTATAGTCAGCGCACGAGCGGTGGGACACAGCATCTCGGAGGTAACGATGACGTGGGGATTTTCCCGTACGACCATTTCACGAGCGTACCGTGAATATCAGGAATCCACTAAACATCAAACCTCCGACATCGCTGCGGCCGGGAAAAGATGCTACAAGAACGGGACCAGTTACAACTGAAGAGAATCGTTCAACGTGTCAGAAGTGCAACCCTTCTGCAGATTGCTGCTCATTTCAGTGCTGGGCCATCAACAAGTGTCAGCCTGCAAACCATTCAACGAAACATCATCGATATGGGCTTTCGGAGCCGAGGGCCTACTCGTGTACCCCTGATGACTGCACAACACAAAGCTTTGCGTCTACATGTACATCTACATCTACATTTATATTCCGCAAGCCACTCAACGGTGTGTGGCGGAGGGCACTTTACGTGCCACTGTCATTACCTCCCTTTCCTGTTCCACTCTCGTATAGTTCGCGGTAAGAACGACTGCCGGAAAGCCTCCGTGCGCGCTCGAATCTCTCTAATTTTACATTCGTGGTCTCCTCCGGAGGTATAAGTAGGGGGAAGCAATATATTTGATACCTCATCCAGAAACGCACCCTCTCGAAACCAGGATAGCAAGCTACACAGCGATGCAGAGCGCCTCTCTTGCAGAGTTTGCTAAACATCTCCGTAATGCTATCACGCTTACCAAATAACCCTGTGACGAAACGCGCCGCTCTTCTTTGGATCTTCTCTATCTCCTCTGTCAACCCGACCTGTTACGGACCCCACGCTGATGAGCAATACTCAAGTATAGGTCGAACGAGTGTTTTGTAAGCCACTCCTTTGTTGATCGACTACATTTTCTAAGGACTCTCCCAATGAATCTCAACCTGGCATCCGCCTTACCAACAATTAATTTTATATGATCATTCCACTTCAAATCGTTCCGCACGCATACTCCCAGATATTTTACAGAAGTAACTGCTACCAGTGTTTGTTCCGCTATCATATAATCATACAATAAAGGATCCTTCTTTCTATGTATTCGCAATACATTACATTTGTCTGTGTGCCTATCCCCTGCAGATCTTCCTGCATTTCGCTGCAGTTTTCTAATGCTGCAACTTCTCTGTATTCTACAGCATTATCCGCGAAAGGCCGCATGGAACTTCCGACACTATCTAATAGGTCATTTATATATATTGTGAAAAGCAATGGTCCCATAACACTCCCCTGTGGCACGTCAGAGGTTACTTTAACGTCTGTAGACGTCTCTCCATTGAGAACAACATGTTGTGTTCTGTTTGCTAAAAACTCTTCAATCCAGCCTCATAGCTGGTCTGATATTCCGTAGGCTCTTACTTTGTTTATCAGGCGACAGTGCGGAACCGTATCGAACGCCTTCCGGAAGTCAAGGAAAATGGCACCTACCTAGGGGACTGTATCTAATATTTTCTGGGTCTCATGAACAAATATAGCGAGTTGGGTCTCACACGATCGCTGTTTCCGGAATCCATGTTGAATCCTACAAAGTAGATTCTGGGTTTCCAGAAATGATATGATACGCGAACAAGAAACATGTTCTAAAATTATACAACAGATCGATGTCAGGCGTATAGTTTTACGCATTTGCTCGACGACCCTTCTTGAAAACGGGAACTACCTGTGCTCTTTTCCAATCATTTGGAACCTTTCGTTCCTCTACAGACTTGCGGTACACGGCTGTTAGAAGGGGAGCAAGTACTTTCGCGCACTCAGTGTAGAATCGAATTGGTACCCCGTCACGGCCAGTGGACTTTCCTCTGTTGAGTGATTTCAGTTGCTTTTCTATTCCTAGGACACTTATTTCGATGTCAGCCATTTTTTCGTTTGTGCGAGGATTTAGAGAAGGAACTGCAGTGCGGTCTTCCTCTGTGAAACAGGTCTGGAAAAAGGTGTTTAGTATTTGAGCTTTACGCGTGTCATCCTCTGTTTCAGTGCCATTATGGTCCCAGAGTAATTTTCGGATAGTGCACTCAGTATAATGTCACTCGATGCTCTGTCCCTACCACCCGTCCTAAACATCTGAGTGTCCCAGTCTATATCTGGTAAATAGAAATCTCCACCTAGGGCTATAACATGCTGAGGAAATTTATGTGAAATGTATTCCAGATTTTCTCTCAGTTGTTCTGTCACTATTGCTGCTGTGTCGGGAGGTCGGTAAAAGGAGCCAATTATTGACCTAGCTCGGTTGTTGAGTATAACCTCCACCCATAATAATTCAAATTCACAGGAACTATCCACTTCTATTTCAGTACAGGATAAACTACTACTAACAGCAACAAACACGCCACCACCGGTTGCATGCAATCTATCCTTCCTAAACACCGTCTGTGCCTTTGTAAAAATTTCGGCAGAGTTTATCTCTGGCTTCAGCCAGCTTTCCGTTCCTATAACGATTTCAGCTTCGGTCCTTTCTATCAGCGCTTGAAGCTCCGGTACTTTACCAACGCAGCTTAAACAGTTTACAATTACAATACCGATGATTGCTTGGTCCCCGCATGTCCTGACTTTGCCCTGCACCCTTTGAGGCTGTTGCCCTTTCTGTAGTTGCCAGAGGCCATCTAACCTAAAAAACCCGCCCAGTCCACGCCACACAACCCCTGCTATCCGTGTAGCCGCCTGCTGTGTGTAGTGGACTTCTGACCTATCCAGACGTCACGCCTGGGCCCGTCAACAGCAACATTCTTTCCGCCGACTGTGCGTCGGCAGCATCGTCGCGTCCAGCACTCCCAGAACTGCCTCGTGTCCCTTCCGAAAACGATGCTCCTCCCCACCCTCCATACGTCTCTCTTAGTAACGAGCGCTGTGATTGGTTAGAGCGCTCCTTCCATGTCTCTACGCCAACGTACACTCACAAACATATTTAAACACATACGAAATACTGGAGTTGCATTTAAATACTTGAAATCAAATAAATATTCCTACAGCTGGACCATAAACACGCTCTAACACACATTATTAAATACATAAACAATTAAATAAACATATATCAAAAGAAAAGAAGCAAAAGGTAGGCCAGGAGCCTAATGTCTCTGTGCTTTCCAACACACAGTAAATATTTAACCAATTTCTTCATGAATAGTATATATCGGATATAAACAAAGACATAGATGAATCAATATATTTATAAACATGCTGCTACCGTTTTTTCGTGTAACTGTGGAGTACTTATGGCCTGACGCGATCGATAGTAGTCGGCCTCTCTGACCTCCAATAACGCATGTACTAATGTACTATTTAAGTTACATACCTGTAATTCATACCAATTTAGGTGTACACTAACAGCTTTCTAAAGACACGGCGATCGACAAAATCGGATGATGCGCTTATATTTTGGAAATTCGTTGCTGGGTGTTACTTGTATAATTTGCCGTCAGATACTATACTTTAAACTAATAAATACATTGAAAATCTGATTACACCATCAGATTCGTCGTGCAAATAATAGTAATGTACATGAAACTTCCTGGCAGATTAAAACTGGCCGGCCGCGGTGGTCTCGCGGTTCTAGGCTCGCAGTCCGGAACCGTGGGACCGCTACGGTCGCAGGTTCGAATCCTGCCTCGGGCATGGATGTGTGTGATGTCCCTAGGTTAGTTAGGTTTAAGTAGTTCTAAGTTCTAGGGGACTTATGACCACAGCAGTTGAATCCCATAGTGCTCAGAGCCAGCCAGATTGAAACTGTGGGCCCGACCGAGACTCGAACTCGGGACCTTTGCCTTTCGCGGGCAAGTGCTCTACCAACTGAGCTACCGAAGCACGACTCACGTCCGGTACTCACAGATTTACTTCTGCCAGCATGCCCGCGAAAGGCAAAGGTCCCGAGTTCGAGTCTCGGTCGGGCACACAGTTTTAATCTGCCAGGAAGTTTCATATCAGCGCACACTCCGCTGCGGAGTGAAAATCTCATTCAGTAATGTACATGTTTCTTTTTGAGGTATCATGATTCATCTGGCTACTATTAATTTCTATACGACATGTGAAATGTCTGCCATTAAGGCTTCATAAAGTCCACCATCTTTGGCACTCCCGGCGTGTCTCCTTCATCGACACAAAGCACCATCCTCGTCACAGCGGAATTCCCAGCCACGCGGCTGGACCATGCGCTGGGGCTACCCCTCTCGTCCGGCTAACCGTTTGCCACCATGTGTTTGCTGCTGGGCTTTGACAAGCGTCCTGTGCGGCCGCCCCAATTCCGAAAATATCTTTCCAGGGCGCCACAACTCGCCCGTTACCTCACATGGAGTACCTAAAAAACGGATAAAACACCGATTTCATGTATACGTTAGTATAATCAACTTGTACCCGACAACATCCCAAGTGACAAGTTTCCAGTAAAACGGGCAATGGCGGAGATTCGCGAATCGTCTCTCCGAGCACAGGGAGACGCCGAGTTCGAACATGACGTTATATAACATCTTGTCAAGTTTACAGTGAATATTCGAAGCTCATTTCTGATTTAGAATGTGAAAGCGTCTGAATTCCGATGAACTGGAACGCGGTGGCGACATAGCGCAGGGCTGCCAAGGACCTGGGCGGTCAGGCAGCATTCGAGGGTTCGGGACCCAGTTACAGGTTGGCATTTGCACCAAAGAGACAGCTGTCGTCACGGCAGCGTCCGACACAGCGTGGCCGTCATAACACAGCCCACCAGTCAGATGATAGCTGGGGGACATAAGTAATGCTGACAGGAGACTCATTGTATTACTGCCGCTTTCTTTCATAACACTAAGCTTTTCCGAAGGGTGGTCAGTGTTTCAGAACTTGGTCATCGCCTCGCCGAAGTAGGTCAGATCGGGGAAGTTACTCACTGTTAAGGGTGCTCTGTCGCCATGGGTCGTTGGCTGTCCAGTACACGGTGTTGCGGCTGCAGGCATTATTTTATGCATTTGCATTCTTCCCTTCTTTGTTTAATTCGGCCCTCTTAATTTTCTGTTTGAAAGTTGAATGGAACAGAAGCACTGGAATACGTGTAATTGTATATAATCTGTGTCTTCCTACTTGAGATCTGAGAGTACTCCTGGTGATAAAGTTAACCATCAGTGTTGCTGTTCTCTTTCCCTATTTAGAGGTTTATTGTTGTTTCACTTATACCAGGCACCAGTACAGACTATTTAATTCGTGATTCGTACTGTCTACTATTTCCCTGGGGGTTACATTGTCCCCACATTACATATCCTACTGTTCCTCACTTATACTTTGTAGCTATGATCTCAAATCCTATACTGTGTAAATCCTTAACTACTGACGTACATGGTATTCGTATTCTTCTTAACTATCGTATAAAATTCACTCTGTCCTGTAAAATTCCTATTTTACAACGAACCTATAGCTTTTCTGGCCCGTTGTGGGAATACTATTATTTTCCGCCGGAGTAATGTGACGTTTTAACTAACTGAAGAAAAAATAATGACATGTGCCGATGTGCAGTGGTTTGTTGCTGACTTTGGTGTTGGCTGTGTGTGTGTTCTTTTTGTTGTTGTTTTGTTTTCTTGCATCACACTACTTTAGCGAGTGAAAATTTATGTTACATGCCACTAGAGTGCGCGACAAGGCGTGGTGTATCGCCGGAGCGAACAGGGCTGCCGGTGTCTGGTCGTGCTGGAGGCCAGTCGAAGGCAGTCGCTGCTCCTGGGCGGGTCCGGTTTCTTCTAAGAGTGGACTCCAAAGTTGTCTCAGAGATATTTTTTGTTACTTTTGTTGACTTCGAAGTCTTAAGAAAGTGAGTGGAATGTTGTTGCTATGTACGGAACTTTTGATATGGTTCAGAAATTGTTTAGTGTGGTTTCTGGCTCAAATGGCTCTGAGTACTTTGGGACTTAACATCTGTGGTCATCAGTCCCCTAGAACTTAGAACTACTTAAACCCAACTAACCTAAAGACTTCACACACATCCATGCCCGAGGCAGGATTCGAACCTGCGACCGTAGCAGTCGCGCGGTTCCGGACTGAGCGCCTAGAACCGCTAGACCACCACGGCCGGCGTGTGGTTTCTGTTCTGAAATAAATAGTTATGCAAGTTTCAGTTTCTGCCTTCTAATGCAAATATAATGCATTTCTCGTGAGTCAGGGAGTTAACTATTTTTTTACGGAACTGTGAAGGGAGACAGAAGATTATTAAGGTTTATCTTGTTTAAACAGTTGTACAGTCATCTGTTTGACGGAAAGGAAGAAAGCGATTGGTACGAAGTAAAATACCGGACCGATGGCCATCTTGACAACAGCGAAGCATAATATTGAGATTATGACGTGACTTAAACTCTGTAGACCACTTGCAAGAGAAAGGTTTTGATATAGAGAGAAAATGGGTAGCGAAGAGTTTGTCCTGTTTCGCCGACCGCTGAATAACCCCTTACCCACACGTCGAAAACCGAGACATCACATCTTAAACATTATCTAACGTTTCGGGGAAGCCAACATTTACCTCGTCTGAGTCAGACGCTCCTTCAGCAGTGGCTGGCGGAATGCCATTTTTAGTGGCACAGGCCACACACTATGGCGTGCAGCTCAGTACACAGAGCGGAGTGCCTAGGTAAATTGCACTGGCATGATACAGATATGGAGACGTTCAAACTCCGTATTAAAACTGGACCTCGGGAACGTGATGATGTGCACCACGCTGGCGAAGTCTCAGGGAAAATGTGGAGGAAATTAACCTTTATGGGTCAGCTATACGTGGGTTTCCACGCAATTAATGTGAGAAACTACCTAGTGGTACCTAGTTGCCACAATTTCTGAGACATAGAGCACACCCTCAAGCACTGTGACAGGAAGCTTGCTCAAAGTGCGGAGCAGAAGACCACTCGAGGAATAACTGTGACAAAACAAGAATATGCATACCTCGTACAAGGAGAGGCAAAAAAATCCTGTGGCACCACAGGTAGGACCGACCCCACACACAAGATATTGGAACAGCGTTTGTTCTCCAGAACCGATTATGGCTGAAAACATAACTGAGCCAAGAACTCTGAAAGGGCGAACAAATTTAAAGAGTTCCTGAGGATGACTTCAGAAACTCTAAACCGATGAGTAGATATGGTGGACGTCGGTATTCAAACAGAGCCCTACATCCCAGCTGGAGCTCTCTCCTCCTATGGTCGCGGTTACTGGCCGAGAGATGACCGCGAGCGGGAAGTAGGGCGTCCTGTGGTGGGCCAAGGAGGTGAAAAGCAGACAGCTGTAGGACAGCACCGGGACCTGTGCTAACATAACTACTCCCTGTCACGACTCTCCCCCTATTACAGGGCTGGGAACAGACCCAATACGGGTAGAAAGAATTCGATTTACTGCTTGCACGACTGGAGCAGCCGGCTGTCCTGACCACTGCCTTGCGGCATGTCATTTGTGTAGGACATAAATACGGTAGGAACATCACCTTCTCGGTAATGGAGGCTGTAGACAGAATACAGCTAAATTCAATGAATCTCCTCATTGATTTCGGAGCCCTGCAGGATCTAGTTAAAAACGTTTCAGAAAGGAGAAATGAGAATTTCAATCTTGATGACATTTGCATCCAATTAGTCCTAGGCAATAGGCGCATTGCGCTGGATTGGAAAAAGACATGGCCTGAATGTAACGTCCACACTCACATTCCATAATAATGGATGCAAGTGTTGGACAGATAAATACGCACAATAGCAGATCAGTAATGAAGAAGCTACGAAAAGTGATGGGTAGAGGAGACTGGATGTGCTCTGTCTGCCCCTTGCCGGGTGGATTCCTATCTTGGCCACCACATGGCAAATTATTAGTATTGGTGAAGAGCCAAAGGCTGCGTTAATTGCGATTAATAAAGTGCTGAGGGTCAGGACTGTATCGCAACTATCGAACAGCCATTGCAACGTCGTAGAGCTTCAGTCACCTCTGGGAATGGTTTACATAGTAAACATATACTTTCAGTATGGAGGAAACGCAGGAGCGCACCTCGATCATCTTACTGGTGTGATCACGACGTTTCAGGGGCGAACCGCCCCCCCCCCCCGCCCCCTTATGGTTCAGTGGCACACAGGATGCGTATGGAGCCAAGGCGGAAGAAGCGATAATGGCCCTGCAACTTGTGGTGGCTAGTGGGCCGGATAGCCCCTCCCCCCCCCCCATCCCTCCCACCTACACTGGCGGAGTGGTGAAGGCACGAATATAGATTTTTCCCCTGGTGACTCCAGGTGCCGCAGAGACCGTAAAGAACTGGGTGGTACAAGACAGGGTCACCACAAGCGATCACAGTCTGATTATTTTTCGCTAAGTGACAGAGACAATCATTAGGACTTAGGGTGGAAGATCGAGCTTAACTATAACAAGGCTGCTTGGGGATACCTGGCAGGGTAGTGTGGTATTCCAACATTACCAGAGGGTGATGTCAACGTGGATGAGTTTTCCGAAGACCTAGTTAGTAAAGGCACTCTCAACGGCGGTGAAAGCAGCTGTACCAACCAGGAGGGGAGCCGTAGTGGCCTCTCCATTACCTTGGTCTGCCGTACTAGGACAGATACGTCAGTCTGTTCGAGGGGCGAGGAGGTACTACCAGTAAAGGGTCGTCTGGGAGGATAAACAGTACTGGCTACACAATACTGAGAAGCCAAGGACCTCTTTCAGAGGGGGTTAAGAGCGGTTAGACTCCGCAGCTGGAGGGGTGCATGCTGGACCAGCTGGCAACTGACACCTGGGGCCTTCCATATAAGCTAGTAATTGAAAATTAAGATCTCCTATGGTATTATCCACCATCAGCGACGGGGGCCAGAAGACAGAGTCTTGATCGGAAACTGCTCAGTTCCTCGTCCGGCCGTTGTTGCCTGACGATGATGAAAGAATGGATACAGACGAGCAGCGCCGCATAAGAAAAGAGGACCGGGCAGAATACGTAAACAATACAATGATATCCCCGGTTTTAAGAGGATGAGGTAGCTGCCCAGATAAAATCCCTGAAGAGAGGTAAATCCCCAGAGCCAAATGGTATTGTAGCTGATGTGGTGCAGTTCCTCGCCACCCAGCTAGCTGCGCCTCTCACGAGACTAAATAATGAGTGCCTCAGGCTGCAAAGATTTCCTGCCATCTGGGTGAAAGCCAATGTGGTAATTATAAAGAAAGTTCCAGACAAGGACCCGACAGAGGTAAAATCGTATAGAATAATTTGTTATTTAGACCTAGTGAGGAAGGTCTTCGAGAAGTTGCTGGCTGACAGACTGATGGCACACAGGGTGCTGTGGGGGATGAGTGACAGGCAGTTTGGCTTACGGCAGGGGCGATCGGCGTCTGACGCTATTGCCCTGGCGGCCGAGATCTCTGACTAAGTTCCGCACATGTACATAGTCGGCATCAAGGTGGACATCAGTGGCACCTTTGGCCATCTGTGGTGGCCTTCGCTCTTTTCCTCTTTACGGGAGAAATAGTACCTAGTGCCGCTATACGGTTGTCTCAGGAGCTATTGTGAGGGAGGGGCGCCGGCCGTTGTGGCCGACGGCTCTAGGCGCTTCAGTCTGGAACCGCGAGACCGCTACGGTCGCAGGTTCGAATCCTGCCTCGGGCATGGATGTGTGTGATGTCCTTAGGTTAGTTAGGTTTAAGTAGTTCTAAGTTCTAGGGGACTGATGACCTCAGATGTTAAGTTCCATAGTGCTCAGAGCCATTTGAACCATTTTTTGAGGGAGGGAAAGTCTGCCTATCGTCCCCTAGCGGGCGAGTTAGCAAGAAGATAACAATGGGATGTCCACAGGGCTCGGTCCTGGGGCCATGCTTTTGGGACATCAATCTGGAACCATTGTTGGATAGTCTGTGACACTGCAACGATGTGCTACAGGCGATAGCCTACGCAGACGACTTCCTCCTACTGGTTGGCGGCCATAGCCGCAATGATCTAGAGTTAAAAGTAGAAAGGGCCTTGAGCTTACTACCAAAATGGTGCTGTAAATCTAAAATGAGTGTTGCCCATAAGAGATCGACATACTTGCTACTGGAAGGACAGTTAGTTAGCAATCCGTCCGTGAGGATCGATGGGTCAACAGTTCTTCGGCGTCGCGAGGCCCTAAACGTGGGAGACATTACAGATGAGAGATGGAATCTTGCCACACATATTGAGACCGCGACCCAGAGATCGCTAGAGGTTCTCAAAAAACTTATCGGGAGTGGGCATTCCATTTGCCAGCAAACTCGATAAAATATTCAGTCTTCTCACTTCAATTGTGGGCTATAGTGAGGGAGTCTGGGCACACAGGCTCACGAGGGTTATACCTGCCATGACCGTGCCAAGAGTGCAACAGACCATGTTATTACGTTCTGTAGTAGCAGACAGGACAAGTCCGGGTAGGGCCTTGTTGGTGTTAATGGGGCTTTGTCCCCTTGATATCAAAATAAGAGAGCAAGCAGTTTGGTACTGGTTGAAGAAGGGCACAATTGAGAGAACAGCTGAAATCTTGGGGGTTCAGGTGGAGGATGAGATTACCATTAGAAGGTGGAGTCCTGGGAGACTGATTAAGCGGATCGAAGAACATACCAACTGTTGCCAAGCATTAGAGAGCGCCTGAATAAAGTACTTTCAGTCTGTTGCACTTTCTCCCGGGTCATGGGCCATACCCGACTTATCTGCACCGATTTGGGAAGGGGGCTACACCCTCGTGTGACTGTGGAGCCTTGGAGGCCACCCCTGAGCACGTGGTCTACGAACGCCCTACACGTAACACGTGGAAGCCGATTTAAAACAGCAACTACCCAGTCATGACACTTACCACCTGATAAGGCAACAAAACACTTTTGAAATACTTAGCAACCTGGCAAATGAGATATCAGCTAAGATTCTGAGGGGATTCCTGAGGGTTAATAATTAACCGCAACAAATAAAAGGTGAAGCACATTCGCACCTACACCGTACCGCCGAGGCGTGGACTGGACGACCGCCTTTACGGTCGGATTCCTCCACGCCATGGAACAGGGATTTCTCCCCCCTGTTCAACAACTGATGAGGAAGGTTGCACTAGTTTAAGTTAGTAATAGATTAGCTGAAAGTAGGAGTAGTTAACTGGAGTTAGTAGTGTAGTAAACTGCAGCGGAGGTTAATGTTTTTGGGACAGCCCAGTGCCAGGGCCACGCCCACTGGGGTTAGTTCGGTGAGCATGGCCAGAATAGTAGGTTTTTAGATTTCTGGCTCACCTGTAGTGCTGCAGACAGGGTAGCACAGTAGAATTAAACAGCAAAACTAAGTAGTTTCTGTAAAGTTAGTAGCAAAGACAGCAGTAGCTCGCTCACTAGAATTAATTGTTACGTCAATACTTGTAAACAGCTACATAGTAAACCATAACTGTAGAACATAGGACCCACCAATCGTTTAGGTGGTGGGTTACCATTGTGTCATCATAGACGTTAAGAATACAGAATTTAAAAAACTGCACTCGGAGCATATTACAGGTGTTGACGATTCACCTCTCGGTTCTTTATGGAGTATTAAAACAGTACCTAATCGCTGCATCACAGGAAACGTAGGAAGACGTCAAGCCGAATGATTTAGGGAATCCGACGAGTGATTTTAAATTAAAGACGAAACTGCTACTTACAGATGTGGTTGCTGTCCACTACGAGTCTTCAGTAATCTGTCTTCATTCACGTCGTCCAGTTGGCCTCTTCTCTCGTGATACTTATTTGCATCAGTTCGATCTTCGATTCGATTTCTGACAACAAATAGACAGGGTGAGGGGATGGCCTGGACTCTCTGCCGGCTATGGATGTGGTGCAACAGAAGAAGGCAGCCCCCGGACAAAAATGCCGTTTATTTTTTATAATTTACAATCATACAGTTCTCTTGGCGCTGAGTTTTGCCCGTGGGACCTTGATGAATACCACGGCATCTTACAACGCAGTTGTCCTCGCAGCATATACCAATTGCCCGATGATGCTGCACCAGGCGCCGAGGATGTCTCACGTAACCGAGCCCGTAAACAGACCCGGCGACAGCGTCTAAT
The DNA here is from genome assembly GCF_023898315.1 of Schistocerca nitens. Classification (NCBI taxonomy): domain Eukaryota; kingdom Metazoa; phylum Arthropoda; class Insecta; order Orthoptera; family Acrididae; genus Schistocerca; species Schistocerca nitens. The sequence goes on along the minus strand of NC_064616.1, from coordinate 939,397,768 downwards.
GTTGTCCCGGGGATACGGCCAAGTGACTTCAGGGTGACCAATGGCTCCAAAAACCACAACAAAGGATAGATGGCTACGACTGTCTACGTGAGGCGCAAGTTGACCAGGGATGGGCGGGCCTTAGTTCAGGCCCCAGAACATGGATCCCGGCAAGTAGACCCGCGGTGCGGCAGAGCGCGTGTCTACCAAGATTCTGAATAGGCAGGCAGCAGTCGGCGCTTCGAGGCCCGGTGACTATGTTGGACGCTGCGTCATAGGTACGTGATTGTCGTCAAGGCGGCATCGGACAATGGATGGCCTTCATAACATAGCCCAGCTGGCCGATGATGACTGGCCGATCACAGGAGGATTAATACTGCTGTCAGGAGGCCGGTTATACGGAAGGACTAACACAGCTTCAGTTTTCCGTCACGCAGAAGCTTCTCGAAGGGTGTTCCATGTCCGATGACTTATTCAGTGTCTCACGGAAGTAAGTCTGAGCACTGGAGTGGCTCTCTGTGACGGAAATGGTTGTAGAATGTGCGATCAGAGCCGAGAACACCGCGCTGCTGCTACTGGCACCATGTGGTTCCTCACACAGAAATTACTACAGCTCCACCTGAGAAGTCAAAACTGATGCCCTCATCTCAATAATTAATACAGGTATGTAAAAAGATTATACATTGTTTCGTGAGGACTTCATCACAATTCGTCTGGGTAAAAATAGAACTGCAGTATCTTAAGCGGTTCTGGAAATTTTGAGATAAACAACTTAACTGAATCACTCAGTCGGTTGAGCCCCCCGAAATAGAATTATTACCATAGCTCATTCTGTATCCCACAATGATATTTTTCATGTAACTTTAACCTGAATCATAATAATCAATGATACGCATATGTGTGTAATCGATTGTGGGGATATGTAGGTGGATCAGTTCATTAGCAATGATAATACAACGTTACATTACCTACTAATCTAAACTCTGTTGTTGTACCATGTCCTTTCATCCATCTGCTGCAGACAACTGACCTTGCATGGGCTCGACAGCCTATCTACCAGGATACGAAACACACGATCACTTCCGAAAGTCTGCAGAGCGTCAGTAGGTTTGATGCACGATGTAGCCTGTATGAGATTTTCGGTCAGTCTTCCATGCAATTTAAATGTGTAACGTGCTTGCTGCATTTCTCATAAATAATAATAAAATGAACGATGGACCTTGCCGTCGGTGGGGAGGCTTGCGTGCCCAACGATACAGATAGTCGTACCGTAGATGCAACCACAACGGAGGGGTATCTGTTGAGAGATCAGACAAACGTGTGGTTTCTGAAGAGGGGCAGCATCCTTTTCAGTAGTTGCAGGGGCAATAGTCTGGATGATTGACTGATCTGGGCTTGTAACACTAACCAAAACGGCCTTGCTGTGCTGGTACTGTGAACAGCTGAAAGCAAGGGGAAACTACAGCCGTCATTTTTCCCTAGGGCATGCAGCTTTACTGTATGATTAAATGATGATGGCGTCCTCTTGGGTAAAATATTCCGGAGGTAAAATAGTCCCCCATTCAGATCTCCGGGCGGGGACTACTCAAGAGGATGTCGTTATCAGGAGAAAGAAAACTGGCGGTCTACGGATCGGAGCGTGTAACGTCAGATCCCTTAATCTTTGGTTAGCCTTTCCCACTACGTTTCCTGTGTGTTCGTTCTAATTTAAGTTCGTAATTGTAATCCCTAGGTATTTATTTGAAACGTTCAATTTATCAAGTAATCGAAATTTAATTGATTCATTTTTGAACCCATGAGGACAGTATCACACCTTTTATTGATTAGAGTCAACTGCCACTTTTCACTCCACAGAGACATCTAGTCTAAATCATTTTCAGTGGCGTTTGATCTTGTGATGACATTAATGGCCGTTAAACAACAGCATCGTCTGCAAAAAGTCTACGAGGGCTGCTCAAATTGCCTCCTAAATCGTTTATATAGATTAGGAAGAGCAGAGGGCCTAGAACAGATCCTTTGGGAATACCAGTTATCTCCTCTGCGGTATTCAATGGTCAGTGATAAAAGATTAGCACACTCTGCTAAGTTATATCAAGTTCCCTTTTTCACTGCTACCACAAATGTGGACCAGTAGACGGAATCAACAGACAGCATTGTCACTTCATATTCCCCAAATATTATAAATAATGAAATATAATAAACAAATAAACAATATATATATATATATATATATATATATATATATATATATTGATTCATATTCATTCAATATATATATATATATATATATATATATATATATATATATATATATACCGGCCAATACACACACACACATATATACTTCGTTTGGTAAATACCGGTTTTATAAAACATCTATGAATTTATTGTTACGTGGATATTGTTCATTTGTTTATTATATTTCATTATTTATAATATTTGGGGAATATGAAGTGACAATATATATATATATATATATATATATATATATATATATATATATATATATATATATATATAACCGTAATAAGAAACCATGTTGGTACTCCATGTTGGTACTCCCACCAGCATGGTTATAAATTTCCAACATTTGTGTGATGTTCGGAAGTATGAAATTAAGTCTCTTCCCAGGCCTTAAAAGATTTTAGATTTATCATTGAGCTATGGTGACTTGCATTGGAATAACACTTTAAAGCTCATGCTAACAGTATTGTTACTGCTAAAGGATATTTTGCCTTATTACGTACTTCACTGATATTGTACAGCACAGTTTCCTGAACTAAGCACTCTATTCAAATTTCCTTAATCATTAGAGAAATTCATAGTTATAGGTGCGTGGTTAAGGATTTAATAGAATTCGATACGTTTATACTCTCCTTGCGTGTAATAAGATTGACGTGGATGTTAAACTCTAACCGTAAAAGTAAATAAAATGAAATAAAAAATACCCTGCCAAGTCACTCACTGGTATCCTTTTTAAATGTGTCTTCAAAATTCCACAATTACTACGTCTGTCAGCCTCCAGAACCAATATGTTTCTGGTTTAAAGACGATGAGTATTTTTTATATATGTATATCTTCACAAGACATCAAAAGGTAAACTTTCGTTCTGATGCTGACATCTGTTGCAGTAAATATGGCTAACATTATTTGTATTAAAATAAGTAAGAAATCACAAGCAATCATATACTTTATTCGGAAACGTATGTTATACCATATCACATACAATCTTCATTATGTGCAAATTTTGGTGAGAAAACCAAAGAGCTCTTGTTCTGAACCAACCGACAAGCTACCAAGTTTGTGCTTTCTAATGATCTACCAACACAGAATGTGGTAGAGTACTGTGAATTACATCACAGAAGCTTAATAGGAACGCAGTGAGAGACTAAGATGTGACGTCACAATACATGAATCAGTAATGAAAGCCTTTGTTCCATTACCAGTTAAGGTTATTCAGGTCCGGTGTTTAACTAAACTTATCGACGAGACGTTACCAGCGTATGTAATACTTTTGACTACTCTTATCCTGGATATTTATACATGTCTAGTGTGAGATGCGAAGCACGTCCTTAATTACGTTTTGATTTTAAGCTATGTTGTAGTTGAGATGGAATTCTTCTACGCATTTGCACTGTATACGATCTCATGATAACCATTCCAAAACATGGTATTGTAAGGCAGACAGAGTATTCGATAGAGACTCCGCTCGTAATTTATTAATGAAGAAGATCATGCTGAACTTCAAGAGACTCAACATATAAGGAAATTAGTTGGAATGATGTGCTGCGTCGATGTGCTCTTACGCTGCAGATAATATGGCGGTGAATAAGTATTTCACGTGATGACGAATGGACTTATCTGAAAAGGGTAATCACGAATGTTGGAGAGGGAAATATAAAACAAACAACCACCGTCTGAGCAGGCCTTGAAGTCCCATCGTACCGATCAGCCGCCATGTCATTCTCAGCCCTTAAGTCGTCGGCACACGGACGGTGCTTCCGAACGTTGAGCGTTGAGCGTGCCGAATTTCTGACGTCACAATGTGGAATAGCACGTTCGGGAGTCTTTCCGAACGTGCAGAGCAATATCTGGCATGTCAGATATTCCGAGCGTGCGTCTGAGCGTTCACCAATGAGATGGCACAACGCCACCTACGTCACACGCACGCCGTCTCCCTTCAGTACAGAGCTGTGAGGCGCCATATTGGCATTCATTTCAAGCCTATACGTATATATGCCGTTTCTGAGCACCAGCAAACTGAGAATCACTAGCAAACGCGTTGTTAACTTGTGATTCGTTCCAATAAAATAATGAGAAACATCATATTCGTGGCAAAAGAATTATTGTAACTTGCGTATTATGAGAGTAGGCTATTTGAAGGCTGCGACACACTGAAGATCCACCCAAAACGTATTGTTCTTGGTACAATTTGCTATAATTAAATTTCAATTAGGAACATATCTACGATTAAGGTTTTCAACACTGGGTAACATAATTTGATAACTCGCAAGGATCGAGTTGTTGGTTTAGCGTAATGAATAGTGTTATTGTCCTACATGCAGTTGTTTTTTGGGGCGGTGGTTTGCGTCTTGACACTTGCAAGTTATTTTTTTCCTAACATTCGCGTTTTTATTAGGTTCTGATAGTTTATTATTAGTTTAATATACGTACATACTATAATATTTGATGTTACGTAAATATAAGTTCACCTCTTTTTAAGGGGTGACTGTTCGATTGACTTAATCCACAGGACAGCTTGCGCTACTTGTAGAAAGATATTTTGCTCCTATTTCTTTTACGCTTCATGACTCACATGTTGCAAAGATTCTGCTACTGGATAGGAACAGTGATCAAGTAAAACTGACCTTGGGGTTTTACTAAAATGTGGGATTGATGAAATAATGTTCATCTTATGCGGAGAAGTATTGCAAATTTGTATCGCACTGTTTGTAATGGAACTTTTACAACCCTGTGTCCTTATTGATTGGACATGATACTTTCCTCTTCGTGGACGATGGAGCAAATGTGCCTTTTTTATAGAGGTAACGTGGGAATTGAATGCGCGCCCGTTGAGTAATGAGTGTGATTTACGAACTAGAAACATCCGTGAACTGCCGCTGGAGTGCGTTGCGATCGCGTATACCACGTTGGGGCCCACGTACCATATGCACAAGTCGCATCGTTCCTGAGCGTTCAGCAGCACGTTAAACGTGGCACGCTCAACGTTGATGTTCGACAGCACGGTCCGTGTGCCGACGGCTTTAGGCGTCACAGGATGCAGGGGCATGTAGCCAGCACACCGGTCTCCCGGCCGTTTTTAGTTTTCGTGACCGGTACCGCTACTTCTCAATCAAGTAGCTCCTCAACTGACCTCAAAAGGGCTGAGTGTACTCAACTTGTCAACAGCACTCGGCAGAGCCAGATGGCGAGTAATCCAAGTGCTAGCTAAGCCCGACAGCGCTGAACTTCGGTGATCTGACGGGAAGCGGTGTTACCACTACGGCAAGGCCGTTGGTCGGAGAGGGATATATGCATATACTAGTGATCTAAAGCATCCGGACACTTGGCTGAAAATGACTTACAAGTTCGTGGCGTCCTCCACCGGTAATGCTGGAATTCAGTATGGTGTTGGCACACCCTCAGCCTTCATGACAGCTTCCACTCTCGCAAGCATACGTTGAGTCAGGTGCTGGAAGCTTCCTTCGGGAATAGCAGCCCATTATTCACGGAGTGCTGCACTGAGGAGAGGTATCGATGTCGGTCGGTGAGGCCTGGCACGAATTCGGCGTTACAAAATATCCCAGAGGTGTTCTATAGCATTCAGGTCAGGACTCCGTGCAGGCCAGTCCATTACAGGGATGTTATTGACGTGTAATCACTCCGCAACAGGTCGTGCATTATGAACAGGTGCTCGATCATGTTGAAAGATGCAATCGCCATCCCCGAAGTGCTGTTCAACAGTGGGAAGCAGGAGGTGCTGAAAACATTAATATAGACATGTGCTGTGATATTGCCACGCAAAACAACAAGGGGTGCAAGCCCCCTCCATGGAAAACACGACCACACCATAATACCATCGCCTCCGAATTTTACTGTTGGCACTACACACGCTGGCAGATGACGTTCGCCTGGCATTCGCCATACCCACACCCTGCCATCGGATCGCCACATTGTGTACAGTGATTCGTCACTCCACACATTTTTATACCGTTCAATCGTCCATTGTTTACGTCCCTTACACCAAGCGAGACGTCGTTTGCCATTTACCAGCGTGATGTGTGGCTTATGAACAGCCGCTCGACCATAAATCCAATTCTCCTCACCTCCTATCTAACTGTCATAGTACTTGTAATGGATCCTGATGCAGTTTGGAATTCCTGTGCCATGGTCTGGATAGATGTCTGCCTATTACACATTACGATCCTCTTCAGTAGTCTGAGGTCTCTGTCAGTCAACAGACGAGGTCGGCCTGTACGTTTTTGTGCTGTACGTGTCCCTTCGCGTTTCCACTTCACTATCACATTTGAAAAAGTGGACTTAGGGATGTTTAGGTGTGTGGAAATCTCGCGTACAGACATATGACACAGGTGACACCCAATCACCTGACCACGTTCGAAGTCCGCGAGTTCCGCGGAGCGCCCTATTCTGCTCTCTCAAGATGTATAATGACTACTGAGGTCGCTGATATGGAGTACCTGGCAGTAGGTGGCAGCATAATCCACGTAATATGAAAAATCTATGTCTATGGGGGTGTCCGTATACTTTTGATCACATAGTGAACGTTACTACGGTTTTGCATCCAGAGGTTAAAAATTTGGAAATATTCTGTGGCTCAGGTGGGGGTCAGAGTAAGAACTACACCCTTTTCAGATTAATCCACTGTCTTGTACCTCACGCAAAGACTTTTTTAAATCTATTCGTGTGACTTTCTCAGTTATAGGACATTCATATCTTGAAAGAGAAGAAGATATGGGCCTCATAACTTTATGTTCAACCTATGTGCACCTGTCTATCTACATCTGGACTAAGCTCCCAATATCATCCTCCAGCCAAATTTCAGCACCACCAGTATCATCATTAAGTGCAACATCAGTGTCACGGACTTCACCTTCGGAATCCTCATTATAGGTTTTCATAACATCATTAATAGAGGTTACATACTTTTCTTTAATTACATTCTATAAAAAAACTGTTTAACTTTTAGCTGGCCTACTTGAAATAATAAATTGACAACGACTAGGGTGATCACTATTGATGTTATATGCATTAAATTCAAACATATTGAGTGAACCTGAACTCCATCGACAAAATTTCGGAGTTTTCTCAGAGATAATTTCTGAATGTTTTGGTATCCTGAGTGGTGTTCTCCATTGCCTCGTTCCAGACTAATTTCAGTTCATTTTGAGGGTGGTCGTGGTGGACCTATTCCATGGTCACCAGGCACCACACCAAATCACACCAACTGATTTCATCTGCTGGGAGCATGTGATTAGCTTGGTTTGTGACGCCGTGGTCAGCATTCACATGCTTTGACTGTCGCAGACACTCCTATGATTCTCGAACATGTACGACAGTCGTCGGTGCGTAGCTGTACACACTTTCGTGATCCTGGTGGGTGCCTTTTTGAAAAATACCTGAAAGGGAACAGTTCTTCATTGGTAACGAACGGTGAGGAAGTCGGCCGTGCCCTGTCAAAGACACCATCCCGGCATTCTCTTGAAGCGATTTAGGAAAATCGCGGAAAACTTAAATCAGGATGACCGGACGCGGATTTGAGACGTCGACCTCCAGAATGCAAGTGCAGTGTGCTAACCAATGCGCCACCTCTTTCGGTTTGTCTTTTGCGTTTTAGCTTTCTGTGATGGCGCGTCACTGAAATTATCACTATTGTGAAATTCTTTTCATATAAACAAAGCTAACTAAATCGAATAAACCATAATTACATTATTACTCTGTAATAAGCCACCAGAAACCTCGCGAATCCTCCACCATAATACTCACAGAAGAAGCCATGGAAATTTTGGCGGATAAGTTCCGATTCACCACTTATATTTCGTAGATTGGCTATGACGGGTTATGAACAGTCAAATTTGTAGTGACCGAGAACGATCTACAAGTGCCACCGCAAAACTGAAAACCTGGTTTCAGCAAGAACCGTAAAACCATTGCCTCAAAAGTAATGTTACACTGCGGCGATATCCTCAGAAATAAATTGCTGGATATTCATAGTCAGTGACTCGTTTGAAAGAGAGTTAATGAAATTAGTTTGACAGCGTAATCCGTGAGTAGGTAATCCCTGGCTGTTGATCTAACGCGAAGCGGCAAAATTATATTCCGCACAGTAGCCACGCAGCGTTAACAGTCGGCAACTGTGTCGCTGTTGTCGCGCCAGAAGTGCCGTTACTCAGGTCTAATCCACTTAGCCACAAACTGCTGCTAACGCATTACCTACCGCTGTTCACTTTCAAAGAGAATTCTATGAAATTAGTTTCCACGGGTTAAAGGCTAATCCCGGCGTGTTTCACGGCAAAATTACAAAGTTATACAATTTCATATATACAGCTATCGTTCGTTGTATGGCTGGTGAAATCGTCTGTTCTCAAAGATTCTCCTTTGCGTCGTGGTTTTCAGCTGAGGTGGCAGCGAATCGCGTTAATTTTGTCCCCGCTTGTGCTGTTAAGCAAAGCGTCCTCTCAGCTTCTGTAGCTTTGGATGGGAGCCGTTCTGCCGCTCCTTCCCACCATGCGAACAAACGAACTTGTTTCAGTTACATTAATTAGAAAACTAGTTACAATTACTCTATATATATCTATCATAGCGTACAAAGAACAGTATGTTTCGGATCATCGGATAAGCTCTCAGTCAACGACTACAGTTACGATTATCAATAAAATGGGGTTGTCTGTGTCAGGTGTAGCAATATAAATCGCCGGTAGAGAATCTGACAAAAGATATCTTGACACGCGCAATGACTCATGGCGCTAGAACTGAGAATAACATTAAACGTGAACTTGCTGTCTCGTCAATCGAAGCTGCGTGCATGTATTTAGCAGAGATCAAATACACACCACAATACAAAAAATTGAGCACCACGATAGAATGATACGAATGGGATAGAAATCGGTAGATTTGGTGCAATCGTGGCTGATCATTGTAATTCGTGTAGACGGAAATGTTTGTGTAGTAGGAGCGAGTGCCGTGAACAACATACTGTAAATCATGTATGGTGAGAAAAGTGTGCTGGTGGAGATGCATTTCGAGATCACTTTTTTACGTTTCTCATGAATAACATGAAAACTGTGGCCTCTAGGGAAAACGTAACCCAGTACAAAATTTAATACACTGCTGGCCACCGTAAATGCAACACCCTGAAGGAAGCATCCGAATCAAGTGAAATTTACACCATAGGTTTGCAGCAATTAGATATGCAACTGATTAGAATTTCAGCGCAGACGCACATCACGCGCGCCTGTGGCGCCACCTCATAGCGCCATTTAAGGCTTGGCGATTTCGACGAGTGTACGTTCCGCACGTGTGTTTACCTTGTGGTTGTTTCACAAGACGAGCAGTTATGCCTCGTAGACAACAGCGAACATCTTTTGATCGAGTTCGACAGAGGAAGGATAGTGGCTTACCGAGATTGTGGATTATCATACAGAGAAATCGCTAGTCGTGTTGGACGAAACCAAACAACTGTAATGCGGATATGTGACCGTTGGATGCAGGAGGGTACGACGGACCGACGTGGTCGATCGCATTTACCTCGGTGCACCACTGCACGTGCTGATAGGCAAATTGTGCGCATGGCAGTGACGGATCGCTCAGTGACATCCCGAACCATAGCACAGCACATTGCGTCTGTAACGCATCATCCAGTGTCTGCGCGTACCATTCGACGCCGTTTACAGCAGAGTGGTCTGTCCGCAAGACGTCCATTGCTTCGTCTACCATTGACGCAGAACTACAGACGTCTCCGTCGCCAATGGTGTGATGACAGACGGATGCGGACGGCAGAATGGAATGACGTCTTTACTGACGAGGCATGCTTCTATCTGCAGCACCACGATGGTCGGATTCGAGTGTGGAGACACCGTCGAGAGAGGATGCTGGACAGCTGCATTATGCACCCCCACACTGGTCTTGCACCGGGTATTATGGTATGGGGCGGTATTGGATATTACTCACGCACGCCTCTAGTACGCATTGCCGGTACTTTAAATAGCCGGCGCTACATATCCGAGGTGCTGGAGCCAGTTGTCCTTCCTTACCTTCAGGGCTCGGCCACAGCCATATTTCAACAGGATAATGCGCGACCACACGTGGCACGCATTGTCCAAAGGTTCTTCGTCAATAACCAGATTGAATTGCTTCCCTGTCCGGCTCGCTCTCCGGATCTTTCGCCGATAGAAAACATGTGGTCCATGGTTGCTCAACGAGTGACCCAGATTACATCCCCAGCTGCCACACCAGATGATCTTTGGCAACGTGTGGAAGCTGCTTGGGCTGCTGTACCCCAGGAACACATCCAACGTCTCTTTGACTCAATGCCGAGACGCGTGGCAGCGGTGATCTCCAACAATGGCGGCTACTCTGGCTACTGATTCTGGCAGGAACCACATGTCACAGACGTCTGTAAACGTAATCATTTGATACTTGGTCAACATGTTATCTACAAAATAAATTTTGTTGTGCTACCTCTTGTCTTTCTTGGTGTTGCATTTACGGTGGCCAGCAGTGTACATAGTACTTCATATAGAGTGGTTCCGCTGATTTTTTCCGTAGGACTAATAGTTTGCCCGCATCTCGTGGTCGTGCGGTAGCGTTCTCGCTTCCCACGCCCGGGTTCCCGGGTTCGATTCCCGGCGGGGTCAGGGATTTTCTCTGCCTCGTGATGGCTGGGTGTTGTGTGATGTCCTTAGGTTAGTTAGGTTTAAGTAGTTCTAAGTTCTAGGGGACTGATGACCATAGATGTTAAGTCCCATAGTGCTCAGAGCCATTTGAACCAACTAATAGTTTGCACGTAACGAGCGAGAGAATATGAAAATCTCGGTCGTGGTTTTTGAAGGTATTGCAGGTCGCATAAAACCCATTGGAAGGTCAGTTGTACCACCCTGTATTCCCGCATCAGAGTCGGATTACATTCCATACGCAATGCAGCGGCGTCCCCAAACGGAGACATTTCGATCGCCCCTTATATGTGTTGGGATGGGTTTGGTTGTAAAATTTGTGTACACAAAGTGGCAGTGCAGAATATTATATGCCAGGATTTTACTTCATTTAGCATTTGCAGTTTGATCAAATGAAATTAGATCACTTTACAGGAATAAGACCTTACAATAACTCTATGCACCCTGTTGACACATATATTGATGCTAGTTTTTTAAGGTTTTCTCTCAGTTGATGAATATTATACGTCGCATCAGGACAGATCGTGCTTTTGAAGAACTCATCGAGGTTAGACTTTCGTTGTTAGCAGGTGGTAGCACTCATCATTTGTGGAGAGTGATTGTTAAGAAATGATGATATAGGAAATAATTTGACGTGTTGAAACCTCGCAGATGAAAATGTAAAGTTAAGTGCCTAAAATTTGTCATCGGAAGTAATATGTACGTCACACAATATGCCAAATATTGCAGTGGTAAAATTATTCACTTGTCACTGCGTTACCGCCAACCTATCGATGCCGCATTGATGTAAATGGGCCATTTTTTATCTAAATGATTCACTAATTAAGTCATTGTGAAGAGCGCCAATGAAGTTTTTCTTATCTCATGTATTATGAGATCGGATGAAGTGAGGCAAATTTCAGCCACTGGACTAGTATTCTGGAGGGCGGCAGTTCAGAACCCGACACAGTCATGCCAATTACGTTTGCCGTGATTTCCCTAAATCGCTTAAGTTGGATGCCGCGATGGTTCCATTGAAAGGGAAAAGCCGCTTTCCCTCCCCGTCCTTCCCCATCCTTCCCGAATCCGACGGGCTGTTAAACTCTAGTCTTCCTTCCTTCCTGAATTACGAAAATGTAGAAAATTTAATAATACCCTATTACCTAAATTAGGCAACGATAGCGCCTAGACGGCTGCATATTTAGGTTCATACAATCTTTTTGCATCGAGTTAATATTGTCTGAAATATTACTGTGTACATTAGTGAAAGTTGAGGACGGTTGGGAAAAAGAGGTATGGAATAAGGGTAGGGAAAGCAGTTATTATGAATGACAGTTAAAACATTACTGTGTCATGTGAATAAAACAGGCACACTTCTTGCTTCAATGATGCACGGGATTTAAAAATAACGAAAAGTGTACTCGTAGACCCACTGCGTCTCAGTCGTGTCTGGTCTTTATTTGACAACAGGGTACAAAGCTTTGGAGAAATTTACAAAGTAGTCCTAAAATAATAACAATTTGAAACCTGGGTTTCATACTAGAGTCCTCGAAGTTCATTAGCGAGGTCTGACACAGACTACATTTTCAGCAGCGTCGGATGTGAAACTAAAGGTTATTTGAAGGCTTTGACAGTGGTTCGAGGCACAGGAACCATTCGTCATGCGTCAGTAGAAGTCGTCCAAGGGTAAACACTCCACAGCAGGTTCGACAGCTGGTCGTAACAGTGGAATAAAACCCAAATAATTATCATAGTTCTAAACGTGCAAGTCCTGCCAAGATTCAGTACAGAAGAGTCATTATTACTAAGTTATCAACATCTAGGTTGACCTTCAACTGACTTGCCAAATGTAATATCACAGATGAATCTCGCAGAATGATTGATGTCGTAAGTCGAGTGGAGAGAGTGTTTTAGCCGGTAGAATGAAAGAAACATTGCGCTAAAATGTCAGTCTGGAGTGGCTGTTACATCGTGTTGCTGTGGTTGTCGTAAAATGTCACTGCGAGTCAGCTGAGTGCGTCAACGTACGAGAGTCGGGTACAAACAGTCACCCAGGGCTGTCATGAAACACATCATATCTGATGCAGCGAGCTTATGATTCCTCGACTTGAGCCATAGGGTGGTGGGGTTTCGTGTTCCGCTGGATAGGTCAGGAGTCCACTACTCACAGCAGGCGGCTACACGGCTAGCAGGGGTTGTGTGGCGTGGATTGGGCGGTTTTTTAGGATAGATGGCCTAGGGAAAGTACAGAAAGGGCAACAGCCCCAAAGGGTGCGGGGCAAAGTCAGGACATGCGGGGACCAAGCAGCAATCGGTATTGTAATTGTAAACCGTCGATGCTGCGTTGGTAAAGTACCGGCACTTCAAGCGCTGATAGAAAGCACCGAAGCTGAAATCGTTACAGGTACCGAAAGCTGGCTGAAGCCGGAGATAAATTCTGCCGAAATTTTTACAAAGGCACAGACGATGTTTAGAAAAGGTAGATTGCATGCAACCGGTGGTGGCGTGTTTGTCGCTGTTAGTAGTAGTTTATCCTGTAGTGAAGTAGAAGTGGATAGTTCCTGTGAATTATTATGGGTGGAGGTTACACTCAACAACCGAGCTATGTTAATAATTGGCTGCTTTCACCGACCTCCCGACTCAGCAGCATTAGTGGCAGAACAACTGAGAGAAAATCTGGAATACATTTCACATAAATTTTCTCAGCAAGTTAGAGTCTTAGGTGGAGATTTCAATTTACCAGATATAGACTGGGACACTCAGATGTTTAGGACAGGTGGTAGGGACAGAGCATCGAGTGACATTATACTGTGTGCACTATCCGAAAATTACCTCGAGCAATTAAACAGAGAACCGACTCGTGGAGATAACATCTTGGACCTACTGATAACAAACAGACCCCAACTTTTCCAAGTTGCGCAGGAATGGGAATCAGTGATCATAAGGCCGTTGCAGCATCCCTGAATATGGAAGTAAATACGAATATAAAAAAAGGGAGGAAGGTTTATCTGTTTAGCAAGAGTAATAGAAGGCAGATTTGAGACTAACTAACAGATCAAAACGAAAATTTCTGTTCCGACACAGACAATGTGGAGTGTTTATGGAAAAAGTTCTAGGCAATCGTAAAATGCGTTTTAGACAGGTACGTGCCGAGTAAAACTGTGCGGGACGGGAAAAACCCACCGTGGTTCAACAACAAAGTTAGAAAACTACTGCGAAACCAAAGAAAGCTTCACTGAAAAATTTAAACACAGCCAAAACCTCTCCGACAAACAGAAGCTAAATGATGCCAAAGTTAACGTAAGGAGGGCTATGCGTGAAGCATTCAGTGAATTCGAAAGTAAAATTCTATGTACCGACTTGACAGAAAATCCTAGGAAGTTCTGGTCTTACGTTAAATCAGTAAGTGGATCGAAACAGCGTATCCAGACACTCTGGGATCATAATGGCACTGAAACAGAGGATGCCACGCGTAAAGCTGAAATACTAAACACCTTTTTCCAAAGCTGTTTCACACAGAAAGACCGCACTGCAGTTCCTTCTCTAAATTCTCGCACAAACGGAAAAATGGCTGACATGGAAATAAGTGTCCTAGGAATAGAAAAGCAACAGAAATCACTCAACAGAGGAAAGTCCACTGGACCTGACGGAGTACCAATTCGATTCTACACTGAGTACGCGAAAGAACTTGCTCCCCTTCTAACAGCCGTGTACCGCAAGTCTCTAGAGGAACGGAAGGTTCCAAATGATTGGAAAAGAGCACAGGTAGTCCCAGTCTTCAAGAAGGGTCGTCGAGCAGATGTGCAAAACTATAGACCTATGTCTCTGACATCGATCTGTTGTAGAAATTTAGAACATGTGTTTTGATCGCGTATTATGTCATTTCTAGAAACCCAGGATCTACTCTGTAGGATTCAACATGGATTCCTTAAACAGCGATCGTGTGAGACCCAACTCGCTTTATTTGTTCATGAGACCGAGAAACTATTAGATACAGGGTCCCAGGCGAAGTGGCCGTGCGGTTAAAGGCGCTGCAGTCTGGAACCGCAAGACCGCTACGGTCGCAGGTTCGAATCCTGCCTCGGGCATGGATGTTTGTGATGTCCTTAGGTTAGTTAGGTTTAACTAGTTCTAAGTTCTAGGGGACTAATGACCTCAGCAGTTGAGTCCCATAGTGCTCAGAGCCATTTGAACCAACAGGGTCCCAGGTAGATGCCATTTTCCTTGACTTCCGGAAGGCGTTCGATACAGTTCCGCACTGTCGCCTGATAAACAAAGTAAGAGCCTACGGAATATCAGACCAGCTGTGTGGCTGGATTGAAGAGTTTTTAGCAAACAGAACACAGCATGTTGTTCTCAATGGAGAGACGTCTACAGACGTTAAAGTAACCTCTGACGCGCCACAGGGGAGTGTTATGGGACCATTGCTTTTCACAATATATATAAATGACCTAGTAGATAGTGTCGGATGTTCCATGCGGCTTTCCGCGGATTCTCGGATGATGCTGTAGTATACAGAGAAGTTGCAGCATTAGAAAACTGCAGCGAAATGCAGAAAGATCTGCAGCGGATAGGCTCTTGGTGCAGGGAGTGGCAACTGACCCTCAACATAGACAAATGTAATGTATTACGAATACATAGAAAGAAGGATCCTTTATTATGTGATTATATCTTAGCGGAACAAACACTGGTAGCAGTTACTTCTGTAAAATATCTGGGAGTATGCGTGCGGAATGATTTAAAGTGGAATGATCATATGAAATTAATTGTTGGTAAGGCGGGTGCCAGGTTGAGATTCATTAGGAGAGTCCTTAGAAAATGTAGTCCATCGACAAAGGAGTGGCTTACAAAACACTCGTTCGACCTATACTTGAGTATTGCTCATCTGTGTGGGTGCCGTACCAGGTCGGGTTGACGGAGGAGATAGAGAAGATCCAAAGAAGAAAGGCGCGTTTCGTCACAGAGTTATCTGGTAAGCGTGATAGCGTTACGGAGATGTTTAGCAAACCAAAGTGGCAGACTCTGCAAGAGAGGCGCTCTGCATCGCGGTGTAGCTTGCTGTCCTGGTTTCGAGAGGGTGCGTTTCTGGATGAGGTATCAAATATATTGCTTCCCCCTACTTTTACCTCCAGAGGAGATCACGAAAAAAAAGTTAGAGAGGTTCGAGCGCGCACGGAGGCTTTCCGGCAGTGGTTCTTCCTGCGAACCATACGCGCGTGGAACAGGAAAGGGAGGTAATGACAGTGGCACGTGAAGAGCCCTCCGCCACACACCGTTGGGTGGATTGCGCAGTATAAATGTAGATGTAGATGTAGATCTACTGAAGTCTATTAATTGATCTGAAACGCCTCATAACTGATGGTTGTAAACATATTGGCTCCATGGGAAAAGCTATAACACCAAGTAACATAGCTGCATGAAACTTGGACCATAAATAGAAAGAACTGCTACAAGAAATAAGCAATGAATCGAGCAGAAATGACATTTTTATTAAAAGATAATAATTACACTTAAGTCACTGCGATTTCTGATGGAGCCCTGGAAATCGTCAGTGGTGGAACATGATTCTTAGTAGGGTGTGTGATCACGGACGGCACTCCATTCTCTGTAATACCCGCCCGGGTAGCCGTTTGTGTCAGCGCCAACACCTCCGCGTGGGGGAGCTATGTCGGCCCCGTATCGAATCCGCCCGGCGGATTAACGATGAGTGATCGGTGTGCCGGTCTGCCTGGATCTGGTTTTTAGGCGGAATTTCACATCCCGCTAGGTGTATTTCCCATGTTTCGCCTCAGATACTCGCTGCACAAGCATTTAGAACAGATTCTCACACTTGCACATAGAACTTGCTCTACACGCAGACTGGGTACACTGCTTCGTCCTGTGGGGTGAGTAGGAGACTGGTGACCTTGGCTGTTCGGTCTCCGTAAGCGCTTAGCGTCAGCACGCTATAAAAAGTGCTGCCCTCACGGCTAGAAGGTCGGTAGGCACTTCTTGTGGTAGGACGCTCCATTCCTTCAGCAGCGGGTCTGAGAACTGCAGGATGGTTGTTTGTGCATGTGAATGAGCTGCTATACGTCTCCCCAAAGCATCCCACACGTGCGCGAGGGGGTTTACGTCGGGGAAAGGGCCATGACAGTCAATTCACCGAGTATCCTCTCATTCCAAGAGCTCCTCTACCTGCACTGTTCGATGCGGTTGTGCATTGTCATCCATAAAAGTGGAGTTATGGCCGAATGCACCCCTGAAGAGACGCACGTAGTGAAGCAGTGTCACAATAATGTGACCGGTGAGTGTACCGTGTTAAAAGGTTTGGATCTCAGTACGCCCATGCAACAATACGCTTCCCCACACCATAACATATAGACTACCAAAATAATTGTGTTCAACAATGCTCCTGGGTGTACTCCATGCGAGGGTACGTCTAGAATAACTACTCTGACTGAATCTGCTTTCATCCGAGAAGAGCACGTGAGCCTCCAGCCCACTGCTGCAGTTCCTATGTTTTCGGACGCCATCGTAAACGGTGCCGCCTATGTGCGGGGTCAACGCAACATAACGCACAAGTCGTTGGGCAAACAGACCACCGCCACGCAGTCACCTTGCCACTTTGGGGTATGAAATTGCTTGCCTTGCAGGCCTGTGATAAGTGGTTGCAATTGCATCCGCTGTTTGACATGAGACCCCTCTTGCCCGTTGCACAGTGTAGCGGCGATCTGCTACTGTAATTGACCGTGCTCCACAGCATCCTCTCCTTCGGATAACAGTTAATGTGGTCTGGAACGCTTCCCATACACATGGAACAATATTGTGAGCACTACCATATCCTGTGCTACACTCGTCACACATCGTGATGATTCTCCCCCATGTGCAGTCATCGAAATGTTGTCCCGGGACGTCTGATAATGAAGGTCATCCCCTCAGCCTACCTTCACTGCTCGCTGAACAACACAAACTAGCCGGCCGGTGTAGCCGAGCGATTCTAGGCGCTTTAGTCTTGAACGGAACAACCGCTACGGTCGCAGGTTTGAATCCTGCCTCGGGCATGGATGTGTGTGCTGTCCTTAGGTTAGTTAGGTTTAATTAGTTCTAAGTTCTAGGGACAGATGACCTCAGATGTTAAGTACCATAGTGCTCAGAGCCATTTGAACCATTTTCTTAACATAGACTGTCTTTTCGCATTCCTTCAACTGTTCAACTGTCTCGTGTTGTGGGTTGAGTCCGGTTTGGCGCTATAGTTACACACATCACACCATTTGACGTCCATTTTTCTGTGTACGACTGGGACTTCTCTGACAACATCCTCTTGCATATTCGTTCATTTTAACCAACTTTTTAATACCTTATTTTACTTTATCTACATCGTCCCAAGGTTTTACAGATCAGTGTATTTCTTTCACGCTCACTTATGTTCCAGTTACCAACCATTTCTGATCGATATGTGGGAAGGAGCAGCTGTGTTTCAGAAGCAGCACAAGTTCACGATCTCCTGCACATCTTCATCACCGTAAGCCAAATTATACACTTCCGGTAATTACTGTATTAGCACATAGATAAATTAAATCATTAAACATGTGAATATGTATGCGATTGCAGTCTTTCTCGGCGTATTGCAGTGATGAATTCTTCGAGGGTTATCAGCCGAATGGTGGCGTCGTCTTGTCGCAACGTTTCGACGAATTTCGGAAACACTGCGACAAGACAACGCCACCACTTGGCTGATAACCCGAGAAGAATTCATCATGTGAATATGGTTGCTAAAAGTGAACTGTTTTATATTTGCATTACCCTGACGCACTGAATTTATAATAGGCTTCCGTATGTTGTTCATTATGTATTGAAATGCAGTTAACTTGCTAAACTACAATTTCAGTTTCTGAACACTATTGTATAAAACAGTTTGTTAATTACCACTTAACTTCAATATCATTATAACATTTATTCAGGCGTCAAACTTTTTTCTTGCAAGTAGAATATTTCACTGCTGTCGCCTATATGCGGAAATGTAATCATTCTTTCTTGTGCTGTGTTATAGTAAATGGGGTTGTAACTGCAGTGCTCCTTTGTACTGAAATCTTACTAGCCAAGGCTTTTGGCAAGGGTGTGACTAGCTCTGAGCTAACGTTTGTGACACGTTAACTGAAATATAGATTGAAGCGCCAAAGATACCGGTACAGGCATGCGTATTAAAACACAGAGATAGGTAATCAGGCAGAATACGGCGCTGCGGTCGGCAACGTCTATGTAAGACAACAAGTGTCTGTCGCATTGTTAGATCGGTTACTGGTGCGACAAACGCAGGTTATCAACACTTAATTTAATTTGAACGTAGTGTTATAGTCGGCACACAAGCGACAGCACACAGCATCTCCGAGGTAGCGATGAAGTGGGGATTTTCCCGTACTACCATTTCACGGATGTACCGTGAATATCAGGAATCCGATAAAGCATCAAATCTCCGACGCCGCTGTGGCCGGAAAAAGATCCTGCAAGAACGGAACAAACGAAGACTGAAGAGAATCGTTCGACGTGAAGGAAGTGCAACCCTTCCGCAAATTGCTACAGATTGCAATGCTGGGCCAGCAACAACTGTCAGCGTGCCAACCATTCAACGAAACATCATCGATATGGGCTTTCGGAGCCGAGGGCCTACGCATCTCTCCTTGATGTCTGCACGAGACAAAGCTGTACACTTCGCCTGGGGCCGTCAACGCCGACATTTGACTGTTGATGACTGGAAACATGTTGCCTGGTCGGACGAGTCTCATTTCAAACCGTATCGAGCGGATGGACGTATGCGGGTATCGGGAGAACCTCATGAATCCATGGATCCTGCATGTCAACAGGGGACTGTTCAAGCTGGAGGAGGCTTGTACTGGTGTGGGACTTGAGGATTTGGAGTTAATGGGACCCCTGATTCGACTGTGACAGGTGACATGTACGTAAGCATCCTGTCTGATCACCTACATCCATTAATATCTGCCGGCAGGGGTGGCCGAGCGGTTATAGGCGTTACAGTCTGGAACCGCGCGTCCGCTGGGGTCGCTGGTTCGAATCCTGCCTTGGGCATGGATGTGTGTGATGTCCTTAGGTTAGTTAGATTTAAGTAGTTGTAAGTTCTAGGGGACTGATGACCTCAGAAGTTAAGTCCCATAGTGCTCAGAGCCATTTGAACCATTAATATCTATTGTGCATTACGACGGACTTGTTCAAATCCAGCAGGACAATGCGGCACTCCACACGTTGAGAATTGCTACTGAGTGGCTCCAGGAACACTCTTCTGAGTTTAAACACTTCCGCTGGCCACCAAACTCCCCAGACATGAACATTATTGAGAATATCTGGGATGCGTTACGAGGTACTGTTCAAAAGAGATCTCCACCCCCTCGTACTCTTAAAGATTCATGGACATCCCTGCAGGATTCCCTCCAGCAATACTTCAGACATTAGTCGAGTCCATGTTACGTCGTGTTGCGGCACTTCTGCGTGCTAGCGGGGGCCTTCCACGATATTAGGCAGGTGTACCAGTTTCTTTGCGTCTTCAGTATATATCAAAGCAATGTAACATCGAGTGTACATTTTAACATTTCCTGACGATTAGTTTCTCTTTGCTTGCCATTTCTAGTTACATAAAGTTCAAAACCAATCGGAAATCTCAGTTATTATGACATATATTGTATTTCAGCGATATAGAAAAATTAAAGGAATTTTTTCACTGAAAATTTTAGCTCAGATAACGATCCTCGCATCAGATGAGAACATATTTTACTCTTATAACCGGTTGAATCAAAAGAATGTGTGCCGTCGTGGAATGGTGAACATTTATATTTAATACAGTCTATAACAGTCCACCGCCCTAGTATCACAGTTGTACAGTTTATATTTACAACTCTTGATCATTGTGTGTTGCGATAAAACTATGCAAGCCCTATCCAGTACAGTATTCAACAAATCCACGTTCACATTCTAAAATTGATACATTGTAATTGTTGATGTTTGGCAGAATTAAGTCACATTTGTCGGCGTGTAATAACTAGTACGCTACATTTGATGACGAGTACAAGGAGTTGGTTAATACTTATGAAGGGAGGAAGGAACGTTACATAAGTAGGCATTATTTTGGAAGGTTATGCAGAACTTCACCATTTTGTTCGTAGCTGGATTAATTTCGGTAAAGCGCAAATGAGGCAATTTAATGACGAGTGAGACTTTTCGGAAAAGTAGTCGACCCCGTTATCCTTTTCATGAAAAATAATGAAAATTAAACCAGTCCTTACGGAAACAAACCCCTGGTAGCCTTACTCACAGGTTAACGTATCTCCATCAGGGAGTGGCCATTAAGGTCCACAGATCTGAATCCGGTTGAGGCACGTGAGAAATTTATCATGGTAGCTAGGGACAACAATGTTTACTTTCAACTTTATTTGTGAAGAAATTTTCAGACTTTTTACATCCCTCACGAGGTGTTCTATCCGTTCTTTCAGGGTTTCATAAGTTTCCTAATTCCATGTTTCGTACATTTTAGTCTGCCAGTTTTTTATGTAACTCTATTGAGATCCTGATTAGGATGTATAGTCAAAATTATGAAATATGTTTATGATGTTTGTGTGTGAGCATGTTTCAGATCAAACTCAGAGGAAAGTAAAAAGCAAATGGACTAGTTGGACAACACAGTTACGAGAAAGCCTTAAGCACTATAGTAGTGGAGAAAGCCGAAGGGGAAAAAATACTGACGACTAAACATGACAACGAGTATTGCATGAACCAGTAGAAATGGATACTGCGCAACAATACAGAAGAAAGTTTTCACAGAGGAAGATTTTGGATCAGTGTGTATTAGTTTTGCTGTGTGGCCAGCCGGAGTGGCCGAGCGGTTCTAGGCGCTACAGTCCCGAACCGCGCGACCGCTACGGTCGCAGGTTCGAATCCTGCCTCGGGCATGGATGTGTGTGATGTCCTTAGGTTCATTAGGTTTAAGTAGTTCTAAGTTCTAGGGGACTGATGACCTCAGCAGTTAAGTCCCATAGTGCTCAGAGCCATTTGAATCATTTTGGTGTGGGAAAGAATGGTTTTATGCAGCGTCAACAATAGTGGCTAACACATAATTCAATTGGTGAGATGAAGAATCTTAGCCGGCCAATTAGACACCAGGACTCGTCCGGAGCAACTAGTGGAGAAATCTAGAAGAGGCTCGTACCTCTAGAGTGAAGACTGCACTGTGAGACCCAACCAAGGGCACTTTGATGTTCTCAGGGTGGTAGCACAAGACTGGTTGTGTGAGTAAGCAATTACGACCAGTTAGTCACTTCCGTCAGATGCCTGGCCCAGTTCCATGTAGCCTCTGACACGGCCACAGCCTTAGCCGCCAACTGCAATAAACGAAGAAAGGAATATTAGAGTTTTTTCGTCCTGTCGGTTCAACACCAACGTCACTAAGCAATGCCTGGCAAAGATGTCTAATAAGGTACTTCAGCAACAGGATATAATTTGGTTCATTCCTATTTACCAAGTTTCAGCTCCGTTAAATCCTGGTGTGATTTCGAAGCAGAATCACCTGAACTGCTAGAGATCTAGGGCACAAGCTAGATTCAGCGCCATGTGTCTTTGTAGTTCACAAGGCCAGGACCCGTGATGGACAGCTGGCGGCGTCACTTGTGCTTGTATGACTCTGTGTCGTGTTAGATGTAGGGCCTGCTTTTGAAGATGAGGAGTCTGACGGCTGTGCTTTGCATAGTTATGCATAATAAAAGATTTTTAAATTGACGACAACGATGTAGTGACATATATTACTAGAGACAGACTTGAGAATCGACAATGCCCGAAAGCGTAGCGTGAAACATTAAAAAAAAAAAATTATGCACAGTTTGGTGAAAAATGTCGTTCTTCAAAAATAAATGATCTAGGGCCTACTGCTCGGAGCAGATTTGGCGTATTTTGGGGCAATATTTCCTTCAGCCGAGCGGGGCTTTGTGCGCTCTGGAGCGTTTTAAATTCCATAGAACGTGTACGTTTATGTTTATAAACAACTTCAACAAGCTCGTGGTACCATAGTAGAGGTTCATCTAATAAAACACTGGTCGGCTTTTCTGTGGTTTTCACTTGCAGTTAATAGAACGCCAAGTGACTGCCCAGCCTTGTATTGGAAACGATATACAGAAACAGCCAAATACGAGTATGATATGACAACGCACCGCAGAAAGTTCAGACCAGTAATAGACATAATCGTGAGTTTCCTTCCCAACCTTGCGGTGACATACACTCCTGGAAATGGAAAAAAGAACACATTGACACCGGTGTGTCAGACCCACCATACTTGCTCCGGACACTGCGAGAGGGCTGTACAAGCAATGATCACACGCACGGCACAGCGGACACACCAGGAACCGCGGTGTTGGCCGTCGAATGGCGCTAGCTGCGCAGCATTTGTGCACCGCCGCCGTCAGTGTCAGCCAGTTTGCCGTGGCATACGGAGCTCCATCGCAGTCTTTAACACTGGTAGCATGCCGCGACAGCGTGGACGTGAACCGTATGTGCAGTTGACGGACTTTGAGCGAGGGCGTATAGTGGGCATGCGGGAGGCCGGGTGGACGTACCGCCGAATTGCTCAACACGTGGGGCGTGAGATCTCCACAGTACATCGATGTTGTCGCCAGTGGTCGGCGGAAGGTGCACGTGCCCGTCGACCTGGGGCCGGACCGCAGCGACGCACGGATGCACGCCAAGACCGTAGGATCCTACGCAGTGCCGTAGGGGACCGCACCGCCACTTCGCAACAAATTAGGGACACTGTTGCTCCTGGGGTATCGGCGAGGACCATTCGCAACCGTCTCCATGAAGCTGGGCTACGGTCCCGCACACCGTTAGGCCGTCTTCCGCTCACGCCCCAACATCGTGCAGCCCGCCTCCAGTGGTGTCGCGACAGGCGTGAATGGAGGGACGAATGGAGACGTGTCGTCTTCAGCGAT
Organism: Schistocerca nitens; assembly: GCF_023898315.1. Taxonomy (NCBI): domain Eukaryota; kingdom Metazoa; phylum Arthropoda; class Insecta; order Orthoptera; family Acrididae; genus Schistocerca; species Schistocerca nitens. Next base: position 939,373,938 of record NC_064616.1, on the reverse strand, counting down.
GAGAGTCGCTTCTGCCTTGGTGCCAATGATGGTCGTATGCGTGTTTGGCGCCGTGCAGGTGAGCGCCACAATCAGGACTGCATACGACCGAGGCACACAGGGCCTACACCCGGCATCATGGTGTGAGGAGCGAACGCCTACACTGGCTGTACACCACTGGTGATCGTCGAGGGGACACTGAATAGTGCACGGTACATCCAAACCGTCATCGAACCCATCGTTCTACCATTCCTAGACCGGCAAGGGAACTTGCTGTTCCAACAGGACAATGCACGTCCGCATGTATCCCGTGCCACCCAACGTGCTCTAGAAGGTGTAAGTCAACTACCCTGGCCAGCAAGATCTCCGGATCTGGCCCCTTATTGAGCATGTTTGGGACTGGATGAAGCGTCGTCTCACGCGGTCTGCACGTCCAGCACGAACGCTGGTCCAACTGAGGCGCCAGGTGGAAATGGCATGGCAAGCCGTTCCACAGGACTACATCCAGCATCTCTACGATCGTCTCCATGGGAGAATAGCAGCCTGCATTGCTGCGAAAGGTGGATATACACTGTACTAGTGCCGACATTGTGCATGCTCTGTTGCCTGTGTCTATGTGCCTGTGGTTCTGTCAGTGTGATCATGTGATGTATCTGACCCCAGGAATGTGTCAATAAAGTTTCCCCTTCCTGGGACAATGAATTCACGGTGTTCTTATTTCAATTTCCAGGAGTGTAGTAGCTTGAGGAAGCGCATATACGTCTACGGGAACCAATTCCAGTCCCCAGTTAGCAACGGCTCGCAAGTCAGAACTTCCTATCAGTAAATATCGATTGTATTCTCGTACGTGTAACTTTATTTGCGGTATTTCCTTGTGGAACGGGTTTAGAGCTATACGAGGTAAATTTGTCTGATGTGAACATAGCTGGGATACTAAGAAGGCATCAGTCCAGTGCAGAGAGAACCTCATATTCAATATTGTGCAAATCGGAACCAGAATCTGGGTGTTGGGTGGCGGCAGCCGGCCGGACAACAGAGTAAGGGAGGAGGTGGCCGTAATGAAAGACGTTTGTCGCGCCGACAGCCCAAGTGAGATTTATTACAGCCCTCGCCGGTCGATACACCATTTTCCGCGTGTCCTCATATTTCGCCTCACTAACACGCCTGCTATCACAGTTAGTTTCCTAATCAGTTCTTTGTAAGATCACATACCGCTATTCGAACGCTTTCGCAATTCGTTTATCTCTCTTTATTATTTATTGAGCATCTAACTGATGAACTGATAATTTAGGAAACTCATTTACCAGTGAATGGGCAAAACAAAAGTCTGTGCGCCGCAGCTGGCAGCGATGGACGCCGTGGATTTGTGATGTAGAGATATTTATCAAAATAATGGAAGCTCCTGTACCAATATGACTGATGTAAAGGCTGCCGAAAATCCTTTGTGATGTGTGACTTGGGGAACGATAAACATATTCTGCGCACGTTAAGTCTTGGTCTGTAGCCGAGAGCTCGTTTGCTCGCATGAGTTCTGTCATAGTTGACAACAGCTCAATTCCGAAAACATCCTGCAGCGTGCGAAAGAAGAGTGACTGTCAGTTTTGTAATACTATTTGTCCCGACTGCTGACGGCTAAATTAAATTGTTGTTGCAGTCCTCATGTCCACAGACTGGTTTGATACAGCTCTCCATGCTACTCTATCCTGTGCAAGCCTCTTCATCTCCGAGTAACTACTGTAATCTACATCCCTCTGATTCGGCTTACTGTATACATCTCTTGGTCTCCCTCTACGATTTTTGCCCCTCACGTTTCCCTCCAGTACTAAAGTGATAATCCTTTCATGCCTTTGAATGTGCCCTACCAACCGATCCCTTCTTTTAGTCAGGTTATACCACAAATTTCTCTTCTGCACAGTTCTATTCAGTACCTCCTCATTAGTTACGTGATCTACCCATCTAATCTTCAACATTGTTATGTAGCACCAAATGTCAAAAGCTTCTATTCTCTTCTTGTCTAAACTGTTTATCGTTCATGTTTCACTTCCATACATGCCTACACTCCACACAATATTTTTCAGAAAGGACTTCCTGTCACTTAAATCTATACTTGATGTTAACATATCTCTCTTCTTCAGAAACGCTTTTCTTACCATTTCCAGTCTACATTTTATATCCTCCCTACTTCGACCATCATTAGTTATTTTGCTTCCCAAATAGTAAAATTCATCTACTACTTTAAGTGCCTCATTTCCCAATCTAATTCCCTCAGCATCACCTGATTTAATTTGATTACCACCTATTACCCTCGTTTTGCTTTTGTTGATGTTCATATTATATCCTCCTTTCAAGATACAGTCCATTACATTCAACTGCTCTTCCCAGTCCTTTGCTGTCTCTGACAGAGTTACGATGTCATCGGCAAACCTCAAAGTTTTTATTGCTTCTTCCTGGACTTTAGTTCCTACTGCAAATTTTTCTTTTGTTTCCTTTACTGCCTTTCTTAATATACAGATTGAATAATATCATGGATAGGCTACAACCCTGCCCCACTCCTTTCTCAACCACTGCTACCCTTTCGTGCCCCTCGACTCTTATAACTGCCATCTGCTTTCTGTACAAATTGTACACAGGCTTTCACTCCCTGTATTTTACCCCTTCCACCTATAGAATTTGAAGTAGAATATCCCAGACAACATTATCAAAAGCTTTTTCTAAATCTACGAATGCTATAAACGTAGGTTTGCCTTCCCTGAGCCCATTTTCTATGAGTAGTCGTAGGGTCTGTATCGCTTCACGTGTGCCTGCGTATCCAAACTGATCTTTATCGAGGTCGGCTTCTATCAGTTTTTCCATTCTTCTGTAAAGGATTAGTGTTAGTGTTTTGAAATTAAATTACTTTACATAAAAATGTTCCAAAGATTTAACAGAGAGGAATCTCCGCTGCGTGACAATAAGTCAAACATCCATATGAAAAATTATCTCAACTTATGAAATATTTTTTATTTTTTTTTTTTTTTTTATTTACACGTCAGGTTCCATAGGACCAAATTGAGGAGCAAATCTCCAACTCCAAGGTCATGGAACGTGTCAGTACATGAAATAACAACATAAAAGTAATAACAGATAAAAATAAAATGTTTATGAACCCGAAAAAGTCAATCTATAAGTTTAAGTAAACGCAAACAACAATACAAGAAGAATCAGCTTAATTTTTCAAGGAAATCCTCGACAGAATAGAAGGAGTGACGCATTAGGAAACTCTTCAGTTTCGATTTTAAAGCGCGTGGATTACTGCTAAGATTTTTTTATCTGAGTGGTGGCTTAATGAAAATGGATGCAGCAGTATACTGCACACCTTTATCCACAAGATTTAAGGAAACTCAATCCAAACCCAGGTTTGATTCCTGCCGAGTATTAACTGAGTGAAAGAACATGAGAGCTCTCATAGGTGTAATTACAAGCAAAATGCTTGCATAATATTGCCTGTGAAAATAATTTTGAATGGAGAAAACCGAAGCCCCAGCTTATTTCATGCACTCTCAAGCTCTACTGTATATAGCAGAAAATGTCTATGTTAGTGATCTTTTGTGTCTCACATCTTGGCTTCACGAATGAACAATGTAGGCCTACTCGCGAAGTAACTTTAGAGACTGATTAGTCCTTCTTAAAGAATTATTTGCAAAATATCCTAACATTAACACTTTCCGCTTCAATTATCCGCTTAGACGACGTCTTACAATCTTCTTGGTACTTTTTATCACCTTGTCTGCTCTCGTACGTAGTCCATCGTGTAGTACCACCTCTGTCCCTCAGACAGTACAAGTTGCTGGTATATCTACCTACCATTCAAAAAGTGCGAAAACTGGTTTCATTCCTGGTCTGTAAGCGACGACAGTACAATAACTAGGCTGGTAGCCCGAACCAACGACTGCAAACAACAGATATGCATTCGATCAGTGATTTGAGAGCAGGCTGTGTCAAGTAGTGGAGCTGTGGCCGTAGTGCCTCAACGTCGTGTCACAAATAGCAATGGAGCAATATCTCTAAATCAAGTGTTGAAAACCACCAGAATGTTTTGAAGAAGAGAAAACTGTGTGCAAATTGTGTCCCAGACGCCAAGCGGTTAAAGGCGCTACAGTCTGGAACCGCGCGACCGCTACGGTCGCAGGTTCGAATCCTGCCTCGGGTATGGATGTGTGTGATGTCCTTAGGTTAGTTAGGTTTAAGTAGTTCTAAGTTCTAGGGGACTGATGACCTTAGAAGTTAAGTCCCATAGTGCTCAGAGCCATTTGAACCATTTTTGTGTCCCAGACACCTTGGCTCCTGAAAAAAAAATAACGACTAACTATGGGAAGCCAGGCGCATCTGTATTGAAAAGCAAAATGTGGGCAATACTTTTCTCGAAAAAAAATCATCACGAATGATGAGACTTGGAGTTATCAATATGAACCAACCACAGAATGACAGTGCAGGAATTCACACAATGGTCAACGCCTTTGCGACATTCAGCCAGTGTGAGGTGCAAGTTGAACAACTTTCCAAAGAAGGACTACTCTGAGAGTTTCATCAGATTGCATTAACGTTCTGTGCGTTGCACTCAAGTGAGGGGAGACTACGTAGAACCCCTGAAACATTAAAAACACCATCTTAACTTTTCTCTATATTTTTTAACCCAGTCTTCAGACCTTTTAGACTGACAATAAAGTCCGCGCTTAGATCTACATCTACATGATTACTCTGCAATTCACATTTAAGTGCTTGGCAGAGGGTACATCGAACCATAATTATATTATCTCTCTACCATTCCACTCCCGAACAGCGCGCGGGAAAAACGAACACCTCAACCTTTCTGTTCGAGCTCTGATTTCTCTTATTTTATTTTGATGATCATTCCTACCTATGTAGGCTGGGCTCAACAAAATATTTTCGCATTCGGAAGAGAAAGTTGGTGACTGAAATTTCGTAAATAGCTCTCGCCGCGACGAAAAACGTCTTTGCTTTAATGACTGCCATCCCAACTCGCTTATCATATCTGCCACACTCTCTCCCCTATTACGTGATAATACAAAACGAGCTGCCCTTTTTTGCACCCTTTCGATGTCCTCCGTCAATCCCACCTGGTAAGGATCCCACACCGCGCAGCAATATTCTAACAGAGGACGAACGAGTGTAGTGTAAGCTGTCTTTTTAGTGGACTTGTTGCATTTTCTAAGTGTCCTGCCAATGAAACGCAACCTTTGGCTCGTCTTCCCCACAATATTATCTATGTGGTCTTTCCAACTGAAGTTGTTCGTAGTTTTAACACCCAGGTACTTAGTTGAATTGACAACCTATAGAATTGTACTATTTATCGAGTAATCTAATTTCGACGGATTTCGCTTGAACTCATGTGGATCACCTCACACTTTTCGTTATTTAGCGTCAACTGCCACCTGCCACACCATGCAGCAATCTTTTCTAAATCGCTTTGCAACTGATACTGGTCTTCGGATGACCTTACTAGACGGTAAATTACAGCATCATCTGCGAACAACCTAAGAGAACTGCTCAGATTGTCACCCAGGTCATTTATACAGATCAGGAACAGCAGAGGTCCCAGGATGCTTCCCTGGGGAACACCTGATATCACTTCAGATGTGCGTAAGCGATCGTGTCCTCTTCACATGTTTTTGATTTCATTAAGATTGGAGGCAGAAGGCTCACAAGGGAAGAAAATATCGTGAATTTATCTTTATAGGAATTTGAGGGTAATGGAGAGTTTACTGTATTCGGAAACGCGAATTCAACAATGAACCATTGCTTTAAAGGAAGGGTTTCCATTGTTTTGATAATATTTTTCGCATCTCGCTGTCTGTTTCAGAAAGCTAAGGGCATCCCGCGTTCTAAACACCTTTCTTCGTTATATCTTAAAGAATGTTTCTACAGTTCTGCATCTGAAATTAATGAAGGCTTACGGATTTCTTTCCTACCACTATTAACCTCTAATTTGGGCCTCTCAGCGTTTCCTAGTCGCACCACTCTGCATTCAAAAGTTGAGTGCAGCAGTTATCACATAGTTCTCCATGGTTTAAAATACGTCCAAAAACTGTGAACTGCTTCTTCTAGTTTCGGTAACAGTATTTTAAGAGGTGAAGAAAGCGTCATCCAGAGTAGTTGCAAAACAAGATGTAAGAGGTTAAAGGTGCTCAAAGATGAAGCCTTGTGTCGTATGTCATTAAAATCCTGCCCCTAGATAGTAGTACACAAAAGAATGCCCGTATCAAGTCGCAGGAGCGAGTGAAACCATCTATCGAAGATGGAACCGGCACGTGGTTCTTTCACACGAGAATGTTCCAGCATATCACTGAGACATTTTTACTAGTTAGTTTGAATGGGCTTCAAAGCTCTGAAGTAAGTTGCTTTCAGTATCGAAAATTGTAACTTTTTCAAGTTGGTGTAAGTGATATTTCGGCCGAAATGACGACGACATTTTACAGATAAGTAATACAGTGATAAATGTCTAGTGTGTGTTTTTAAATGCTAAAAACATTAATATAAAGGAAATATTTGGAAAAGGTCATACAAATACGTTTGAACTTTGCGAGCGCCTGCTTTGCGGTGTTGTAGTACTTCTCTTCATGTGCAAAGCTGTGACTCGTCCAACAGTATGAAAACACATCTTAAAGATTGTTTGAACTGAAATTTAGGGTGCAGTTTATTTACTTATAGATGAAAGATTATTTTTTCTTAGCACTGACACAGATTCACCATAATATTCAAGTCCAGACTCTGAGTGATAAACACACGTTCACCAACCTCGTCGCACCATGTCTGAACAGGATGGTGACTGAAACTACAGCTTTATTATCGTAGAAAACGTTGTCTAAGCTTGAAATATACCATACGATGCTCTGTGCCAATCACTATTTCCATATCAATATAGTCGAGATTTTGATTTTACAGAGTAAGATAGCGTAGTTGTCATTTATGTGCACGTTTTTTTCTTGGTAGGGATGTCTGGAACGGAGTCTACTCAGCATCGTGAGGGCGAATGAAGAGCTGCTTAGATGAAGATACTGCGGCATCCTCCAGTATTCATCCACTGGCAACAAAGACTGTAGGGATATGATACATGCTGACCACATGATCCACGACCATAGATGGCTCTTCGAACTACCTTATAGGCAGCAGTCGGCCAGGGGGCCAGGCCTAAGTATTAATCCGAGAGTGGTGATGTTTAAAATAATGTGTCAGCTCAGTTCACGTCTATACGCAGATTGATGATACCCGAAGCAATAAATCGCACACTGCGATGTACGATGATCTTAATGATGGTGTCCATGAATTTAAGAGCAATTGGAAATTGTGAGCATCCTTAAAAAAGCTTCCCACACATTTACTGATGATCAAATATTAATAATACTTAAATCAGCGGACCTTTGCATACAGAAGATAATAAAGGCCACAAGGAAACAAATGAAGAAGAAAGAACTGACATTGTTGGTAAGGCGGGTACCAGGTTGAGATTCATCGGGAGAGTGCTTAGAAAATGTAGTCCATCAACAAAGGAGGTGGCTTACAAAACACTCGTTCGACCTATACTTGAGTATTGCTCATCAGTGTGGGATCCGTACCAGATCGGGTTGACGGAGGAGATAGAGAAGATCCAAAGAAGAGCGGCGCGTTTCGTCACAGGGTTATTTGGTAACCGTGATAGCGTTACGGAGATGTTTAGTAAACTCAAGTGGCAGACTCTGCAAGAGAGGCGCTCTGCATCGCGGTGTAGCTTGCTCGTCAGGTTTCGAGAGGGTGCTTTTCTGGATGAGGTATCGAATATATTGCTTCCCCCTACTTATACCTCCCGAGGAGATCACGAATGTAAAATTAGAGAGATTAGAGCGCGCACGGAGGCTTTCAGACAGTCGTTCTTCCCGCGAACCATACGCGCCTGGAACAGGAAAGGGAGGTAATGACAGTGGCACGTAAAGTGCCCTCCGCCACACACCGTTGGGTGGCTTGCGGAGTATAAATGTAGATGTAGATGTAGATGAAGTTACAGGAGTTCGGCGTCTGTCCCTGTGTAATGTGGGGCCTATGAGTACTTTTCGTTGCGGTTCGTGTAAGTCCACCGGGGTTGGACAGTAGTGAGTGCAGGCTGCCTGCCATACTTTTTAACTCAAAATATGATTAACTCTACAAGCTATTTATACTTCCTGTCCGCTTACAATACCACAGTATTCCATGGGCCATGTTAATCACCCACGCTGCTTGGTGTATGTGAAGTTTAATTACCAATCACAAAACGTAAATGAAACAATTAAATTTCCTGGTTAATCAACCACGTTTCTAATAAAGGCACCTGTTTTACAACGGAACACCGACACAGCGAGTGCACGATTCAGTCATATAGGACTGAATGATGATATTTATTTAAAGAAGAAGGATTGCCTCATCAGATAGTTGTAGAACAAAAGAACTGTAACATTCGTTAAAACTGGCCACTAACTCACTGACTTACTAATATTTTTCCCATAGTCGACCCTATATTTACTATTTAAATTTTCGAATATCAACATATTTTGTGTTACACACTTTTCTCAAAATTATGTGATTTTTTGATAGAAATTCTTTATAAATCTATCCTTACTATTTACTGAAGGGATGAGGAGTGAAAATAATGCTGTTTTATAAGTTTTTCTTGGTGTGTTACACCCGTAAACACATAGGCATGTGCAACGCCACTAGACATTTCTCACACTCATACCCTGCATAACTTTTTTTGATGGATTGGTGGGGGAATATACCTAACAAAACCTGAAACGATTGCTTATAGCTTACAAAGTATCGAAACAAATCGAGCGTCCTATACACTACTAAATATATCGGTCTCTAAGCTTTCCAATGGTGTATAATATGTCATGACATCTATTAACAAATAAGAAGAAACAATTAGAAAAAGCTATAGCTGCTCGTCCCGTCTCGCAGCCGGCAATGTGACAACGGGCTTGAAACCTGCAGCAGGCTCTGAGCCGTCTGTATAAGCCAATAGGTTAAATTATTGGTACATAAAAATGATTCACAGATCGGGATAAACTACTGTGACAATTCAAAATGCTAAGGATAAAAACTAATAAGTATGGAATTACAAACAAAAACTTTATTCACTAATGAATCAAAATTCCTGTCTATTTTGACCTGAATGCTTTGGTGAAGATTGCTTGTCAACAAGTAATTGAGTTTTCAAGGTATGGGCAGCTCAGAAATGCAATAATACAGGAGAAGATTATCTTTTGATCCCAGTACAACAAATTTACTACAAAAAGCGAACTCAAGTTGCGGAATAAATTCACGAATTGTGAGCTGTCTAGAGGAAAAAGCAACGAAAATGCTGAACGCGACCCTTACTGAAAAAGCAGCGAAAGAAGCGCTAGGCTGGGCCGGACACGTCTCGATGTCGCCTCGACGAAACGTCCCCTGCGATAAACACCAAGTGTGTACTCCTGTCTGCCTTGCACCCCCGTGCTAAACGTCACGGCTTGGAAGGGAGGATTCGCGGTTTTGCCACCGTGACAATCGATAATTTCTCCGCACCTTCTAACATGAATTTGCATTTCTATAATCTGACTAGAACTGGGGACTGGATGGGTCCTCACGTAGCTCATTTCCACCGCTGTGTACACTAAAATGGCGGTGGATCATTATCGGAAAATGCTTCTCGGAAAGTCCGTGGACATTTCTGGCTATACCCCCATAACCACTCGTAATTCGCACTGTTTTAACATCCTTGGGGGAATTTAGGGAAACCCCCGAAAATCCGCAACTCCATCACCCAATGCTAAAGTCTATCACTGACGTTTCTCATCAAGTTCCAGCAATAGGAAATTTAACAAGCTCATACTCTAGATATCACAAGCCCTATTCCTCCATCCAAAAAATGCAGGAGTATACAGCAGCAACGAATTTATTTATATTCGCTTAGGGACGCGTGACTGACCAGTTACATCACAAAAGCATACAATCAGTGACACCTGGCGGTGTCGTGAGAAAATTCACAATGAGCCACACGACATAGCCTACATTAACCACATACCCATAGGAAATGTTTGCGATAACAATTGCGAAGTCACTGATGACAGTGCCACTAAAGCAGAGTTATTAAACACGGTTTTCCGAAACTACTTCACCAAAGAAGACGAAGTAAATATTCCTGAATTCCAATCAAGAATAACTGCCAAGATGAGAAACATAGAAGTAGGTATCCTCGGTGTAACAAAGCAGCTTAAATCACTTAATAAAGGCAAGGCCTCCGGTCCAGATTGTATACTAGTCATGTTCCTCTTAGAGTATGTTGATAAAATAGCTCCATATTTAACAATTATATACAACCACTCCCTCACAGAAAGATCCGTACCTAAAGACTGGAAAATTGCTCAAGTCACACCAAGACCCAAAAAGGGAAATAGGAGTAATCCGCTGAATTACAGGCCTCTGTCACTAACGTCGATTTGCAGTAGGGCTTTAGAACATATACCGTATTCGAACATTATGAAGTACCTCGAAGGAAACGATTTATTGACTTATAGTCAGCACGGATTCAGAAAATATCGTTCTTGTGAAACACAACAAGCTCTTTATACTCATGAAGTAATAAGTGATATCGACAGGAGATGTCAAATTGATTCCAAATTTTTAGATTTCCAGACGGCTTTCGACACCGTTCCTCACAAGCGTCTTCTAATCAAACTGCGTGCCTACGGAGTATCGCCTTAGTTGTGCGACTGGATTCGTGATTTCCTGTCAGAAAGGTCACAGTTCGTAGTAACAGACGGAAAGTCACCGAGTAAAACAGAAGTAATATCCGGCGTCCCCCAAGGAAGTGTTATAGGCCCTCTATTGTTCCTGATCTATATTAACGACATAGGAGACAATCAGAGTAGCCGTCTTAGAATGTTTGCAGATGATGCTGTCATTTACCGTCTTGTAAAGTCATCAGATTGTCAAAAAGACTTGTAGAATGATTTAGATAAGATATCTGTATGGTGCGAAAAGTGGCAATTGACCCTTAATAAAGAAAAGTGCGAAGTTATTCACATGAGTACTAAAAGAAATCAGCTAAATTTCGATTATACGATAAGTCACACAAATCTGAGGGCTGTAAATTCAACTAATTACATAGGGAATACAGCTACAAATAATCTAAATTGGAACGATCACATAGATAATATTGCGGGTAGAGCAAACCAAAGACTGCGATTCATTGACAGAACACTTAGAAGGTGCAACAGATCTACCAAAGAGACCGCTTACACTACGCTTGTCCGCCCTATTCTGGAGTACTGCTGTGCGGTGAGGGATCCGCATCAGGTGTGACTGACGGATGACATCGAAAAAGTGCAAAGAAGGGCAGCTAATTTTGTATTGTTGCGAAATAGGGGAGATAGTGCCACAGACATGATATGTCAATTAGAGTGGCAATCAGTAAAACAAAGGCGTTTTTCGTTGCGACGGGATGATCTCATTAAATTTCAATTACCAGTTTTCTCCTCCGATTGCGAAAACATTCTGTTGGCACCCACCTCAATAGGGAGAAATGATCATGACGATAAAATAAGAGAAATCAGGGCTCGCACGGAAAAATTTAAGTGCTCGTTTTTCCCGTGTGCCGTTCGAGAGTGGAACGGTACAGAGACACCATGAAGGTGGTTCATTGAACCCTCTGTCAGGCACTTTATTGTGAATAGCAGAGTAACCACGTAGATGTAGATGCAGATGCAGAAGTCTGGCACCTGTAGTCGAGCACTGCTGACAGAGTCGAACTCCAACGCCAGTGCAGCAGGGCGAGAAGACGATTTTGGAGTCCAGCAGAGTGAAGTGATATCGTGCTCTGAGTCCGGCAGCAGTGGCAGTGAGAAAACAGCGGCTTAGCGTAACTGCTGATTATCTGCTTGAGGCGGTTTTTTTCTTTATTGTTATTTTAATACCTTTACAATAAGGGTAGGCCGGCAATGGCCTATCTACGCCGCTCTTCGGCCACAGTGAACACATACAGGAAACAGAGAGACAGAAAAACAAACAAAACATGGTGGACAAAAACGGGGGACAGCCATAGTAAAATAAATGAAGCCGTTGACGGGCGCACTGATAGGATAAAAAACGTTCATCACTGTACACAACGGGGAAGAACGAGTTTACACACGTGAACGGAGGAGCGCAAACGGAGAGACACTGAACGAGGCCCACGAGAAAGACGGGCGGCGGCGCGTACGTCACGAAGGTAGTCCTGAACTCGCTTGCTCGCTCAGCTCAGCAGACAAAATGCGTTTCTAAACCTGTTAACTCGCAGCTGGGCGTGTAAATACTAACGAGAGTTGCATATTCCACTGGAATCTGCTATTATGAAGTCTTACTGATTAAAGTACTACAGCAAAATTTAATTTAAGATCAATACTCGATATAAATGGTATAACGGCTTCTTTATAGTACTTAGTTCAAAAATGGTTCAGATGGCTCTGAGCACTATGGGACAACATCTGAGGTCATCAGTCCCCTAGAACTTAGAACTAATTAAACCTAACTAAGGACATCACACACATCCACTGCCGAGGCATGATTCGAACCTGCGACCGTAGCGGTCGCGCGGTTCCAGACTGAAGCGCCTAGCATTTAGTCTCTTCTACTTAACAGCACTCATTGCATGCTGGAAGTGGTGCCTTATGCAACTGATAATCATTTTAGCATGGTTTTATTTTATTGCACGTCAGCATAGCCGTAACAAATTATAAGTAGGCCCTTGTACTTCCCATCATTATAGGACTAATAACAGTAAGATTCCATAATAGCGGATTCCAATTGAAGATTCAGTTTTAGTTCGTACGGACACGCCTAGTTACGAGTTAACAGTTGTAGAAACGTAGTTTGTGTACTGATTTGAGCGAGCGAGCGAGTGCAAGGCTACCTTCGTGACGTACGCGCCGCTGCCTGTCATTCTCGTAGGCCTCGCACTGAAGCACTGACGCGAAGACACACACGAGTACTGGCGACGATCTCTGGCGCACGAAGATGCAGTGTTCACGCACAAAGCCGGGAACCTGCCAAAGGGAAGAGGTGCGGGTAGGAGGGAGAGGGGAGGGTGTTGATGCCAGTGGGAGAGGAGAAGGAAGGGGGAGGGTAGAAGGTAGAGGGGATTGGAAGCCCGGGGAAGGGAAGGGAGGAAGGAAGAGAGGAGGGAGAGAAGGGAAAGAGGGTGCCCTGGAGGAAAAACACAGGGGGAGGAAGGGGAGGGTCAAAGTTGGTAGGAGTGGTAGATGGAGGGGATGAGGGCATCATCAGGGAGGGGGAGTTGGTGGAAGCCACCTTGTGCAAGGGTGTGGAGTGTGGAGAAACGGAGAGCGGGTGGGATGTAGGAGTACAGGCGCGGCAGCAGACGGGGGTGGGAAAGGATGGGAGAGACGAGTGGGTGAGGGGGATCAAGTTTGCGGGAGGTGTAAAGGATCCGTATCCGATCGAGGAAAAGGAGGAGGTGTGGGAACGGAATTAAGTCGTACAAGATCCGCACGGTGGAGGGGAGGCAGATGTGATAGGCGAGGCGGAGCGCGTGGCGTACCAGGATTTGAAGGGATTTGTAGAAGGTAAGAGGGGTGGCTATCCAGGCGGGATGGGCATAGCAGAGGATAGGGCGGATGAGGGATTTATAGGTGTGGACGATGGTGGAGGGGTCCAGACCCCATGTGCGGCCAGAAAGAAGCTTGAGGAGGCGGAGTCGGCAGCGTGCCTCGGCTCGGATTGTCCGGAGGTGGGGGGTCCAGGAGAGGTGGCGGTCAAGGGTGACGCCAAGGTACTTGAGGATGGGGGTGAGGTTGATAGGACGGCCGTAGATAGTGAGATAGAAATCGAGGAGACGGAAGGAAGGGGTGGTTTTGCCTACAATGATCGCCTGCTCGACGCGGCTGCCTTCCGTCCGTTATATGGCCGCATTCGCAGTTTTTCAGGTGGCCGACTTGCGTGGAGTAGTTACCGCCCGCAATATCCGTGGCTTATGCTATTGAACGCAAAGATATAAGACTGTATTATGTGAACATAGGTACGAATTCGGTTTATTCTCAAACAGAATTCCATTTCTGCCACTCTTCATTGCTCACTAAGTACAGGTACGTGAAACACACAGGAACAAAACGTACAAGTCTAGTATACTAAAACGCAAATAAATTAAATTATAAAAATGCCTTCACTTAACGCTGGTACAAGCATCAGCATGCCTTTGGACTGAATATCAGAAGAGCTGACACATCCCTGTACAACAGGCGAAAGTCAGTGAGGACGTGGACGAGGACTGCGGCTAGGTGGTGCTATGTGGCAGAGTCGGTCGGCCGAGGGGCCTGCCGAGGTAGGCCGCGCAACAACGACTAACAGCGTGCATAGATGGTGCAATGGTTAACGCAACTGCCTAGTAAGGAGGAGATCCCGCGTTCGAATCACAGTCCGGCACACATTTTCACTCGTCGCCTCTGGTTCTGTATAAAGTCTCGATGACTCTGATATCAATAGTCCATTCCCTTTCTCCCCCTCCAACTTAAATTTACATAACAACAAAATTCAATGTTAATAACACTCCACTCTCAACATATCACGTCCGCATCTCGTGGTCTAGTGGCTAACGTTGCTGCCTCTGGATCGTGGGGTCCCGGGTTAGATTTCTGGCCGGGTCGGGGATTTTCCCCGTCCGGGGACTGGGTGGTTGTGTTGTCCTCATCATTTCATCATCACTCGGAGAAGTGGCGAAACTGGACTGTGTACGGACTGGGCATTTGTACGGGCGCTGATAACCGCGCAGTTGAGAGGCCCCACATACCAAGTATCAACATCAATATATCACACAAACTAAATACAGTAGCAATAGGCACAATACGTAGAAATACTACATTCAAATAGTAGATCTGGACACTGAACAATCGAGAACAATATACTCGTTAACTCGATTCCTTGCTTGAAAGTACTTTCATACTTCATTCGCACACCTAGTCATAAAACACACATAAATAATAGGTATCATAGGTATATTGAGCCGCGCTATAGGAACGGTAAGAGTCAGTATTCCATTGAGCCTCGTGCATTAACAAATCCTTTTTTGGATTACCTTGACACTCCGAGCAGCGCGGGCAACAGGCGGCGAAACCGGACCGTGTGTGGAGCTGTTGTCGATGACTGAAGATGTAAGTTTAAAACGCGCTTAATTGTGAATCGAAATTTAACGCGGTGTGGCTATAATCTACATCTTTATAAACCGTCTCTGAAATGTATTTGCTGCGGATTTTCCAGACAAAAAACGTATCGAACTATTTTAACCCCCGATACAGATGGAGGAACGGCTCTGGAAGGATTCGTGGTGAATCGTATTAATTCACATTGTCAGAGACGTAAAGAAAAAGTGTAGAGGTGACTGCCACCACAAAGTACGAGAGCACATCAACTAGAAGGCTGGAAGTTGATTGTACTTTTTAATTAGTCATGTGCAGGAAATTACAGTTACCTCACTGTAAGTGTTGAACATTGATTTATTGCTAGTTTTTGTAAATTCTCAGTCGCTCTAAATTACATTTGGCCCATGGATGTTTGATGATCCTACGTCCTTTGTCAAGTTTTGAATAATGCTTTGTGTTAAAACTACAATTTCATAATCGTACTTGCATAATACGACAATGTCTCATAGTCGTAGAAATAACAAAGTGCTTACGATATATCAGACAAACTTGTATATTAAGTTGCCTTTTCACTTGTTTCTTAAGTTTAATATAAATGATTTGCAGTAATTATTCATTTCATTTTCCATAGCCAAATTGCTACGTAAAAAACAGTACTGCTTGCACCCACCTTGATTTTAAGTATAACTGTATTGACAAAAGAAATTCTGCTTCAAACATATTCATTAAATTTCAGAAGCAGCTCCTTTAGAGACTGGTGATCGTTTTTCATACTTTAGTATTTATTTCTTAGAGATTCTCTAACGGTAAGTTAAATGCAGCTCTCATCCTGTTGCTGAAAATAACCACAGTTGGTGTGGTGGATATGGTCAACTTTCCAGAAGGATAGCGCAGATAGAAAGCGTTATCATACAATAACGCGTTCTTTACATACGTGTGTTAGGTTTACATTCGAATCGTATGTCCACCTTCTCCTTTGGAATTTATTAACCGATCACCAGCAAACTTACGTTACACACCGTTAAAACTGATCAAAATTGCTATTACTAATGTGCTTGCCCAGTGTAATAACAACCAATATGCTGAAATGAGTGTGAAAACAAATTTCAACTAACGGTTTGTTGCGAGAATGGAAGTTTACGATGTTGTTGTTGTTACTGTGGTGGTCTTCAATCCAAAGACTGGTTTGATGCAGCTCTCCGTGCTACTCTATCCTGTGCAAGCCTCTTCATCTCCGAGTAACTACTGCAACCTACATCCCTCTGATACGGCTTACTGTATTCATTCCTTAGTCTCCCTCTGAGATTTTCGCCCCCCTCCCCCCCCCCCCCTTTTCACTCCAGTACTAAACTGGTGATCCCCTCATGCCATCATCAGTTATTTTGCATCCCAAATAGCAAAGGAAACTCATTTATTACTTTAAGTGACCCATTTCCTAATCTAATTCCCTCAGCATCACCTGATTTAATTCGACTACATCCCATTATCCTCGTTTTGCTTTTGCTGATGTTGATTTTATATTCCGCTTTCAAGATACTGTCCATTCGGTTCAACTGCTCTTCCAAGTCCTTTGCTGTCTCTGACAGAATTACAATGTCATCTTCAAACCTCAAAGTTTTTATTGCTTCTCCGTGGACTTTAATTCCTACTCCAAATTTTCCTTTTGTTTCCTTACTGCTTGTTCAACGTGTCGCATTCAAGGTCACAGGCGGAGATTGTGGTGTCACCGCCAGACACCACACTTGCTAGGTGGTAGCCTTTAAATTGGCCGCAGTCTGTTAGTATACGTCGGACCCGCGTGTCGCCACTGTCAGTGATTGCATACCGAGCGCCGCCACACGGCAGGTCTAGAGAGACGTCCTACCACTCGCCCCAGTTGTACAGCTGACAAATACGGTCTCATTTGCCGAGACGATAGTTAGCATAGCCTTCAGCTACGTCATTTGCTTCGACCTAGCAAGGCGCCATTACCAGTTTATATTGAGATTGTAATTAATGTATCATCAAGAGCGATGTTCTCCAATTATGGATTAAAGTTAAGTATTCCAGAAGCTATGTACTATTTTTGGCAACTATAACTCCTTTAACTGTTCCAGACCTCACGCCAGCCTGCGTGAGCTTAAACGCGTGCATTTCGGCCTCCTCTAGCAACACGGTGTTGGCTCTTCTGCCAACACATCATATGGCGCCGAGGATTTTGTGTTCCTAACTATATTACCGTAATTTACTTGTGTCATGGCTTCGCCACAATCTCCAGATGTACTGTCCGAATTTTATCGCTTACAGCATCAGCAGACGCAGGCCTTATTGGATGCCCTTGGACAGCTCGTCCAGGGTCAACGTGCATTGCAAAACGATGCGGCAGCCGCCGCTCCACCGCTACCGCAGCCACAACACGCAGTTGCACCACCTTTTCGTCCTTTTGATGCAACACTGGAAAGCTGGACGGAGTGGTCACGCCAATTTGGATACCATCTCGCCGTCTACAGAATTCAAGGTATTGAGCGGCAGCCTTTTTTGCTTTCTTGTGTAGGAGTGTCCACCTACCATGTGATAGTGAACTTGTTTCCCCGACGTGACGTAGCAACTCTGTCCTACGACGAAATTTTGTCTGCATTAATTGCATATTTCAAAGAATCTGTCAATGTCGTTGCAAAAAGGTATACATTCTTTCGTACATAATGTACGGCCGGTCAAACTAATAGGGAGTGGGTTGCAACTTTGCAAGGCCTTACTAGGGATTGTGCTTTTGAGTGTGAATGCGGACTCCCTTGTTCAGATACTATGGTACGTGATGCAATTGCACAGAACGTTTCTGATATTCGTATAAAGGAACAGATTTTGAAACTAGTCAATCCCTCCCTTCAACAAGTGATGGACATATTGGATAGGCAAGACACACTTGACTTTGCTCAGGAATCATTTGCAACTTCGCCAGCCATGTGTCACATTAACCGGCCCGCCGGGCGAGCTGCATGGAACAGTAAACAGCCCTCGCGCCCATCCGCGCAGCTGCCGCCAAGCTCTCCTCTACGTGTGCCGCGCAAGCAAGCAAATGCAGTGCTAAAATCATGCCCGCACTACTAGACATTCGCGTGAGAACTGCCCGTCACGCCAAGCAATGCTTTTTCTGTAATAAAAAATGACATGTTCAAAGTGTTTGCCAGAAACAGCTCAGAACGGACACTCACAACCATTCTAGGCCCTTTGCTTCGCGCCGGAAACGAACTAAGAATACTCAGGCTCGTGCACCTTCGCCAATGGATATTCATGCAGTTCATTCCACTCCGCCCAGTGCCGCTCTTTCTAACAGTGGCTGTGTTCGTCCTGGAAATAGTGTGCGTCGACATCGACGGAAATCGCGTCAAGTCGCAATTGCTTCTGTACCAGTGTCTGTTCACGTTGCGCGAGACAGTCGCTCTTGTCGTCAGCAGGACAATAAACTTTTTGCAGATTTGGACATTAATGGCAAGGTCATACCATTCCAGCTCGATACCGGAGCTGCAGTTTCATTGATCAATAAATACACGTACAAACAACTGGGCACACCTCCGTTGAGTGCCGCAAATGTTAAGTTAACTAGTTATTCAGGACAAGCTATCCCTGTGTTAGGACAGTGCAGCCTTCTTGCAACATACAAGGGACAAACAAAACTTGTGTCATTTTACGTTCTTCGTTCTTCTTCTGCAGTGAACTTGTTTGGTTTAGATTTATTTCAGTTGTTTAACTTGTCTATAGTAAATCACGTCCTATCAGTGAACCAGACTGTGCCTTCAGACAGTGTTTCTCGTCTATGTGAAGAATTTGCAGACATTTTTGCACCGGGCCTTGGTTGCGCTAAGAACTATAAAGCACATTTGGAACTGAAAGTCAACGCGCAACCGAAATTTTTCAGAGCGCGCAATGTTCCCCACGCATTGCGTGATGAGGTCATAAGAACATTACACGATTTGGAATCACAAGGTGTAATTGACCATGTGCAGGCT
This sequence comes from Schistocerca nitens, assembly GCF_023898315.1. Classification (NCBI taxonomy): domain Eukaryota; kingdom Metazoa; phylum Arthropoda; class Insecta; order Orthoptera; family Acrididae; genus Schistocerca; species Schistocerca nitens. Next base: position 939,354,797 of record NC_064616.1, on the reverse strand, counting down.
TCTCTCTGGGCCTCACCCTTAGTAATTTTGCCAAAACCTTCCGGAAAATTGAGACTTTGTGTGGACTTCAAAGCTACAGTGAATCCACAATTAGTGATTGCAACTTATCCTTTACCCCGCCCGGAAGATCTTTTTGACAAACTGTGCCCGGGTAACTATTTTTCGAAGTTGGACCTCGCAGATGCGTACTTGCAAATACCGGTGGACGAAGACTCCCAGCGCGTTTTGGTGGTTAACACGCATATTGGTTTGTACCGATTCAAAAGACTGACATTCGGGTGTGCATCCGCCCCTGCATTGTTTCAGCAATATCTGCAAACTGTTTGTGCGTCGGTCCCTACTGCAGCAAACTATCTGGGTGATATTGTGATCTCTGGAAAGACGGAAGAAGAACATTTAGCCAATCTCAGAACATTATTTCAGGTCTTGCGACAAAATGGTCTTCGCTTGCGGAAGGACAAATGTGTGTTCTTTGCTCGTGACTTACCCTATCTGGGACATGTAATCAATGCCCAAGGCATACATCCCAGTCCAGAGCACCTCCGTGCCATACAGGACTTACCTTCGCCGCAGAATTTGAAGCAGCTACAGAGTGTGCTGGGACAAATCAATTACTACCATAAATATGTGCGCCACGCCTCTTCCATTTCAGCTCCGCTTCATCGCTTACGCCGTAAAGGTGTTCCGTTCGTCTGGACGACGGAATGCGAACGCGCCTTTCGCCAGTTGAAATCGGCGTTGCTTTCCACTACTTGCCTTGCGCCATTCGATACCCAGAAACCCCTTTTGTTGATGGTAGATGCATCGGATTTCGGGATCGGTGCTGTGCTTGCGCACAAAGATGGATCGCAAGATCGCCCTATTGCCTTTGCGTCCAAATTGCTCTCTTCTGCGCAAAGAAATTATTCACAGATAGAGAAAGAAGCTTTGGCTCTCGTATTTGGTGTTACTAAGTTTCATGATTTCTTGTATAGTCGTCACTTTACCATCATCACAGACCACAAACCTTTGACATCGCTTTTTCATCCGAACAAGCCTGTACCTCCACGTACAGCGCAGAAATGCATTCGCTGGTCTATTTTCCTCTCGCAGTACCGCTACGATATCTTGTATCGGTCCACTGCTAAGCACGGAAACGCCAATGCGATGTCCCGTTTGCCTGTTGCTGAGGATAGAGCATTCGATTCCTCCGAACTTGCTTGCATGTTCATTGATGCGGAAACCGATGACGTGGTCGGATCGTTTCCGATCGATTTTCGTCGTGTTGCTATAGCCACAGCTGCTAACCCTGTCCTTGCTACCGTTTTGCGTTTTGTTGCTAGTCAATGGCCCTTGTCACAGTCACGGATCGAGGATCCGTTGGTTCGCCGATTTTTTGCTCACAAGGAGAGACTTTTTCTACCACGTGGTGTTTTGCTGTTGCGTTCTGATAATGATCAGTCCCGGGTCGTGGTCCCACGTTCGTTACAGTCCTCTGTCTTACGGCTTCTTCACCAAGGACATTGGGGTATAGTGCGAACGAAACAACTTGCTCGTCAGCACTGTACTTGGTTCGGAATCGATGCTGCGATTACGAATATGTGCTCTTCTTGCATGGCGTGTGCCGAACAACAATCCACCCCACCGCGGAAATTCTTTGCATGGCCGAAATCCACTTCCCCTTGGCAACGCTTACACATCGATTTTGCTGGTCCATACTGGAATGCTCGATGGTTGGTTGTGGTAGATTCATTTAGTAATTTTACTTTTGTTGTCAGGATGTCTTCCACGGCGTCATCTGCCACCATCCAAGCGTTATCCGCTATCTTTTGCATTGAAGGTCTTCCACAGACTATTGTTTCCGACAGTGGCCCACAATTCATGTCTGCAGAATTTCAGTCATTCTGCAAGGCCAATGGTATTCAACATCTGACATCCGCGCCGTTTTCGCCTCAGTCAAACGGTGCCGCTGAACGATTGGTCCGGACTTTCAAGCAACAGATGTTGAAGTTGAAAGAGACGCATTCTCGGGAGGACGCGTTATTGCTCTTTTTGTCCTCGTATCGCTCTCAGCCCCGAGATGGTCGCTCGCCGGCTGCGTTGCTCCACGGTCGTCCTCCTCGAACCTTGATGTCTTTGCTCCATCCGCCGCATCAGGTTCCTGTGCAGCGGCAGACACCTGCTTTTGTTCCAGGCGACGTTGTATACTATCGCAACTATCGAGGTTCACGGCGTTGGCTCGCAGGGTGCATTCTTCGCTGCCTCGGCCGCGCTATGTATTTGGTTTTGGGGGCCTCTGGTGAGGTGCGTCGGCATCTCAATCAGCTGCGCCTCTGTCGTCGCACGGGATCTGCCGCTCCCCATCTGCTTTCAGCGACGGTGCCGTCCGGTCAGCGCCCAGGTGACCCATCTACTGGCTCGCCTCATCCCCAGGTGTTACCGACGCTGCCTTCCATTTTGCCCCATGGCGACGCGCCGCCGCCGCCGCCGCCTGTTCTCCCGCCGGCGACGCCCGAAGTGGACGCGTCGCTGCAACCCTCGGGTGCCTCCCTGGGTCACGCGCCGCCGATCGCTTCCCGTGATCAGCTGTCCTCCGACATGGCACTCTTGCCCGCTCCGGACCGGATGTCGTCTTCGCCCGTCGGGTGCCCCGTTCTGATGGAGGTCGACCCTTCGGCCCCTCCTGTCTCTCTGCGGGCGCATACACCGCATGTTGGCGTGCACCCTGGATTAGGTTTTCAGGCGTTTCCTAGCTCCCCTCGGGCCGAATGGCCGGGTGCGGGTGGCGCAGCCTCGCCTGTTGTTAGGCTCCCCACCTCGTCGAATACGTCAACATGGGGTCCTCCCCACGGCGGGCGGAAGCCTTATAACACAACCGTCCGCCGATTTGCGGGGGAGGAATGTGGTGTCACCGCCAGACACCACACTTGCTAGGTGGTAGCCTTTAAATCGGCCGCGGTCCATTAGTATACGTCGGACCCGCGTGTCGCCACTGTCAGTGATTGCAGACCGAGCGCCGCCACACGGCAGGTCTAGAGAGACGTCCTAGCACTCGCCCCAGTTGTACAGCCGACTTTGCTAGCAATGGATCACTGACAAATACGATCTCATTGGCCGAGACGATAGTGGGCATAGCCTTCAGCTACGTCATTTGCTTCGACCTAGCAAGGGACGATTACCAGTTTATATTGAGATTGTAATTAATGTATCATCAAGAGCGATGTTCTCCAGTTATGGATTAAAGTTAAGTATTCCAGAAGCTATGTACTATTTTTGGCTACTATAACTCCTTTAACTGTTCCAGACCTCACGCCAGCCTGCGTGAGCTTAAACGCGTGCATTTCGGCCTCCTCTAGCAACACGGTGTTGGCTCTTCCGCCAACACATCAGAGATCGTGCGTCCGGATGTAGAAACAACCGTTTTGTAGTGTAACAGCTTAAAAGAAAACTTTATGCCTCATGGAGCTTACTATAAAAGTTTTTGCTGCACGTGGCATTTACGTACGATATTAGTACTGACTAAACAAAATGTAGATAGTATCGTACGTAGTGTTGCCAGCTTAGTGGATTTTCCACTAAAACTGGTGGTTTCTATCCACCTTTTAGTTGCGAAATATTGCTTCTAGTGGCTGATGGATTTTATAGTGGTTTAGTAGAATTCAGTTTCAGTTACTGAAAATGCAATGTCTCAACCACTAAGCTATTTATATGTTTCGAAATATATTACTTCTACTTTATTTGAATTCAGGAATATTTAACTTTTACTGAGAAAACAACACTGATACATTAGAACGTGACGTCAGACGAACCATCACACTCGATAGACTACACGCAGGGATTCCCTGTAGAATGATCAGTATTTAGCAGCATCTAGTTATAGTTCATTTCATGGGCGAAGGCAGCTTGCGCAGGTACAGGAAGTGCAGCAGTCGGTTTGAAACAATGGGTGCTCACTTATTTCATTGTCGTTTCCAATAACCACTGAGCGCTTGTTGGCTCACGCAGGGTGCGTCACGTCAGATGCACAGAAAAAGTAACTCGACTGTCGTCGTTCGTGGTGTGCATTATACAATTGTGATTCACAGTGTATGGTATTACTTCATGACTTCATAGTAAAGAAGACACTTCAACGGTTCGATTTGCGACTTGAAAATTTGATGGGCATTGGTATAGATAATGCAGCTGTCATGCTTGGAGTAAATAACGGAGTATTAACGAAATTGAAAGAAGAGATAAAACACCTGATTTTATTACGTTTCTTGTGCTATTCCTTGCAACTGGCTGTTTTAGCTGCCGCAAATGAATGTTTACCGAGCAATTTGGAGCTTTTAATTGAAGAGACATAGGCCTATGATTGTTTTAGTCACTCCTCTTGCAGACAATCTCTTTATAAGGTACTACACAAAACCATCAACGATGGACAGAAACTGTTAAAAATAGTTCAAGCGTGCCAGGCAAGGTGGTTATCAATAGAATTCCCCGAAGCAAGAATATACACGCAATGGCCAGAGCTGAAAACCCATTTTTCCGTAGCTAAAATGCACGAAAGATGTCACATGGCAGAGTTATTGCACGCTATGTATATGAACGAGATTAATTACGCATATATTTCATTTCTATATCCAATATTAATTGAAATAAACACACTCAATAAAATGTTCGAACCGAAAAATACGGATATCACACCAAACTCTTTGATGAGTTGACCAACTTGATAGATATGCTTGTAAGCAATGTTACGTTACCTGCAAATAAAGTTAATATTTTTAATCAAAATATTCGTGATTTCATCGAGCGAAGATGTTATCTGGGAGTTCGCTTGGAAAAGCAGTTGCTTGAAATGAGAGGAAAAGAATTACCACTGCAAGAAGAAGAAATGTTGCGTAATCGGATAATAACATTTATAGTAAATATGATTGAAGAAATAAAATATAGGTTACCAGAAAATTTGACGCTAATTAAAAAAAAATTCCAGAATAAGTGTTGAACTAGCACTTAATCACAACAAAGAAAATCTAATTGGTATAATGGCTCAGTTCAGTAAAAGTGTAGAATTTATAGCAAGAGTGGATGATCAGTGGCGACAAATTCATTTGTTGAACTGGAACGAGGCCAAAGATAAAAAAAAAATTGGAATAAAGTATTGCATTTCAAAGATGCTCAAGGGGAATCCAGATTTCACGAATTAGCGACTTTTGCGATTACCCTCCTAATATTGCCTCATTCCAATGCCGATGTTGAGAGACTATTTAGCAGTATGAATGTAATAAAAAACATGGAGAGGAATAGAATGACGTTAAACCTGGTATATTAAGAATACGCTGTGGTTTGAGGTTGGAAGGAAAATGCTGCAACGAATATGAAATTCCAATAAACGTTGTAAAACAAATCGGTGCCTATGAATCATATCAATCTGAAACCGACAATGATGACGATGCAGACAAAAATGATTCATCTGAAGAAGACGAATTCATTTAAATAATTAGCTGTTGTTATATAACTTTTGTTATGTTCTTAACCTCGACTTGATGATTTATTTATTGTATGTTCATTTAATGATTGTGAATATTTTATTACTTAAAATAAAGGAAACTAATTACTAATATAATTATTGTTTTCTTTCATAATACTCGTAATTTAAAAAAATTAGAGATTATGAGAGTAGGGGTATTTTTGTTAGTGCTTTTCTGGTGGCTTTTGCCCTTAAAACTGGTGCGGAGCTCGCTTTAACTATTGGCAACACTAGTCATATGTATCATACTGCAGCAGAATTACAGCTACTTTTGCGTACAATAGGTTCGGTTACACGTGATTAATTACTATAGAGTGGCAAGTTAATAGGTACACGTAGTCGAGGGTTCGGCTACAACCTCCTATCTGCTTGATGAGTCCTCAGGATGTCTTCTGATTTCCTATTAGCTGGTAATTAGTTCACCCATTCTCTCTTAATGCGCATTTCAGAGCTACATTGATTGGCGGTGTATGAGACGCGAATTGGCCACATTGGCCACACTCGTTCAGGGTGACATTAATAACTGATGCGTCTAGTCCACGGCAGGACCACATAGACTCCACAACTGCTGCAGTACGCTCTCTCCTTCTTGCATCAACCCATCTGACGCCACAGCCTCGCAACGCTTCACCATTATTACAACCAACTGCTTTCAGGTGCAACAAACCTGATGCTTCAGCTACTGTTGGAATTACTTCAATAGATCCTCTCATCAGTTTCTATTAACAGTGGCTACATTCATGTGATAATATTATTAAAATGCATAGCTGAAGAGCTATATATCAATTACCCAATCAAGCGCACAACACCTCACCGCCTCTTGCAGGGAACTCCTCAACCTTTCTATCCCGGTTCTTGTACCATGCATTCGCTGCCTATCTTCATTTAAACTGAAGTTCAAATCCAGCAAACCCTTTGGCAGCTATCCAGCATGTAAGGCTGACTATTTGCTGTATCATAGAGGGCACAGAAGAAGTTAGTATATCTAAATCTCAGTTGCTTTTGACCACTCACAAAAGATTCATTACTACTCATTAAAAAAATTAAAACAAGAAAAAGCATTCAACTCCTATTTCCAAACGATAGAGAAACGGCGTTTTCTTCCTCTGCAAGGACCATGGGGATAATTGTGGACCATCACATAGACTGGAGTGGATGCTCTACTGTCATCTGTAAGTTGGCATCAGTGCGTTTCCAAGCATTACAGAAGTATAAAAAAGTGTTTCCTCTTGAGAGTACAAAGAAACTTGTGAAATCCCTAGTATTACCCGTTCTTGATAGCAGTTACTCTACCCTTCAACGATTTTTCAATGACACCTCATGCCGGATGGAACTGGCAACGGACGCGTGTGTGCGACTTCTGCCTGCTAACAATACACGGAGGTGACAAAAGCTATGGCACACCTCCTATCGTGTCAGACTTCCTTTTTCCCGGCGTCGTGCAGCAACTCGTGGTGGTACGCACACAAAAAGTCGTTGTAAGTCCCTTGAAGAAATATTGAGCCTTTCTGTCTCTACAGCCGTCCATGTATGGCAAACTTTTGCCGGTACAGTATTTTTTGCACAAACTGACCTCTCGATTATGTCCCATAAAATGTTCGACGGGATTCATTTTGGGTGATTTGAGTCGCCAACCATTCGCTCCAATTGTCTAGAATGTTCTTCAAACCAATCGCGAACAACTGTTTTCCTGTGACAAAACGCACTGTCATCCATAAAATCTCCATCGATGTTCGGGAATATTATTGTCCACGAATGGCTTCAAGTACCGAACACGCAGAGGGTCCAGTCCTTTCCATATAGACATGCGGGAGCCGGCACTAGCAGTGTATTTAACACTAAATTCTTCTAGATTCTTCATACGGAAATGATGCTTTAAGCCCCCCCCCCCCCTTTTCTAACACCGACTTTTGTTGTTCACATCGATTAAGAAGAAAAGCGAACTGACTGTAATCGACCATGCAAGTGGAGTAGAAAAGAGTTTGGCACCTGCAATAAATTAATTTGATAGAAATTAATTTGATAAAGGAAAGTTTCATTAACGTAGTGAGAATTGAAAGGGTTGCTCTACTGATCAACAGAATGAAAGTTCTGTCCAAAATAACAATTGGCATTATTACAACTATATTCAAAATAATAAACAAAACACATGAAATATTTACAATACGTCAAATTGGATACTCAAATAAATGCTGTGAAGGTGAAGTTGTCCATAAACTAGATTGTGACATTTATGACCAAGTGGTATGTGGAGCCAATTCCTTGCAACTCAAATCTTAAGAGAAACACCCAGCCAACCCAACATTAATTGCTGCTACTGTAGTGAGAACTCAGACAATGAACACCCAAGACAGAACCACGTTAGAAAAGACGGAAACAGGGGCACTCTGCTGAGCTCTGATTGTCGCATAGCTAAATTCCCTAATCTTCCGGTGCTGCGGATATACACTACTGGCAATTGAAATAAGAACACCGTTAATTCATTGTCCCAGGAAGGGGAAACTTTATTGACACATTCCTGGGGTCAGATACATCACATGATCACACTGACAGAACCACAGGCACATAGACACAGGCAACAGAGCATGCACAATGTCGGCACTAGTACAGTGTATATCCACCTTTCGCAGCAATGCAGGCTGCTATTCTCCCATGGAGACGATCGTAGAGATGCTGGATGTAGTCCTGTGGAACGGCTTGCCATGCCATTTCCACCTGGCGCCTCAGTTGGACCAGCGTTCGTGCTGGACGTGCAGACCGCGTGAGACGACGCTTCATCCAGTCCCAAACATGCTCAATGGGGGACAGATCCGGAGATCATGCTGACCAGGGTAGTTGACTTACACCTTCTAGAGCACGTTGGGTGGCACGGGATACATGCGGACGTGCATTGTCCTGTTGGAACAGCAAGTTCCCTTGCCGGTCTAGGAATGGTAGAACGATGGGTTCGATGACGGTTTGGATGTACCGTGCACTATTCAGTGTCAAAAATGGTTCAAATGGCTCTGAGCACTATGGGACTTAACATCTATGGTCATCAGTCCCCTAGAACTCAGAACTACTTAAACCTAACTAACCTAAGGACATCACACAACACCCAGCCATCACGAGGCAGAGAAAATCCCTGACCCCGCCGGGAATCGAACCCGGGAACCCGGGCGTGGGAAGCGAGAACGCTACCGCACGACCACGAGATGCGGGCTATTCAGTGTCCCCTCGACGATCACCAGTGGTGTACGGCCAGTGTAGGAGATCGCTCCCCACACCATGATGCCGGGTGTTGGCCCTGTGTGCTTCGGTCGTATGCCGTCCTGATTGTGGCGCTCACCTGCACGGCGCCAAACACGCATACGACCATCATTGGCACCAAGGCAGAAGCGACTCTCATCGCTGAAGACGACACGTCTCCATTCGTCCCTCCATTCACGCCTGTCGCGACACCACTGGAGGCGGGCTGCACGATGTTGGGGCGTGAGCGGAAGACGGCCTAACGGTGTGCGGGACCGTAGCCCAGCTTCATGGAGACGGTTGCGAATGGTCCTCGCCGATACCCCAGGAGCAACAGTGTCCCTAATTTGCTGGGAAGTGGCGGTGCGGTCCCCTACGGCACTGCGTAGGATCCTACGGTCTTGGCGTGCATCCGTGCGTCGCTGCGGTCCGGTCCCAGATCGACGGGCACGTGCACCTTCCGCCGACCACTGGCGACAACATCGATGTACTGTGGGGACCTCACGCCCCACGTGTTGAGCAATTCGGCGGTACGTCCACCCGGCCTCCCGCATGCCCACTATACGCCCTCGCTCAAAGTCCGTCAACTGCACATACGGTTCACGTCCACGCTGTCGCGGCATTCTACCAGTGTTAAAGACTGCGATGGAGCTCCGTATGCCACGGCAAACTGGCTGACACTGACGGCGGCGGTGCACAAATGCTGCGCAGCTAGCGCCATTCGACGGCCAACACCGCGGTTCCTGGTGTGTCCGCTGTGCCGTGCGTGTGATCATTGCTTGTACAGCCCTCTCGCAGTGTCCGGAGCAAGTATGGTGGGTCTGACACACCGGTGTCAATGTGTTCTTTTTTCCATTTCCAGGAGTGTACATTACCAAGCTGTCTTCTTAACTACAAGGACACGATCTGGCATAACGGAGACGATGGCTGGTTGCTTCGACGTCCCGTCGTGGTGATGATACTGTCGCGAGTATAGCCCGAAACAAATTATGCTGGTCTGGTTCTTCCAGACTAAAGACTTCCTAGAAATACAAATGCGCCTCTGAGGGAGACGAACCAGGCTCGCTACGCAATCACTGACGGTACAGTAACTGATTTTAACAAGCGAAGTCACACAGTAGCTCCGATACAGTCAACTTTAGCCAAAACTGTTCAAGACAGACACATAGGCCGCTTGTACGCAGAACGCTCAATTGCCAACTGTACTCGGAAAGTTACGTTGAAGTCGAAACTTCAGCAACTTCGTCAAAAAGTTACAATTAAATGAAAGCATATTAGACAGCCAACGGAAGGTAGGCTGTCCAGAGCAGCGTGAGCTGAGTCTTGTAACCTACTCCGACCGAAAGGCGAGAGCCGACTCTCTCAAGAGCGCCCGTACAAGCCGAACACAGAACATTCCCGCCCCTACGACAGTGGACGTGGTTAAAATGTGCCAATCAGCAACTCGAAAACCGGCGAAAAATTCCACTCTATTGCCGAAGCACTACTATTCCACCAATGGAGATACTTGGCGCTAATTTCTGCGCCGATTTTGCTACGTCACGGAGCTATCCCCTGAGCAAACCAATCACAGTTATGATTTTGCAAAAAACGCAGGAATTTGCCCTCCAAGACTGCCAGGGAACACAAGTCATTCCCACGCTTCGCTGGAAGCCCGTCAGAAAATGTTTTCACTAAGTTTCTGCGAAGTAACGGAATCTCTAGCCCCAGCTGCTCCTTGAGGCCCCTGTGGGCGTGTCGCCCCCGCTCTTATGACAATGACGGCGTCTGGAAAGCATCCACTCGACTCCCTCACACCCGTCGGTATAACCCTTTCAAGATCAGCAGAGCCCACCTGTCACCGGACCACCCGGGTGACGAGAGACACTGCGTGGGAAGTCCACGTGTGAAGCAATAGCAACTTTTCACCACATGCAATTAGAGAGGAAAATATTCATATCTTCTGAGTTCTCAATACTAGCCTTGTAATGACAATACTCGGCCATACTTCCCCAAATCAGATTACTCAGAGTAAGATATAAATATGAGAGGGGGCAAGTTACTGAGTGCATCTAAAGGCATGCCACCTCCTAAACATGGCCCACACCATTATGGTGCCACCACCAACTTGCACAGTGCCTTGTTGGGTCCATGGTTTCGTGGGGTCTCCGCCACACCCAAAACCTACCATCAACTTCGGTCCATGGCTTCGTGGGGTCTGTGCCACACTCGAAACCTACCATCAGCTCTTACCAAATTAAATCGGAGCTAATATGACAAGGCGACGGTTTTCCATTACTGTAGGGTCCACTCGATATGGTCACGAACCCAGGTTTGGCGCAGCAGGCGACTTCGTGCAGTTAGCAAAGGTACTCGCGTCGGTCTTCTGGTGCCATAGTCCATTAACGCCAAATTTCGCCGCACTGTCCTCACAGATACGTTCGTCGTACGTTTCGCATTGTTTTCTGCGGTTATTTCACACAGTGTTGTTTGTCTATTAGCAATGACAATTCTACGGAAACGCTGCTGCTCTCGGTCGTTAAGAGAAGGATGGCAGCCACTGCCTTGTCCGTGGTGAGAGGTAATGCCTAAAATGTGGTATTTTCCGCACACTCTTGACACACTGGATCGGGGAATACCGAATTCCCTAACGATTTCCGAAATGTAATATCCTATGCGTCTACCTCCAACTATAATTCCGCGTCTGTTAATACCCCTCGTGCGGCCATGACCACGTCGGAAACCTTTTCACATGAGTACAAATGACAGGTCCGCCAATGCACTGCCCTTTTATACCTTAGGTGCGCGATACGACTGCCATCTGTATACGTATGTGCATATTGCTATATGTTAACGTCATCTGAGTGTAGTCACGGCTGTATGCAGATCGTAGATTCTGTCATACCCTTTGTTTTCTACCATCTGCTCAATCAGTGCTCTCCCTCTTGTTTATTGTCATAGACAAAAATATTTGTGAACCGCTTAAAAGAGCTCACTAGCCGCTTTAGAGCGCTGTAGTTGGGGTACGGCTGGTACCAGGCAGCCATTTGACCCGCCACCGCTGGCGTAACTCATGACAGTAAAGTGTGTTACGTTAGTCAGTTGTATGGAGTTACCGCAATAAAATGAGTCGATGTGGAGACGAAACATAATGGAGGATACGATCTATCGCATTTAGACATGCCCAAGAACTTACGACGCATAAAATGTGTTTGTGTATCAAAGCCAACCGTCCAGATTCTCTGCATGGAACAGTGTACTACTCTTAGCCGGGTAACTAGGCGTAACAACAGTCTTCGTAAAAAGATCTTAAGCGACAAAACTGGATACGAGTATTACGCACTGTCAATGACAATCGGATTGAAACACAACATAACGTAGTGCTGTCAGTGAATGAGGCTTCATCTCAAACAGTTTCCTACCAAACGGAAGGGAACCGCAAACAATGAACATTAATTGTCGGTTGGCTCGTAAAAGGCCATAGCTCACAGCGGGACATAAATCTCTACGTCTTCAGTGGGCCAAACAAAACACAAACTTGGGCCACGCAACACAGGAACTGGAAAGTAGATGACTGCAGGTGTGTACTGTGGCTAAGCGAGTCGCTGTTTTGCTTCTTTTCTAATGCCGCAAGGTATCGAGTGCACCGACGGCCCAGTGAAGTGTTTAAGCCGCAACGTGAGATGAGAGTAATTCAGGCCGGAGGTAGTTCTGTCATTTTTGGGGTATTTTTCGTACCGTAACTTAGGCCATCTCATTCTGGCTAGCGTAAACATGAAGCAGGGTGATTATTTCAACATTTTGAGTCATTAAGTTTGCCTTATTTTCTACATGTTCAAGATGGGTAATCTGTGGATACTCCTGTCTTTCAAGGTGATATCAACTGTGTTCACAGGGCAACACGCATTTGTTCATCGTTCGACGAATATTCAGGAAACGTATCACTTCTCGACTGACCCACGAAGCTGCTTCAACTGAACCCCTTAAAATGTTTAGCACCATTTGGAATAGCAGTGGAAGGGAGCAACCAACGTGACCGCAATACGATTTAATCACGAACACGTGGCCACTTATGGACACGGCATGCCCGATGAAACTTTTGGACTTCTCTCCTCACCGAAGTGAACGCGTTATCAACGGTGGAGCCGACGTTACGCGGTTTAGCATTATGTCTCCCGCGATATTTAACTGTTTTTTGGTGTGCTTATTTTTAACTCTCTAAACACCATAATAGATATATTTGTTAATAACAAGAAATTCCTCGCTATGTCACTCTATAACAGTTTTCTTCTCAGTTATATATATGGCACCAACTTCTGAAACTGAGTGCATAATTCGACTGATTTGATCGCCCCAGTCTCTTGGAGCCCACCAGTCTCCTGCTTGAAGACTGCTATAGGAACACCAGACCCACCACTAACAAGCGAATGGACTTAAAAAAGATAATTGTATCACTATTTCATTCTTAATAGCAGAAATAAAAAGTGTTGGTGAGGAAGACATGAATAGCTCTGAGTGCGCCGAGAGAGTATGGGTCTTCCCCGCCCTTGACGGGGCGGCGGCCTCCGCAATCCCGGGGCTTCTCGTCCTCACTGCGAGATGATGCGAACCTGGAGAGAGCACATTCGGACCCGAAAGATGATAAACTATGCCTGGCCAGAACGAAGTCATGGCAGCAGTCGGCATAAATGAGGCACCGCGTCCAGTCGCAAAGAGTTAGGAGCTCTGATATCAGTGGAGCACTGCAGGCCAATTTCGAATATAGGTGCAAATGCTGCACAAAGTTTGTCAACTTCCTGAATTGAAACCGTGTCAGAGACGAGCTGGACTTGCGCATTGAAGAAAAATCCAAACAGCAAGAAGGTATCCGGGCTTAAAATGATTCTGGCTGACTGACGATCTATTACAAATAGGCTTATCGGCCTTGCAAACCTCTCGCTGGCTGTGGTTGTCTGTTACTCCTTGCTACCAAATTATATGAGGCTGGTGCTAAATCTGTGGAACTAGACAGACATATACATGTAGCTTTACTAAGGTTCAAATGGTTCAAATGGCTCTGAGCACTATGGGACTTAACTTCCCCTAGAACTTAGAACTACTTAAACCTGCCTAACCTAAGGAAATCACACACATCCATGACCGAGGCAGGATTCGAACCTGCGACCGGAGCGGTCGCGCGGTTCCAGACTGTAGCGCCTAGAACCGCTCGGACACTCAGGTCGGCCTTTACTAAGGAAACTGTAGCCCGTTAACTTGGAAACGTACGTTTCTGTTCCTAATTGTGAGGTCTATAAAGAGCTTGTTAGCTAATGGGTCGCCTAGAGGTACCATCCCTGAAGTTTATTCAGCGCTCCATGGCGAATGCACGGGCCTCGATTGGACTGTAGTGACGGTTTGCGGCAGAGTATTCGGAGATGAACGTCTTTTCTACGAGTTCAGTGTGCCCAACGATCCCGACACTCAACAGGCGAATGTTCCGTGAAGCAATATGGGCATGTAGGCTGCTTGCAACGAGTTAAATCACGCCTTAAATATATAACAATTTAAAACACCCAAGGTGCGTTACTTGCTCCATTGACTTACAGATGTAGGTTTCATTGCGTCTTGGCATATTCGGCTCTGAGCAGAATTATTACCAGCTAATATACTAAATTTACTGAAGATTTACCTAAGCCACATAGATTTATAGAACATTACTGGTTAAGTAATCAAAATGTTGTATACCACCAGTGCTTCTTACCACAGAATCAGAAACCAGCTTTGTGAATGTTTAAGCCCAGTCCAAATACCAAGTTGTTAACCTTTTGGCATGTTGTTAGGAAGATTTGAATGTTACTGTGAGTCTATTCTTGGTACATGGATCTTAGCAAAATTTCTTACTTGGGGTTGCACTCTCGCCGGCCTCCTAGTGTCAAAGTCACCAACGCCATTGGGTGTTCCTGAAAGATTTATCATGCGAAAATTTCAAAGAACTTTAATCGTGACTTACAATCCACTCATAAGCTCACATCTTCACTGTCCCACAGCCAACTGACCCCGGCCATCATGACCACTGCCCATATATAGCCTCAATACGTCTTCGAAAAGCCCAAAAAATGTTATTACCATAAAATCTTAAATCTAAATCACTCGCGCTTTCTCTATGACCCTTTTGAGGTGTTAAGAATGCTAGTGTGACAGTCTTTGAATCAGTAAATCTAACAATGTCCCGTTGTTTGCGCAAGAACTTCATAACGAATGAAATTAGATGGAACGTATCGCTACCATAATTACTGCGCATATATTAGGAATGAAATTTCACTAGCGTTTCGGTGGTTATATTACACTTTTTACGGTGTGATTTTTTTTCGTTATATGCATCTTACTCAGTGAAATGGTTAAAATTGGCAGTAATACTATACAGGTAAAAATTGCAGTGTATTACCTAATACTGCCGCCACACGTAATGTTTTCATATTTATTTTGTAGTGGAATGAGTTTTTTAACCCTCATAACCGACATTCAGGTTCATAACGTCAATTGCATTGCTTCGACAGAAACTTTGAAGTTGATTTCATTAGTGCTGGTCAATCGCTATGACATTTTGTTGGTTAAGATCACTTAAGACATTTAGAATTTATTAATAATGAAATAAATTACATACATCAATCGCCAATATGTGAAGCTCTATTGCATGTGCAGAGTAGGTGTTCATTCTGCACTGGGACTTAGCGCTTGCAGTAACAGCAGTGCATTTATGGAAGACAGACGGCCGTAACCGAACGTCCACCATGCGCCTCCAGAAGGCCTCGCTGTATGCTAGCACTGAGTGATATGTAGGGCAGCATGTAGGCCAGAGCAGACCGATCCAGTTCGCTCCTCGGCCAGGGGCTGATTCTACAAGGATTCCATCAATCAGGATTCTCACTCTGCACGATATCACCGGCGTACACGTCTGAATTCGCGAACCCGGGAGCTGCCAGCTGTGGACTTGGAGTGTTCGTGGCACCTTCACCAAAGAAGACGGGGATCCTGCCGTCGTGGCAGACTTTTAGACTTGAAAATTTATTTCTGTTAAACTCTCAAGCTGCTACAAGCCGAACTTAGACAATTTTGCTCCCTACGGGATGGAAAATTTGTTAATTCAGTTTATACTTTAACGCTGAGTGTCCTGTGCCACTTTGACTTTTATTAACTGAGTATTTATTGAACTTTGACTCATTGGCAATCTAAATGGCCTCCAGCCACCAGAATTACTACTATTCTATTTCAAGGAGTGACTTATTTTATGGCTGGCGGTGTGGCCGAGCGGTTCTAGGCACTTCAGTCTGGAATCGCGCGACCGCTACGGTCGCAGGTTCGAATTCTGCCTCGAGCATGGATGTGTGTGATGTCCTTAGGTTAGTTAGGTTTAAGTAGTTCTAAGTTCTAGGGGACTGATGACCTCAGATGTTAAGTCCCATAGTGCTCAGAGTCATTTGAACCATTTTTTGAACTTATGTTCTTTTTTTTCCAGTCCACATCGGAGTAGAACTGCTATTAATCTTTGATAAACAAACTGGTTCAATCATCGTTACCTGGGTTGTTTTTTCTACTGTCAGTGGACATATCAGTTTGTGACGAGGTTTCGTAACACATGTGGCTCATGCATGGACTCTGACGCAGATAGTCGGTGCATACATGTGTTTCCACTTGTCAGTATACTCATTACAACAGCAGGACAGAATCGGTGAATCTCTCTGCCCAGGTGTCGATACTGCTCCAGCAGATGCAGCGCACCCACGAACACTTGATTGGGGGTCTGGCGGCCATCTGCACATCATCTCCGGCAATCTCCTCCCACCTCTCACAGGTCGGCTCCACAATCAAGAGTTTCCGATTGACGCCACCAGCTCTCTAGCCGTTCGACAGGAAGGTCAAACCTTGACAATACTACATTGCACGTATAGAGCAGCATTTCCCGGTTCACGGCATCTCATGTGACGACAATCGGCATGCTGTCTTCTTAGCATACATAATCCTGGACATTTATCTTCTATTACAACAACTAATTCCGGAAGTTGAAGACCAGTTTATTTGGATACTTAAACTCTCCAATGCACATGGTGGTAGCCCGCCCTCTAGTTTTTGGTTATCATAAACTTCATGGACAGTCGTACAAGGATTGGATTGCCCACTTACAGGGTTTATTCCGCAAATATCGTTTTCAATGCAGTAACCCCGAGTACAATCATATGCCATGTACTTCGTTACAGATATGATTTTAGCGCATCCTTGGGATCATGTTCTTAGAACTGAGTTCCTGAAACTTAAGGACCCATCTCTAGAAACTTGTTTCCACATCATCAGTGCATTCCAGCAATCTCTTCGGTCCTCGTCTACCAAACAGGTGTTTGCAACTCACAACAAATCGTCCATAAACCGGTTAACGAACACCTGCGTGATAGGATTAACAAAGTTCAGGCAAAGACAAGAGACCCCAGCGCCATCTCGAACGGCTTTCTTCCTGCAGTCAGTTTTTTATCACTCATCAGTAACACCATTGCCGTGACCTGCGAGCAAAGAGCACTTCTTGTAGGAAATCTGGACACTGAGCCAAAGTGTGTCAGTCCGCTTTCAAGATGTGAGTGGCCTGCAGCCATAGGGACCCTTCAGTCATGGGGGCAGGCAACATGGATAAACTGTTCCCAAACATCGCATTTATTCAATCAATGTTCCCACACTCTACAGAAAGTCACTAATTATCTGTCAAAACCAATAACATAGCCATATTTTGGTGATTGATATGGGATCCGCAGTGACCGTTATGGACTGGTAATCATATTACAGAGTCGTATCCCCTCCCTTTCAACCTCTGGTATCCCAGTGTGTATCTATAACTATTTCCTTGTAAAACTTAATGGCCAATTCATGGCCCTAATACAGTATTGATCCATCACTGCCAGGATTTTGGTGGTGGATGCTCCGAGAGCTGTCAGTCTCTCAGGCATGGACCTTTTGAATGCACTTGAGTTAGTCAACTCTCCGTGTACAAAGAATTCTTTTCCAAAATTCAGCTGACTGTTTCCACAAATCTCTTCAAATTTTAGAGACTTTGAAGCCCACGTGGCCCTCTTTCCATCGGCAATCCCGAAGCTTTTCGAGGCTACAAATGTTCATTTTGCGTTCAGTGACAAACTTAAGGGGGAACTGCAACGTCTAAAAGATGACGGCTTCCTCACTCCATTCCCAAACAGCCAATGGGCCACGCCCATTGACACTACTGAAAAACCAGTCATTGATGCATACCTGCTACCTAAGATAGAGGACCTCAAGGCGTCTCAAGCGGGTGGACAAGTGTTTGCAAAAATTGACCTCAGGGACGCATAACTCCAACTGAAGGTGGACAAAGAATCCCATTGTATCCTAGCCATCAAGACTCCGTTCGTGTTGTTCCAGTACAACAGACTTCCCTTTGGTATAGTCAGCGTCCTGGCGATATTTCAAAGATACCTGGATTAACTCGCAGTGTACCAGGGAAAGCAAATTAGACATTCTCGGCACAGGCAAAGATGCCCAGGAGCTGCTCATTAACTTGGACGTTCTACTCACGTTCCTCCAACAGATCCATCTAAAATGTAACAGGAACAAGTGTTGTTTCTTTCTTTATCAAGTTGAATATTTTGAACTAATTTTAAGTGCTACTGGCATCTGTCCCACACCTCAGTACATCAAGACAGTGCAAAAAATTCCAGCTCCCATCAATACCAGCCCGCTGAAATCATTGTTGGGGCAACTGAACTGCTACTTAAAGTTTGTTCCCCGTACAGCTGTACTTGCCAAACCACTACACCACCTACTGTAGAAAAACGTCCATTGGCAACCAACACCAGCATGTGACAAAGCTCTCAGAGACATAACACAAGCCCTTCCCTGCCACTTGTGCCTCACAGCAGATGCGTCAGACTATGGGGTGAGGTCAGTCCTCTCCCACGTGAATGAAGACGTGGAATGCCCAATTGCTTTTGTGTCCACAACGTGCTTAACTTCTCAGTGAAATTAGAGCCCCATTCAGCAAGAAGCATTAGTCATCCCATTTTGTCTTACAAAAGTCCACGATTGTACTCGTATATGGTTGTAACTTTACATTATTCACTGACCATAAGCCTTTGCTTCTTCTTTCCGAGCCTTCAGCCAACGTTCCCACCAAAACTGCATGCCGCCATGAGTGTTCCTGTCAAGTGCCTACTGGCACTGTTGGACTAGTTTCTCTACACTGAACGACGTGCTGCTGCTTCAAGGGTAAAATAGCCACAACCAGATAGCCATCCCTGCATCTCTCCTATAGGGTGTTTTTTCGCTTCTCCACGTCAAACATCATCCTTTTTCTGGCATACTACCGTTCAGCCCCATAGGACGGCTTGTCTCCTGTTGAGAAACTTTATAGCCGATCTTATCGGCAGCAACATTCGATCCTTCACCCCATAGTTCGTTGTCTCCATACTCAGAAATCTAGACAGCAAGGTTTTTAACTTACAGCCCCATTCGGAACTCTTGTTTTTGCTAAGGAATGCTGACATTCGTTTCCGACAACAATTTCCTAGTTACTAGGCAGGGCTGAGGTGACACTGCAGGAAGGCACACTTTTCTATAGACATGTCAAACAATTACGACCACACCGTGGTCCTTCTCCTGACACTGAGAAACTACCACTTGTTTTGTTCCAGAGATGAAGCTCCCCCTCCATTTCCACCAGATAATCTCAGCACTGCTGGTAGACTACTCACTGGAGGGGCCTTTAACCTCTCCAAACACCGCGACAGGACCTACACCATGAATGTGAACATCATCTACCCGACTGTCTCAGCCGCCAGCGCAGAATCTGCCGCCTCCAGAGACAATGAGATGAACTTTCCATCTCCCACCCTCCTCGAGAAAACGGGTAGGGAGCTGTACCAAGGCTTAATGCCTGCAGTGTCTGCAACCAACATCACATCGATGCTCAGAAGATGCATAACAAATGGGTGAAAATTATCTGGAAGACAGACAGACATGCATCTACTGTCCACCAAAGGCAACCTAAGCGCTGCTAGAAATCGTGGGCTGCACATAACTATTCCTTTCTGCAAGACACATAATCGAAAATAGGTGCATCTGTATTCTAGTGCCGTGAGGTATTTAGGATATCGCTAGGAAGAGACTACACCAGTTCACTCCGAGTGAGTTTTCTGAGCCAGACGCTGATTCCGTAAGGATTGCATCAATCAGGAGTCTCACTCGAGAGCCACCTCCACGACGTCACTGTCATTCACGACGCCGAAAGCTGCCACCTGTA
This sequence comes from Schistocerca nitens, assembly GCF_023898315.1. NCBI lineage: Eukaryota > Metazoa > Arthropoda > Insecta > Orthoptera > Acrididae > Schistocerca > Schistocerca nitens. The sequence continues at coordinate 939,334,806 of NC_064616.1, read as the reverse complement.
GACTTGAAGTGTTTGTGGCCTCCTCTCCACAGAAGACGGGGACTTGGTGATCGTGGCAGACCTGTGGACACGTAAATTTATTCGTGTTAGCTTCCAAGCGGCTACATGCTCGACGAAGACAGTTTTTCTTCCTTCATGATGCATACTTTGTTTATTAAGTTTGTGCCTTAACTCTGAGCGTCATAAGGTACCCTGACTTTTATACAGTGTGGGTTTAATGAACTTAGAGTCAGTGAGAATCTAACTGGCTTTCAGCTGCAAGAAGTACTGCTGTTCTGTTTCAGGAACTGACTTATTTTATGTTTTATTTAAGTCCATGCAGGAGTATACGCGCTATTAATTTTGATAAATAAACTTACTCAGTCATTGCTACCTGGATATTTTTAGTGCTGCCATCTGCGGGCATATCAGTTTACATATGCTCCCCCTCTCTTCTTTCCCCCCCACCCTCCGCAACGTTTCACTCTTCTCTCTTTCATGTGATGCCATTACCTATTCTGCATCTTTTAGTATGGATCCTTATGCGGCGACCGTGAAACAATTTGTTGCCTCTGATTTTTCGCCACGACGGTACCATCACGCCACTAGCGGACCTGCAGTAGCAACTGCCAATGGAAAACTACATGCAGTAACCGTTAAGCCTACCTGGTGTCCATCTGGCGGCTTACTTTGTGGTCCGACCTTACGCCAATAACAGAGACTCAGCTGCCGTGTGCTGTTCAGGCAGTTTTTCATTCCCCACCTACCCACGTGTTCTGCCCGCCCGTGTCAAACAACCGCGGGTCAAGCCGCGCTTTTTCGTCATCTCACAACAATATGCGACGGAGTACTTGGGTTTCAACTGATGTGGCGTTAATTCACATAATAAAACAAAAACACGAACTTGCCCTAAACCTGCGACGAGGTAAGACAGACCTGACAAGTGAAGTGGCTTCTAACGAAATGAAATTATATCGAACCCCCGCAAGCTCTCATCTGGATTACGCTAGTATTTGTTGTGGGCCTGCCACTAGAACCACTGTCTAACGATTAGGGAGAATGCGCTACCGATGGGTATGAGTGTAAGGAGTTTACAGATATATTCCTGCTCGAGGCACTAGAACTACTACCGCACCTTCACAAGACATTCACATCGATGGAATTCCTACCGAAAGACTGCCAACCGAGGAGATCCACACTAATGGAACAAATTCGATAATTCTTACTAGCATATATTAACTTCTGGATTACTACATGAAGGACACCTCACGTGTAGGATTTCACTGAGATGCAGAATTTATGACACAAATGTTAACAATAATAAATCTTCCGTGCACCACTACCACTTATCGTAGATAGAGCAAAGGGTTGTGCACCTCACGCTACAAAACTACACGGGGCTGTTTATAGGAACTTGCAGAATATGCAGTATACCTGATGTAAACTGCCCCTGCCAGTACCACGCACTGTGAAAAATGGATCAACAAGGTATTAACGACGCCGCCTGGGCATTTATCGAACTCTGGAGACTGGGGCTAAATCAGGCTGTCTACTGAGGCATCTATCATGAAGGCAGAATAAACAGCTAGGTTAGCGGTGCTAAAACATGCCTCGAAAAACACTGTGTTATAGACGAAGACTTTTCTGATACGGAAGAACCACTATAAATACTACAGTACTATCGTGGATAAGTCCGCAGCTCGTGCTCTCGCGGTAGCGTTCTCGCTTCCCGAGCACGGGACCTCGGGTTCGATTCCTGGCGGGGTCGGGGATTTTTACCTGTCTCGAGATGACTGGTTGGTGTTGTGTCGTCTTCATCATCATCATTCATCCCCATTACGGTCGGAGGAAGGCAATGGCAAACCACCTCCACTAGGACCTTGCCTAGTACGACGGTGCGGGACTTCCGCATCGTTCCCCTACGCTCTGTCAAGGAGTATGGGACTTCATCATCATCATCGTAGGTAAGGTCACAATAATCCCAACTCCTCGAATAATGCAAACAGGTGGACTGTCTACAACAGAACTCCATCGAAATTATGCTATTTGGCGTACGTCAATTGGGAAAGTTGAAAATTTGTGACGAACCGGGATTCGAACCCGATTCTCCTGCTCGTTAGGCAGATGCTCTGACCAATTTCCTTTATTATCAGATTGACTTAGTACTTTCATGAAAAGTCAGTCGACCGTAGTCAAAATCATCATGTGATATTAGCAGCAAATTGAGAAACAAATAATTATTGCTAACAAAACATGAGAAAAAATTCTGAGTAATCATGGAGCTAACTTACGGCCTATTGTCTGTTTTTTAATTTAATTTTTTTTGTGTTTTCAATTTTTTTATTTTTATGTGTATAAGGAAGAAATGTGAACAAAACAAGGCTTTGCGTGCTTGTCACCAGTAACAGGCAGGAATCAGGGACCACAGAGGAACTTAACCAACACCCTGTTGATTAAAAACAAGAAAAAGGATTTTAGCAAAAAGCTCTCGATAACGTGGAACCTCAGCCACTTCCAATGCGCGGTCTCCAGTTATTGGTGAAAGACATCTGGGTCAGGGCTGTTCCCTCATTCAGCGACGTAGTGAGGAGAAAAGGATGCAGCCAAAAAAAAGAAAATTATCGGAAAAAGTGGATTCAGGCCCCCAGGAAAGAAAAGCCAAGTGTCAACGAATCCAGAGCTAACGGTATCGTCCACAAGAGACTAGCTAAGAGCTAAACCGATCAGTCGTGCGAAGTCCTATGCGAAAAAGACAGCCGCCTGTCGGTATCACACGATGAATGACCCTATATCACGACGAAGCAATCTCCATCGGTAGTACAGGAGGACTAAGGTAAGACCAGATAGTTTTCCAGGATGTTGACGGGGAGGCTATATCAACAGGGGAGACGCAAGATGGTGGACCCCCACGCGATTATAAGTCTCTTGTAGTAAGGTGCGTCCTTGAAAGGGTATTAGCACCTAAGAAGCTGACAACAATAAAGTGTTCGCGGATGTGGAAGAATATAGGATCACTCCATCCAATGTCAACGGGAGGGGTCAGACTGACCGGCTGGAGACAGGAAAATAAACGAAATTAATGGAATGCTGCATCCCACTTCATACTGAACTCGAAAGATGTGTCGTCGACACAAGAATGGACCGGATACTTGTTTGAGTCTGCTGATCATCATCGAGGGAAGTGGAAATATCTGGGCAATATAATACACTTTACTTAGAATATAGGTATGTAAGACCAGCATTTGGTGAAGGAGGCTACGGGAACGGCGTTCATGTTAAAGAATCGCTTCCCGAAAACGAATCATAACCTCTCGCCAGTTAAGTGCCGTCATTTTAGTCAGGTTGCGATGTACTATTATCTCTAAAGTCTTCTGGCGATCGGTCACCGTCACCATAGGAATTACCGTTTGGTTCAAGCGCCGCACTGGCAGGAAAGTGCATTTGCGATCATTAATATGGGCACCAGCAACGCGACAGAAGGAATACAAAGTACCCTTGAGACCGGAAATGTCGTCGGCATTTTGTATTAAAACCATGACGTCATCGGGGTAATCTCGGACCAAGAATCGTTCTCCCAATATAGCCCAGCCACATAGTAGCATGAAAGCACGTCGAAGCAAGAATTCTAAGAACAAAACAAAGAGTGACATGCTCTCTACAGCTTCCTCTAGTACCATGGAAGTCATTCCTTGATGACTTTACAGATGCCCTTTCATCCTATCCCTTCTCCTTGTCAGTGTTTTCCATATATTGGTTTCCTCTCCGATTGTACGCACAATCTCCTCATTCCTTAACTTATCAGTCCACCTAATTTTCAAGATTCGTCTGTAGCACTACATCTCAAATACTTCGATTCTCTTCTGTTCCATTTTTCCCACAGTCCATGTTTCACTATCATACAATGCTGTACTGCAAACGTACATTCCCAGAAATTTATTCCTAAAATTAAGGCCTATATTTGATACTAGCAGAATTCTCTTGGTCAGGAATGCCCTTTTTGCCAGTGCTACTCTGCTTTTGGTGTCCTTGCTCCGTCCGTCATTGGTTATTTTGCTGCCTAGGCAGTGAAATTCCTTAACTTCATCTACCTCGTGATCATGAATCCTGATGTTTAGTTTCTCGCTGTTCTCATTTCTGCTACTTATCATTACAATTGTCTTTCGTCTATTTCGAAGACACCCTGTAACACTTCATTAACTATCGGCTTATTGTCTCACCTACGACAGGCCCAAAATGATGATAAAATACTTTAGGAATACCATCCAATTCAGATGACGTGTTTGATTCAGACATGGTAACAAAATCATATACAGGGTGAGTCACCTAACGTTACCGCTGGATATATTTCGTAAACCACATCAAATACTGACGAACCGATTCCACAGACCGAACGTGAGGAGAGGGGCTAGTGTAATTGGTTAATACAAACCATAAAAAAATGCACGGAAGTATGTTTTTTAACACAAACTTACGTTTTTTTAAATGGAACCCCGTTAGTTTTTTTTAGCACATCTGAACATATAAACAAATACGTAATCAGTGCCGTTTGTTGCATTGTAAAATGTTAATTACATCCGGAGATATTGTAACCTAAAGTTGACGCTTGAGTACCACTCCTCCGCTGTTCGATCGTGTGTATCGGAGAGCACCGAATTACGTAGGGATCCAAAGGGAACGGTGACGGACCTTAGGTACAGAAGAGACTGGAACAGCACATTACGTCCACATGCTAACACCTTTTTATTGGTCTTTTTCACTGACGTACATGTACATTACCATGAGGGTGAGGTACACGTACACACGTGGTTTCCGTTTTCAATTACGGAGTGGAATAGAGTGTGTCCCGACATGTAAGGCCAATAGATGTTCAATGTGGTGGCCATCATTTGCTGCACACAATTGCAATCTCTGGCGTAATGAATGTCGTACACGCCACAGTACATCTGGTGTAATATCGCCGCAGGCTGCCACAATACGTTGTTTCATATCCTCTGGGGTTGTAGGCACATCACGGTACACATTATCCTTTAACGTACCCCACAGAAAGAAGTCCAGAGGTGTAAGATCAGGAGAACGGGCTGGCCAATTTATGCGTCCTCCACGTCAGATGAAACGCCCGTCGAACATCCTGTCAAGGGTCAGCCGAGTGTTAATTGTGGAATGTGCAGGTGCACCATCATGCTGATACCACATACGTCGACGCGTTTCCAGTGGGACATTTTCGAGCACGTTGGCAGATCATTCTGTAGAAACGCGATGTATGTTGCAGCTGTTGGAGGTTTCAAGCGTCAACTTTAGGTTACAATAACTCCGGATGTAATCAACATTTTGCAATGCAACAAACGGCACTGATTACGTATTTGTTTATATGTTCAGATGTGCTAACAAAACTAACGGGGTTCCATTTAAATAAACGTAGGTTTGTGTTAAAAAACATACTTCCGTGCATTTTTGTATGGTTTGTATTAAACAGTTACACTAGCCCCTCTCCTCACGTTCGGTCTGTGGAATCGGTTCGTCAGTATTTGATGTGGTTTACGAAATATATCCAGCGGTAACGTTAGGTGACTCACCCTGTGTATTGTCCTTGTGGAAATTGCACAAAAAAACCTCATTTAATTCAGGTTTGACGACGCAATCCTACAAAGAGAAAAAATCGTCAGAAAAATTTTCAACCAGAACCTGAGTATGACACATTGCAGTAAATTCGTTGAAAATTAAATTGAAAATGTCATAGTGGGACGTTCATCTTGTAAAATGAAACGTGATTAAAATTTTGTCCAGATTCCTTCCATCTGAAACTGTTTTAAATGTAGAAATTTGGCTTTAATTCGCCGTATATTCATAATCCATAGAGAAGCTTGTCTATCGTAAAGTTGACGTAATACGGAGTAATAAAATTCTTCGGTTCACCGGACGTCTGCCGTCGTTACGGTACCCAGAAATCCACAAGAGAAGAGTATGGGCTGTAGCTCGAGGGCAACGGACCCATACTTCCTGGATGACAACACCAAGGTAAGGTTGATTGGTTGGTTTGTGGGGATTGAAGGGACCAGTCTACAAAGGCCATTGGTCCCTCCAAGGTAACGACCTTGTAGATAAACTATATGAGCATCCGGGGAAGACATTACAATTTTATAGGGCACTGCACATAATTAAATGTGACGGTTACAGCATAAACAGCGGGTATTACGTCAAACCCAGAAAGCTGCCCGCACAAGGAACCAGAAAGGTAAAAGCGATCAAGTCGACTGCTTGAGATAGCAGCAAAATACGTGTATCGGACACGAGCAGGTTACCAACAAACCTATGCGTGACGTAGGTGCAAGGAACGTACGATGTCTTCCAGTTATACAATGAAACTAAAATCAGGAGACTGATCCACCGGCTGGAGACCACAACTAAAATCCTCATTCATTAGAATATTTGTAGGGAATTTACGAAGTGGGTAAATGATTTTCTCTTTGCAGAAACACGAACGTTCTATAGAATGGCCAGAGCCAGAAGGGGCTTAAAGAAGAAGTAAAGAGAGACGACAAAAGGTGCATTCTATACTCTTACCGTCATTGAGAACTTCGAAATCTCGTAATGGAATTCCTTCGATATAAAACAAAACAGTGACCTAGGAAGTTCGGTAGCCACACTGAAAAAGGTAGAGAACCCAGGAATTGAAAACTGGTCAAATAATATTTCCGATAAAAATTATGTCTGCACCGAGGCATACATAAAATATCAAAAATCGGCGAGCCGGAGTTCAGAACCAATTCTGTTAATATTCAAAGTCAGGAACGTATATGATTGCACAGACAACTGAACTGGAAGAAAAACTACAAAAGTAGAAAACCATCATCGAACGGAGCTCTGTACCAGTATCCATGGCAGAGCCAATGGACGAAACGAAGGGAGTAGAAGTGTGAATATCTCCTCAGTGTTCCAACTGGTTTTTCTTCCTCCGTGATGCGACTCTCTCAGGGTGTATACGTTGCTTACTGCTGCTCTTCGGGATTTCCGCTACCGCATGCAGGTCTGTGGGTGGGTCATGTAGAAAATCAGTTTCAGACTCAGAGGGAGAGACCTCCGCACCCCACTCGTCGACGGACAGGGTCTCAAGTATGGAGATTTGTTTGGTAACGACGGGGTCCTCCTGCCCTTGGAAATCAACCAAGTTATGCGTATCAAGAAGCTGTGACGTGGAGGCCACGACAGATGGTGCAGAAGTATTTTGGGAAGCTGAGACAACACAGGGGTATCCGATAGAGCCGTGGGAGACAAGTGGGCTTGTGAAACAGATTCCTTAACAGGAGGCGCTGGCGAGGCGCCTGGACGACGGGAGAATCGCCAGATGACTTACCAGTAACTATCTGATCTGATGCGCAAGCACCCAGGGCTCCCTGTCCACAAACTCAGGCCAGAGAAGAGGATCCCTCAGTTGGGGGCTATCTGAAGGGTGACCCAAATGGAAAGGCTCCTGAACTGCATCATCGTCTTGTGTTCTGCGACGCTTGTTTTGAGTAGCCGGGGCCAGCACCGGGCGAGTGACGGCGTTAATGTTCATACACGTGGACAGCAGTGAAAATCTCTCAAAGGTCCGCTTTGATGCTCAATAACCATCGTTGGCACAGCTAAAAAATCCTGTAGGAAAAGTTCCGATAAGATCAAGTTTTTACACTATTCGTAAGAGGTTTTTAAAACTATCATACGACGCGGACAATTAGTAATGAGATGATCGCCCTGTTTCCAAACAAATCGGGTTCCTTCCTATGCCAGTATAAGTAATATGAACCCGATAAGCATGTTGTACATCACGGCATATGACAACGCCAAATCAGGAAGGACTGCACAAACACCAGACACTAGACAACAAACAATAATGGCGACGTACACGAGTACTCACACGACACTGAACGGAAACAAGTAAGACACGTGGCGCCAACGGTAAGAGGTGGAACTAGGAAAATCCACTACACCGGCGCACAAAACGGGAATGAAGCCGTTAGGACACAGTGTCTATCGCAAATGCACCGACTACCCTAGCATGTCTCCCTTCAGACCCAAATTCTCAACTTATCCGCACACTGCTGACGTAATGTCCCGGCCCATTATCCGCATTACTCGCGGTGTTTCACCGACTACTACAACACTTCGAGCGTGGCGTGCATCTGCACTGAAGGGATCATTAGTCAACCTCGTCTTAACTATATATGTGGTGTCCGTTGTATCGGACATGTCCGAAAGAACGGGCACCCTATATATATTTCCGTAATTTGTCTGAGTTACCATATTTGTATGAGATATTATATAGTGAACGTCACAGAAATTTGGACATGTGCCATTGTGAACTTAATTATTTGTTTCAGTTGAATATGTGATATTGTGATTGTGTATGCAAACAGGGGTATTTGTCATGTGTTATAGATATCTGTAATATTTTAAAAACCGAAACCAATAAAATAATTTAGAAACCAATAGGGTGTTCTAAACATTTTAACATAGGAGAGAGTTCGTGTGATATGCTAGTATTTCCCACCAATAAGAAGAGTCTTAAAAGTGAGTTGGCTCGGAAATAAAGTGTTTCATATAGAATATTTCCTATTTTTCTGTATGAAGATCGGGTTGTGAATGTTTGGCCGTACCTTCCTGTTACACCATGTGAAACGTCCCCTTTTGAACAATATACACGACTGTCCTTAACCTGACACACAATATTTATAGCGCAACGCAATCTGACTTTCCACACACAATATTTTGTTAACGCAACGCAATCTGACTTTCAAAATTCTCTACAAGAGAATGGCCCTGACTAACATTAACCTGTACTTTTCAGAAATCACTTACCTCACAAAAATCTTGGTTACTCCCACTACTGCAATACAGCAAGCGCCACTACTGCCAGCTAAATAAAAGATTCAAACTATGGAAGGCACTAACTACTGATAGGGATAGTTAGCAAATGAAAGATATTAATAGAGAACAAACAATGTATTTACCTTGATATCATGACAAATTACAAAACTCCGCCATCTCTCTCCCCACATCCACCACTGCTGGCGGCTCACCTCCAACTGCCCAGCGCTACGCGCTGTTCACAGCCAGCTGCCTAACACTACAATGGTTGAGTATTACAACAATGCAAAGCAGCCACAGACTGCACACGGCACAGCCGGTGATTTTCATACTGAGGTGGCGTTATCAATAAAAAAACCTAAACAGCCTACTTACATAGCCCCCATGCTCCCCACAAAAAATTTTACAAATTTTGTTGGGCACTGGCCAATACATATTTGTTAAAATTTTTTTTTCACAATTACAATAACAAAGAAATCAAATGCACACACTTATTGATACAATGTTGGTCAAAAGCTAAAATTTTCTCACAGTCCATAAAGACAGTCCTGATCATTCATCACATTGCAGTGTTTTTCTCAAAGTCTGAGCAGTAAAAGAAAATGCACACGGAAGTAGTGGATTTCCATGCAGTCTTGAAGAAGTATCGTTGTCCTTCCAACGGAAAGACAGTGCTGACTCTCGACATGCTGACAGGTAATGGGCCACAAGAGAGCAAACTCACAGCGGAGTCAGTCGAAGTTTTGAAGAGTATTGGTGGGTAGGTCATCACAGAGCAGACCCACTGTAGTCCTGGTAGAGATTACGGTATTGGTGGGCCACCAGAGGTGCAGACCCACTGCATTCCTTGTAGAAATAATGGTATTGGTGAGTCATCAAAGGTGCAGACCCACTGCAGTCCTTGTAGAGATATAATGGTACTGGTGGGCCACCAGAGGCGCAGACCCACTGTAGTCCTTGTAGAGATAATGGTACTGGGGAGTCAGCAAAGACGCAGACCCACTGTAGTCCTTGTAGAGATGGCCAGCAGCCATCTGTTGTGACCGTGCAGGTGCACAATCACCATTGAAGAGTCTTGCGGATAATATAACAAGTCCATAACCACCACTTGTGCACTCACAAAGTTGTTGGAATTGTCCTTAGAACAAGCAATGCTGTTATCCAGTCCCTTGCTGAATTATTAACACACGTGCAAACACTAACAGTCCCTACTCCTCACATATTGTCCATATACTATGACCAATAGAAACGTGTGCAGTCAAAATATACTTAATTTGAAGACCTGATGTCAATTACAATGTTATAACATAAGAATACAATTACAAAGATACAAAATACATCATTAAAGAACATAACAATACAGATAACATTTGTAGTACAGGCTTTACAAAAGAATCAAAATAACATATACAACAGTGTTACAGGAATTATGACATAAGTAGATACATAAAAGTTCTGAATAGCTTTCGAAACATCAACTTCACACATGAGCATTAAAACAAAACAGAATTTAGCAAGTAAATAACATAGTATTAGAAAAATTCTACAACATAGCTCTAATCAGCTAAACATATAAAGACAGGAAAAACACAAATACACAAGGGTACACAAACACATAGAGGGATGACACAAAAGGAATGGATAGGGTTCGTTTTCAGTGTAACTTTTGGTACTGCAGTATTGTGCGAACAGAACCTTTTTTGTTCTTGGAGATCTCCCTGTGTTCATCATTATTCCCAAAAAGTCCTATCTGTACCTCTTTTCTGTGTTCCAACCATATTTCTTTCAAAATAGTTAGTTCTTAGTGCACAATACTCATTTTTGCCAAATCTGTTTCTTATATAGTCTACCCCTCTTAAGCTAACTTATATCTACTGAGCTCAGATGCTAAACTAAGGGACGAGGCAATGCAGCAGCACATAACAAATTAACACAAACAGCAATGACAAAAAAAACGCAGATTTGCGAAGCAAGCAGCATTAAGAAATTAGCAAAGCAATTGTAATATTACAACTAATCTAAGGCAATGTGCAACAAATAATAACAAGAAATCATTAGTAAAACTGGCTTAACAGAATAATACAAAGTCAAATTCAATAACACTATGCCTGGCAAACAGCAGCAACTGATACCTAAACATGACATAGCTCAAGCAGAAAAAATAGTACACTAAAGATAACAATGCAGATAAGGGAAATGTATAATCACATCTTAATGTCTAAGTAATTAAAGTGGTGCACCACAAAAACTAATTCTAGAAAAGATTACTAAGTACTAGAAAAGAAAATTATGTATGCAGTTCCTGTGATTAGTCCCTTCTTATTGTTCTTTCCTTTCCAAGTGCTCCTTTTTTTTTTTTTTTTTTTTTTTTTAAGAATGTGGATTACAAAATTATTATTTAATAGATCTGTAGACAGAAAATATTTAAATTAGTACATCTATAAAATTTTATTTTAACCAGTGCTGCAGTGCAGCTAGAAACTAGATATTAAATGAAATAAGCAACTATGTACAAAGCAAAGCATAAAAATATCATTCAGTAGTCATGAGGTATTTCATAAGTTAGTAGAAAAATCTCTCAACTAGAGAGACAGTAGTCATAATCAGGTGTATAGACATAAAAATATTTCTCGTCATTTCATTAGGCATCCAGTGTAATCATATGTTTTCAAGTTCGACCGTGTCGTTTTTACGATGCTTTCTACAAAGGAATGTCGGAAGCGAGGTTAATAGCTTCCCCCTTTTTTTTTTCTACCTGTGCCGCTGGAAGGCTAATGGCTTTTTTTTTTTTTTTCGGGCGGCTGTCGCCCAGGTGGGTGCCCGCGACGCATTACGTGCAGGTGGTCACTGAACTTTCTTACCGAAATATTTACGACAGCAGTTTCCGCTACGACAGTCTCACATAAAAATATTTCACAGGTCAAGAATTTGGATTACAAATCTGTAGAAACAAAATCCTATAAATATAACAGCGTCCAAAAAAATTTTCGTCGGCATTGTGATACATTCACGCATTTACACACATTTCATAATTGTAAAATACGATTCTTGGTTTCCAACATCCTTTTCCACAAAGCAGAGTCCCTAAATCACTATTCATTACTCCTTACCTTATTACACATATATATATATCGTCGACACATAATCAAATTCCTCATATAGCATCAGCTTCTTGACCATAAACATACCTCAGCAGCATAATACACATCGTCGTCGTAATAATAACATCATAAAACCTCAGTCAAATCTCAAAAACGTCGTAGCTTCCTCCAATAATTTCAAAACCTAAAAAAATTCTCTGCTCATTTCAATAGTGTCATCAACCTCAAACGTACTTTAAAATCATGATCCCATACCAAATACATCATTCAAAGCTCTCATAGTATCACAATGGTTCCGAAAAAAATATGAACATTTCACAAAGTACAGACAAAATACAATTTCGTAAGTGTGAAGTTATCCACCTGTGTAATTACGTAAACATGTGTCACTGATGCAGTAAAAAATGTTTTTCTCTCTCAGTTAAATGATCTGATAGCTGTGTAATACTGTGTTGGAGAAATATGGTACCGATGTGTAAAGTTGTATAAGCAAATACCATATTAGCTAGGGTTCCTTGTGGTTGCCACACACATGGTACACAAAGTAAGCGTGTACCCCCCTGAGGATTAATGTAATTATACCCTCAGGTGTTACAGATTACAGCAATGGAATGAAATATATCTCGGAAAACTTTCTTTGCAATTTAAAAATCTTTAAAAATAAATGTTTTAAGTACAAAATTAATCACTCAAATACGTGTCCTGTAGCGCTAAATGTGCGTCTTGTTGCAACATAATCTCTGTGGCAGTGTCGTAGTTATCGTCTTCCGAAAGCTAAGTTCTGCAGAAGTCAATGTACTTACCTCATGATAAACAAAAGTGAAATGCTTTGCGTATAGATATCTTAGTTATTACGCTTATTGCCGTGATGAGGAAAGTACTGTACTGTAACGTATTGTTGTGCTACGGAAAACCCTGTCTCATTGTTGCTATACCACAAAAGTTACTACTACAACATGTTTTACTATTCAGAATTCAGAAAACTGAGCAAATATAAAACAGAAACACCTCAAAAGCAACATTGTAAACTGTCACTCATTAGTAGCGTCGTGATAACATCGTGTAGCTGTCACATAAACTAACCACTGTATCATCTGGTATCTCTCAGAAACCACCTTGAATCCATAATGTATTTGCAAGTAAACCAAAATGTTGCATTAAAAAAAAGCAGATTATCTTTCAATAAACGGTTTTACATGTGAAATGTGGTGTAAACCTTTACTCTTCCTAGTACTCAGAGTTTGAACTTGAATGCAATTGTCATGCGGTATATGTCGGTAAGGAACACTGGAATTTTTCTCAAGGTTAGCGCTATGTTATTTTTCTCGGAGCCAGCCGGCGCAGGTGTCTGCCTGCTGTGCGGGTCAGTGCCTGCCGCTTTGTTGGCGCGCGTCGTTAATGGGATTCGGAGACCGAACCTCCACAAATTCGCCCCGACGAGATGGCCCAGCTCTGCCACAATCCCGCCAGTTCCGATGAAATTCATGTCTGTCGTTATGTCGGCAGTTTACATAGTTTCCCGTTTGTCGGTCATGTGGTGGAGAATTTCTCCCGGAATCGCAACCGCGCGCTGTTGCGTCTGAAGTCCTTCTGCCTCCCCTTTTTTTTTTTTTTTTTTTTTTTTTCCCAACAGCCTATAGTAAAAATCATTGTGTCGGCGAGTAGCATATCGGTCATTGCTAGGTCGCGTCGGCGGTTCCATCTCAAAATTCGGCGCACACCGCCAACCTCTTTCATAACTTCCGAAATGCCCTGTGTTATTATGTTGCGGCTTTTCCGTATTTCTAAGTCCCTCTTCCCGTGTTGGAGCACGAGTGTCCTCTGAAATTTGTAATTTTTGTATTACTTGTGCCAACTGATCTTGTACTTCCCGGATTTCTCTTTTGTAGTGTATATTGATTTGATTTTGATTGAATTTCCTAATTTGTTCGCACTTTTCTGTGTCATTAAAGACTACCGGTTTTGTGTCATTCAGATTATCATCTACCTTCGTAGATAAATTAGTGAACTGATCTGAAAGTTCGGCTACTTTATCCGATAGTGAACACATCTCCTCAGTGTGTTTTTCTGAACCAAGTTTCAGAGTATTTACTGTGTCCTTTAAGCCCTCCTGAGCCCCTGCAAGTTGCGCAACCGAATCGGCAGATGCAACTGAGTCAAATCTAGCTTGCAAGGTCTCATGATTTTCATGAACAGCAGTTTGCAGCTCTTTCATGGCTGCCTCGCGACTCTGCAGTGCATCTTCATGACGCGAAAAAACAGGTTGGAAACGCTCACAAATTTGTGTTTTCACGTCATTACAGACTTCTCGACATTTCGATTCAATGGGATGCAACTCAGTAGCCAAATCTTCACGTGTTTGTTCAAGTGTGGTGTCTAACTTTTGAAGATTTTCTTCCATTGTGTCGAACCTTTGAAGATTTTGCACCATTCCGTCTAACTGCCGCTGTATTTGTCCCATTTGTTGTATTAATTGCAATAACAATGTATCAGTGTCCGGAATCTGCTTCTCCATGCCTTTTGGCAGTGCACTCTCACCGGCAACATTCACATTTTGACAAGCAGAAAACGCGTCTTGACCTATTTGAGAAAACGGAGAGGACCCAAATCCCGAATCCACAGTATTTGCGAGATCGCGTCGTGTCATTTCGGATTCCCGAGCCGAGCCGTCGCCGACCGATCGATCGATAATGCTTCCCTGTTCTCTAATTGTTTCGCTGTCTACACCATTGTTTGCAGCCCGCTCCATTTCCCTATGCACAGCTACCAAATTATTACTTTGAACATCTGTTAATTCATTACACAGTGGTGCTGGCAAGCTACGCTCGTCGTCACTATTATTTCTCAGTTTGCTTTGGAGCCTAGTGTTACGTTTTTCACACGCCATTATTGTCACAGTATTTCACACGACAACACAGAAAAACACAATTTGAAGAGCAAAAATAAGAAAACACATTAACATAGCACTGAAAATAATATCTAGTTAATTGCAAGCGCAGCTGCGAAATACTTGCTGCAAATCTACATGCATGCCACAACTGTTTTACTGTACAACAATGAAAAACTACAACTACAAAGGAAATTCTCTCTATAATTACGCGCTAGCAATAAACAAAATCTACACTAATTACACAAACTACAAGGAAAAAATCAGAAGATTCCAGTGAGGTATCCTCGGCTAAGGGTCGACATATGAAACGTCCCCTTTTGAACAATTTATACACGACTGTCCTTAACCTGACACACAATATTTATAGCGCAACGCAATCTGACTTTCCACACACAATATTTTGTTAACGCAACGCAATCTGACTTTCAAAGTTCTCTACAAGAGAATGGCCCTGACTAACATTAACCTGTACTTTTCAGAAATCACTTACCTCACAAAAATCTTGGTTACTCCCACTACTGCAATACAGCAAGCGCCACTACTGCCAGCTAAATAAAAGATTCAAACTATGGAAGGCACTAACTACTGATAGGGATAGTTAGCAAATGAAAGATATTAATAGAGAACAAACAATGTATTTACCTTGATATCATGACAAATTACAAAACTCCGCCATCTCTCTCCCCACATCCACCACTGCTGGCGGCTCACCTCCAACTGCCCAGCGCTACGCGCTGTTCACAGCCAGCTGCCTAACACTACAATGGTTGAGTATTACAACAATGCAAAGCAGCCACAGACTGCACACGGCACAGCCGGTGATTTTCATACTGAGGTGGCGTTATCAATAAAAAAACCTAAACAGCCTACTTACACATGAACACGAACATTGAAATGATATTATACTAATACAGTATTTAAATACGGCAAAATATTTTATTCATTGTACAATGTCCCATGACAACCAAGACGTTGTCCAGAAACATAGTAAAAAACAGCGAATACGAGACAACAACAACAAAAGGAAGCTTCTGCCTAGAGAAGAGACAAGTAACTATATAACTGGGACAGGATCAGAGCACCGAAAATAAATTCATGTATGACCATGGTGACTTCATACTCAGGAGGCCAGCGAACAGCCGGTGATAATTTGGAGGTATTGAGACTGATCCGGCCGGAGTGGCCGAGCGGTTTTAGGCACTACAGTCTGGAACCGCGTGACCACTACGGTCGCAGGTTCGAATCCTGCCTCGGGCATGGATGTGTGTTATGTCCTTAGGTTAGTTAGGTTTATGTAGTTCTAAGCTCTAGGGGACTGATGAAATGGTTCAAATGGCTCTGAGCACTATGGGACTTAACATCTTAGGTCATCAGTCCCCTAGAACTTAGAACTAGTTAAACCTAACTAACCTAAGGACATCACACACATCCATGCCCGAGGCAGGATTCGAACCTGCGACCGTAGCAGTCGCGTGGTTCCGGACTGCGCGCCTAGAACCGCGAGACCACCGCGGCCGGCGGGACTGATGACCTCAGAAGTTAAATCCCATGGTGCTCAGAGCCATTTGAGACTGATCATGGCGGGCTTGAGTCAGTTCATCATACCACGCTGCAAACTGGATTCCTTGTGAACATTCCATTGTGGCGGTATAATCTGAGTGTTGGGGGAGAGTCTTTCCGAGTGCAGTCTGGATTGTTGACAAACATCCTTATGAAAACAAAGCTCCCTTCCCTCCACCAACCTCAACTACTCCAGTCGTATTGCCTCAGGTATAAATGGGGGGAAATTGAAATGGGCATTGTCCTGTTGGTTGTAAATATGAGCATAGCATGCGTGGTTGCCAGATTTCCGATTATCTTAATAGCTGTGATTCTTCAATTTCTCCCGCTGTACTTCATAACGAAAGAGTTCGCGGGTGAAGAGCCGGGTGTTAGTCTCCAACGGGTACAATATTTCGGCAAGCGACCACATTGCCATCACCAGGTGCGCTGACGAAGTGACCGCCGAGGTGCCGGCGCCGCGCTTTTATCTCCTCGCGCCCTCCAGGTGTTCCGAACGCGGTCCGTGCCCAAGAGCGTAGCGTCGAGCATCCGTTCCGTTCGCGGTCCGCGCCCAGGGGCGCGTGCTTGCGGCGTCTTCGTAGTATCTCTTCCTGTTCTTGAAGTGAGTTCGTGGTGGGATGTCTTCTTTTTCCTTTTAATCAGATTCAAATCGGCCTTACTAAGGATGTAACCGCTTACTCGATTGATCAGCGGTTCGCGTGCTCGAGTCTCGACGGATTCTTTTATCATACAATCCCAGTATTTGGACGTCTGTGTCATAACCTTGGTCTGGTCGTAATTAATTCTGTGTAATTCCGAGGGCAATGTTCAGCAACTGTCGACTCGTTAGGCTGCTGCAGCCTGGCATGCCGTGATGCTCTCGGCAACGATCTTCGATATAACGCACCGTTGGCCTATGTAAGTCATGCCACATTCGCAGGTGATCTGGTACACTCCGGATTTCCGTAGCCCCAGATCGTCCTTGATATTACCAAGCAGTGTCTGTGTCATAACTGGTTGGCAGAAGACAGTCCTCACTTCCGGACCGCGTTCGAAACACCTGGAGGGGTGAGGAGATAAAAGCTCGGCGGGTAGGCGGTCATTTCGTCAGCGCATCTGATGATAACAACTGAAATATTGATCCCACTGGACACTAACACCCGGCTGTTCACCCGTGAACTCTTCCGACATGACGTACACCGGGAGAAATTGAAGAATCACATCACATACCTTTACGGGGAGGAGATGTATCGCAGCATGAACATACTTGTCAAGCTGCGCCACAGGAAAAGCCGTTTTCTGAGTGCATTTACATTTCTTATGAGATTCCATGAAGAGCTTCGCGATTGTGACGCATCACACTGATTCAGCGGCAGCTCGAAAAATCGAGAAACATGCCAGCCTAGCCATGGTTCGTGAAAGGTACGTTTTACTCGCTGGTGCCTAGACTCGACTAACAGAGAACATCTCAGACTACATCTACAGCTGGCCAATCAGGTCAACTCCTGGACGTGAGAATGAACTGATGGTGTCTCATGGGCCACAGCGGACTCTGCACAAAGAAAAGCCACTGGATGTCAGACGTCAAAATTCGAGCGTTTGGCGGAAGGATATGTTCTGTGGCTCCCTGCAAGACTATCATCAACCTCACGGCCAAGCAACTGGATGAGGACGCGCTCTCAGTTCTTAAGAAAGGACTCAACTTTGCACCAACTCCTAAATCCGCACGTATCACGGACCCCATCAGTTCAGTGGAACAGGCTGCTGCACTACTTCCACCTGAAGCAGCGGAAGAAGTACGTCGCGAAACCTGCCGTGTTCTCACGCAAACTAAACCTGTGAAACGGAACATCTCTAGCAGGGAGAGGGCGGCCATACGGGTGCTACGGGAACATCCAGGTATCGTGGTCTTAGCAGCCGACAAAGGCATTTCAGCTGTGATCTTATCTCATCAGGATTACACTGAGAAAATGTGGGGCTTGCTAGAAGAGAGCGTGTATCGAAAGCTCAACACTGATCCATCCAAGAGAGTGAGGAAGAAGACCATGGCTCTTCTCAGGGAATCCAGCTTACCAGGCGATGTTGTGAAGAAGCTACGACAGAGAGCATGTGTTCCACCATTCAGTATTTACGTTGCAGCATGAGGCGAGTGAGCTGGACAACCGTCGCGTTGCAGCCACATACATTGTCGAATATCCAGTGGTAGCTCTTCTTGAAGAATCGGAAGAATGTTCGTCAGAAAGTGTGCGTACGAATTTACATTTACAACCCCTGAGTGTTCTCTGTCAGTTGCAGTCTTCTTTCTTGGCCTCCTTTTGACGTTCAAACAGCCTGTCCTCACAAGCGTCTTAATAATTCGTGCAATTGCCTGGCGCATCTGACATAGGCAATCCGTATGGATAACCCTATACCATTGTACTGTTTTTTGCGGCATTTCTTGTGCATTCACCATATAAAAGTAGTATATCCAACTTCTCCTCATAGGTGTACATGTTTGCACGCTACGAATGTTGAAGCAAAAATGAGCGGCCTGGAACACAAACAGGTCGAGGGCAAATATGTTGACATTCTGACACAACGTAGCACGAGAGGTCTGCTTGACGGTGTTTGCACCTCTAATGCCTATTCCGGACAACGTACTCTCACATTCTAGAAAATTTCTCGAATTTGTTTTTTACGAAAGGTTTCAAAGTTAACATCTATAAACGCTATATCTCTGTAATCGTCTTCTCAATAGCTATCGAGTCCAGTAAAAAAAATACACTTTTTCATTTATAAAAACGTACTTGCTTCAATATCTCCGTTGATACCCGATGTTCTAACATTTGCCGAAAACCGCGTTTCGATACGTGTAACTGTTCACGAAGTAGATGTGGTGTTACGTGACTTACTCTGGGTATACTAGCCCATTCAGCATGGCTTCGTTCACGTGCGTGTCGCACACAATTATTGCACACATCTCCCCCTTCCCCCTCTCTCTCTCTCTGTGACCAACTCTTCCTCTTACCCCCCCCCCCCCCCCCAACAACCCGTCTGTCTAACTGTCCCATCTTCGCTCCTCTCCTATTGTCCCTGACACGATCGTTTCATACGAGTTACCCTTTAGATTCACTATTGATTATTTATTTATTTTCATGTTCGTTAACGTGTATGCTAATGAATGAACTTCGTGATCGATCTATACTTCGATTAGGTTTTAAGAGCAACACAGCATCACCGGCCGGGACACTTCGCTTGCTCTTGAGACTATGTGCTACTCACGACGGGTCTAAGACTTCGCACCTCATTGCAAAGTTATGTACCCATGTATTAACTTGTTTCTTGCCTATAGTAAACATCTGTAAGTTGAAACACAGTACCGACGTATCTTACATTTCCTGCTCCTACTCACTTCCTACATTCGGCCAACCTTTCAGTTTTCAGGAGCAGACCCACGCGCCGCCTTCCAGGCGGGATACAAAAGTATGTATGTACGAAGAATCATTGCATCGAACTTCTTCCAAACACAGGCACTGCAATATCGTATTTACTCGCCGGTACCAGGCTAGCGACTTTCGATTAAATGCCTGCTCTGTACGGGAATTGAAGTAAGTGTAGGAGTGCAGGTCAATGGCACATGGAAGTTTGTGTCTGGCCGTGAAGCGTGCACCAGTAGCTGAAATGGTAGGATATTCGGGGTCGAGAACCATTCTGCCAAAACCTTCAGTATTTTCATTTCATTCTACAGATGAAGGTTGCCCGTATTCGCAACTGTGAATACATTTCATGTAATATACATGCAGGCTGTCCGTAACTAAAGTTCCAGTTTTTAAACGCTGTAGAAAGAGAACCACCGCTCAGAATGACGTCAAATTTGGACAACTTATTATTGCCCAAGAGGAAACGTCACGAAACGAAAAAATTTGCAGCAAATTTTACAAATAGATGGCACTGTAAGGGTCTTTGCGTAAATTGTGACGGCTAAAAATGACAGATGAATAGCAGTGCGACGATTATGGTCTGAGTTTGTATATTACACCATCCGTAATGTTTAATGCGCATGACTGCACAAGTTCGACAGTTGTGGCACCGTTAGTCAGGTAAGTCAATCCTTCAGGGTAAGGTCGTATCACATCAGATAGGAAAAATCTTTTTTTAACTCTCCTGAGGCCAAAAACCGCAAAAAAGCAAATGACAACGGTTTTTAATTATCCTGAGGCAAAAAAACATCATACAAAGCAAAATTACATCGTTTTTTTATTGTCCTGAGGCCAAAAACTGCATACAAATCAAAATGACATCGGTTTCTAACTGGCACAAGAAGTGTTCAGTGTGGTGTCCACCGTTCCCTGCCGCATTTTAAAATCGATGAACACTATCTACTACAATATATTGGAGTGTCTTGGGGGTCACATTCAAAATGTGTGGCGCATTGTGTTCCTTCTAATCAGCTACGTTCGTAATTGGGCACTGATATCTTTCAGATAATCCCACAGCCAAAAATCACACGAATTGAGATCACGTGATCTGGAAGGCCAAGCTGTAGGGAAATGACGGCTGACAGTTCTAGTATTTCCGAACTCTCTCTGCAGCAGCCGCTCCACTGGCTGTGTAATGTGTGGATGAGCGTCATCTTGCATAAAAATGATTCTACCCACACATCCACTCTGTTGAAGGGTTGGAATGACTTTGGTGCGCAAAAGACTCTTACAGTGTACAAGTAACAGGACTCGCATCAGTCATCTCCTCGAAAAATTACGGCCCTACGATAAACGATGCCGTCAGCTCGCACCACACAGCCGCCTTTGCAGAATGAAGTGGTAGACATTGATATGGGTGCGGATTTTCCGTTGCTCATATTCTACAGTTAGGGGTATTGACATGTACTTGCAGATAAAAATTGGCTTCGTCTGTCCATGTAACGTTCCATGGCCATTTATTGTTCATTTGCATGGGAGCAAGAAATTTCGGAGCGAGCGTTCGTCTTCTTGGAACGTCAGCAGGTAGCAACCCCGAACATGGGTGGTTTTGTATTTCAAGCAATGCAGGATGTACCGTAGGATTTTATGCATCATCCTCGCAACCCCGTCCAACATTCGGACAATTCCCTGTGTTCTACATGTTTGCACACCACCGCTCGACCCCTCCTGCAAAGCTTTGGCCCCATCGACAGACGTCGGATCAACTGCTTTCCTTCCTCGGCTACATTGCACTTCAAAAGAACCTGTCTTTTCGAATTTTCTCCAGACCGTTAGCAGACATCGGTCCAATGCCTTTTCTCATGCCCTTCATTATCCGTAACTTCTGGAGGGCTACTGGCGTACAGTCACTCTTCTAGTAGAAGAACTTTCCCAGCAGTGCGCTGTCCGCCTTGGAGTCAGTCATATTAGGCGTCTGGGATGCAAAATGAGGAGCATCCGTGTGCCGCGCGTCTGTTGGTGTGCATATTCTGACGTTTACAGTGCCATCTACTGGTCAAATTTGCGTTAATTTTTTTCCCATGTCATTTCCCACTGCGTCAGTAATATGCAGGTAAAAGTTGACGTCATTCTGAGCAGTGGTTTTCCTTCTACAGTGTTTTGAAATTAGAACATTAATTATGGACGCCCTGTATATATTTAAGTTTTCCGTCATTTCCCTAAATCGCTTGAAACAAATGCTGGGATGTATCCTCCGAAAGGGTCTCGACCGCTTTCCTTTCGCTTCCTTACCCTGTCTGAACTTGGGCTCTGTCCCTGGTGACCTCACCGTTGACGGGAGGTAGAAGGGTAACTTCTCCTACACGTTGGCCCACCGGAGTGAGCTTCGGCACCGACACACGTGTGGCTGGTCGGCGGTCGTGTGCTCATCAGCGCGTGAGGAATGGAGAACTGCCGTGCGGCACGCAGCAGAGCCTGAAATACGCGCCGACGCCACTAATGCTAACACTAATGCAATCGCGGACCTGCGGCCCGGCTGCGGCGCACGGTCCGCTGCAGCGATCAAGTAACCCGCAATAACTTTGCGAAACGACGCCGGACGCTCGGATGAGGGACTGGTCCTCCCCAGCCAACGGCAATTTCGTAACGCAGCAGGAATGTTGCGTTCTAAAACAGCTCTGACTGAGACTCTAATAACTATACTGAGAGGGTAACTGTTTTTCGTAACATTTCATTTCATCAGTATATTATCAAACGAATAACGAGAGGGTATATACAGAAAGTAGGTAAACTATCTGTTCTGTTATCAGGTAATGCTTTTTATTAGTGTTCAGTGTGAAAACTTTTTAAGAGAAGAGGGTATTAAACAGATTTTAATTCCCTACTTCCCTGTGGAATACAATCCCACAGAAAGATTTTCAGGGAATTCAATAGATTCGTAAGAACATACGCTGCAAAGCAGCAAATAAATGAGTAGATTATGTAACAGCCTCTGAAAGAATTTTTAATTATTTACCTCACTCATGAATCATACACCTGCTGAAATTATGTTAAACCCGTGAGTAGATGAATCCCTTACCTAAAATAATTAGAGAAGAAACTGGTGAGGTAGAAAACATAGGAAAGTGTTAGCTACACTCAAGTGCAGTGCACAGAGAAGAATGGCTGAATCTCATGAAATGCTACGAAAACCTGTAAGGTTGAATGTAGGAGAGAAAATACTACTTAAGACTCACCTTAAAGTTTCTCTAATAAAGAAACAAAATAATAATTGGCAAATGATATACGCAGATCCATACAAAATACTTTATATTTCTCATGAAGGGAGTTATTTAGTAGTTCATCCAGACCCTAAGAGAGTCAAGGGTTTCAACCCTCACATAGTGTGAAGAAATATCTGTCCCAAACTCACTGAATTAAATACTGGTCATAAATACTGAAATTTCGTTGACAGAAATGTTAAGGTTTTCTTGTATATATTCATTTTCCAAATAATGGTGTTAAAAAGAAAGAAAATGTGTTTTTATGATTTATACAGGGTGTTACAAAAAGGTATGGCCAAACTTTCAGGAAACATTCCTCACACACAAATAAAGAAAACATGTTATGTGGACATGTGTCCGGAAACGCTTAATTTCCATGTTAGACCTCATTTTAGTTTCGTCAGTATGTACTGTACTTCCTCGATTCACCACCATGATTTCATACGGGACACTCTACCTGTGCTGCTAGAACATGTGCCTTTACAAGTACGACACAACATGTGGTTCATGTACGATGGAGCTCCTGCACATTTGAGTCGAAGTGTTCGTACGCTTCTCAACAACAGATTCGGTGACCGATGAATTGGTAGAGGCGGACCAATTCCATGGCCTCCACGCTCACCTGACCTCAACCCTCTTGACTTGCGACGGAGGGTGGATGCATGTACCCTCGCTAACGGAGGACATTTTGAACATTTCCTGTAACAAAGTGTTTGAAGTCACGCTGGTACGTTCTGTTGCTGTGTGTTTTCATTCCATGATTAATGTGATTTGAAGAGAAGTAATAAAATGAGCTCTAACATGGAGAGTAAGCTTTTCCGGACACATGTCGACATAACATATTTTCTTTCTTTGTGTGTGAGGAATGTTTCCTGAAAGGTTGGCCGTACCTTTTTGTAACACCCTGTATATAGTAGGTGTTACTAATACAAAGTACAATTTTATTTCTACGTAATTTATGTAGTTATAACTACATTAGATAAAGAAATATGCTGGACAATGGATAATTTTACAGTAAAATAGAATTCAGGGTAACTATTAAGAAAGGTAATTCCTGATCAAATAGTAAGAGCTGTTGAACTGAATAAGAGCGCATGATATTCAGGCATATGTGCCAAAGACACTTTTCAAAGGTTCTAGTCATTGTTAATAATTGTGTGACAAAATCAGATACTTCTGCATATTTAAGTTAATCAGAATATGCACAATACATTCTCATTAGTCAAAGTTTCACGGAAGTGCAGAATAATTGGTAATGCTAGACAATGTTGTTGTCTACGCGGAATGTTGAGGCTTGGGTTATGCAAAGTAAAATTTCGTATTCAGGGACCGGTGTTCACGCTTAATTGAATATGCGAAAACATACACTAGTGTCCACTAACATCAAAGTCAATTATGTTTAATTCTGTGATTTCTGGTGTGTTCTGGAATTTTCGTAAAATCAGACCATACTCATTAATCATATGACCAATTGATCATAATAATCTGAAGTGTTGAGATGGTACATAAAATCAGTAAGTGATATGTCAGCAGTATTGCCGAGGATATGTGACTTTGTTTGTTTCTACTGGGAACATAGATTACGATGACATGAACTTTGAGTGTGAAGCACTTTAAAGGACAGGGGAATAGGTACCAACATAGACGTTATATGATGCAATGTTTGTGACCTTAACCATTGATACTGTGAACTCCATAAAATTATGTTAATCTGTGAAAACCAGAAACATTGTTGTGAGATGAAATGAAGTGCACAATTCGGACGCTCTAAAGAGTGTAAAAATCGTGTAAGGAAGTCAATACCCAGAACTGGTGTTGATAATTGGCACCATCTCTAAACGTATTAACATTAAAAATAATGTTCTATACAAAACCCGAAATGCGACGCAGAAAAAGAAAAAAAAATTATAAACTATGTGAAAAACCTGTGTCACTGTTTTCAGAAGGAATAATAGCTGCGCTGTTATGACAGTGCTAGATAGAGACTAGTAACTGTTGGTGCTGTCACTCTAAAATTCAGTACATTCTTGAACCAAAAGTATCAACCGCAGGGATTAAATACACAGAGATATTAATCGGTACTTTAATTGACAAATGTTACTGATGTGGATACGTACACGATAAAATTCAGTGCACGAATTAAAGTGTAACCTCGAAGCACAACCTCCTTGACATGGGCTTGATGAATACGAAATTGTGAAGTGCACATTCGTAGTGGCAGAAAGTACATAAACCGAGAAAGTAAATTTCTCTTCTTTTACGTCTAACCAGTTATGTCTCTTCAGATCAGTATAACTAAAAATGACAAAATTGTTAAGATGTTGAGAATGTGATGTAAATGCTTTATGTTCGCACAGCTGATGGGCTGAGTGGCTGACTTTGCGACAACAAATCACAGGCACCTGAAGAGATGATAGACCATGAGCTGCTAATACCTAGCCATCAGCACACCAGGTGAGCGGAAAGCGGTCTTAGGGGACACAGGTTTCAGGCCAGATGACCACATTCAGTCGGGCTTAATAGCCGCTCGCTGTCTCTACAAGAAACGGTACAGTCATGTTTTTGTTTTTTCAAACAGCCAGCCACAGCACGACTATTCAGCACTTGTGTGCACTCAAAACTACCTCAAAAGGTCCAGTCGTGTTTCTGTTTCTTTAACAGCCAGCCACGATGAGGCAAGTCACATGCAACTGTGCCATCGTATGCCGCAATCTGCTCATAGCATCCTTGAACACATCGGGAAAGGGTCCAATCTTGTCTCTGTTTCTTTAAACAGCCAGCCACAACACGGTTGGTCAGCACAACTGCACATACGATACCTCTCAAGGATGGCGGCGGTTCATTCTATGTATATCAATTGAATTCGTGTAGATAAGTAACGTAATTTAATGTTCATAACTGCATTGATTGAATAATGTTTAATTATTATATATGGAATTGTTAAAATATTAATGATTGTATTATCAAAATTATTAATGTAAACGACCTACAAATTAATTGACTCACTAGTGTGAGTAACCTGAAGGGTCAATCCTGGTTTTACCTAGCGTGTTTCAGAGAACAGTGCCCAAATGCATGAACACTACTTGCCCTAAGTCCAAAGGAAAGTTAAATGAATTCCGTGTTACATTCATTGACATGTCCAGAAAAAAAAGTTTATAAAAATTAAGTCGTAAATTGTTCTCGAGAATAATCAAAGACTGACGACGACCACCTGATATAATAATGAAATATAATAACTGCCACTACAAAATGTTGAAAACCAGTAATGTAAAAGGTAGGCTCCTAGTTGACTTCTAAAAGCAGTGTACGAAACTACATTTGCTTTTATCAATTCGGTTGCGAAAGTAGCATATCTTGTTTCGTGAATAGTGACTGTTTTCAAATATAATACTGTAATAAGAGTAAATAAATGTATTTAATAAAAGTATGTGAACTGCCATCACAGAGAGAAATAAGTGCGATGACATAAACGTTAGCATAACGATGGTACTTTGTTTAATATACAATAAGCTGTTGTGGTATCTTAATTTGCATTATTTTGTTTGCTTAGTCTGCTTTGTTTGCTATGCAGCCTTGTTCAAAAATGTTCAAATGTGTGTGAAATCTTATGGGACTTAACTGCTAAGGTCACCAGTCCGTAAGCTTACGCACTACTTAACCTGAATTATCCTAAGGACAAACACACACACCCATGCCCGAGGGAGGACTCGAAATTCCGCCGGGACCAGCCGCACGGTCCATGACGCAGCCTTGTTGTTCAAGCTGTTATGCAAATCAAACTTCAGATTGTTAGTAATAGCGAATGACAGTATTGATTACGTTGCTGATGATATGGTACATTCAAGCAGAATTTAGCCGTTAATTATTATATGAATGATGGTCAAGCCGATGGACAGAAATTATCAAAGGTGTGTAACTTGTTTTCATGAAAATATATCTTTAACTGTTTTACAAACTTTCATTCCAGTAGCCCATAGCTGAATCTTCCCAATGATCGATAGAAACTTACACTGATAAATAACGAAGAGAAATCTTAGTTTAAAGACAGTCCGTGATTTATTATTAATAATGAAGTTAAATTCACTTAATTGAGTGATAAATTGATTTTATTATTGTTTATCTGAAGGACTAAATTTCATGGTAAGATCGTGTACTGATCAGCGATAATATTCAGACGGTTGATGAAACAGAGTCAGAATTGATATTATAGAGCTCTTAAAGAAACTCTGTGGTCTGATTCTATGGAAATAACGAAATATTTTCTACGAGTAATAGTTAACAGAATCCAGGTTTAGAATTATTGGATGAATAACTACTTTCCATTACATAATCGAAATTTTTACTAGATACAGCAATACCTGTAATTAAATAGCTTATGTCTCTCCCCTTCCTTGTACTGTTTCATAAGCATAGACGAAACCAAACCGCAGGTGCCTTGTCTCAATATTCATAACACGCATATCGTGCACCTCTTCGTCAGAAACAAATCGACGGCCACAATATCTTTCCTCAGGATTCGAAAAATATGGAAATGGCACGGGGAGAGATCAAATTGTAAGGAGAACCTGTAAGTTCTCACAGCAAAACTTCTGCAGCGTATTGCGAAGGTTGTTGCGAGTACGCTGCATAAGTTTAGCTGGGAAACCTTTACACACCTTCCATGCAGTGCTGATCTCTCCCCATAAGATTTCTATGTTTTTGGAGCCACGATGAAAGACGTTCATGGCCGTCAAATTGCTGCGGATGAAGAGCTGTACGGCTGGTTCCAGTCATGGCTCCGTAGGAAACCGCAAACATTTTTCAGTGAAGGCACTGACCGTCTTTTCTCAATATAGGATACGTGTGTTAACAGCTATGGCGATTTGGCCTACTTTTGAAATAATAAAGAGTTTACTTACTTTTTTCCACCTGTCTCATTTCCATTTGGCTGTCTCTTATACACTCCTGGAAATTGAAATAAGAACACCGTGAATTCATTGTCCCAGGAAGGGGAAACTTTATTGACACATTCCTGGGGTCAGATACATCACATGATCACACTGACAGAACCACAGGCACATAGACACAGGCAACAGAGCATGCACAATGTCGGCACTAGTACAGTGTATATCCACCTTTCGCAGCAATGCAGGCTGCTATTCTCCCATGGAGACGATCGTAGAGATGCTGGATGTAGTCCTGTGGAACGGCTTGCCATGCCATTTCCACCTGGCGCCTCAGTTGGACCAGCGTTCGTGCTGGACGTGCAGACCGCGTGAGACGACGCTTCATCCAGTCCCAAACATGCTCAATGGGGGACAGATCCGGAGATCTTGCTGGCCAGGGTAGTTGACTTACACCTTCTAGAGCACGTTGGGTGGCACGGGATACATGCGGACGTGCATTGTCCTGTTGGAACAGCAAGTTCCCTTGCCGGTCTAGGAATGGTAGAACGATGGGTTCGATGACGGTTTGGATGTACCGTGCACTATTCAGTGTCCCCTCGACGATCACCAGTGGTGTACGGCCAGTGTAGGAGATCGCTCCCCACACCATGATGCCGGGTGTTGGCCCTGTGTGCCTCGGTCGTATGCAGTCCTGATTGTGGCGCTCACCTGCACGGCGCCAAACACGCATACGACCATCATTGGCATCAAGGCAGAAGCGACTCTCATCGCTGAAGACGACACGTCTCCATTCGTCCCTCCATTCACGCCTGTCGCGACACCACTGGAGGCGGGCTGCACGATGTTGGGGCGTGAGCGGAAGACGGCCTAACGGTGTGCGGGACCGTAGCCCAGCTTCATGGAGACGGTTGCGAATGGTCCTCGCCGATACCCCAGGAGCAACAGTGTCCCTAATTTGCTGGGAAGTGGCGGTGCGGTCCCCTACGGCACTGCGTAGGATCCTACGGTCTTGGCGTGCATCCGTGCGTCGCTGCGGTCCGGTCCCAGGTCGACGGGCACGTGCACCTTCCGCCGACCACTGGCGACAACATCGATGTACTGTGGAGACCTCACGCCCCACGTGTTGAGCAATTCGGCGGTACGTCCACCCGGCCTCCCGCATGCCCACTATACGCCCTCGCTCAAAGTCCGTCAACTGCACATACGGTTCACGTCCACGCTGTCGCGGCATGCTACCAGTGTTAAAGACTGCGATGGAGCTCCGTATGCCACGGCAAACTGGCTGACACTGACGGCGGCGGTGCACAAATGCTGCGCAGCTAGCGCCATTCGACGGCCAACACCGCGGTTCCTGGTGTGTCCGCTGTGCCGTGCGTGTGATCATTGCTTGTACAGCCCTCTCGCAGTGTCCGGAGCAAGTATGGTGGGTCTGACACACCGGTGTCAATGTGTTCTTTTTTCCATTTCCAGGAGTGTATTTAGAGGCAAAGTTTGTTCTAAATAGGCAAGTCTGAGAAGAAAATCTACAACCTACTTCATTTAAAACGTTAGAGTAACTGTGCTTATTTAAATTCCAACTTCAAATTAAATCATCTTTTCTGGAAAATTCGCCCTCCGCCATGAAATAACTCGATAACTGTTTAAGATCCCAATTGCCAAAGATGTAAGTAATTTTTGTATTACGGGAGTGGGCCCTTTTAGCGTCGAGGTGAGCTATCTCCGTGACAAAGGTGAATGCTCCTTCCGCCTTCCACGCCCGACGCCCCCAAGTATTACTCAAAACGTTCTGTAGCACCCAGTCATCCATTGTCGCTCAGGCAAGACGTGTTACTCGGTGGACAGAGCCGCTGTTTACATTGCGAACGTGGTGGCGGCCTCACAAGAATTACGAGGAGACACCAGCGCCTTCGGGTTTTCAACGTGCGCTCCTCGAGAATCAACGAGCGTTCGCGTGACAGCCACTCGGTAGAATTCCTCGGAGTGCGCTCCCGATATTGACTCGATATGAGCAAGAGCTACAGGAAGTACTAGATGACTCGTTAGCCGACAGTTACGACGGAGATATCGGCAAAAGTGATGTGGAATATGACAACATAGACACAAGAAACAGACCACGAAAATGGTCTATTGCTGCTGTCGGCATCGTGACAGCCAGCATTCGAAACCAGATGGTGACCAGAAAATCTGTCATTGAGAAGAACCTGTAGCGACTGGCTTAAGCTTCGCACATTGTCTGACATCGTCTAAGTTTACGAATTTGTCATGACACAAAATTACTAACGCTCACTTACCCGGCTTAACTTCAAAATTTATTATTAATGCAATGTGCGCGAAGACAACGGGTATTATGCACATTACGGTTGAGACACCTCACACAATTCATCCGAGCTCTCTACGACCCAGTCGCGTTCTCTCGAACACTATCACGTTCTCCCCACTGGTGCCTAACGTGCGCGACAATGGCGTCACATCATCATCTTTAAGAATTGTTAACGTTTCTCGTATTCGAATACCTTACAACAATAGCTCCATGGGATACCTTTGCAGAATGATATGTGAGAGAGTGTTACCTCTCTCCTAACTAGTACCACTCGTAACTTTATCAGGCCATACTCTTCCTCCGACTTTTTACGTCACTGTAGACTCTTCCACCCGTTCGCAAACAATGGGTATTTGCTGCTGCAAACTTTTCGGTATTTGTTCTTAGAGCACCGTTTGTATCCAAACGGAAGCCTTCGAAACTTTCCAGATGCCGTGGCTTCACTCGCACCTCATCTCAGCCTACACGTCTCCATTCTTTGACAATAGTGGAGCCCGGTCGCTACTGGCATTTGTGAATTTAAATCAACCAGCTGAATTAAAACCTGGATATTTCGTGATTAGCTACTCAGATCATACTGAGATTTTAGTCACAATTATTATAATAAAATTGTCTATACAGCTAGATATGCTTACACTTGCCTAGTTCTTTCTTTCATTATTTTAATTTATAAAATTATGCTTGAGGAGCAGAACGAGAGTGGACAATGGACAGCCTTATCACTGCTGTGACTCAAATCGACACATCACAGTTGCTGAAATAGTCACTGCGTCACGGAACCCCCGTCAAATGCTTATCTGCACTGCAACGCCATAACCGTGCACGAAAAACACACCTGTGTGCCAAACTTAAGGACAAAAGTAACTTACGCACGATCTGTTACTACTACCAAGAAACATAGCTCGATGAAACTTGGAGCCTACATAGAACGAAATGCTAGAGTATAGTACAGAAGGTAACTGAAAGGAACACGGAGTGAGACGAAGGGACATAACACATTTATTGAAAACCAATAATTACACTGAAATCACGGTGATTTATTGTAGTCCCCTGGACGTCAAAAACGGCAGGACGTGTTTCTTAGCAGGGTGTGTAATCACCACGGTTGGCGATGCATCCTGTAGAAAGTCCGCCCATGATGGTCACAAGGATTTCTTGTGAAGGGCGTTCTGCTCTTCCACAACCGCGATTGACACCTGCTGAATGGTTGTTGGTCCACCAGGACGACCCGCAATATGGCTACCCAATGCATCCCACACGTTCTCGATAGGATTTAATTCTGGGAACTGGCAGATCAGTCAATGCACCGAATATCCTCTCACTCCAAGAGCTTCTGCACTTGCGCACTTCAACGCGGTCGCGCATAACAGTCCATAAAAATGAAGTCAGTGCCAAAGGCAACCCTGAAAAGACGAACATAAGAAGGGATTACAGTGTCAGAACAACGTCGACCAGTGAGCGTTTTGGAGATCAGTATGCTCATGCAACACTATGCCTTAGCAAGCCTTAACTCCAGGACCACTAAAACGGCCATGTTCGAGATTGTCCCTGAGTATGGTACGTACTCTTATATGGTGAGAAGCTGGAACACGTAATGCACCAAGAAACATTGTCGAACATGATCGTTGTGGTGCTCCAGGTTTTTTGTTGTGGGGAAGCACTACACTGTATGCGCGAACTGATTTTCAGATCTTAGAACACGGTACACTTGTCAGGGAACGTTATTGTGCATTCCTTCCCCATGTGCGTCTTTTCATAGCTGCATTCGGCTTTTAGTTCATTTTTATGGATGAGAATGCGCGACCGCATCGAACTGCGCTGGTGGAGGAACTCTTGGAAGATATTCGTTGAATGGACTGGTCTGCTGGTTCTCCCATCGAGCACGTGTGGGATCGTTGTGGACATGTATTGCAGCACGAACACAGGCATCAACGACCATCTGGCGGTTGTCAACCAAGCTGGCGGAGGAATGGAACGCCCTACCGCAACAACTCATCACCAACATTGAGTCACGTTGCAGTGCATCCTGCGGCTGAGTAAGAGTTTAAGGAGACCATGCTTTGCCGTCCGTGGTGGTCACACACCCCAGTATGAAGCACGTCCCGCCTTTTTTAATGTCCACCTGACCATCATAAAACGCGTTGACGTCAGCGTAATTATTTTTTAATAAAAGTGTCATATCTGTTCGTTTCACTACGTATTTATTTTTGGTATCTTCTCTCTTATACTGCAGTATTTCTTACTTTGTATGGTCCATATTCCATCGAGCTGTGTTACGTGGTCGTGATACATCGTGCGATGACTGCTTTTGTCCTTACGTTTTGCGCACAAGTGTACTTTCACCACACTGACGAGTAATGAAGAGAATTCCATCGGTACAGCTTGTCACAGAGGGGCTTCTCCACCGCCACTTGTGGATTACTGTGGTGGCTACTTGGACATCCACCACTTCTACAAACAAAGGACTGAAAGCTTTTCAGTCTCTGTCAAACGTACAGGAAGCGACACGCCTAGAATCTTCCTCCCTGCATCTGCAGACCACTACACAGTTGAAACAGCAATCTCCGAGAAAGGAATTGGGTTCTGTATATACGCAGCAGTACAAGAGAATGCTCTTCGGACCGCGTTACGAGGAGCTACTTTCAAGTTTGACCTCAACCGCGTCCATGAATTCCTGGAAGATACCGAATCATGCTGAGATCCTTATTTTGCCTAAAATCCCTGAAGACTAAGGAGATAACAAGTCCTTGCAGATACAGAGCACAACAGGAATATATAACAAGTCTCCAGACTTAAAAATTATGGGATGATTTGTGATGAACTGGGAGCTAAACGAAGATCTCCTCGAAGCTTACCCTGACAAGGTCTTTATCCTGCAGCACACCACAGTGCTATGCCACCAAAATGCGTGACGTATGCTCCATCACACCACACCAGCGAGTGCACCGTCGATCTCCGCGTTCAGGAGGCTGGACCAGATACTTTCGATGTCCATTCCACAAGGCAGCTGGGGACCGCCATTGTGGAACTACAAGACGAACAGCTATCACACGTGCTGGAATAGCTTATGTTGAGGGTGTCTAGTTATTGCAAAATACGCAATCATCGACCTCAGCAGTGGGGCATCATGAAGTTCGCGGAACAGACAACTATCTCCCAAGGCACACCACTCGACCACAGGAAAGGTCAACGAGCAGGCGTCAAGAAACTAAAACGATGATGTTGTCACAGCTATCCAGAGTACAGCAGCAGTGCACGTTTTGCTACAACCGAGGCTGCGGCCTCCCACAAGCAAAACGCCACCAACCGCCCCAAGCAAGCTGCAGAATGGGCAGTGCGTCTTGCAATGTCCCTCACACTGTCACGCTCAGCCTTGAGCATACTTCAAACAGCTGACAGCTATGTTGAAGCAAATGTCGGCGACGCTAACCAAAATTATGCGACCATTTTCGCGGACTTCTGGCATCGTCCTTTACTTTGCTTCCAATATAAATATGCTCATAGCTTTCAGTGTATAATTCTTTAATTTAATTCAGTCAGCAACACGTTAGTCAATTCGACTACATTCTGTTGCACTTGTTCTACTTTTGTTCATGTTCAGATTATGACTTCTTCTTCAAGATACTGCCACTTCCATTCAGCTGATATCCCATTTCCTTTGTCATCTGTGACAGAACCTCAAAAACTTCAATTTCTTTCCCAAATTTCTTCTCCGTTTCCTGTACTGCTTGCTACATTACATCCATACATACACGGTGGTCAGCCTGAAAAGCATGTTGCAGAGTAAGCTAAGCTTAGAAATTATTGTCAAGAAAATAATTCGATACGCTACGGCGTTTTCGATTTAACGAGCATTGAAGTTAGTCAATCAGATCGTTGCCATTGGAAGTTAAAGCAGCCTGCCAGAGACAGTGTCGCCAAACTTGTCCTCCGAACAAACGTTGATTTTGCCCACCTGGCTCAAGTTTATCGCTTCCTAGAAAGGTACATTTTAACTGGTAATCCGCGTTTAAACAAGTGGTAACTCGCGGACCCAAAGAGGTCTGTGCATCACCGCGTTTTAGCTCGTACAGCGCTTGAGTTTGGGAGCAAAAGTACCTGATAGTCTAACGTCAGTACTGATTAAATCGGAAGTTGTGCAACACATCGAATTTTTTTCTTAACAATTATTTCTCAACAGAGCCTACTCTGCAACTATCTTACAAGTTTTTCAGACTGTTTCTGACCACCCTGTATTGTACAAGAGCTATTTGGAAAGTAAGTACTGATCGGCTCATACAAGCAGAGATGAAAATCAGGACGAGAAAATTACGGGCTGTGTTGTGGGTGATCAAACACTTCCCATCGAAAACGCTGCAGGTGCTTCTTCAGTTCCCCAGCAGAATGCAGCCGAGAATCTGCATGAAGAACAAAGCGCATGACAGTTATACTATGTGGGCTGCATATCGTCAAGCGAAATCTCTCACCAGGCCCTCCTACTTGGCGAGAGACATTATTATCTAAGCATGTCTACGTGCTCACTGTGCGCTCGGAATTGAAAAGAGCGACCTGCCGCGATCGATGGGAATACTAGAGACTCTACCTAGTCATCTGTGCAAACCTTCATCGGATTTCCACAGTAGTGTCTATTTCGCGACCGATCGGATATTACTTTCCGAATAGCCCTCCTAAAAATGAAGGCACGAATGTATGGATGTTCCACTTCTTCTCCTAAACCACTGACTCGATTTAAACCAAACTTGTCACCCATATCACATATTGTCTAGAAAGAATCTCCATTTTAGTAAGAACAACCTACCTATGAAAGGCGTGGGGATATGGGAGAAAAAGCAGTGTAGTCCACGACGCACGAGTACCCATGATATACTCATTCAGCGTATTGAGAATGAGAGCACCTGCAACAAACTTTAAACATAATTTCAAACCTTTACGAAACTTTTTCTCGCTGACAACCCCCACAAAATGTTAAAAGGAAAATATAAGTTTATGTCTTAGTACATTTGCGATGTTCATGCACCAAAACTGCCGAACGAAGCATGACGTTTTAATTATTACTTCTTTCCTATTAGCTATATTCGTAATACATTTTGCAGACAGTATTCACATATATTACTGAATGTATCAGGAAAGTTATATAATTTTACGACATGTAGTTCAAGAGGTATGATATCGTAAACACTGAGAAGCGTGAAAATCTGTCGCATTCTGCATGACGTTTTCATTTATTACTTCTTTGCCACCAACTCGATTCACAACACATTTGGCAGATAGTAGACAAATATGTCTCTGGATGTACCTGCAAAATGTCAACTTTTTGCGACACATCGTTGAGGATATACGACGCCATAAATGTTGACATACGTGAAAATCGGTGCATGTGACATACATGAACAGACCAACAAATGGTTTCAATTTCAGAAAAGTTGGATGATTTGTTGAAGAGAAAGATTTTCACAAATTAAAAAAGTTAGTAAGACGTTGGTCCACCTCTGGCCCTTACGCAAGCAGTTATTAGGCTTGACATTGAATGATGTCCTCCTGAGGGATATTGTGGCAAGTGCCGGCCAATTTTCTGATTAGATCGTCAAAATCCCCAGCTGGTTGGAGGGTCCAGACCGTAACTCTCCAAACGTTCTCATTTTCTACTGCATGTCAACCCCTACCTTGGCCAGCAAGGTCGCCAGAGCACTCCCCAGTTGAGAACTTGTGAAACATTATGGTCAAAGCCGTGTAACCAGCTCTATTGTACATAATGTTGCACGTTATGTCTCAGGAGGACATCAAACAACTCAGTTAATCAATGCCAAGCCGAATAACTCCTTGATAAGGCCCACAGCTGGACAAGCGCGTTACTGTACAGCTCACTTTGTGAAGCTCTTTCTCTTGAATGAACCAACGAAATTTTTCTGAAACTGTAATCATTTGGCCGGCCGGTGTGGCCGAGCGGTTCTAGGCGCTTCAGTCTGGAACCGCGCGACCGCTACCGTCGCAGGTTCGAATCCTGCCCCGGGCATGGATGTGTGTGATGTCCTTAGGTTAGTTAGGTTTAAGTAGTTCTAAGTTCTAGGGGACTAATGACCTCAGATGTTAATTCCCATAGTGCTCAGAGCCATTTTGTAATCATTTGTTTGTCTGTTCATGTACATCACATCTACCGATTTCCGACCCATTCGGGTACGTCTTTTTTTATCATAGAATGTAAGTGTACAAATACCTGTGAAATATTTTGAAGTGTCCAGTCACACTAATGTGATCACCTGTGAAAAGTTTGGATAACCACCTTTTGCAGCGAGGACCAGTGCGAGAGGTGGAAGAAGAGAGTCATTACGGTTCTGGAAGGCACCGACAGAGATGTGGAGCAATGCGGACGCCATGACCGTGGCCAGCTGCACTATATATCTCGGCTGAGGATCCGTGGTGCGATCAGCCCGATCGAGATGGTCCCACTGATTCAGGATTGGGCTTTCATCCGGGACGTCTGGTGCCCAGAGGCGTGCGGTACACTCATTCTTATACACGATGAGACAGCGTGTAAGAATAGAGTTTGATAAAACATCGCAACCGAAATTCATTTTCCTTCTTGTAACTTCTACCAATCCTTCCATTCTTCTGAAAGTAATTCGTGCCAGTGTTTTATAACTATGACTTTTCATCTAAATGATCTGGCACTATTCAAACTGGTCAGCTCCTACCTTCTTTGGAACTGTAAGTATTACATTTTTGTGCTACTCTGATATAATTTGGCTCAGTCTTATATCTTTCATACCAGGTGGCATAGTTTTGTCATAGCTGGTACTCCCAACGATCTTTACAATACTGAGGGAATTTCGTCTACTCCATGTGCTTCGTTTCAGCTTTCTTCCAGCGCTTTGTTAAATTCTTCTCGGAATTGAATATCTCCAAATCTCCAGTATCATCTTCATCCACATCCTCTCCCTTTTCAGTTATACTGTTTTCACTTTTGTTCATTTTGTGTAGCCCCTCTTGATATGCCTTACATCGTTCAGCTTTTCTGTTTAGTACTGGCTTGCCATCTGAGCTCTTGATGTTCGTACAGTTGCTTCCCTTTTCTTTAAAGGTCTCTTTAAGTTTCCTGTAGGTGACATCAGTCTTTCTCCTACTCATGTACGCTGCTACAACCTTGCATTTATTGTCCAACCATTCGTCCTCAGACAATTTGCACACTGTCGACCTCATTTTTAGGAATCTGTATTTCCTATCAACTCTTTCATTTAGCTCTTCTTTTACAGTTATCTCCTGTGTTATTCAGTTATTCTTTTTGTCTGTCTGATTCCATGTTTCCTCCATTACCTGATCTCTCAGTGCCTTCCATTCGTCTTTCACTGTATGTCTTTTCCCTGTTTCATTCTGTAGTTGTCTAATAATCCTTGTTTGAACCCTCAGCCAACTTTGGTCATTTTTACTTATTCAGGTCTTATCTTCTTAATTTCTTACATTTCTGCTACTTCTTTATTTTAAATGTGCAGTTCATGGCCAATAAACAATGGTTAGATTATAATTTGCCCATAAAAATGTTTTGCAGTTTAAAATCTGGTTTCGAAATCTCTGTTTCAACACTCTATAGTTTACCTGAAACCTTGTGATGTCTCCAAGTTTGTTTCACGTATGCAGCAGTCTGTCGTCATTCTTAAACCAAGTGTGAGGAATTATTAAATTATGCCCTGTGCGAAACCCCACCAGGTGGTTTTCACTTTCATTCATTTCCCGCAGTCCAAGACCTACGGCTACTTTTGCCAAAGAAGCTGTGTGGTTTGTCGAGTATCTTCTGTGGGAGCGACCGAATTAACTGTGCGAGGCGTTGCGTACTAAGTGCGAGAGAACTATCATCCTACTGTGGTTGTCTGCTACAGTATTCTAAAAACACATTTACATAAATAAGTAACTCTACATCCATATCTAAATTTAAAAAATGGTTCAAATGGCTCTGAGCACTATCGGACTCAACTGCTGTGGTCATTAGTCCCTTAGAACTTAGAACTACTTAAACCTAACTATCCTAAGGACATCACACACATCCATGCCCGAGGCAGGATTCGAACCTGCGACCGTAGCAGTCGCACGGTTCCGGACTGCGCGCCTAGAAGCGCGAGACCACCGCGGCCGGCTCTAAATTAAAATTTCGGGATTTATTTCAGTTTTTTCTATAAAAATTTACAGACTATGGTTTTCGATTCTGTGTGACGTATGTCGTTCTTTAATGTACTGGCAAGCAGTAAAGTACACCGACAAGAAACTTGGAAATGAAATTATAGTTGAGGGAGAGTAAGTCGTAACTTTGGGGTTTGCCGATTCCATTGTAATTCTGTCAGAGACGGAAAACCACTAGGAAGATTGGATGAATAGCATTTATAGTGCCTTCTTAGACGCCTGTTTTCCCTATTACTTGCTTTATTTGCTACGTTTTTGTATTTCATTCTTTCGTCAGTTAATTCAGTATCTCGTGGGTCTTGTATTTTTGTCTACTTGACCCTCTACTACCTCCAATACTTCATTTCTGATTTTTGCCATTCCCTTCTACAGCAGTTCTTTCCCCTGTTTCAGACAATAACTGATTAATATTTCTTTTGAATCCCCAACACCCTCTGGTTTTCTTATATATGCTACTCTCATCTTCTTAATTTCCTGCGTTTCTGCAATTTCTTTGCTTTAATCTGCTTTCTATATCTAACAGATTATGATAAGAGTCCTCATCTGCTCCTGGAAACGTTTTGGAGATTAAAATTCGATTCCGAAATCTCCCTCTTACTTCCGTTGACTCCAGTTCTTTTACACATATACAACCTTCTTTCGATTTCCTTATTCCACGTGACTGCTATGATTATATTCTTCTTTTCTTGCTTGCCCGTAATCGATATTCTCCTTCTACTTTTCCGTTACTTCTTTCTCCTATTATCAAATTCCGGTCTTCTATCACTATTAAATATTCGTCCAAATGGTTCACATGGCTCTGAGCACTATGGGAGCTGATATCTCAGGTCATCAGTTCCCTAGAACGTAGAACTACTTAAACCTAACTAACATAAGGACATCACACACATCCATGCACGAGGCAAGATTCGAACCTGCGACCGTAGCGGTCGCGAGGTTCCAGACTGAAGCGTCTAGAACCGCTCGGCCACAACGGCTGGCTTAAATATTCGTGTGCTTTGATGATCTGAATATTTTCTTTTATACCATTATACATGCTGTCAAGCTCTTCATCATCAGTGGGGCTTGTAGTTTGTACTACTGTTTTTAGTTTTAGCTTTGTGTCTATCATTGGCAATGATAATGCTTTCTCTATTCTGTTAATAATAGCTCACCCTCATTCCCATTTTATTATTCATTGCAGCATTACCCCTACTTCAATTTTTGTCAGTAACCCTTAATAGGAACAGAATCAGAACTCTTAATATCAGTTAATACTTAATGTGGCATTTTCCTCGACAGAAGGCTCCAGTTGGTTTGTTTCTGTATCTAGCATATAAATAAAGTGAATCCAGACAAGGACTCTTAAATTTCTTACGCACTGCAGAGCGCTCATATCCGAGATTTCTGTCAGTTCTGCCGACGCAGACGTAACCACGATGCGGAACTGTGGTGCCGGCTGGACAGTCGTTTGATGTGTCAGGTCGCACACGTGTGTGATTCACTAGTATCAGAGATCCATTCAGGGCGGCGGCGACGCCCCTGGGCGGTCAGCACATAGGTTCGCACTAAATTTGTTTGTGGACTACCAAGCTCTCGTATGCGAGTAAATGGTGTTAGTCGGTAGAGACACCAAACGCAGCCAGAGAAATCTCCATTGCGTGAGCACTTCAGTGCCAGTAGCGTAGTCTCGGCACTTCCTGCAAATGATAATTCGTAAAATTCATCAGATGACCGCACAAGACGCAGGTTGGTCACTTTAGTATTTATTTTCATTTTAATGTAGTCTGTTTCTTTGTTATCACTGCTATCTGACGCTCAACGCAATACTTTCAAATAACAGTCTTGCATGCGGTCATTATTTGTTCTGTAGTCTCAGTGATAGGTAATTCGGAAGCTCTATAAAGATCTCCATTCTGCAAAAATCGTTAGCTAAGAAATAGTTCCTCGTTGTTTCTTAAAAACACGTTGTAGTAATATAGCAAACCAGTATCTTTTACTATGGCTTTTTGAAGAAACAATTCCAAATTTCTGCATTATGCCTATGGAGGAACACGAAACTCGATAGTGTAACGAAGTAATTACCAGAAATAATATAATAAAAAATACAACACTAGACTCATTTCATTTATACGTGCATTAAAGAGAAAGATAAGGGGGATGATTGACCTTGCAACAGACTTTCTTTCAGTCATGACTTATCAGACTGGCTTGATGCAGCCCACCACAATTTCATCTCCTTTCCCAAGCTGATTATCAAAGAGTAGCACTTCCACCCCACGCACAGGATTAAATGTCGAATATATTCTAGTCCTTGTCTCGCATTACAGTTTCTACCATCTACGGCTTCCTCCAGTATTCGCTGCTGTGTGAACAGATGTATTATCTGACCTCTTATTCTCAGTGTTTCCCACATATTTGTTCCTCACCGATTATTTGGAGAACAACCTCACTTTTCATCTTACCGGTCCACATAATTTTCGGCACCCTTCTGTAACTTCACATCCAAGTCTCTTCGATTTATTTTCTTTCAAGGTTTTCCCACAGTCCGATATTCTATTCCGTACAATGCTGTCCTCTCGGCGTATATTCCGAGAAATTTCTTCCTCAAATAAAGTTCCATGTTAGCTGCTAGCAGGCTTCGACTGGCGAGGAACGCCCTCTTTGCCTATGGTAGTGTGCTTCTTCTGTCCATCATGCGTTGTTTTCCTTCCGAGGTAGCAGAATTCCTTCAGTTCATCTACAACGTGGGCCCGAATGTTGATATTAAGTTTCTCATTAATCATATTTCTGCTATCGTAATTACTTAGTTCGTTCGGTTTACATCCAGTTCACATCCCGTGCTCATCAGACTGTTCATGCCATTCAACAGTTCCTGTAGTTGCTCCTCACTTTCACTGATGACGTCATCAGCAAATACGAGGCCTGTTCAGAAAGTAAGCTCCGATTGATTGCCAAATTGAAACCACAGTGAACAGCAGAAATGTTTTACTTGTAACAATTAGCTACACCTTTCAGCTACTTCTCTACGTAGTCGCCGTTCTGACTTAGACTTTTGTCATAGCGTTGTACCAACTTTTCAATAGCCTCATCATAGAAGGCAGCCGCCAGTGCTTTCCGCCAATTCTCCACGCTGGCCTACACTTCGTTGTCTGTGTCAAAATGTTGTCTTCAAAGACAGCGGTTCATGTGACCAGAGATGAAACTCAGGGGGAGACAATTGCGGACTGTATTGTGGGTAATCTCACATTTCCATTTGAAAACGATGCAGGAGCATCTTCATTGCCCCTGCAGAATGCGGCTGAGAATTGTCTTGAAGAAGAAACAGCGCGACAGTTATGTAATGTTAGCTGCATAGCTTCAGGCGAAATTTCTCACCAGGCCCTCGTACTTGGCGGCAGACACTATTTTCTAGACATCTTTACGCACTCACTGCGAGCTCAGAAATGATAAGAGCGACGTGATGCTAACTGTGGTTATACTAGAGACACTACCCAACACATCTGTGCAAAGCTTTATCGGATTTTCATAGTCGTTTCCATTTCGCGACCGATCGGAGCTTACTTTCTGAACGCCCCTCGTATTATTGATTTCCTTTCACCCTGAATTTTAGTCTCGCTCCTATTGTATACTCTATTTCTTCTTCGATTTCCGGTTGAAAAGTTACGGGGTAACCGATTATTTACGATAACGTGTGGCACCAGTGTTCAATGTAATATGAAATAAATAAACAATTAATTCAACACAAAACTGTAACTGTGTATTTTGCATCACACGTCTTAAAAATACTGCCTGGTACGATAGTGTGCTGAAAAGTAATGTCTCCGCATATTTATGTGAAAACTTTTTTAAAGTTTTTTGAAATAAAACAAACATTATTAAGATTCTACATCTCTGACAATCATGTGTACATATTTGCAGCCCCCTGTCGCTAGAGGACTTCGAAGTGAATTGTGTAACGTGACGGTGTGTAACGTAACTACGTCGATGCGTGAGAAACAGCAGGCTGTAATCTAATTTCTAGCCGTGGAACAGTTCGTCCACATATGTAGTACCCTCTCCTTCAACATGAGAATGCCAGACTACGCACGAGCGCTGTAACATCTGCAAAATCCGACGCCTTGTGTTTACTGTCATCGATCATCCTTCATACAGTCGCCGACTTGGTCTCTTCCGATTTTCATCTGTTTCCGAAAGTTAAAGACCATATTCGAGGACATCACTTTGATAACGATGTTGTGGCTTCGGCATTCTACAGTGATGGTATGAACAAACCGGTCTCTCGTCGGGAGAAATACATTCGTTGCCAGAGAGACTACGTTGGAAAATAAATATGTAAACATGGAAAATAAAGATGTAACATGTTAATAACGCTTGTTTTATTTAAAAATCTTTAAGAGTCCACACAAAAGATTAAAAATCATCGTTGCAGTAGGTCTACAGTGCTGGAAAGGGGGTCAATTTTTTTCTTTTTTTTTTTCAGAGGTGAGACTTTTTCTTTTTACTTCTTACTCACGAAAACGTTTTAAAGATGCAATTGGACAACATTACATTCTTCTTGTTGGAAAATTGGACATTTGTGGTAAGTTCTATGAGACCAAACTGCTGTGGTCATCGGTCCCTAGGCTTACACACTATTTAATCTAACTTAAACTAACTTACGCCAAGGACAACACAAACACCCATGACCTAGGGAGGACTCGAACCTCCGACGGAGGCAGCCGTGCGAACCGTGGCAAGGCACCTAAGACCGCAGGCTACGCCGCGTGCCTCTTCTTGTTGTTCTAACTAGTTCTACATCTACATGATTTCTCTGCAATTTACAATTAAATTCCTGGAAGAGGTTTCATCGAACCACCTTCAAGCTATTTCTCTACCGTTCCACTCTAGAACAGCGCACAAGAATAACGAACACTTAAAATTTTCGTAGCAATCTCAAGCCAGTGGACAGCTTCCTCTTTGGATCACAGTTCCTCAGCACGTTAGTAGTCGCTAGGCCCTTTCTCGTCGTCTCGAGGGTCTTGGTCGTCGATGACACTGGTAATTATTTAATCTTTGTCAACAACTGATGTACATCACATTCGAGTGGCTAGCACACTGCACTCGCATTCGGGAGGACGACGGTTCAATCCCGCGTCCGGCCATCCTGATTTAGGTTTTCCGTGATTTCCCTGAATCGCTCTAGGCAAATGCCGGGATGGTTCCTCTGAAAGGGCACGGCCGACTTCCTTCCCCGTCCTTCCCTAATCCAATGAGACCGATGACCTCGCTGTTTGGTCTCTTCCCCCAAACAACCAACCAACCATCACATTCGAGCCAGTCTCGAATAGTTTTCTGATCGCAGTCATCAAATCCGGAAGTTTCTTTAACTATTCGAGCCTGTTCAGATACAATCTGTCTGTTTGGTGTCTCTTCAGTGATAGACTCACCTGAAGAAATGAGCTTACTCCAAG
Organism: Schistocerca nitens; assembly: GCF_023898315.1. Lineage (NCBI taxonomy): Eukaryota > Metazoa > Arthropoda > Insecta > Orthoptera > Acrididae > Schistocerca > Schistocerca nitens. Next base: position 939,290,979 of record NC_064616.1, on the reverse strand, counting down.
TTTTGGACAGTTTCAAAATCCTGGTTTCCCGCATTTTCATCGTTTTCTACTGCAAGAGTCCATCCTCACTGTCTGGCACATTTGAAAATTCTGTAATTCCATCACTGGTTTTTTGAATGTCCTACATTGTTGAGCCTCGAATACTGCCAAGTTATACTTCAAGTAGTTTAGATTATCAGAAATGCTAGGAACAAAGAGATTACGTTTAGTCGCCGTTGTGAGCAGCACGATCTGTCAGAAGCGAAGGCTGAGAAGTTCAAAATGGTTCAAATGGCTCTGAGCACCATGGAACTTAACATTTGATGTCATCAGTACCCTAGAACTTAGAACTACTTAAACCTAACTAACCTGAGGACATCACACACATCCATGCCCGAGGCAGGATTCGAGTCAGCGACCGTAGCGGTCACGCGGTTCCAGACTGAAGCGCCTAGAACCGCACGGCCACACCGGCCGGCATTGAGAAGTGAACACACACAACAACAATAACGGTTGGCAGTGAGGGGGGAGACCTCGAAATGGCAGAGAGGAACTTCGAAACTGGTAGCGTTCGAATTTTAATTTTCCAATTGGAAAATTTTGAGTTAATCGATGTTTCAGCTGATAGTTATATTTCTCAATTGGCCTTCTATTTTCCCTTTCTTTTTTTTTCTTTTTTTGTTCCCTTTCGGAATTTATACGCATTGAATACGTGACTATGCAACTGTGACGGGAGGGAAATAATTATTGATACATCTCACTGTTTGGAGAGTAGTCTAAGGAAACGAGAAATCCGCAAAAAGAGAAAGCTGGAATCGGGGTAATGTGTTAGAGCAACGAGCCGACTGAAGCTGTTATCCATTTCCTTGCGCTGCAGGAGCGCAGTCTATTTATTCCTGATTGCTTCAGGCACGATTTGAGCGCGGGGCGGCACTGGATAACAGCGACACAAAAGAGCGGGCCAAAGGAAGGCAGAGGAGCAGAGCGGTAATTCCGGCACTGAGAAGCGCGGCGCCCGATATAGGGTCGATCGATGGCCGTGGGCGCACGCACGCACGTAGACGCACACGCGTGCACGCAATCGGGCAGTCGGGCTGCGGCGTGGCCACCAGCACGCGCCCTGTCCTCTGCGACCGTAGGTCGAGGTTTGGACAGACGCGGGCCAAAAAAATTAATCACCCCCAGGAGACGTGGTACTAATATCGTATAACACCGCTCCAGCCTCGACAGCAGCAGAGGCCACTCATTGATAACTAAGAACCGTACAGCTACCGGTCTGCGGACTTGTTGATTACTATGTATCTCGCACTGCTCCAAGCAGAGCCGAACGTTTTATGCAGGACTGGGATCGAGGGACAAAGCGGGCCAGTCGAGGTGTCTGAGCGCTCGTCAAACCAGGAACGTGTGCGTGCAGCAGTGTTAACATAGCTTCTGTCGTTCGGCAAGATGCGAGTTTCCACAGCATACCATCGCGAATATGTATAAGAAAGGGCGCCACTTGTGCAGAAACGTCATAGAACCAAATCCCGCCGGGACTTATAACACTTCTTCCTCCTACTGCTATACCATAACCTTAAAGTTGGAGACAGGTCGTGAAATAAAACTATCTTGTTACAGCAATTATGGTATAAAGCAACAGAGCAGTGTTACCCTCTGAGAGGAATTTTGTTATGTAGACCGTGTTGTACCTAACGGAGGTGGCTTATCGGAAGTGAAAGTCAGAATTACGTAAATTTTCAAACAGTAACAAACAATAATTTAATTCTATTCTGGAAACATCCCCCAGGCTGTGGCTAAACCATGTCTCCGCAATATCCTTTCTTTCAGGAGTGCTAGTTCTGCAAGGTTCGCAGGAGAGTTTCTGTAAAGTTTGGAAGGTAGGAGACGAGGTACTGCCAGAAGTAAAGCTGTGAGGACCGGGTGTGAGTCGTGCTTCGGTAGCTCAGATGGTAGAGCACTGGCCCGCGAAAGGCAAAGGTCCCGAGTTCGAGTCTCGGCCGGGCACACAGTTTTAATCTGCCAGGAAGTTTCATTAACATTCTTGTTTAAGAAAGTAGCTATGAGTAACTCTAACGGATAAACACAACCTATATTTTGCAACACGCGAGTGCAATGAACTCAGACACCTGCATATGTTAACGTAAAGTTTGGAGTTGACAGCTAGAGCAGAACAAACTATTTGCATAAATACACTCCTGGAAATTGAAATAAGAACACCGTGAATTCATTGTCCCAGGAAGGGGAAACTTTTATTGACACATTCCTGGGGTCAGATACATCACATGATCACACTGACAGAACCACAGGCACATAGGCACAGGCAACAGAGCATGCACAATGTCGGCACTAGTACAGTGTATATCCACCTTTCGCAGCAATGCAGGCTGCTATTCTCCCATGGAGACGATCGTAGAGATGCTGGATGTAGTCCTGTGGAACGGCTTGCCATGCCATTTCCACCTGGCGCCTCAGTTGGACCAGCGTTCGTGCTGGACGTGCAGACCGCGTGAGACGACGCTTCATCCAGTCCCAAACATGCTCAATGGGGGACAGATCCGGAGATCTTGCTGGCCAGGGTAGTTGACTTACACCTTCTAGAGCACGTTGGGTGGCACGGGATACATGCGGACGTGCATTGTCCTGTTGGAACAGCAAGTTCCCTTGCCGGTCTAGGAATGGTAGAACGATGGGTTCGATGACGGTTTGGATGTACCGTGCACTATTCAGTGTCCCCTCGACGATCACCAGTGGTGCACGGCCAGTGTAGGAGATCGCTCCCCACACCATGATGCCGGGTGTTGGCCCTGTGTGCCTCGGTCGTATGCAGTCCTGATTGTGGCGCTCACCTGCACGGCGCCAAACACGCATACGACCATCATTGGCACCAAGGCAGAAGCGACTCTCATCGCTGAAGACGACACGTCTCCATTCGTCCCTCCATTCACGCCTGTCGCGACACCACTGGAGGCGGGCTGCACGATGTTGGGGCGTGAGCGGAAGACGGCCTAACGGTGTGCGGGACCGTAGCCCAGCTTCATGGAGACGGTTGCGAATGGTCCTCGCCGATAGCCCAGGAGCAACAGTGTCCCTAATTTGCTGGGAAGTGGCGGTGCGGTCCCCTACAGCACTGCGTAGGATCCTACGGTCTTGGCGTGCATCCGTGCGTCGCTGCGGTCCGGTCCCAGGTCGACGGGCACGTGCACCTTCCGCCGACCACTGGCGACAACATCGATGTACTGTGGAGACCTCACGCCCCACGTGTTGAGCAATTCGGCGGTACGTCCACCCGGCCTCCCGCATGCCCACTATACGCCCTCGCTCAAAGTCGGTCAACTGCACATACGGTTCACGTCCACGCTGTCGCGGCATGCTACCAGTGTTAAAGACTGCGATGGAGCTCCGTATGCCACGGCAAACTGGCTGACACTGACGGCGGCGGTGCACAAATGCTGCGCAGCTAGCGCCATTCGACGGCCAACACCGCGGTTCCTGGTGTGTCCGCTGTGCCGTGCGTGTGATCATTGCTTGTACAGCCCTCTCGCAGTGTCCGGAGCAAGTATGGTGGGTCTGACACACCGGTGTCAATGTGTTTTTTTTTCCATTTCTAGGAGTGTATAACAGATAACGATACACACTACTATCTTCAGGGCTTAGTCAAAGTGGTTTCAATAATATTACTATTACAGTGCACTTTATAATCAAAATTTGGACGTAGGTTCAATATTACTTTTCAAACATATTCCTATCTGACATGAAATATAGATATGGTATACAGCAAAATTAGTTATTGTGCATAGGTTAAGTCTCTCACTACCAAACATCTTCTTAAGTAGAATGAAAATTACATGAAATTCACTAACAGATTACTTCTCACTGTCTTTTGAATAAAGAAGTTACTGTTTTCATAGATAGTTGTCTTTCTATTAATCATTATGTAGCATGAGCACAATAGACAAACTATGGATCCTGTTACAACATTAATATGCACTTTTAATACACAAGAGAAACCCAGTATTGTACAGAATTTCACTTGAATAACAAGAATAATTGAAACTTGCTATAATTAATTACGTTTGGGCATTTGAACGACTTTCAGTGTCGGGGGTCCTTAATCTTGACCACTGTAACACAGCATATTAAACACAATTTCAATACACTAAAGAAACAAGTCCTTAACAAATATGAACATGTAACCTTCAACAGTATTAGTTCTCAACTCTTACTGCAGAAGAACACAACTTGACATATCTGTAAGAAACTGACTCACCTTTTGCGATTTGCAACAGGCAGCAATGTCATCATTTACTTAGCAACACTTTACAATCCTCAGTTTTAAGAACTATTAAATTTGAAGTTGGCAACAACATATTAATAAGCAGTTTTAATAGAAAAATTATTTTTAGCAAGTATCGTGTACTTTACCTCACTCTCTTGCCACATTAACTTTAACTTTCTTTTTACTATGTTCAACAGGCATTAATTAGTTAAAACACTAGGCTTTAATGTTCTTTCCATAAGGACACTCGGTAATCACTTTAGCATGGGAAGGACCCTAAGTGGAAATGTGACAGAGGGATAAAAAATCAAGGTAGGTATGTTGTTGTTGTTGTGGTCTTCAGTCCTGAGACTGGTTTGATGCAGCTCTCCATGCTACTCTATCCTGTGCAAGCTTCTTCATCTCCCAGTACCTACTGCAACCTACATCCTTCTGAATCTGATTAGTGTATTCATCTCTTGGTCTCCCTCCACGCTGCCCTCCAATACTAAATTGGCGATCCCTTGATGTCTCAGAACATGTCCTACCAACCTAAGAGTTCGATTATAAGTTACCTTATATTTGCGCACACTAAAACATCCAATGAGCTGATCCTTCACCTGACATGTTTACAATTCTTGGTTCCTTTCTAGTGATTGCGCAACGTGGTGGCGAATGCATGTTGGTAGGTGGATTCGCAGGTAGAATTGCTGGACTCAGTCATTTCTTGGTGGCGATGATAGATACCAATTTCAGAATAGTTCCAGCTCTTTATCCACCCATCCGAAGCATTGAAAAGCTTCAGGAAAAGCCTCTCCCGGAACCAGCACAATATACAACTTTTACATGGGCAGTTCACAGTTTGGTAGCTCGTCCCCGACTGACTCTTGGTTCCACCTTTTCTACCTAGGCCAACCACAATTTGCGCGCGCTACACAGTTCTATTCTCGAGGAGAACCACAACACCTTTTACATACGAAATAACTAAGAACCCTAAGTGAAGGTCAGCAGTTTACATAACAGCAAACAAACATTTTAAATAAAACAGAACATTTGCATATATTGGTATTTCTACAAAAAAATTATTTAAACGAAATTATTCAATTTTAAAGATAACCAAAGAGATTACATGAGGAAGACAAAATATCATTACATAGATTATACTTATTACAGTATCAAATTAACCGTACAGTAATTACAGAAGTTCAACGATGGGGTGTTGAACAAAATAGAAAGCTAAATGAATCAACAAAAGGTATGTAATGTCTAAGCTATGGTGTTACAGACTGTACCCTCCACACACACTGCGGGTTAAACACCTCATTCAGCGCTCGGTGCACTCGATGCAAAGCATCATTTGAAAACAGGCCAAACCGCGTTTCTTCGGATCGTATTTCCGTTATCTAGGCTACTATTTCCGTGTTGAAGACCTGCAGCTTTGTGGGGCACCTCCTACTGTCGATTGTATGCTGGCCGGTTCGCAGTGTAAGCTCGGAAATTGTCTGAGATGGGCCCACGTTCACTGACAGCAACAATTTCTGTGGGATTTATACCCTATTGTCTTTGATAATGCGTAATACTCGTCTCTGTTCTCAGTTAGGACTTTTGTGTCACTGTTCTTATGCCACATGGCTGTACGCAGGTTGATCAGTCCGCGGTGATACACAAACATATTTTTAAGAGGTGTGATGCAGACAATATGTAAGAGGTGCGACAATAAAGTTATGAGACTGATGTGAAAAAAAAAGTTGCTTACCGCTTTAGTCAAGTTTGGTGTTGTCTCCTTCAAAGTAGTTCCCTTCTGATTGCACACACTTTTTCCAGCGTATCTGTCATTGATGGTAACATTTCTGGAACTCATCTTCTGTAATATCCCCCAAGACCCTCGTCACAGCTTTTTGGACATGTTGTGTTGTTTAAAAATGGTGTCCCCTGACCGCCGTTATGACTCCTGGAAATAGAAAAACTCACACGGAGTGATATCTAGTGAATAAGGTGTCTGTGGTAGTACTGAAACTTGTTTTGAGGTTAAAAATTGCTTTACTGATGGAGCAGTATGGGCTGGCTCATTTTTGCACAAATCTTTCTCATAACAAGATCTTCAGTTATTATTAGACGAACCGTTTCTCGATTGATGTTCAGTTCTTCTGCAATCATTTTCACGGATAATCTTCAATCAGATCGTACGAGTTCACACACCTTGGCCAAGTTGACATCCGTCCGTGAGGTTGATGGTCGTCCACTGCAGTCTTCATCTTCAACATTCGTTCTTCCTTCACTAAACATTTTATGCCGACGGAAAACTTGAGCTCTTCAAAAGCCTTCTGAAGCTTACCGTAAGTTGTCGTCGCGTTTTCACCCAATTTAACGCAAAAAGAAATGTCATACCGTTGCGCAATATTATGCTGTTCCATTTCCGTGACGAGAGACGCAAACACTTGTTAACTTATTACAGCACAACTCACGATTGAGCAGTTGCATCGATGTGCCGCTTGGACTAGAAGCAGCTTATAGACCAAGGTCAAAGATGTTGTGACTACGCAAGCCAGTAGGGTTGCCACATCTTGAAAAGAAAATCAGTCTCATTACTTTATTGTTGCACCTCGTATGTACAAATTTTGGGTTTGTTTAAGTGTTTATGTGTTTCACATTCGTATTAAAAGTAAAACTTCAACAGATACATTTGGAACACTGTGGTAATCGTACCTCACATATTACAGCTTGCATGGGAGAGCAAATAATAGTCTAGTTGTAACTCTAAATCTAGTGTAACCCACTACACACATCCTTCTTACATGCAGGTGTAAGTAGTCGTCATTAAAGTAAGGGTAACTCTCACTATTAGTGTGACAAGTGTACTGTACATGCCTCGCAATGCGACTGTCGAAAGAAATGTTCTCGTATCACCGCTTATTGCAGAGAGGTCTCATGCTAAATTCCCTTCAGCGATCGCTCCATAGTCTACGTTCTACATCCTTACTGTAGAAACTAATACGAAGTGCTTCGCAGACAGATCGTTAACAGATAGAAAGTCCTAAGGATTGATGTTCCACAAAAAAAAAAAAGAAAAAAAAAAGGTCCAGGAATTGAGTGACGTCAGAAATGGCTTAATTCACGAATGGAAATCTCTCTCTGTATTGTGTGTGTGTGTGTGTGTGCTCGTAAATATTTAAAGAAAGGCACATGCACTGTTTGATCAAAAGTACCTGGACACCTATTAGCAGACACTGGTATCTTGTGTGTCCACCCTCCACCTATATGACAGCTTGAACTGTTTGAGGCGTTTGAATGTTTTTGGAGGAATGGTAGCCCATTCTTCCCTAAGAACAGACACCAGATATTGGGCGCTGGGGTTTGCAGCGAAGTCCAAATGGTTCAAATGGCTCTGAGCACTATGGGACTTAACATCTGAGGTCATCAGTCCCCTATGACTTAGAACTACTTAAACCTAACTAACCTAAGCACATCACACAAATCCATGCCCGAGGCAAGATTCGAACCTGCGACCTTAGTGGTCGCGCGGTTCCAGACTGAGGCGCCTAGAGCCGCTCGGCCACACCGGCCGGCAGCGAAGTCCAGGTTCTTACTCATCTCAATACGTTTTAATATGTCCAGATCGGACTGTTGGCAGGCTAGTCCATTTCAGAAATAACTATTATCGTGCACAAACCCTCGCTTAATACATGTTTCTTAATGAGAGGGAGCATTGTTAGGCTGATATAAACAATCATCGTCTCAGAACTGTTCACCTATTGTACACAGTACACATTGCTGTTGAATGTGTTCACAGCTTTCCGCATTTAGCTTTTTCTTAAATCACCCCCATACCATAACACCACATCCCCCGAATTTCGCTGTTGCCACTACACGTGGAGGTAGGCAATGTTCTGCCTGCATTCGTCAGTCCCACATCCTTTCATCACACTGCCACAGTATATAGAGTGATTCGTCACTCTCAGTCACTCGTTTCCAGCCATCCACTGCCCAGTGGCTTCGCTTTTTACATCACCTCAAGCGTCGCTTTGTATTCACTGTATAAATTTGTAGATTTTGAGGAATACTCGACCATTGTACCCCATTCTCTGAACTCCCCACGCACAGTCTCTGTGTAGTATACTGCTTGTAGCACTTACGATATTCGGAGTGATTCTTTCCACTGATTTCATACATTTTTTTTCCAACCAAACTCCGCGATGTCCACCTCTCGTGATATTACATAGGCGTGCCCGAACACTCTCCATGAGCTAGCCCGCTAGTGCCCTGTGTGACATATATGTGACACTGTGTCTCGAGTGCTGCTACAGTGTGCTTTCTTTCTACTTAATGTCGGGTGTGACACATCTGTTACCGCCTTCCTAGCGATCTCTGGTGACGTTCATACGAATCAGTGGTGCGGAGAAAGCGCACCGAAGTAGTTTCGCCATCCGACCGCTGCTGTGAACAGCCGTATCACGCCAGGTAACATGCTGTATTCATTGTCTTCGTATTACAACAGTTCGTTGGTGTACTTTGATATATTACTTTGTAACGCCGGAAATGCATATCCTCCTATTTCCATCTATTACACTGCAATTTTTTTTCCTTTTTCTGTGTCTTTATATATTGTAATTGTTTTACTATTTGTATGTATATATATTTATGCATTTATGTCGATGTATAATTGGTTTGTTTTGTAAATATTATTTGTATTTATACGCTGGGTCTTGCCTAGAGAAAACTATGCAATCGAAAGATTACATCGATAGGTCGTGTGGAGAACGAAAGTGTTTAGGATCTTTGGTAGCGTTAACTCTGTCGCGTGGAGCGCGGGCTGAGCAGAGGGAGTCTGGCTGGGGTAGTGCAGTGGAGCACTTGTGTTGTGTGACGCTCCCGCGAGTTGCCGCGCGTTCGGGGTTTGGCAGTATGTAATTGCGCTCGACTTGCTATGATAGTTTCTGACACGGTCTCGCGGACGGGAAGCATTAGCTGGCGGACATCAAGAGCCCGTTTCGTCTGGTGACCGTGTCGAGAAGAAGGCGCGCCAACATCCAGCTTCTGCAACAGCGACGGCCGACAATGAGTGACTGTCGCCACCTCCTCGATCGACGGCTTCAAACCTTCAATCAACCAACAAGGAAGACTGGAAGCACGTAAAGTTTTAGAACTTTATGGCAGTCCTCAGCTTTTAAAACTGTTCAAATCACAAAATTACAGCAACGTAGTATGAACCTTTGTTGCTCATTGTCCCAATTGCCTTACCAAGCAGGGTCCCTTCCTTTTCCGGAATGAACCCGAGTGTCGTTGAAATTCAAACGCCAGCATTAAAGCAATATTATTCTATTTCACTGCTTTAATTTCAAAGTTGAGTTAAAGTATTCATAGCTGGCTACAATCTTTAGATTACACAAGCACAAATTATGAGTGCGAGTTTTGTTACCATATTTTAGCTTACCTGTGACTACAGCTCAGCTTGGTACGTACTAAATTTTACTATTGTTAATTGTTCACAATCATTTAATTCAAGATCGAAGTTAAATCTCTTATTTCTAAATTGCGTAGATTCAAGTAGCTTTTGAAATGATTGTTGAGGTAGTCCAAGACTAACCGTATTTTACTGAATTTCGATGTGCTTCAGAAAGAAAGCTCACTATTAACTTCAGTCACTAAATTAACTTTCGATTTTCCGGTTTTATTAATTCTTTTGCTACATTAAGTCAGAGTGTAGCGAAATTTATTACTTCTGGCAAACTTTCAGTTTTCACACTACACGTGTCAACCTTCAGTTGCCACGCTTCTAGTGCTAATTATATGTGTAATAACCTTTCTTTTTCAGTTACTATAGTAATTGTCCATAGGACTGGCGACCGTCGTTTCCCCCAAATCTCAAATATCTAATTGCCGCTAGTTAATTGTTAAAGTAACGGCCGCACATTTACTTTCTTTATTAACTTTACCCCTTTTCAAAACTAATTTCCACCGGTTTCATTCGCATTTTTCCTTTCATTTAGATGTAACCCTTTCCTCTCTCTCTACCGACAGATTAACTTCGGTGACGATTGCTTTTCCCAAATTTCCATTAGGTACACGCGGTTTAATTTTTCACTGTCATTAAGGTCGATAAGTGAGGGGGAGGTTACAACTTTATGTTGCCGTACCGCAAAATATTGTTTGGGAATTGAGTAACTGATCTATACTGTGCTCCAACAGAGGTTAAAAATGCCAGTAACAAATGTTTTACATGTAGCGCGCTCGCTCTCCACAAAGCAATCCTTGCATACTAGAAATATTCATCTAGTAATAGGGGTTTGTACCGTCACAAGCGCTAGTATATAAGAAATATAAAGAGCTGCTGCAAAATAAACTTTTATTTCCAAACCTGCTTCGATGGAAACGATCATTAGGTTATATAATACACTCCTGGAAATGGAAAAAAGAACACATTGACACCGGTGTGTCAGACCCACCATACTTGCTCCGGACACTGCGAGAGGGCTGTACAAGCAATGATCACACGCACGGCACAGCGGACACACCAGGAACCGCGGTGTTGGCCGTCGAATGGCGCTAGCTGCGCAGCATTTGTGCACCGCCGCCGTCAGTGTCAGCCAGTTTGCCGTGGCATACGGAGCTCCATCGCAGTCTTTAACACTGGTAGCATGCCGCGACAGCGTGGACGTGAACCGTATGTGCAGTTGACCGACTTTGAGCGAGGGCGTATAGTGGGCATGCGGGAGGCCGGGTGGACGTACCGCCGAATTGCTCAACACGTGGGGCGTGAGGTCTCCACAGTACATCGATGTTGTCGCCAGTGGTCGGCGGAAGGTGCACGTGCCCGTCGACCTGGGACCGGACCGCAGCGACGCACGGATGCACGCCAAGACCGTAGGATCCTACGCAGTGCCGTAGGGGACCGCACCGCCACTTCCCAGCAAATTAGGGACACTGTTGCTCCTGGGGTATCGGCGAGGACCATTCGCAACCGTCTCCATGAAGCTGGGCTACGGTCCCGCACACCGTTAGGCCGTCTTCCGCTCACGCCCCAACATCGTGCAGCCCGCCTCCAGTGGTGTCGCGACAGGCGTGAATGGAGGGACGAATGGAGACGTGTCGTCTTCAGCGATGAGAGTCGCTTCTGCCTTGGTGCCAATGATGGTCGTATGCGTGTTTGGCGCCGTGCAGGTGAGCGCCACAATCAGGACTGCATACGACCGAGGCACACAGGGCCAACACCCGGCATCATGGTGTGGGGAGCGATCTCCTACACTGGCCATACACCACTGGTGATCGTCGAGGGGACACTGAATAGTGCACGGTACATCCAAACCGTCATCGAACCCACCGTTCTACCATTCCTAGACCGGCAAGGGAACTTGCTGTTCCAACAGGACAATGCACGTCCGCATGTATCCCGTGCCACCCAACGTGCTCTAGAAGGTGTAAGTCAACTACCCTGGCCAGCAAGATCTCCGGATCTGTCCCCCATTGAGCATGTTTGGGACTGGATGAAGCGTCGTCTCACGCGGTCTGCACGTCCAGCACGAACGCTGGTCCAACTGAGGCGCCAGGTGGAAATGGCATGGCAAGCCGTTCCACAGGACTACATCCAGCATCTCTACGATCGTCTCCATGGGAGAATAGCAGCCTGCATTGCTGCGAAAGGTGGATATACACTGTACTAGTGCCGACATTGTGCATGCTCTGTTGCCTGTGTCTATGTGCCTGTGGTTCTGTCAGTGTGATCATGTGATGTATCTGACCCCAGGAATGTGTCAATAAAGTTTCCCCTTCCTGGGACAATGAATTCACGGTGTTCTTATTTCAATTTCCAGGAGTGTATTATTTACAGCAATCTGTCTGAATCGTCAATAACATTTCAACAAAATACTCACCTCGTCAGTGTCACCGAAAGTAAACTGTATTAATACACCTGTGGATATTCAGTTTTCATGTGACTATGTGGATAGTACGATGGTTCTTTCTGCTATTGTTGACGCTACAGTAAGAATGAAACCACACAGGTTACTGAAAGTAATTTAATGTTTCTGGTGATGATCGTTTCAGTGGAAACTGGTAAGAATAATGGTTTATTTTATCAGCAGCTCTTCGTGGTTCATATCTGTGAATTCCTTTAAAGATTTCCAGAATTCCGTTCAGAAGACTAGGCAGTCCATCTCCCTGTGGAGGTCTGCAATTTGCAAGAATGTAACGGGCACGGCGAGTATTAAAAACTTCAAGACGGTATGACAATGACACATTTGGTAATAATACCAAAATTCGGATTTCACCAAAGTTGATGCTGAAGACAAAGCAAAAAAGTCCCAAAGGACATAAAAGTTACCCATTTCTACTCAAAAGTGAAAAAAAGGTTATTAGAGGGACGGACAGGTGGCAAAACATAAGAGCAAAACATTTCAGCTGACAGGACTGTCACTTGCAGAATGAACATGCAGAATTACCAGTGTACGCAAGTCACGTGATAACAGACGAGGATCACTCTCGAGGCTGATAAATTAGTCATGAAAGAAGAAACTAATGCATACATGTACGATCTCTATGGAGCTGACTGAAAGCAGGAAAGTGTAACAATGAAAGGCACCACGAGACTTCAAATAACGTTCATTACTTTTCAACAGAAAACGAGTTGCTGTAGACTAAGAAAGCCGACAGCATATGTGCCATCACTCAACTGGTAATCGCACAAATTATATTAAAAGTAAAGTCGTGCGGTATTATTGGGTGGGAGGCCGTCAAAGGTAGGTTCAGTTCCCCACACCTTTATACATATCGGCACATTTCCTTCTTAGTGCGTGAGTGTTGTCTCTTCAGTGACGGTAACGATTACGGGTATATTCTGACAATATTGCTTGCAAGAATTGTATGTTGTGACAAGAGAGCAAATTATATATCTGGGGGTGCAACGGAACCTTTTTGAACCTCCTGTACTGTCATTTGGCAGCTCATCTTTATTATGATTCTTATCTACATCTACATCTACATTTATACTCCGCAAGCCACTCAACGGTGTGTGGCGGAGGGCACTTTACATGCCACTGTCAGTACCTCCCTTTCCTGTTCCAGTCGCGTATGGTTCGCGGGAAGAACGACTGTCTGAAAGCCTCCGTGCGCGCTCTAATCTCTCTAATTTTACATTCGTGATCTCCTCGGGAGGTATAAGTAGGGGGAAGCAATACATTCGATACCTCATCCAGAAACGCACCCTCTCGAAACCTCGCGAGCAAGCTACACCGCGATGCAGAGCGCCTCTCTTGCAGAGTCTGCCACTTGAGTTTATTAAACATCTCCGTAACGCTATCACGGTTACCAAATAACCCTGTGACAAAGCGCGCCGCTCTTCTTTGGATCTTCAAACATTTTTCTTATATAAAGATCAGAATACTTTTCCCTGAATCTGCCTGAAAGAGTATTCTTCAAATGTGTCCTAGGGCTCCACAGCTGCATTGCTTACCAAAATTGCTTACCAAAACTACACAAACCAAAAGCGCCAACCTGACCACTAGTATCTGCAATACAAGCAGCAGTGGACGATATTCCAGGAGGTGCAACATTATGTTGAGGAAAAAACTTAAGTTCACATAGAAATTTAACATTCAGAACATTTTAAATTTAATAAACAAGTTAACAGTCGCTAAAATAACAACTAGTGCAACGTTAGTCTCTTTTGATGTAATAGATAGTTTTCAAGCATTCCTGGTAAAGACTGTACAGATACGATATTACAGGCACCGTATTTACACATATTTAATCCAGAAGAACAGCTGAGCAAAATCAGTATAGTAAAATTTTGTTTGAGTAAAAATTATTTTTGCTTTCAAGGAAGCTATTATAAGCAAACAGATGAGCTGGCAAGGGGCTCACCCTTATCCCCCTCGCTATCAAAAATGTTCATGAAGAAGCGGGAAACTGATTTCCTTCAGAGAGAACATTATGTGGAAAGGTTCCACTACACAACTCCAGAAATTCTTGAAAAATATGGATCAGTGTCATACTATCATAAATGCCATTATGGAGTTAGGACATCTATCATTAATTTCCTAGACATCAACTTACAGACAGAAAATGGCAAGCATAATTTGAAATGTACGGAAAAGACTCCTTCAATGACACATCGCTCCCAGCTTCCTCTTATAATGGTCGCCTAGTCGTAGATATTGCTATAATCGCACTATTTCACTCCCATTTACGGAGCTTGTTAGCACTTGATGTTAGGTTTGCGCCATTAAAATGCATTGTGGTAATCGCTGCTGCTTGCTGGATCACTGCTGTGTCTCGATGCTAATGCTGACTCTAAATCTGGTTGTCTAGGGGTAAAAAGATGAGGTCCCGCGATTTTGATGTGCTTTTGATGATAAATAATGAGCGAAACCAACAAATATTTAAACTTCGAATATTTATTACTGTGGTGGCCATCTTAATTCCACTGTCCACCAAAGGCAATGACACAACACAAAGTAGCACTTCTTTTACATGTTCTTTGCAATGTTTATCCACCTCGAACAATAACACACATACACTTTACCAAAGTGACATTCAGACTCCGCTCCCGACCCTTCTTGCTGCTTGTATTTATAACCTTGTCAAAGAACTGCTAAAAAGAGATATAGTTTATAAGTCACATGTACATCTGTTATCGTAATTTGTGCAGAAAAGTTACTAATTTATATCGAGTGACATAATTTAACAGGTTATTAAAATGACAGACAGATTTGTTGACTTGACAGAATAACTCTTTGTAGAAAAAGGCCACTTTTTAGAAGTTTGTCAATTGACTTCTCTAATTTGCATAAATAAGCAAATAACATGAATTACTAAGAATTACATTGGTTTTCGTCTAAAATAGGAGTGTTTACGTGAATACTGAGTGAAGACGGTCCTAGTGAACAAATAGGTTTCACTGGGTGTTTTTTATTTAAGGAGATCCAAAATACGTAAGTTGGCCACTATTTTACGTACTTCATATTAATTATTTAAGATGAACCTAGTGTTTTTACATGATGACATTTGCTGTATCAGTGATCAAGTGATATTAACTTTTGTGTGGGTCAGTTATTCAGTATAATTTAATGGGTTGGCTGTTTATGGAGACATGTTATGCAATCATTGTTAACATACACAATATCTTTTCTATAATCATAAATACTCGTTAAACTGGTTGAATTTGGAGGGTATCGCATACATCGGAAAAGTAAAGCCTTTAATAGGTTCCGTTACACTCTCAATATCCTACAGCCAAAACATGCGCCTTTCTACCCCATGATCAATAGCCTGCTTTCTACCCCCATGGTCCAAGAAGACTATGACTTGGAACTCAATACAATAACGTACACAATTCTAACATTATCGACAACATTGTAAATAAAAAATTGGAGAAGCAATTCCGATCCTTACTGTACCCAGAGAACAACGTGGGTAGACCGAAAAGGGAAACGTGTAGTTTACCTTTTATAGGCAAAACTTCAAATAGGATATGAATTATTTTAAATTCAAAGAGATTCTCCATGTTCTTCTATGTTCCACAGAATTTAGGTACATGTCTCTGCAGTTCAAAAGACAAACAACCAGCAATCATGAAAAGTGGGTTTTACAAGATCACAACCAAAGAATGTCATTTTTCTATATTGGACAGACGGGGAGGTCAATCTGTACTAAGGTCTGAGAACAAAATAAGAACTGGAGATAAAGGAACCAGATTCAAACTTCGCGGAAAATTGTTTTGAACGAAAATCACAAATACGTAATAGATGTAGAAGTCCTACACATAGAGGTAAAGGATGCAAAACTGATCCAGTTAGAGGTATTAGATATTAAGAAACAGATTTGTGTATCTCCACATTCATCACTGATTGAGTAAACTTAATTCAATTATTCACCCTCTTTAGACAAAATTACCAACTCTGCATAGTGGAAGCATCTTGATACCTTCATTCGTGAACAGAGTATGACAAATATTGCCATACCTGTGCATAGTCCTACCACAGTACATATTTAGAAATAGTTATTACAAATGCTGCTCTAATGAATTTTGTAAACTCGCATGTAATTGTGTCAAAGTTGTCAAAAGAGATAATTTTTATATTTTCAGTAAATAATCGATACATTAAGAAGATGAAATGTTTATCTTTGCTTGGTTCTCAACTTTGGGGTCAGCTGTGTACTAGAAAATGGGCTTATAACCTTAAACCTAGATCATACATTTATAAAGTTTGTGAGACGTGGCTAAAAACGTGTTTCCTTCAGCTAACACAATAGAGTGAGGTAGTATTCTGAAGAGCCATTTATTCGCTAGACATATTTACATTAATGATATCCTGCACAACTGTGTCATTATAGCAGCATTTTTTTGGGGTGTCAGTAACACCCCAAGCGACATGCCAGACCGCATAAGGATTAATAGTATCCAAACATTACAGGTTATATAAGCATACATTGAAAGGTATATGTTGACAGTATACTGAAGTTTCGTTCGCGATTAACCTAAAGGTTTGTCAAGCGAGCATTTAAACAGACAATTTGGCAACCTGGGATGAAAGAGTCTTTGCTTTAACGTTGTCGAAGTCCATAGCGACATAGTGTTGTAGTGTATTTGTGTTGATGAGCACGTTTGTAGAAAACGTCGCTATTCGGATTTTCGAGCGACTGTTAATATCTGAACTGATATGAAATACTGTAGCCAGTCTCCCAATTATGTGGCTGTAGAGCTAAGGCTTTTCGTTAGCCGCCAAGTTCCCGGTTTGTGCCTCGCATTTTGTAGGTTTTAAACTATCTCCACTCTGTATTCACTTATAGGGCGCATAGGACGTGTCATGGATGGGAGGAAAGTAATGTCAAGCATCCAGCTGGACCTTTCTGTTGGAGAGTTACCTCAGCGTCCAGGTTTCATTCGTACCGTTAATTGAGTCATGGTGAAATAAACTGATTTGTGTTACGACTGGAAGTAGCAATATGACCATGTACCAATTTGCAAATAATCGCTGCGCAGTCTCATGATACAGTCAACAAAACTGTGGAACAACTTTTTCTTCGTCCCTTCAGTTTAATGTTATGCAGTACGCATTCTGGAATATAATTTCCATTTTACAGTGAATTTTAGATTTTGCTGTACCAGTGACGCGGCATCATGAGTGCTTGTTAATGTGCGCCCGCGTGTATTTGTGAGTTGTTATTACATTGTTCACATTCACATTTAATTTTCATGTCGTCAATTATATAGTAATTTTGATATCCAGGTAGCGCACGTAACAGCACGATTCACAATAGGATTTTAGCGTCGTCATGTAAAACGCGAAAATTAAACATGAACGTGAGGAATTCAGCTATTCGCACACGCCGAAAACGCACAATCTCTCTCTCTCGCTCTCTCTCACTCTCTCTCTCTCTCACACACACACACATACATACATACATACACGCTCATAAACGCACGCTCGAGAGCGCCCGCCAGCTCATCGTTCCACCAGTAATGCAGCGATATGTATTATATAAAGCACTTAAAAATGGGAATTACACTGTTTTATATGAAAACTGTTGCAGCCTCTTTTCGCAGCTGAAGCATTGTTAAACCTTCGTGGATTGATAGGTCATATTTAAGGGGCTCCGGAAAGGCTCAAAATCATGAAAAGTTCAATTTTTACTTTTTTGCGTTTTCTGAATCTGCAGACTATTACCTTTTAATAGATACATAATTTATTCAATTCCGAAGACTACAACTATTTTTAAATTTTTTTTAAATGTATTCTACATGGGCGTGACCCACTGTGGCGCTGTTAAACTGCTGTCAAATGGTGTTATTATGCAATATTACGCAATAATGGAGGTGATAAAACCTATTTTCAGAGACTTAGCAGCACCTAAACTGTTGAAAAAGTGTATTCACGGAAAAACTCAAAACCCCAATGAAAGTGTAAATAGTGTTATATGGTCGAGAATCCCCAAGACTGTATTTGTTGGAATAGAAACACTTCACTTTGGTGTGTATGATGCTGTTGTGACTTTCAATGATGGCAACATTGTAAGGTGCAAGGTATTTAGAAATATGGGAATGAAGATAGGTTCTAACATGGTACGAGCGATGCTTGCTTTAGACAAGGAACGCCTTCGGGCTGCAGACAGGGCTGTAAAGAGTCTAGAAATACAAGCAAGAGTAAACAGGAGGAGGAACAAGAGGAAGCTGGAGGAGGAGTTTGCAGAGGATGAAGATAATCCATCCTATGGACCTGGAATGCACTAAAAAGTTAATCCAATCTTTGTCGCTCGATTCCCAAAACTTTTATTTTCTCATACTAATTACATGTTTTCTAAAGATCTTCCAAACATATTTGTTTCAAACTTTCAGTAAATGTTACACAGTACCTTCTGCATAATTTAACACAGCCTTTTTCCAAAAAACTGTATATTTTTGAATATATAAATAAAAATTGCAAAAAAATGTTGTGAATTTTCATTACAATTGAAAAAAAAATCATCTTTAATAACTGAACTAAAATTTTGTAAAATCCCTGTGTTAAGTTGTAGCCCATATTCCAATAAATAATCTGTAAAAAGTTCAACTTCCTACCTCAAATACTTTGTGAGGAAAGATGTAATTTATAAGCGTTATTTTAACAATTCAAGTATAGGGCGTTCCGGAGCCCCTTAAAGTAATATAAGAAGTGATATGCTGCTTAAACATAAACTCAACGTGCTGAGGATACGAAGACCGATTTTGGGACATGCCAATTATTTCTTTTACTTTCGTTATATGAACCGATTAATTGTTTAAGATGGAATGAATATTAGACTTTAACATCCCATCAAAGACGAAGTAATTGCAGACGGAGTATTAGTTCATATTGCAGGGTGGGGACCTATAAGAACGTAATTGGCCATGTCCTTCCAAACGAATTGCCCCGAAATTCGCCTTAACTGGTGAATGAAAATCATTGAAATCAAAATGTAGCTATCACGGGGGTAATGGAGCCCGAGCCTTTCAGAATGCGAACCCAGTGTCTGAACTACTGGGACATTTGAATCGGTACATTCTCGAGAGCTATTGCGCGATGCAGTTACTTCAGTTACGGTGGATGAAACCACGATTGAGAGGATATCTGCAGAACTATTTTGTCGTCGTTAATCAAACCAAGTGATGACGCAGCTGTTTATATGTGAATAAGTGCCTGCCATCGGGTGTGTTTATTATCTGAGAGCGACATCTGTTTCCTGCTACTGAACTTTTCCACTTAATTAGTAGCATTCAGAACGAGGACGACTGAGAAAGTTATTGTGCTGTCTTATGTTTGTTACATTATGAAAACGGAAAGGTTTAGTATTTGTATAGGTAATGAATAATGCTAAACTATACGATTTTGAACGTACAAATGCGAAGCTCTACGACATACTTTCGTTGATATTCACGTGGAAACTTGTTCACTCTACTTCCAGGTCTCGGCTGTCACACCAAAAGTGTAAATTTAACCATGTTTTCCTGTTTTCGAGTGAAATAATGTTACTCTTTCAGAGGAATCAGTGTAGGGTACGAACTTGCAACGAACATCTAATATCTAGTTTTTACGAGAGAATTTCTAATTATGAAAAGAATTTAAGAACATTCACTATCAGTTTACAGAGAAAACTGGAGAGAAATAACGCAGATAAGGAGCTGAACCTGTTTAAGTGTTGATTTCTGGAGGGCAGCCAATGCCCATTACATAGTCGATTTACCGCAGGCTCTCTAAATCCCATTCAGCAACTGAAGAAAGCGATGTGATGAGCCGAGAAACAAACAGTTTACGAAGAGAAATGTGTCTCTCTCTTAGTGTAAATACAAGTATATACCGTCCTGCTGTTAGAAGTAGTTGACGTCGCCAAGACTCCTTTCTTTGACATCCAGGATATGCCAAATGTGAAACCAGTACCATACGTCCCAAGAAAAAATATCAAGACTTTTTAGAACATTATATGATTTTCACAAATATAACGTAAGAGTCAATAAATAAATACATACTGGTAACAGAAGTTCCGCGTAACGCGTGATACAATAAATCTTACGTCTTCACCAAGTAACACCTCATAAACGAAACACGAATCGTGACACTGCAACACGGTTTTCGCTACTGAGATATTTTTTGTCCATTTTATCACATAGTTGATTACGTTTTTTATTCACTGTGACTAAGAAAAATCTAATGTTGCATAAATACTGTGAAATACACACTAATGAACCAAAATAAACAGCGATTCTGTCTACAATTTCTTCGAAAGGACCTTGTAGGTATCCGGAGGTATGTGACACAATATGTCTACGCACAGAACATGTATTTCCTGTGAATTACGAACCGCAGATTTTCGGGCGCAGAGCTGACGCCCAGTAGAGTCCTAGCTGTGTTCCATCGAGTACATGCCAGGCAAAGTGGTTGACATCAATGTGACTTCGCAACACATCAACCATGAATGGATGTAGGTGGTCCACATACTACTTATCTGCAATGGTGCCTTCGATTGCTAACAGAAGTCCCATGGAAGCCCAGGGGAATGTGGCCCGTAGCATAAAATTGCCGCCATCGTCCAGCGAGCGGGAAGTGGTTCATGTTTCAAATAGCTGTTCGCCTGGACGACGAAGAATCTGGATACGACCATCAAACTGGTGTAACAAGAAACATGATTCACACGACCAGGCAACACGTTTCCATTGACCCATGGTTCAGTCTCGATCAGTCCGCACTCACTGCCATTGTAATTGATGATGTCATTGCGTCAACATAGGAACACGTAGGGATCATCGCGTGGAGCCACATGTTCAACAGTGTCCGTCGAACTTTGTGCTCCGACACTCTTAGTCCTGTGAGGCCATTGCACTCTGTCGTTAGGTCTGACACATATTGTCGCTTATCCTGCTTTACAGAGCGCGCAAGCCTCATAACTACCACTCTGGCATGGATGTCAAACACCTTATCGCCTACTCGAGGTTTCACCGCCCACTTTCCATAGATACTAACGACAGTTTCCCATTTTCCGAAACGTTTGCCCCCAGGAGACAGACGATAACAATCTGCAGCTTTCCAAAGTCGTTTATGTCAGCTGATTTCTTCATTTTCGGCATGTATGGTAGGTGGAATGATTTCCCATTCATCTCTGCTCTGCTTACATTATCTGATAGAAATCATCCGGGAGCCTACTAGTGGGTATTATTATCTGGTGTGTCTCCCCTTCGCCTTTATGACAACGTCAGTTCTGCAGGGGACCCATTAATTGATGTGAATGGCAGCCCATGCTTCCTCAAGAGCTGAAACCAGACAAGGCGCCACGTTGGACGCCGAGGTCTGGAGCGAATTCGACGTTCTAGCTCATCCCAAAGATGTTCTATCAGGTTCAGATAGTGGACGGGATACTCTATTTCAGGAATGAATGTTATTTTGCACAAGCCATCGCCTTACAGATACTGAATTGAAGATGGCTATTTATAGCAGAAATCTATATTTTCAAGTATAATAAAAGCTAATGGGGTTGCAACTGACTGTTGTGTGCGTTTACATCCTTACAATCTACGGTCGCAGTGCAAAACTGTTCGTGCTGGAATCAAAGTTGGTAAAGATACTGCTTTATGACTCTGTGCATTGTTATGCAGATACAGCCTCGTCTCCGAATTAATCCTCTATTGTACGCAGTTCACAAGCGGTAAAATGTGTTCATGATTTTCAGCATTTACCTTTTTCTTAAGCGCAATAGGGCAACCACACCCTTACCACGAGAAACACCCTCAAACCCTAACGTCACGTTCTCAGAACTTTACTGTAGCCGCTACACATGATGGCAGGTAATGTTCTCCAGTCATTCGTCAAGCCCAAACCCTTTCATTGGATTCCCACTGTGCATAGCGTGATTCATAACTGTCAGTCACTCGTTTCCAATCAACCACTGTCCAATAGCCTCGCGCTTTACACCACCTCAAGCGTCGTCCAGAACTGACTCCAGATACGTGCAGCTTATGAGGGGTGCTCGACCACTGTACGCAGTTTTGCAACTCCCTACGCAGACTCACTGCGCTAGTTGGACTGCTCGTAGCGCTTTGAATGTCACGACTGACTCTTTCTGCTCATTCACTAAGATTTTTTACAACCAACCTCTGCCATGTTCGTAGGTCCCTGTCAGCCAGTACATGAGATCTGGCTCGTCTTGGTTCAGCTGTGGTTGTTCCTTCGTGCTTCCACTTCACAATTAATCACCAAGGGTTGAAATGTCTCTAACGGACCTGTTACTCAGGTAACATCGAACGAATAGTCCACGTCTGAAGTCAGTGTGCACTCCTGACCAATCCATTCTGCTGTTACTGGCTCTGTAATGACAACACTACACTTTCCGCCTCCTCTTATACTGGCCGTTCCACTTCTAGTCTCTCGTGTGGTGGTTTCCACATTACGGAGAGAAGGCCGGAAACTTTTGATCAGATACTGTATATTAGGTCGTCCTGAAAAACAGTGCCCCCAAATTTTTCAGTCTGTTCTCAATATCGTTTGATGTATTACATGACAGGCATATTACTCGGCCGACTTTCCCGCTTTGTTGACGCAAGCTGCAACCATATGCCACTAGAGGGCTTCGAATTGTAGAGTGCAACATGGCGGTGTGTAACGTAACTACGATGGTGCGAGACCGTAATCGAGTTTACAACTGTGGAAAACGTGCCTCCAATTGAAATACATAGAGGAGTGATAGCTGTGTACGCTGATGATTGTATCGATATCACTAATGTGACTCCTGACTAAAACTGGATTCATCTTTTTAATGCCGTAAAGCAGGCAGCGTCATTGGAGTTCTGCCACAAAGGACCACCGACGCCAAAAAATTCGAAACCATGCCGCTAGCAAAGTCATGCTCACAGTGTTCTAGGATGTTCAAGGTGTGGTGCATTTCGAACTAATCTCTAAAGGTACAAACATGAACGCTGAAAGCTCCGGCGACACCCTCAGAAAACTTAAAGCACGAATTCGAAGTGTTTTTCCACGCGTGATGCACCCCCTCCTTCAGCATGCCAATGGTTGACCACACGCAAGCCCTGCGGCATCTGCAAGAATCCGACATTTTGAGTTCACAGTATCGACTTGGCACCATCCTATCTTCATCTGCTTTCAAAATTTCGAGATTTCACTGTGATGGTGATCAAGCAGGGCAAGCAAAGGTGAGGTTGTGGCTCCGTCAGAAAAGTCAAACATTGTACAGTGACCATGTTAGCAAACTGGTCTCGTTAGGAGAAATATGTTCGTCCCCAGGATGACTATGTTGAGAATTAAATATTTGGATATGAAGAATAAAGATGTAATATATTAATAATGCTCGTTTTCTTTAAAGAGATTTAAGAGTTTTCATATAAAAAATAGAAGGCATTATTTTTCAGGGCGCCCTCGCTCTTTCCTTGCCGCGTCACATGCCTGCAACGCCACCAGGCGGTCAATCTTGTGGTGGGCAGTGCCCATGCTGTAGTAACTTATCAGAGAATGTTAACTATGTATATCATCATAGCGATAGTATATTGTGAGTTTCAAAACAATTTCATAACAGTAGGTAGTAAACACACTGGCAATGTTGTGGAATTTGTATTGCACAAATCATGGATTAGTCTGAATGGCAGTGTAACACAGAATCTTTGGCGTCGTATTAAGAATTTTAGGAAGACGATAGTGTTAGCTGTGGAGAGAAAGTAGTGGTAGATTCGTGAGAGAGGGAGGATGCATGAGTCGCTGGCTCTGAGACGAGAGCAGCAGGCTCTGGAGGCTCTGGTGGGTGCGAGTGGAAGCAACAACCACCAACTATTGGCTACTGGTAATTATGGTCCGAAATGGTCAGATGGAAGAATCTTTCCAGTTGGAGCAGTCACTTGGCCCAGTGGGAGCAGTCACTTGGCCATTGCACTTACCTGAAAAATTAGCATCGGAAAACAAGCACCCTATTTGTGGAATGATAGAACATCGTTGGCAGAAATCACTAACATCTGCAGCAGTAAAATCTGTGAGATCAAGCTCCTACAGAGTTTTAGCAATTCAAACCGCGTGCTATTTTTTGAGTATAATGCGCTGAATACAATTAAATCGCTTCTTTTGAAAAGGGGGCATATTAAGGCAAGAGAGGTAATGTAATGTATGTATATCTGTCTGTACAAGAAATGCCATACACAATCATGATATGAAATACATTTAAATGATAACCATGTAATTTACTGTTTCTCAATACTTTTGAACCTATCCCGTGAATAGGTTTAAAACTGTCTTTATATGAGTGTTTACAAAACTGAGTGGAGTTCAAACAAAATGAATACAAACCATGTTACAAATGATTACTGACCACCTGTTCAGAAAACTATATTCATTTCATACAAAAATTAATATGAAACACGTTACTAAAATATTTGGTTCTAGTCGCTTTCCAGTCATCTTCCTCCACTTCTTTTGTAGGCTACGTCTTCAGTTGATTATCAAGACTTGATACTGTCGATTTGTAACATTTGGTGGTGAAATGTGTCTTGACTTTCACTAATGTAATTGTATGGACTTCGAGCCCTGCAATATTTGACTTAGGAACTTCTTGCCTCTTTTTTTCATAACTATACTCATAGTACAGAAACTAATGGGACGCAAATGATTGTCCTGTTTTCTAGTGCTTCTTCCAATCGTTTCATTTGAGATGACGACCTTTTTCCATAAATGATTCCATCAATTTTTTAAATTCGCTGTTGTTGCTACATAAACCTTAAAGTGACCAAAGCGGTTCGATTCGGTAATAAGTGACATAGACGGATCCTGAACGAGTACTTGGTTGCATATGCGTAACCACGTTTTCACGACACCTAAGTCGAGGTCATATTGTAGTTAAGAACTCTCCCCAATGGGGAAATAGTGCCAGATTTTGTCAAAATGTTCAAATGTGTGTGAATTCCTAAGGAACCAAGCTGCTGAGGTCATCGGTCCCTACACTCACACACTACTGAAACTAAATTACCCTAAGAACAACACACACACACATGCCCGAGGAAGGACTCGAACATCCGGCGGGAGGGTCCGCGCAGCCCGTGACGTAACGCCTCAAACCACGCAGCCATTGCGCACGGCCCAGATTTTGTCAAATCTGCCACTCTCTGTTAATAAAAATAATATTTTACAACACTATGACTTCTGTTTTCGTCTCTTGATGCATTGCTGAACAAGTTGGTTGGTTGTTTTGGGGGAGGAGACCAGACAGCGAGATCATCGGTCTCATCGGATTAGGGAAGGACGGGGAAGGAAGTCGACCGTGCCCTTTGAAAGGAACCATCCCGGAATTTGCCTGGAGCGATTTAGGGAAATCACGGAAAACCTAAATCAGGATTGCCGGACGCGGGATTGAACCGTCGTCCTCCCGAATGCGAGTCCAGAGTCTAACCACTGCGCCACCTCGCTCGGTCTGCTGAACAAGTGGAGTCTCTTATGGGGACAAAGTACTCAGAGTAATTAAATGGAAAGGCGTGCGCTTTTTTAGGGCCTTTCTTATCTTGGTGCTCAAGAGAACAATAAAATCTATCACCATCTGTTTTCATGTCGTAGGTCTCAAAATTAAAATCACATGGCACACCAAAAAGTAATCAAGAATACCTCTTTCTTTCTTTTCTTCCAACATTATTTGAAACTTCAAACAATGAGATGTTCATCTTAAAATTGTAAAAGGAATAGTCACTCGAACGATCCAACAAAAATCACTGATTGGTTCAGCATGACTCCAGCCCTGTCACAAGTTTATTTCTAAAACATGACAACTTCTGGAGTTCTCCCCTATTATAAATAATTGCAGATTTAAATCCACTGGCTACAAGCATCAGGAGAACCTCCCATTTCAGTTACAATCGATGCAACTATGTCACGAGAAACCAAAACCGACAAAATCTACATTTCCAATTTTTGCGTTACCTCTTTTTAGAAATAAGTGATTCACTATTTGTATGAAATTTAAACGTAGTCAGAGACGATCATTTTCCCAAGCTATTATTACCCAGGCCATAATTTGTCCTCCATTCTGAATATAATGCTATGAAGAATTAATTCTTATAATTAACGAGAACTGTTAACGATTCCAAGAAGTGCAACTAAAATAAATAGCAATTTGACGTTCAGATAATGGGAAGAGTACAATCTGGCTAATTTCAGCACTTTATTTCCTGTCTGACTATATTAATTTGTTGTTGATTAGTAATGTGTTGTGTATTTGAACGTACTATTTTTTCAATGAATGTATAGTGATTCTAATATTTGGAAACTGAAACAGAGATTTGTCTGTCAGTATTCACGACGATAAGGGTTACTGTGAGGATAGGCAGCATCTTTATTACTACATTAATTAATACATCATTTACAATCGTCAAAGTATATACTAATTAATCCAAGATATTGCGATTCTGAATTTTAACGTAAATGAATTTGACTATCCCCAGTGTATATTATATGCTTTCACACAAGTAGTAAAAGACGTCATCATTGTGAGTTCAAGTGAAATCAATTCTATTCATAATACATTGGTTCAAACGCTAGTGTTCCACTTTGAACTGACGACTGTATTCTGTACTTATTGGTATTTCTCTAAAATGCTTCCTTTTCAGAATTAAATGAGGCAATGTACCAAAGCGAACCAGACCAAGCGTGTAACTGTGCAAAACATATATTGGCTAAAATACTATACTAAGCAGTAAGCAGTAAGCAAACAGGTGTTGTGAATATAACTAGTCTGCAACTGTCAGCCATTGAAAAAGTCATGTGTCACAATATTATTACCACATCAGACCTAACGCCTAAAACATTACTGTAAACTCTCAAGTGAAGTGCCACAATTCTAATTCCAGGTCTACAAAGTCTGTAAATAAATAAAGATAGTGACATTTCGATCTCAGACTTCACTGAAGCTATGTTATCCTCGTTAAGATATTTATAGAAGTTGAATACTTGACCTTACCAAGCACCATTTTAGAAGGAAACAAGATACTGCGTCACGTTCTACGCTGGAAGAGTAATGATCATGTGACCATACATATATATATGAAGCGCCAAAGAACTGGTATAGGCATGCATATTCAAATACAGAGATACGTAAACAGGCAGGATACGGCGCTGCGGTCGGCAACGCCGCAGCGTTCCTGATATTCACGGTTCACTCGTGAAATGGCCGTACGGGAAAATCCCCTCCTCGCTGCGACCTCGGAGATGCTGTGTCCCATTGCTCGTGTGCCGACTGTAACACCATGTTCAAACTCACTTGACTGCATCCTGTCTGATCACCTGCATCCATTCATGTCCATTCTTCATTCCGACGGACTTAGGCAATTCCAGCAGGACAATGCGATACCCCACACGTCCAGAATTGCTACAGAGTGGCTCCAGGAACACTCTTCTGAATTTAAGCACTTCCAGTGGCCACCAAATTAGCCAGACATGAACATTATTGAACGTATCTGCGTTGCCTTGCAACGTGATGTTCAGAAGAGATCAACACCCCCTCGTACTCCTACGGATTTATGGAGAGTTCTGCAGGTCCCACCAGCACTACTTCAGAGATTAGTCGAGTCCATGCCGCGTCGTGTTGCGGCACTTCTGCGTGTTCGCGGGGGTCCTACACATTATTGGACAGGTTTACCAGTTTCTTTGGCTCCAGGTGGACCTGTACCCTCGCCACGCCTGAGCAGCACAGAAATATTTCCAGATTAATCTCCATAACCAACGCCTCAACACTCAGCTGAAATAGTGCCAGGACCAGCGTGGTTTAAATACAGCATGCAGGAGGCAAAGTTAGCATCCTTCTACAAGTGGCTGTTTGCTACTAAGCAGAGACAAGACGATCTAAGTGAAGCGCGGTACTTTCATACCAGTAATGGTGATCAAACAATGTGTTTTCATTGCGGTGGATATTGTGTCTAGACAAGACAGCATAGACACAATGAGAGGAAGCCGAAAGGCACGCGCTTAAACTCACGCAGGCTGGCGTGAGGTCTGAAACAGGATACGTAATGAATGCTATAAAGAAAAGTACGTAGCTTCTGGAATACTTAACTTTAATCCACATTTGTAGAACATAGCTCTTGATGATACATTAATAGAATCTCAATATCAATTGAATACGGCGCCTTGCTAGGTCGTAGCAAATGTAGCTGAAGGCTATGCTAACTATCGTCTCGGCAAATGAGAGCGTATTTGTCAGTGAACCATTGCTATGAACGTCGGCTGTACAACTGGGGCGAGTGCCAGGACGTCTCTCTAGACCTGCCGTGTGGTGGCGCTCGTTCTGCAATTACTGACAGTGGCGACACGCGGGTCCGACGTATACTAATGGACCGCGGCCGATTTAAAAGGCTACCACTTAGCAAGTGTGGTGTCTGGCGGTGACACCACAGTGGAGATTTGAACCATTGTCATAAAAAGGATGATCTATGGACAGCACACGCTCTGTGGTTCAAATTTATGTTTGTGATTTGTGTAAAGGGCACTAATTTTAAGTATACTATCAGTCAAACCAAGAATGCTGTAATTACAGCGAACGATTCGTTAAATATTAAACTTGAAGTGTCATCTGAACATAACATAGTTCAGGGGACTCGGCAGTGCAAAATTTGCTTACACGATGACGTGAGTCCAATACAAATGTTCCATCCACGTTGGCACATTACGACATCTTTAAAATGTGCATTCTTCATTTCCTCGTATATTGTGTATTGGAAGACTATAATATTCATTCGACGTAATTAAGACAGTATCACCTAATAGTTTTTTTTTTTCCTTTGCAGCATGTACGTGACACAGCGTACAGTTTTTTTTGTTAACCCTTGAAAATAAGGCACAATAAATGCCTTTTTTGTAACAAAATTCACTCATATAGCTATATGTAATTTAAAACCCCTCCAACGAACTTCATAATGTATTATATCTCTATTAATCTGTGATATTAGTGTGTGAATGAATCATACACAACGACGTGCAAACTATGGGGTACAGACCTTATTTGGAAATTCATATTAGTAGGCAGTATTTACATCAGCACATCAGTATGCCACTGCTGTGAAGTAAGCTGGTAACCTTGCAACAGCGATATACACTCCTGGAAATGGAAAAAAGAACACATTGACTCCGGTGTGTCAGACCCACCATACTTGCTCCGGACACTGCGAGAGGGCTGTACAAGCAATGATCACACGCACGGCACAGCGGACACACCAGGAACCGCGGTGTTGGCCGTCGAATGGCGCTAGCTGCGCAGCATTTGTGCACCGCCGCCGTCAGTGTCAGCCAGTTTGCCGTGGCATACGGAGCTCCATCGCAGTCTTTAACACTGGTAGCATGCCGCGACAGCGTGGACGTGAACCGTATGTGCAGTTGACGGACTTTGAGCGAGGGCGTATAGTGGGCATGCGGGAGGCCGGGTGGACGTACCGCCGAATTGCTCAACACGTGGGGCGTGAGGTCTCCACGGTACATCGATGTTGTCGCCAGTGGTCGGCGGAAGGTGCACGTGCCCGTCGACCTGGGACCGGACCGCAGCGACGCACGGATGCACGCCAAGACCGTAGGATCCTACACAGTGCCGTAGGGGACCGCACCGCCACTTCCCAGCAAATTAGGGACACTGTTGCTCCTGGGCTATCGGCGAGGACCATTCGCAACCGTCTCCATGAAGCTGGGCTACGGTCCCGCACACCGTTAGGCCGTCTTCCGCTCACGCCCCAACATCGTGCAGCCCGCCTCCAGTGGTGTCGCGACAGGCGTGAATGGAGGGACGAATGGAGACGTGTCGTCTTCAGCGATGAGAGTCGCTTCTGCCTTGGTGCCAATGATGGTCGTATGCGTGTTTGGCGCCGTGCAGGTGAGCGCCACAATCAGGACTGCATACGACCGAGGCACACAGGGCCAACACCCGGCATCATGGTGTGGGGAGCGATCTCCTACACTGGCCGTACACCACTGGTGATCGTCGAGGGGACACTGAATAGTGCACGGTACATCCAAACCGTCATCGAACCCATCGTTCTACCATTCCTAGACCGGCAAGGGAACTTGCTGTTCCAACAGGACAATGCACGTCCGCATGTATCCCGTGCCACCCAACGTGCTCTAGAAGGTGTAAGTCAACTACCCTGGCCAGCAAGATCTCCGGATCTGTCCCCCATTGGGCATGTTTGGGACTGGATGAAGCGTCGTCTCACGCGGTCTGCACGTCCGGCACGAACGCTGGTCCAACTGAGGCGCCAGGTGGAAATGGCATGGCAAGCCGTTCCACAGGACTACATCCAGCATCTCTACGATCGTCTCCATGGGAGAATGGCAGCCTGCATTGCTGCGAAAGGTGGATATACACTGTACTAGTGCCGACATTGTGCATGCTCTGTTGCCTGTGTCTATGTGCCTGTGGTTCTGTCAGTGTGATCATGTGATGTATCTGACCCCAGGAATGTGTCAATAAAGTTTCCCCTTCCTGGGACGATGAATTCACGGTGTTCTTATTTCAATTTCCAGGAGTGTATATACAGCCATACACTTCAACACCCATGTGAACTTTGTGATGTATTACACATAGAATGGCCTGGTCTGTGACCACTGTGTCACCAGTTTTGGATTTGGCGCAGCATAGATCACTAATACGATTGCAGTTTCACCTTCATGCTACGTCAGTGGTGTTACAGTTCTGTTCAAACTCTCACACCACGTCCCTCTCCTTTCCCCCTCCCCCCCACCCCCACATTGGAGACAGCACAACAACTAACTCAGAGAGATAGTGTCATACACTGGAAAGTCCAAGGCTTGTGATACAAAACAAGCGTCGGGAAAAACTTAGCGCAAAAGCTTTGTTTTCTGACGACAACGCACGTCCACACACGGCCAATCGTAAAGGAGAGCTCTAACGGTGTTTTGAATGGGAGATGTTGATCATCCTCCATACAGCTCCGACTTGGCGCCGAGCGACTACCACGTCTCCCAGCAATGAACACTAACGCTGCCGCCGCTGTTAACAGCACTGACGCTGAGACGGATGTGATTGTTAACTGGGAAACTGGATACATCTAGATTCTATGCAGGATCGCACCAGTACGAGTCATAGCTGGGTAAACACCTCTTGCTCACTATTGAATTATAAAATCAGTGGGGTGCATTTCCCACCATCACAACCTGTGAATTGGCAAAAATGGTTCAAATGGCTCTGAGCATTATGCGACTTAGCTTCTGAGGTCATCAGTCGCCTAGAACTTAGAACTAATTAAACCTAACTAACCTAAGGACAACACACACATCCATGCCCGAGGCAGGATTCGAACCTGCGACCGTAGCGGTCGCTCGGCTCCAGGCTGTAGCGCCTAGAACCGCACGACCACTCCGGCCGGCTGTGAATTGGCAGTACTGTAGGACAGACATAAATTTACATTCTGCTCTACCGTTGCCACACAGTATATCAAAAATTTAGCTTCTCTACATTTAATACATATGTAGGAGATAGAAGCAACGTCATCTGACTCGAATACTAAAATCTAACAAAATGTGTGTAATGCCATCAACAACATATTTAGAATATCTTCGCTGTACTCTGTACCCCTTACGTGGATAAGGTAGTGTAAATTGTAGTGTAGACTCAAACAGAGGCGAATAGCAGTACAGGCAGCAGCCATTTTGGCACATCAGCAGTAGCAGTGTTGAAACTACACGTGGTGTATGTTTAAACTGTAAGCCTGCGTGTCTCACTACGCTGTGCAAGGGAAGGTGCGACTCGACAGCCTTTGTCACCTGATTGTATTTTTTATATTCAGGTTCCTGTACGGGTAGCCGATGGCTTTTACGTTGCCTAATTGTAGCGACGGCCATCTAGATGTACTGAAGTACCCGGCGTCGCCATCAGACGATGTCACCTCGAAGCCACACATACGTACAAATCCAAAGGCAATGTAGCCAATGAAGTACAACACTTAAGCACGTTTATTACTGAGACCAACAAGCAGCCAGGACAAAACTGAATTCCTCGACGGAGAGTAGGCCTACAGCATTTTATTCTTAACATCGAGTATTCCAGAATGTTGACATTCAAACACAATTTGCGTATTCCAGAATATACGGACGTTACAAAATTAAGATATTCCAGGATGCTTCAAAAATGATAAATACAAAACGCCAAGTAATTGTTGGTGGGTAGGTTTGAACTGTCTACCTGTAGCCCGGCAACCAGAGACGCTAAATCTACACAATATTGCGTGCACTGAATCTGAGCCCACCATGACCGTACCGTGATCGTTTGGTATTTCCCATCCGTCTGGATGGCCGTTAGCACTGTGTTGCAGGTAGTGTCGTGCGACGCACCAGAGGGCCAAGTTAGACACTGTGGTTTCCTATACCTTGCACAGAGCCAAAACATTCTTTCGTACAATCTCATTTTGGTGGAGCATATTACACAAAAAGACAAATCTAAGTGTCGGCCCGTTGACGCCTGAGACACAGCTCATTGGCTAAAGAAATAACTTAATTAATTACATAAAGTATTGTCGATACATTAAAATATTATTATACTTTCTTGTTATTTACGATAAAATTTAATTGATTGACAACAGTTGCACAACCAAGATTTATTTTTAAATCTGAACAATTAAATGTATTTTGTAAGCAAATTGTGTGAGCGGCAAGAGTCTGCGAGAGGGATGGCGGGGAGTGACTCAAACATTTTCACGCCACAAGATAGCGCTAGCCACTCTTAAGCGC
The DNA here is from genome assembly GCF_023898315.1 of Schistocerca nitens. Lineage (NCBI taxonomy): Eukaryota > Metazoa > Arthropoda > Insecta > Orthoptera > Acrididae > Schistocerca > Schistocerca nitens. Next base: position 939,258,039 of record NC_064616.1, on the reverse strand, counting down.
TCAAATCTTAGCTGCTGAAAATGTTTCTTGTTAAGCACTCGAAGGAAACGCGTTCACATCACGCTCTCCAGTTCTTGATGCCACCAAAAACCAGTACCATCGAACATCACGCCCAGAAGGTAGTATGCACGTGAAGTAGTTAGTCTTATACGAACCGCTGAACTCCAGTGATAAAAGGTAAAGTTTGTCTCCGCAGGCGAAAACTGTTAATAGATTGCAGATCATTAAAAGTTGCAATTCCTATGCCGCGGCTGAGGCGACAAACAGCTACGCGATCCGAGCCATTCGATAGAGCTGCAAGTTCTGAGCCGCTTGCTGCCAGCTTAGGCTACTCAACTCCCATTGCCGCGATTTTCCGTCGCCTCGTGACGTCATCGCGCGGTGTATCGAGCGAGAGAGAGAGAGAGAGAGAGAGAGAGAGCAAGTGGAGACTACGCTTTTCGATTTTCGAGTTGTGAAAACACTTGAACATACATAAGATTATGCTACATCCGTTTCTGGACGCTTTTTAATAATGTTTTACATTATAAATGAAAAATTAAACAGCTACTTTCCACTCAGAGTGATTTAAAAAATCAGGACTAAAAGCCCTGTAATACTTTTCAATCAATTTCCAAGGAAGTATTTAGTTAAAAGATCTCATTGTTTTGTCTGTGGTGGTGTCGCATCTCAGCCTTGTAATGATAATGAACTACTTACCTTTCAAGCCGGCTGATGTGGCCGAGCGGTTCTAGGCTCTTCAGTCTGGAATCGCGAGACCGCTAGGAGACTGATGACCTCAGATGTTAAGTCTCATAGTCCTCAGAGCCATTTGAACCATCTATCTTTTCAAATTCGTAATGGTCGTTATGAAAACATTTGTCAAGAGCTTATTACACTGGAAAAATGTGTTAGCATGCAGCTTTCCATTTGATACACTTCACGCCATACATTACTGGGAGTGAAATATTGCTAAAAGTACAAAAGAATTTCTGAATTATCAGTGACAATGATACTTGTGTTCTTTCACAAACAAATATGAGATGTGGAGTTGCGTAAATGACCCTTATGACGCGCTATTTAACTGTTTTCTAGCTTGAACCTGAGATGAGAAAAGCTGCATGCTAAAACTAAAAATGTGCTCATAGATGTTTCTGTTTTGGTTGGCAGGAGAGCCAACACCGTGTTACTAGAGGAGGCCGAAAGGCACGCGTTTTAGCTCACGCAGGCTGGCGTGAGGTCTGGAACAGGATAAGGAAATTAGAATCTAGAAAAATGGACGTAGCTGGTGGAATACTTAACTTTAATCCGTTAATGAAGAACGGCGGTCTTGACGGTACATGATTCATAATATCAATAGTAACTGATAATGGCGCCTTGCTAGGTCGTAGCAAATGACGTAGCTGAAGGCTATGTTAAACTATCGTCTCGGCAAATGAGAGCGTATTTTGTCAGTGAACCATCGCTAGCAAAGTCGGTTGTACAACTGGGGCGAGTGCTAGGAAGTCTCTCTAGACCTGCCGTGTGGCGGCGCTCGGTCTGCAATCACTGATAGTGGCGACACGCGGGTTCGACGTATACAGTTTCTATCTCTGCATGTACTAACATGCTAAAAGCATATTTTTGTAATTTTCGCTATTGTAACGTTGCGAGAGAGTGGCATTACAGTTCGCTGACAATTACATACTTTATACCGACTTAGTCGGTATTTTCAGAGCAATGTATTAGCTCTTGAGAATATTATTTCCTTTAAGAAAGCATAGAATGGTACCAAGGCTAACTGGAGCTGAGTCTCAATGATCTTGTTCCAAATTCACCAGATCTGATTTTGCCAAATTTTTAAGGTCTGTTCCCTGTCTCAAAGATGATTCTATTTCGAATTTACGGTTTTAACTGAAATAATAATAATAAGTGGATACAACAAAATATGGTTTCTTAGTTGCTAATTGCTGAAGACTGATAATACAGTTTGAGTAACTAAGGCTTTGCACTAACAAGAGTGACAAACGCTTTCGACGACGCCATGTGTGTGTGTGTGTGTGTGTGTGTGTGTGTGTGTGTGTGTGTGTAATTCATCTAAAGATAGATCTCACAGATACCTCTAGTGAAATGTTCTACCACACACTATCATGATTATTTCGATTATGAGTGTAGATGGTATCATTATCCATTACGACGAGCGTTCAGTAATTAATTCATCACATTATTTTTCTTGGCCCATCTCCGTTGAAAAAATGTGGAATTCCTTGTGGAACATCTTGAAATATAATGAAAGTGTGGGCAAGACATAAACAAAGGTATTAAAGTGCATCCAAATGGCCGCTTCGTCTCATAGCATTTTCATGCAAATTGCATGGATGCAGGAAATACTGGCAGCATGTTCTGAAACAGCAAACAGTGTTATTATATTGCAAGGTAGTGATTAGTTACATTAAAGGAGTCGCATCTGCCAGTCGCTCTGTTATGGCCACGTCACCTGAGTCGCTTCAGTTACCTCCTTTACGGATGACTGCAAACATAATTTTGTTATTGTATAAAAGCCTATACCTTAATCTCCTTTCCGTCATAAATCCAACAAATATAAGTTATTTTACATAACGAACAATAATTTATAAATCCAATTCTCATAAAAACTGCCATCTTATATTCAACCCACGCTAAACGGCCGTTTGAAACCCTCGTCGTTATCTGCACGCTCACCACATAAACGTTTCTCTCAAGTACAGAACAAATGGTAAAGTTAGATCATGGTTGTACAGATGGTGATCAAGTTGTTCCTAACTGTATGGCTATACGATGCGATGAGAGCCTCTGTTCATGGAGCGATATGTGGACAGCCAAGGGCATGCGTCTTGTTTTGGACTGTTCGACGTACTCGTAATTGACTTAAGGTCTGACAACATGACTGCATTACATTGAGCTACACAATCCAAAAGCAACACCTCATACCTATAACATAACACAGTGCACACAGTTTCTCACTTTTAATCTGTCTGCTTCCACTGCAATTTCTTTGAAATTTTTGAATGCTTCCATTTCATGTATTGTTATTTAGTTTCTGGTGTAACATGAGCCACTCCTGTTGCGTCTCCAGCGACGATTTGCCTAAAAAATTCGTCACGTTCCTTACTGTGCTGTACACGGAAGTTTAAGCCACAGGCTAAGCGGATGGCGTCATGTACTTCAGCAATTTCGATAGGAATGTGAGCCCAAATTTTGACAGTCCAAGCGCATTGTCTGATTTTATAAAGAGCACATTAAATGTGGAAATTCATCTGACAAGGACGAAATTGTAACGTGTCTGTTTCTTTGAACATTTGCATTAAATCGTCGACAGGACTGACTGCGGACCTTTGGTACAGAGCCGAGTGGAGGGACTGAATCAGAGGCTGAGACGGTTCTGCGACCATGTGGGCTGCAGATTCCTCGACTTGCGCCATAGGGTGGTGGTGTTTCGGGTTCCGCTGGATAGGTCAGGAGTCCACTACACGCAACAAGCGGCTACACGGGTAGCAGGGGTTGTGTGGCGTGGGCTGGGCGGTTTTTTAGGTTAAATGGCCTTGGGCAAGTACAGAAAGGGCAAGAGTCTCAACGGGTGCGGGGCAAAGTCAGGACATGCGGGGACCAAGCAGCAATCGGTATTGTAATTGTAATCCGTCGATGCTGCGTTTGTAAAGTACCGGAACTTCAAGCGCTGATAGAAAGCACCGAAGCTGAAATCGTTATAGGTACAGAAAGCTGGCTGAAGCCAGAGATAAATTCTGCCGAAATTTTTACAAAGGTACAGACGGTGTTTAGAAAGGATAGATTGCATGCAACCGGTGGTGGAGTGTACGTCGCTGTTAGTAGTAGTTTACCCTGTAGTGAAGTAGAAGTGGATAGTTCTTGTGAATTATTATGGGTGGAGGTTACACTCAACAACCGAGCTAGGTTAATAATTGGCTCCTTTTACCGACCTCCCGACTCAGCAGCATTAGTGGCAGAACAACTGAGAGAAAATTTGGAATACATTTCACATAAATTTTCTCAGCATGTTATAGTCTTAGGTGGAGATTTCAATTTACCAGATATAGACTGGGACACTCAGATGTTTAGGACGGGTGGTAGGGACAGAGCATCGAGTGACATTATACTGAGTGCACTATCCGAAAATTACCTCGAGCAATTAAACAGAGAACCGACTCGTGGAGATAACATCTTGGACCTACTGATAACAAACAGACCCGAACTTTTAGACTCTGTATGTGCAGAACAGGGAATCAGTGATCATAAGGCCGTTGCAGCTTCCCTGAATATGGAAGTTAATAGGAATATAAAAAAAAGGGAGGAAGGTTTATCTGTTTAGCAAGAGTAATAGAAGGCAGATTTCAGACTACCTAACAGATCAAAACGAAAATTTCTGTTCCGACACTGACAATGTGGAGTGTTTATGGAAAAAGTTCAAGGCAATCGAAAATGCGTTTTAGACAGGTACGTGCCGAGTAAAACTGTGAGGAACGGGAAAAACCCACCGTGGTACAACAACAAAGTTAGGAAACTACTGCGAAAGCAAAGAGAGCTTCACTCCAAGTTTAAATGCAGCCAAAACCTCTCAGACAAACAGAGGCTAAACGATGTCAAACTTAGCGTAAGGAGGGCTATGCGTGAAGCGTTCAGTGAATTCGAAAGTAAAATTTTATGTACCGACTTGACAGAAAATCCTAGGAAGTTCTGGTCTTACGTTAAATCAGTAAGTGGCTCGAAACAGCATTTCCAGACACTCCGGGATGATGATGGCATTGAAACAGAGGATGACACGCGTAAAGCTGAAATACTAAACACCTTTTTCCAAAGCTGTTTCACAGAGGAAGACCGCACTGCAGTTCCTTCTCTAAATCCTCGCACAAACGAAAAAATGGCTGACATCGAAATAAGTGTCCAAGGAATAGAAAAGCAACTGGAATCACTCAACAGAGTAAAGTCCACTGGACCTGACGGGATACCAATTCGATTCTACACAGAGTACGCGAAAGAACTTGCCCCCCTTCTAACAGCCGTGTACCGCAAGTCTCTATAGGAACGGAGGGTTTCAAATGATTGGAAAAGAGCACAGGTAGTCCCAGTCGTCAAGAAGGGTCGTCGAGCAGATGCGCAAAACTATAGACCTATATCTCTGACGTCGATCTGTTGTAGAATTTTAGAACATGTTTTTTGCTCGAGTATCACGTCGTTTTTGGAAACCCAGAATCTACTATGTAGGAATCAACATGGATTCCGGAAACAGCGATCGTGTGAGACCCAACTCGCTTTATTTGTTCATGAGACCCAGAAAATATTAGATACAGGCTCCCAGGTAGATGCTATTTTTCTTGACTTCCGGAAGGCGTTCTATACAGTTCCGCACTATCGCCTGATAAACAAAGTAAGAGCCTACGGAATATCAGACCAGCTGTGTGGCTGGATTGAAGAGTTTTTAGCAAACAGAACACAGCATGTTGTTATCAATGGAGAGACGTCTATAGACGTTAAAGTAACCTCTGGCGTGCCACAGGGGAGTGTTATGGGACCATTGCTTTTCACAATATATATAAATGACCTAGTAGATAGTGTCGGAAGTTCCATGCGGCTTTTCGCGGATGATGCTGTAGTATACAGAGAAGTTGCAGCATTAGAAAATTGTAGCGAAATGCAGGAAGATCTGCAGCGTATAGGCACTTGGTGCACGGAGTGGCAACTGTCCCTTAACATAGACAAATGTAATGTATTGCGAATACATAGAAAGAAGGATCCTTTATTGTATGATTATATGATAGCGGAACAAACACTGGAAGCAGTTACTTTTGTAAAATATCTGGGAGTATGCGTGCGGAACGATTTGAAGTGGAATGATCATATAAAATTAATTGTTGGTAAGGCGGGTACCAGGGAGAGTGCTTAGAAAATGTAGTCCATCAACAAAGGGGGTGGCTTACAAAACACTCGTTCGACCTATACTTGAGTATTGCTCATCAGTGTGGGATCCGTACCAGATCGGGTTGACGGAGGAGATAGAGAAGATCCAAAAAGAGCGGCGCGTTTCGTCACAGGGTTATTTGGTAGCCGTGATAGCGTTACGGAGATGTTTAATAAACTCAAGTGGCAAACTCTGCAAGAGAGGCGCTCTGCATCGCGGTGTAGCTTGCTCGCCAGGTTTCGAGAGGGTGCTTTTCTGGATGAGGTATCGAATATATTGCTTCCCCCTACTTATACCTCCCGAGGAGATCACGAATGTAAAATTAGAGAGATTAGAGAGCGCACGGAGGCTTTCAGACAGTCGTTCTTCCCGCGAACCATACGCGACTGGAACAGGAAAGGGAGGTAATGACAGTGGCACGTAAAGTGCCCTCCGCCACACACTGTTGGGTGGCTTGCGGAGTATAAATGTAGATGTAGATGTAGATATAGATGTAAATTTCTTCTGCAAATTTTCAGCGATAACACATGGTCACCAACATCGCACTTCATTATGAACGTCGGTTCTGCCATCTTTAAATGTTCTGATCAGTTTTCTAGCCAATCACTTACTGCCAGCGTTTTCTGCATTAACATAACATTCAGTTGAATTTCGATCGCTTTCACCTCTGTTGCAGATATAATACGATCACTACGCGCATTTCACCTTAGGAGAAATCTTAACTTAACAGAAATATTTTAAATAAGCTCAAACACACGTAATCATGGAGGAATGGTTTCATTATGGCGCAGCCAATGATTGACATCATGAATAGGTTCCTGTCTCTGCATATTTACACCTGATTTGGAAACTTTGGATCATTGTTAATACGGCAGATGTTACTACGGTACGTGGATATAACAGATCCCAGCAGCGCGTTTAGACAACGGAAACGTGTGGCAGGGGGAATGCGATGAAGGGAGGGGCCCACACAACAATTTTGCTGTGCTGATGTGATCCTGCGCCCCCAGGCCATCCATATTTCACGCTGGCTGCGGTGATGCGGCCCAGCTCGCCCCTACGCCCACGCTACCTATACGTGCGCTCGTTTGCTGCCCTCTACTCGCTGCTCAGTATACGGACTTTTATCACTTTTTCCTCAGCAAGATTTATATTCTAGAGAGACTGACTGGCAGCTGGATCAGCAGTCTTCGCATCACTTCCTCAATCTCTAACTAATCACCGTAACTGCTAAAACGTCTGACCAACATACTTGTCTCACCGTTCTTCAATCCCTGCTTGGAGCTAACAGATTTGCACGTTTTCGTACAGAACTGCTATTTTCTTCGCACCTAAGTGCTGATCTATAGACCGACTTCCGTGAGAGAACAGCTTGTATGAACGAAGGGGACTTAGAATATACTGAAGTATGGTTCAAATGGCTCTGAGCACTGTGGGACTTAACATCTCAGGTCATCAGTCCCCTAGATCTTAGAACTACTTAAACCTAACTAACCTAAGGACATCACACACATCCATGCCCGAGGCAGGATTCGAACCTGCGGCTGTAGCGGTCGCGCGGTTCCAGACTGAAGCGCCTAGAACCGCTCGGCCACCAGCGGCCGGCTACTGAAGTATATGTACCCGTTAAGACGGGGACAGTGCCAGGTAACTGGTATGATTGACGGAAGATACATGGCCGAGGAAGTTGTGTGGGATGCAACGTAACGAGGATGTCGATGGCCGAAGTAACACTGTGAGCCGCTTGTGGCGAAATAAATAAAAAAAAAATTAAATTTATTGGCTTTTTGAGAAGAGGAAAAATTATGGATATGGAACTGTAACTTTAGAATTTTTGAAGGGCTTTTTTACGGATTGTATTGACCGGCTTGAATGCGGACAAATACAGTGCTGCGTGAAATATGCCTGTAATATAATTTACCATTCCGATTAATTACATTTTGAATTCTACGGCATTGTTGATTTAATCAGAGTTCTCACCTTAGACGTAGAATTAGTCCTTCTGCCACAATATTAATTCATTAGTCGCCATCGATGTTCTTCTCTTTGTTGACCGTGTGTATCTTCCGGAGTCGGCATCGGTTCACTTCACGAAGACGGTGGAAATCAAGGAATACAATGCTACGTCGCTTTAAATAATTTTCGTAACACTTCGATACTTCTCACTATTTTTTATTCACCACACAATAAGACTTGCTGTGCTCGTCGCACAAACCATAATTACTAACTATATGGCTGCCTTTCCGCACAGTCCAAAAATCACGTCCATCCTGCACAAGGCAACAATCGAAAGTGTCCCTTAGCTCCTTGGGTATGAAACAAAAGAGAATCCAATGTGAACATTACAAAGATTATAATCTACATGCCTCTCAATTTAATCTTTGACGCAGCCTTTAAGGTATTGTATGTCTCTGCGTCGGAATGTGTCATTACAACTGCCCCCCTACTGTATACTGTCACTAGAAAATATTATTTGGTTGACAGGATACAGTAGTCGACCTTGCAATTGATAGGTTTGGGGTTCTTTTATTTACAAACTTCATTTTTATTGTCTCATTTTCATGGCACTGTGAATTCTTTGGTATTACTGAGTGTGCGTCAGTTTTTTGGTATACTTATGCCAATATTTACAAACCTTAATCCTAATATACAAATTTTTGGTTAATACTGAGAAAACAACATCATGTGGTAAAGTTTGTACAATACAATATACAATGAATACAACGTTATTTACAAATGTTCCTTCCTCATCAGAGGTGATAATTAAGTCCTTGTATTGCTTTCTGTATTTATTCTGGGGCGACGAGCTTTGTTCGCTAGCCCCAGTGTTGAATATGGACGGGTGATACGCGCGCCAGATTGTTTGGTCGTCCGTTAGCGGGCGACGTTGGTTGAATGCGCGCTAGTGCACTGAATATACACCGACGTGCGGGTACCGTCGAGACTTCCGAACCTCAGTATGCGTGTGCTTTTTGTAGTTCCTTCCTGTAGACTGGGTACGACGAGGTACATTGGAATATGTGCCCCGAAGAACACACCATACTATGTGCGAGGCGGAGGACGATCCCGTCGATGCAGCTCCTGGTAAGAAGCGTACCATGTCAAACTTGTTTGGCATTGTCCTTTCCTGTTGTGACGCCATGGGTAGTTTCACGATACAAGCTTCAATTTTCGATGTCACTTGTTTAGGCTCGCTGACACTTGCAACGTAGCACTGATTTGCACAATTTTAATTTCTACACACACCACTTTAACCGCGATTATTGCGATCGAAACTTTCTTTTCACTACACTTTTTTCTTCGCATTAACCACTTTTATCTATTGTACCGAGATTCATTTCCCTCAATACTTCTGGTCAATGTACATAAGTATTCACAAAATTGTAAGTCACGGGACTTGGCATGAAATACAAAATACATTACATACAATTGAATAACATATAACACATACAATACATTGGTTACATTAATTACAGGAAAAAACTATCGACGAAAATTGAAAAATTTTTGACCACTCGTAGTGGCTTCTTCGTCTTGGATTTCACTGACACACACACATTTTTTCATTAATCAGTTAGAAGGAACAAGTCCTTTGTTTTCCTTCTTGAACTCTAGTATATGTTAAGGTTTACCTCCGTTGCGTATTCTTCATACGCAACGACATGCATCAGCATGCCGAGAATACACCTGTAGCCGCTCCACTGAAGCTTGGGAAGGGAATTTTCTACCTTCTACTTAGGGTAGTGGCAACGACTACGTGTATGCTACGGTTTTTACGTATAAAATCTGAAATTGCACGAAATAATGATTTATGTGTAGCATAAACCTAATATGTACAGTGTTTTGTGCTTAAGCACGTTCTGGTGTGCTTGTAAATCATTATCTCTAATAAAATTTCCTACATTAACATAGACATATAAACATAATACCTTGAAGTTCAGGGTGTAACTACTATTACTATGTACAGTGTTTCATAATAGCGGCACGCCCTTGTGTGCGTGTATCATCTTCAATTAAAGTGCGCTTATAGGCGTCTTGAGTTATCATGGGAGAAAAAATACAGACATTTTAATGCATCGGTTGTCATGAAAATCTATGTACACGAATAATCAGACTTTCATAGCTTCAGTGCAGCATGAAATTCTGTATGACGTTTTTGTTCATAATTCATTTTATAGACGATTCCTTTGCTTACAGGTCGTCGATCACACTACTTACCTGTTTCTCGTATAGCAGCGATATCATTTTCATTCTTTGTGACTGAAACGTCATATGTATGAAAGATATAATTTTAACATGATTTATCCTTTCATGTTTCAAGTGGGTAAAGTAATTCATACCTTCCTTCTGCATACATGAGTGAAGTATCGCTAATGTTGCACTTTGTATCAGGTTTTTCGCATTTTCTCGTAAACTCGTAGAGTCTTACGGTTTTAATTAAGTTGTTTCTTGACGTTAGGTATACCTGTTTATATGAGGTTGTCTTACAGTTTAATTTTCCTTATACACTTCTACGTTGTTTAAGTTCCGTACATGTACAGAGCTTCTTTCGCCTTTCACACATTCATACATACGTTTATACACAAAAAAAATATCTACCACTATAATATACACATTGCTGGTGGGGCCCTTTTTTCGGTACCCTGCACCATTCCTTCAATATTCCAAAATAATTCAGGGTGTGCTGAGCATCATCCCTTATACTAATAATACTTACAACTAAATATTTCTTCTTACATACATAACTGCCTTACAGTCCATTAATGCGCAACATTCCCTATTTTCCTCCTTTACACTTCAGCTTTCGTACATGTACCCTCGTGTATAGCTTATATATTCTACAAAGTTGTTTGCTGAGTGCTTTTGGTGTTTCCTAACGTTAATGTGTTTCTCCCTTTAAAAAGTCTAGGTATTTGTTTTGACGGCGATTCAGTTCGTTACTCACGTTGCATAGATCTGTTTATTATTTTCCCATTTTAAAGCTTGTGTCATTCTTTTCCTTAGTCACAAAAATTAACGCGTTTGCCTTGTTGTTCATTCTGAAAATCGCTCGCTACTGTGTAATGTAAATGCATGCGTTATCTCTTTTCTTTCCTCTTTGCTGCTTTTTCCCTATATGTAATTGTGTGTTGTTCTCGCGTGTACATAGCCTTCTTCCGGTTATATATCTGCATAATTTTTTTTGAGCTATTTTCTTTGTCCTTCCGTACAAGCTAAGATTTTACTCAATATAATATAATATTACAATACCGTCCATGACCAGTATGTACTTGTATGTTCACTTTTATTACGTAATACCAGCTTATAATTAAATTTTCTAAGCTACTATTTACAAAACTTGTGTACCCTTTTCTTTCTTGTTTTTGAATGACTTTCGTTACTGTGTCTCATAGGAGCATGGTCTCAAAACTTTTAAACGTTCCGCGCGTCCGCGCTTACGTTTCACGACTGGACTGTAGGCGCGGGGAAAACTCTGCATTGTTGGTGAACATTATTCGTGATAGCCGCCATCATGTTATACGAGTCACGTGTCGCCTGGGCTCTACCGCGCATGCGCCTTCGCTCTTTGTATACACTCAGCTGATCGGACAGGGAAGGGGGAAGATTTCTCCCCGGCTTGCTGCCTACAGCGCGGCCAATGACCTCGTCTTGCCATGCAGCTATCGCGTGCTCATCAGCTGAGCGTTGGATTCCAACTTCGACGCGTGTCTTGTTGCTCGTCTCAAGCGAACAAACTCTGGCCTTCGCGTTAATTTGGCATTGTTCCTCTCTCTTAAATAACTGAGTTAGACTACAAAAGTGCCGTGTGGTTTATTTTATAGTGTTAAGACTCACAGTAACACATGTTTCATTAGGTGTGGTTAACTATGCGTTTTAAAGCTGGCATATGCCCCCAGTTGGTTACCAATTTCGATGTTTATATTGAAACTTCGTTTATGTTTTCTAGTTCAATGCATGTTTTTCACTAACTGACAGTCTTTTTCAATTGACTTCTTAAACCACGAACACCGGACTTAGATTTTCGTGTTCGCAAGTTTTTTTAGATTAATGACAGCAATTTTACTATGTGATCCAAGGTTGTATAATTTCAATTTTGCTAAAATAACATATAACCTTTAATGAAAAAATTCCTTGATATCCTTGTGGGGGTATAACCCTTTCACCTTGCCCGTTCGTGTTTTACCTAACAGATAACATCCTGGGTGAGGTTTATCTATTATAATGAAACGGCCATCATACAACAACTGCCACGTTTTGTTTAATGCCTTAATTTTAGAGGATTTTGGGTGGGTACGTAATAGTACTTCCTGTCCAATGTTAAATTCTGCAACGTTTCTTATCCTTTTGTTGAACTGTTTTCTCCTTATTTCTGCTTGTTCTTCCATCTGTAGTAATGCTTGACGTACCTTTTCGTCTAGTGTTATTTCCTTTGTGGCTAATTTAGGTAAAGGTTTAGCCCATTCGTCAAGTTCTGTGCCTTGAAACATTAACTCTGTAGGTGTAAAGCCTGTTGAAGTATGAATTAAATTACAGTCCTGGAAATTGAAATAAGAACACCGTGAATTCATTGTCCCAGGAAGGGGAAACTTTATTGACACATTCCTGGGGTCAGATACATCACATGATCACACTGACAGAACCACAGGCACATAGACACAGGCAACAGAGCATGCACAATGTCGGCACTAGTACAGTGTATCTCAACCTTTCGCAGCAATGCAGGCTGCAATTCTCCCATGGAGACGATCGTAGAGATGCTGGATGTAGTCCTGTGGAACGGCTTGCCAAGCCATTTCCACCTGGCGCCTCAGTTGGACCAGCGTTCGTGCTGGACGTGCAGACCGCGTGAGACGACGCTTCATCCAGTCCCAAACATGCTCAATGGGGGACAGATCCGGAGATCGTGCTGACCAGGGTAGTTGACTTACACCTTCTAGAGCACGTTGGGTGGCACAGGATACATGCGGACGTGCATTGTCCTGTTGGAACAGCAAGTTCCCTTGCCGGTCTAGGAATGGTAGAACGATGGGTTCGATGACGGTTTGGATGTACCGTGCACCCTCGACGATCACCAGTGGTGTACGGCCAGTGTAGGAGATCGCTCCCCACACCATGATGCCGGGTGTTGGCCCTGTGTGCCTCGGTCGTATGCAGTCCTGATTGTGGCGCTCACCTGCACGGCGCCAAACACGCATACGACCATCATTGGCACCAAGGCAGAAGCGACTCTCATCGCTGAAGACGACACGTCTCCATTCGTCCCTCCATTCACGCCTGTCGCGACACCACTGGAGGCGGGCTGCACGATGTTGGGGCGTGAGCGGAAGACGGCCTAACGGTGTGCGGGACCGTAGCCCAGCTTCATGGAGACGGTTGCGAATGGTCCTCGCCGATACCCCAGGAGCAACAGTGTCCCTAATTTGCTGGGAAGTGGCGGTGCGGTCCCCTACGGCACTGCGTAGGATCCTACGGTCTTGGCGTGCATCCGTGCGTCGCTGCGGTCCGGTCCCAGGTCGACGGGCACGTGCACCTTCCGCCGACCACTGGCGACAACATCGATGTACTGTGGAGACCTCACGCCCCACGTGTTGAGCAATTCGGCGGTACGTCCACCCGGCCTCCCGCATGCCCACCATACGCCCTCGCTCAAAGTCCGTCAACTGCACATACGGTTCACGTCCACGCTGTCGCGGCATGCTACCAGTGTTAAAGACTGCGATGGAGTTCCGTATGCCACGGCAAACTGGCTGACACTGACGGCGGCGGTGCACAAATGCTGCGCAGTTAGCGCCATTCGACGGCCAACACCGCGGTTCCTGGTGTGTCCGCTGTGCCGTGGGTGTGATCATTGCTTGTACAGCCCTCTCGCAGTGTCCGGAGCAAGTATGGTGGGTCTGACACACCGGTGTCAATGTGTTCTTTTTTCCATTTCCAGGAGTGTATTTACAATATGCTGAAATGGAGCTATGTATTCTACCCATTTTGTCTGTTTAGTTGGTATATAAGTTCTTATAAAGCGATTAAATTCTTTAAAATTTCTCTCAACCGGGCTCGAGTCTGGGTGAAATTTGGATACCAATATATGTTTTATGTTTTGAGATTCGAGAAATGTTTTCCATTTATTACTAGTGAAGTTTGTTGCATTATCAGTTAATATAATTTTCGGTTTTCCCACTAGTGGTATGTAGGCTTCTATCATGCGTTTGATTATTGATCCCGACAGTACTGCTTTTATAGCATACATTTTTAAGTACTTTGTGAAGACATCATAAAATGCGATCACATATCTGACTCCTCCCCTAGCTCGTCGATATGGTCCTGCTGCGTCCACGGAAACTAGTTCTCTTGGTCTAGTTGGAATGATAGGATGTAATACGTCCAAACAAGATCTATTAAGATGTTTAACCTTCTGACATATTGTACACTTCTTTATTATTTGTTCAATCCTGCGTCTGAGATTCGGGAAGTGACAATACGTTGATATTTTCGCTGTACATTTTGATACCCCATAGTGTCCCCATACTCTATGTGTGTGTCTTATCAAATTGTCTATGTATTCTTCCGGGATGCATACACACCAGGTGTTGGATTGTGGATTGCGACTGTAGAAAAGGACATCGTTTGACAGTGTGTAATATTGTTTCAGTGTAGTATTGTCATCTGCCTGCAGTTTTTGCATAACTTGTCTCCATCTATTGTCTTCCTTTTGTAGTTTGCTCATGTCTTTACACATCTTTCTGTAATATGGTTGAAATGTGCCATCATTCATCAGAAAAACTCTAAAATCGGAAGTCCGTTCGATCAATTCATTGAACTCGCTCAAGCCTTGTGGCAAACGCGATAATGCGTCGGCAATTACATTCTGTTCACCCTTGATATAAACTATCTCGAAATCAAATTCCTGGAGGAATAAACACCAACGTGCAATCCGTTTGTGCAGCAATTTACATGTGAGTAAAAACGATAATGCTTGATGGTCGCAAAACACTCGTGTATGCCTTCCCCAGAGATAGTATTGGAACTTGCGGAAAGCCCACACTACAGCTAACGCTTCAAGTTCAGTTGCCGAATAGGTTCTTTCACATTCCATTAACGTTCTACTGGCAAAACTAATTATGTTTACTTTCTGTTCTCCATTATCATTTATTAATTGGAACAGACAAGAGCCTAATCCCTGACATGAGGCGTCCGTGCTCAAACAAAAGTTGTAGTTCATGTTAGGATGCTTCAAAATGGGTGCGTTTATGAGTGCCTGTTTGATTTTTACGAAATCTTCCTCACATTTTTCTGTCCACAACCATGTGTGGTTTTTCCTTAAAAGGTTGAGTAGGGAATCACTATTCAGTAACTGTTTGGGCACGAATTTTCGATAAAATGACGTGACCCCCAGAAAAGCTTTGAATTGTTTACGTGTTTGTGGTGAGGGGAAATATTTTATGGCATCAAGCTTTTTTTGATCCGGTAAAATTCCGCCTGGTGAAATAATGTGGCCTAAAAATTTTATTCGATCCCTTCCGAATTCGGACTTCTTAAAATTTGCTGTGACGTCATATTCTCGGAACCTTTGCAACACTTTGTGTACCAATTCTACATGCTCTTGCCAGGTCTCTGTGGCTATCAAGAGATCGTCTACATACAACGTCAGTTTGCTAATCAGTTCTGGACCCAATACTCTGTCTAAAGCCTCTATAAACACCCCAGCACTCACGTTGAGTCCAAATGGCAGTACTTGGAATTGATAGCTTCTGCCAGCATGAATGAACGCAGTATATTTTCTGCTATCACTATGTAGGGCTAGTTGCCAATACGAAGCCTTCATGTCAACGGATGTTAAATACTTCACTCCATGAAATTTAAGCAAATGCTCATCTAAGTTCTCCGGCCTAGTGCGTATTGGTACGATGATCTTATTAATTTCCCGCGCATCAAGTACTAATCTGACTGATCCGTCAGGTTTGCTGACAGCTAGGATGGGACTGCAGTACGGTGAATGCGAAGGTTCTATCACCTTCCACAGAACCATTCTATCTATTTCATTGCGAACCGCTTCCTTCTTTGCCCATGGTATCGCATATGATTTATGGCAGTACGTTTTATGTGGGTAGACTTCCATTTTGTATTCATAATTTTTGATTACTGTCGGCTGTTTTCTAAAAATATCTCGGTATTCATAAATAAGATCTGCTAGTTCATTTTGTTGAGTTTTTGACAGACAAGTGGATTTTCCTACCTTCTCGTGGGCGGCCTGTTCGTTAATTATTTCCGTGTCTAATTGTTCGGGGTAAGGAATATCTATCAATAACACTTGTGGGTAAACTAATTTTACTTCAGCTTGTTTCTGTAATTGGCCATTACGCTCTATTGTTGACTTTACAAGATTGACCTTCACACTACGACTGCCCACTCGGAAATAGCAAACTCCACTGCCTATGTCGATGTTTACTTTATGCTGCCGGAAAACTTCTGTTGTGGCGTAACAAGCTAGTCACGCCACACTGAGGAGGAAGCCGAAAGGCACGCGTACACACACGCCGACTGGCGTCAAGTCTGGAACAGGATAAGTTATGACTGCTATAAAGAAAATACGTAGCTTTGGAATATACTTAACTTTTAATGCTTCCTTTGGTACATCTCTCTTGACTATACAAATGAGACTCGTAAGATACATGCACTGATACAATTGGCGCCTTGCTAAGTCGTAGCCATTAACTTAGCTGAAGGCTATTCTGTCTCTCGGCAAATGAGAGCAAAGGCTTCGTCCGTGTAGTCGCTAGCAACGTCGTCGTACAACTGGGGCGAGTTCTCGTACGTCTCTCGAGACCTGCCGTGTGGTGGCCCTCGGTCTGCGATCACACAGTGGCGACACGCGGGTCCGACATGTACTAATGGACCGCGGCCGATTTAAGCTACCACCTAGCAAGTGTGGTGTCTGGCAGTGAAACCACATTCCTCCCCCGCAAATCGGCGAACGGTCGTGTTATAAGGCTTCCGCCCGCCGTGGGGAGGACCCCATGTTGACGTATGCGATGAGATGGGGAGCCTAACAACAGGCGAGGCTGTGCCACTCGCACCCGGCCATTCGGTCCGCGGGGAGCTAGGAAACGCCTGAAAACCTAGTCCAGGGTGCACGTCAACATGCGGTGTATGCGCCCGTAGAGAGACAGGAGGGGCCGAAGGGTCGACCTCCATGTGGTCGGAGCACCCGACGGGCGAAGACGACATCTGGTCCGGAGCGGGCAAGAGTTCCATGGCGGAGGACAGCCGGTCACGGGAAGCGAGCGGCGGCGCGGTACCCAGGGAGGCGCCAGGCGGTTGCAGCGACGCGTCCACTGCGGGCGGCGTCGGCGGGAGAACAGGCGGCGGCGGCGGCGCGTCGCCATGAGGCAAAATGGAAGGCAGCGTCGGTAACACCTGGGGATGAGGCGAGCCAGTAGATGGTTCCCCAGGGCTCTGACCGGACGGCACCGTCGCTGAAAGCAGACGGGGAGCGGCAGAACCCAGGCGACGACAGAGGCGCAGCTGATGGAGATGCCGACGCACCTCACCAGAGGCCCCCAAAACCAAATACATCGCGTGGCCGAGGCAGCGAAGAATGCGCCCTGCGAGCCAACGCCGTGAATCGCGATAGTTGCGATAGAAAACAACGTCGCCAGGAGCAAAAGCAGTAGTCTGCCGCTGCACAGGAACCTGATGCGGCGGATGCAGCAAAGACATCAAAGTCCGATGAGGACGACCATGGAGCAACTCAGCCGGCGAGCGACCAGCGGCCATCGCGGGGCTGAGAGCGATACGAAGACAAAAAGAGCAACAATGCGTCCTCCCTAGAATGCGACTCTTTCAACTTCAACATCTGTGACTTGAAAGTCCGGACCAATCGTTGAGCGGCACCGTTTGACTGAGGCGAAAACGGCGCGGATGTCAGATGTTGAATACCATTGGCCTTGCAGAATGACTGAAATTCTGCGGACAGGAATTGTGACCCATTGTCGGAAACAATAGTCTGGGGAAGACCTTCAATGCAAAAAATAGCGGACAACGCTTGGATGGTGGCAGATGACGTCGTGGAAGACATCCGGACAACAAAAGGAAAATTACTAAATGAATCTACCACAACCAATCATCGAGCATTCCAGTATGGACCAGCAAAATCGATGTGCAAGCGTTGCCAAGGGGAAGTGGCTGTCGGCCATGCAAAGAATTTCCCCGGCGGGGCGGATTGTTGTTCGGCACACGCCACGCAAGAAGAGCACATATTCGCAATCGCAGCATCGATTCCGAACCAAGTACAGTGCTGACGAGCAAGTTGTTTCGTACGCACTATACCCCAATGTACGTGGTGAAGAAGCCGTAAGACAGAGGACTGTAACGAACGTGGGACCACGACTCTGGATTGATCATTATCCGAACGCAACAACAAAACACCACGTCGTACAAAAAGTCTCTCCTTGTGAGCAAAAAATCGGCGAACCAACGGATCCTCGATCCGTGACTTTGACAAGGGCCATTGCGTAGCAACAAAACGCAAAACAGTAGCAAGGACAGGGTCAGCAGCTGTGGCTGTAGCGACACGACGAAAATCAATCGGAAACGATTCGACCACGTCATCGGTTTCCGAATCAATGAACATGCAAGCAAGTTCGGAAGAATCGAATGCTTTATCCTCAGCAACAGGCAAACGGGACAACGCATCAGCGTTTCCGTGCTTAGCAGTGGACCGATACAAGATATCGTAGCGGTACTGCGAGAGAAAAAGAGACCAGCGAATGAATTTCTGCGCTGTACGTGGAGGTACAGGCTTGTTCGGATGAAAAAGCGATGTCAAAGGTTTGTGGTCGGTGATGATGGTAAAGTGACGACCATACAAGAAATCATGGAACTTAGTAACACCAAACACGAGAGCTAAAGCTTCTTTCTCTATCTGGGAATAATTGCGTTGCGCAGACGAGAGTAATTTTGAAGCAAAGGCAATAGGACGATCATGCGATCCATCTTTGTGCGCAAGCACAGCACCGATCCCGAGATCCGATGCATCTACCATCAACAAAAGGGGTTTCCGGGGATCGAATGGCGTAAGGCAAGTATTTGAAAGCAACGCCGATTTCAACCGGCGAAAGGCGCGTTCGCATTCCGTCGTCCAGACAAACGGAACACCTTTACGGCGTAAGCGATGAAGCGGAGCTGAAATGGAAGAAGCGCGCGGCACAAACCTGGCATAGTAGTTAATTTTTCCCAACACACTCTGGAGCTGTTTCAAGTTCTGTGGCGAAGGCAACTCCTGTATGGCACGGAGGTGCTCTGGACTCGGATGTATGCCTTGGGCATTTGTGACATGGCCCAGATATGGTAAGTCACGAGCAAAAAACACACATTTGTCCTTCCTCAAGCGAAGACCATTTTGTCGCAAGACCTGAAATAACGTTCGTAGGTTGGCTAAATGTTCGTCTTCTGTCTTTCCGGAGATCACAATATCGTCCAGATAGTTCGCAGCAGTAGGGACCGACGCACAAACAGTTTGTAAATATTGCTGAAACAATGCAGGGGCGGATGCACACCCGAATGGCAGTCTTTTGAATCGGTACAATCCAAGATGCGTGTTAACCACCAATACGCGCTGGGATTCTTCGTCCACAGGTATTTGCAAGTACGCATCTGCTAGGTCCAATTTCGAAAAGTATTTACCCGGGCACAGTTTATCAAAAAGATCTTCCGGGCGGGGCAAAGGAAAAGTTGCAGTCACAAGTTGTGGATTCACAGTTGCCTTGAAGTCCACGCAAAGTCTCAATTTTCCGGAAGGTTTTTGGCAAAATTACTAAGGGTGAGGCCCAGAGAGAAGCCTGCACACGTTCAATTACACCTTGAGATTCTAAACCGTTTAATGTTCTGGCGACCTCATCACGCAATGCGTGGGGAACATTGCGCGCTCCGAAAAATTTCGGTTGCGCGTCCACTTTGAGTTCCAATTGTGCTTCATAGTTCTTAGCGCAACCAAGGCCCGGTGCAAAAATGTCTGCAAATTCTTCACAAAGACGAGAAACACTGGCGGAAGGCACAGTCTGATTCACTGATAGGACCTGATTTACGATAGACATGTTAAACAACTGAAATAAATCTAAACCAAACAAGTTCACTGCCGTAGAAGAACGAAGAACGTAAAAGGACACAAGTTTTGTTTGTCCCTTGTATATGGCAAGAAGGCTGCACTGTCCTAACACAGGTATCTGCTGTCCTAAGTAACTATGGAGCTGAACATTTGCGGCACGCAACGGAGGTTTGCCCAGTTGTTTGTACGTGTCGTGATTGAGCAATGAAACTGCAGCTCCGGTATCGAGCTGGAATGGTATCACTTTGCCTCCAAAGTCTAAGTCTACAAAAAGTTTATTGTCCTGCTGACGACAAGAGCGACTTTCACGTGCAATTTGAACTGATACAGGTACAGAAGCACTTGCGACTTTACGGGAGTTCCGGCGACGTTGATGCACACTTTTTGTGGGACGAACACAGTCACTTTTAGATAAAGGGGCACTGGACGGGGTGGAATTAACGACATGAATGTCCATGGGCGAAGGTCCACGAGCCTGATTGTCCCTGGTTCGATTCCGGCGCGAAGCAAAGGGCCTGGAATGGTTTTGATTGTCTGATCTTAGCTTTTTCTGGCAAACACTTTGAACATGTCCTTTCTTATGACAGTAAAAGCAAATAGCTTGGCGTGATGGGCAGTTGTCACGCGAATGTCTAGTTGCACACCGCGGGCATGATTTTAGAACTGCATTGGCATGCTTACGCGGCACACATGCTTGCGAGCTAGGCTGCAGCTGCGCGAACGTGCGCGAGGGCTGCTTAGCGTCCCGTGCTGCGCGCCCGGCGGGCCGGTCAGTGCGACACACTGCTGGCGAAGTTTCAAATGATTCCTGTGCAAAGTCAAGTGTGTCTTGCCTATCCAATATGTCTATCACTTGTTGAAGGGAGGGATTAACTAGTTTCAAAATCTGTTCCCATATGCGAACATCAGAAACGTTCTGTGCTATTGCATCACGCACCATAGTATCTGAATACGGAAGTCCACATTCACATGCAAAATCACAATCCCTAGTAAGTCCTTGCAATGTTGCAACCCACTCCCTATTAGTCTGACCGGCCGTACGTTTGGTACGAAAGAACGTATACCTTTTGGCAACTACATTAATTGTTTCTTTGAAATAGGCATCTAAAGCAGACAAAATTTCTTCGTAGGACAGAGTTGCGACGTCGCGTCGGGGAAACAATTTCACTATCACACGGTAGGTGGACACACCGACACAAGGAAGCATAAACGGCTGCCGCTCATTACCTTGAATTCTGTAGGCGGCTAGATGAAATCCGAATTGTCGCGACCATTCCGGCCACGTCTCGTTGGCCGCCTCGTAGGGCCTAAATTGAGGGGCAACAGCATGGTGTGGCTGCGGTAGCGATGAAGCGGCGGCGGCCGCATCGTTTTGCAGCGCACGTTGACCCTGGACGAGCTGTCCCAGGGCATCCAATAACGCCTGCGTCTGCTGATTCTGCAAGCGATAAAATTCGGACAGTACATCGGGAGATTGTGGCGAAGCCATGACACAAATAATTCAGAGCAAAGCAAGTAGAAAGAACACGATCCTTGAATCCTCATCGCCAATCTGTTGTGGCGTAACAAGCTAGTCACGCCACACTGAGGAGGAAGCCGAAAGGCATGCGTACACACACGCCGACTGGCGTCAAGTCTGGAACAGGATAAGTTATGACTGCTATAAAGAAAATACGTAGCTTTGGAATATACTTAACTTTTAATGCTTCCTTTGGTACATCTCTCTTGACTATACAAATGAGACTCGTAAGATACATGCACTGATACAATCGGCGCCTTGCTAAGTCGTAGCCATTAACTTAGCTGAAGGCTATTCTGTCTCTCGGCAAATGAGAGCAAAGGCTTCGTCCGTGTAGTCGCTAGCAACGTCGTCGTACAACTGGGGCGAGTTCTCGTACGTCTCTCGAGACCTGCTGTGTGGTGGCGCTCGGTCTGCGATCACACAGTGGCGACACGCGGGTCCGACATGTACTAATGGACCGCGGCCGATTTAAGCTACCACCTAGCAAGTGTGGTGTCTGGCAGTGACACCACAACTTCCATACCTAAAATACAGTTGACGATTTATTTCTCAACGATTAAGAATGTACAGTTTATCGTGACATCGCTAATGGTAACAGGTATTTGCGTCTGCCACTTAATACTTTTTGACTTGTTACCTACAGCTGTCAAGATTTTACAATTTTCCGTTGGCAACACTGGTACTTTTAATGCTTTCGAAACTTCTTTAAATAAACTGTTCGAAATAATATTCGTAGATGCGCCTGTATCTAAAATTACGTTGGTAATTATAGTTCCTATCTTTGCTGTTATTACAGCCTGCACGAGGTCACTTACCTTGTCCGGTGCTTTCCTCTCTTCTTCACATAGATTATCTTCTACGGCAGTATCCTGATCATATCTTAAAAATAATTGTTTAAGATGTATTGTGTGCTTGTTTGTGCCCCCTGTTGTCAAATCGGTCGGCCGGTGGGGGCTCATTGCGACCGATTGTTGTTTACCGGGGGAGACAACGGCGTTGCTTCATTACTGTCCGTTTCCTCTACGAAGTGTACCGAATGGTTAATCTGTCGCCAATTAGTTTCCGGACCGCTGCGTGCAACATTTTCTTGCGATCGGCCGTCGCTATTCCTCCTTGGTCTGTCATTTCTATTACTGTAACTACTGTAATTTTCATTTGTGTGCCGCCTTTCATCACGCGGACCTGACCAATCGTTCACGTGATTTCTATCGTTTCCATACCGGCGTGGACCGTAATCTGTATTATATCTTCGGTCTTCACGTCTCTGTGGCGCCGAATTCCTCCGATTTCCGTAATTCCAGTTTCCATTATTTGGCCTTGTCGCATACGGATGTCAACTGTGTGGGTTTTGTCCACTGCCATTAAATTGATTCCCGTTACCGTTGTTTTGATTGTTTCCGGAATGTTCATTCCGATTACTTGTGCTCGGCCCTTCTTCGTATATTAGATCAATTGAGTCAAGCACGGAAAGAAAGTATTCAAGGTCGTTCTCCGGTATGGTTACCAATTTCTCGCGTAAGTTCGCGGGTAGTCTATTTTTCATAATTTTGAGAACATCTACGTGCGGTATTGGATTGTTCCAATAGCGCGTCTTATTCAAATACTTTTCGAAATACTTTCTCAACCCGCCATTTTTGAGGTTGAACGGTTGTGGGTTGAATACCTCACGTCGCAGTCTTTCTTGGACCCCAACAGACCAATATTTCTCCAAGAAAGCTCGTTCAAATTGTTCGTAGGTGACGCACTGTTCGACCATGTCTGTGGCCCACAAAAGTGCGTCGCCTTGTGTGAAGCCTACTACATATCTAATCTTCTGTGCCTCAGTCCAGTTTCTTGGTAAGACATTTTTAAATGCTCTTACGAATACGACTGGATGAGTTTTTCTGGATTCTGTGGAGAAAACTGGAAACTGTCTATGTTTCAACAGGCTCTCATCGACTAGAATCGTAGAGATGCAAAGCGACACGCCTACTGCCTGTTGCAGCACCGCGTTTGGCGAATATCCATTGTTTGCCTGCGCCGGTGCGTGCACATACGCCGGACTGGGCGCGTGATGTTCTGCGTTATTGACATCGTAATCTGGCACGGGTGAGTAAGTGTCACGCTGCCTGTTGCTTGACGTAGGCAAATCATTTGAAACATTTAGTCTACCCGCAATTTCCTTACGTATTCTGTCCTCGGCTACTTTGATTTCATTACCTAATTTTTCAAAAAGTTTTGTTTCCCGGTCAGTTATTGATTCATTTACATTAACGGTTTCTAAAGTTTCATTTATTTTGATAATGTCCGCCTTGATACGTCCAGTCTCCTGTTTCAGAAGACCGACTTCTCCGTTAACTTTATTAACTTGGTCAGGTATTTCTTCACATGCGGACTGTACTCTAGTTAAATTTAATTGAATAGCCTGTACGTTTTCATGTATTTCTTTTTGTACCGTTTGTGTTTGATTGTGTGTTTCTACGATTTCTGACAGTTCCTGTTCCTGTTTGTTTGTAAGATCTGACAATTTCTTTTCTAAATCATTTGCCAATAACTTGTATACACTGTTGACTGTTTTGATGACTTTGTCTTCGATCTTTTGATCGAGTTCATTGGTGAGTTTATTTAAGCGTTGATCAAAATGTTTGTGCATATTTTCAAATTGCGTGTTTACACTTGAAAACTGCTGTTGGAACCCAATTTCCATGTTTGTGTTTGTTGTGTTGTGACTGATCTTTAAATCAGATAATTGCTTGCTCACGTTTGACATCAGACTATATAATGTCTCAAGCGTAACTGACGGAGCTTGTGCGTTTGTATTTATGCCATTATTTGTAGCCATTGTTTCTCTACCACGATCTGATTGAATCGAAACCGGGCTAGGTTCACTGATTTCACGCGAAATAGTTTCATCTGATCTGGTAATCGATGCTTCATCGACTGTGTACAAGGTTTCATTTGCAAGTGGTTCTTTATTGTTAATCCCTGTCGAGGGCAATTGAACTGTATTTACTTCTACATTATGTTGTGCTGAAAAACTAATTGGGTCATCATTTACGTCACTATTGTCAGAATCGGTGACGCGTCCATGAACATTTGTCAAATTAAAGTTCTCCGATTCCATTGTGGAGATATTATTTTTATCTGTACTTTACTGTTAATCTAAATCTTTAAATTCTCTCGCAATTGAATTAATAAAAATATCTCGCGATTGTTATTTGTTGCGCGTCATAAATTTACAAGATGGCGCACTACGTCTTCTAATTCTGCGATTGTTGAACATAAAAAAGTAATTATCAAAGTGTAATTGTGTGTTGCCACAAACACTACCAGGATTTTAATATGGAAAGGAAAAGGTTCTGCTTTAAATGGAGCTAAGCCAAGGTGCAGCCGCTGCATGCGTTTGCGCTTTCCTACCTTAATTCCGTCTGAGGTGCGTCACTCACGATTACGTTAGGTTTGTAAATGCTTGTCCTTGTTCCTTCTGGTTATTGTGCCATCCGTTTATACAGTCAATATTGTTTCACCTTATTCGTCATTTTCCATGTGCGTCATGTAACAGAGAAACAGTAATTAGTACAAGTACATTTGTAGTACAACAATCAAGTACTTACTCTTTGTTCCACCAGCACTGTCCCTGTCAGCGGTCGCCAGTGTGGCGAAATAAATAAAAAAATTAAATTTATTGGCTTTTTTAAAAGAGGAAAAATTATGGATATGGAACTGTAACTTTAGAATTTTTGAAAGGCTTTTTTACGGATTGTATTGACCGGCTTGAATGCGGACAAATACAGTGCTGCGTGAAATATGCCTGTAATATAATTTACCATTCCGATTAATTACATTTTGAATTCTACGTCATTGTTGATTTAATGAGAGTTCTCACCTTAGACGTAGAATTAGTCCTTCCGCCACAATATTAATTCATTAGTCGCCATCGATGTTCTTCTCTTTGTTGACCGTGTGTGTCTTCCTGAGTCAGCATCGGTTCACTTCACGAAGACGGTGGAAATCAAGGAATACAATGCTACGTCGCTTTAAATAATTTTCGTAACACTTCGATACTTCTCACTATTTTTTATTCACCACACAATAAGACTTGCTGTGCTCGTCGCACAAACCATAATTACTAACTATATGGCTGCCTTTCCGCACAGTCCAAAAATCAAGTCCATCCTGCACAAGGCAACAATCGAAAGTGTCCCTTAGCTCCTTGGAGTATGAAACAAAAGAGAATCCAATGTGAACATTACAAAGATTATAATCTACATGCCTCTCAATTTAATCTTTGACGCAGCCTTTAAGGTGTTGTATGTCTCTGCGTCGGAATGTGTCATTACACGCTGCAATGTTCATGCGAGGCCATTATCATCATGAAGTTGTTTGCTGCGACAATGTAAAACAGTAACTTTACATAAAAGTGGTCTTTCTAAAATTAAAATATAATAAAATATTTTAGATTTCTGCATAATAATATAGAAACTGCAGTTTTTTATTCTGCGTGACTTTTTTTTGCTGTTAAATATATAGTGAAACCAGTGCAGTAAACAAATGAGAACGCTGGAAAGGGAATTAAAGTTTAGGAAAAAAAAACAGTTTTGAGGTATGCCGATGACATTGTAATTCTGTCAGTTACGGCAAAACACTTAGAAGATCAGTGGAATGAAGTAGTTGGTATCTCTTTGGACGCTTGTATTCCTTTTTAGATGATCCATTTTCTGCGTTTTCATGTTTCTTCCCTTCGCCAATTAAATTCAGTATTTCGTGTATTATTGAAGAGTATCTCCTAAACTTTGTCGGTAGGAGGCCACTCCTGGTACAAGACATACATTCGCTGACATCAGCGGTGTCTTATTAAATGGTTGAAATGGCTCTGAGCACTATGGGACTTAACAGCTGAGGTCATCAGTCCCCTAGAACTTACAACTACTTAAACCGAACTAACCTAAGGACATCACAAACATCCATGCCCGAGGCAGGATTCGAACCTGCGACCGTAGCGGTCGCGCGGTTCAAGACGGTAGTGCCTAGAACCGCTCGGCCACCCCGGCCGGCTCCTGTCTTATTAAAGCTTACGCAGTTATATTCATGGTCACCCCTTCCTTTCACATTCCCTTCCCCTCCCCTCCCATTCTCCACTTTGCTCTCGGCCAATATGGATCGTCTGTGCTCCGTAGTGAGAGGTTGCCTATGAACGGCCATCAGCAGGGACTGGCCACTGCCTCCAACCGGCATTAAGAAGCAGGATACTGTCAGTAAGTACTTTTCATCAGTTATTAATAATGTTATTATTACTACACTCAACTAAAATTGTGTTTTGTTATTTATTGCAGCGCTATGCGCTCCTGATGAGGTACTTCCATATTTGCAAGACATGCTGTCATTCGACTGTTTTGAACCACCGCCACATCCGCAGTAGTCGGACCTTCCGCGGCTCTCCGAACCTCAGTTACGCGCCAGATCAATACTGCTAATCGCCAATACATGTTAGTGTGTAGTATTCGTGGTGCAAGTGGACGGTCTGTGTGAACGAAGAGAAGATGGTGACGACAAAGTACGAATCATCTCATACACAAAGGGTTTGAATACTGCAAAAGAGAAAAAAAATCAGGAAACTGTCAACAGCATCGATATACACTCCTGGAAATTGAAATAAGAACACCGTGAATTCATTGTCCCAGGAAGGGGAAACTTTATTGACAAATTCCTGGGGTCAGATACATCACATGATCACACTGACAGAACCACAGGCACATAGACACAGGCAACAGAGCTTGCACAATGTCGGCACTAGTACAGCGTATATCCACCTTTCGCAGCAATGCAGGCTGCTATTCTCCCATGGAGACGATCGTAGAGATGCTGGATGTAGTCCTGTGGAACGGCTTGCCATGCCATTTCCACCTGGCGCCTCAGTTGGACCAGCGTTCGTGCTGGACGTGCAGACCGCGTGAGACGACGCTTCATCCAGTCCCAAACATGCTCAATGGGGGACAGATCCGGAGATCTTCCTGGCCAGGGTAGTTGACTTACACCTTCTAGAGCACGTTGGGTGGCACGGGATACATGCGGACGTGCATTGTCCTGTTGGAACAGCAAGTTCCCTTGCCGGTCTAGGAATGGTAGAACGATGGGTTCGATGACGGTTTGGATGTACCGTGCACTATTCAGTGTCCCCTCGACGATCACCAGTGGTGTACGGCCAGTGTAGGAGATCGCTCCCCACACCATGATGCCGGGTGTTGGCCCTGTGTGCCTCGGTCGTATGCAGTCCTGATTGTGGCGCTCACCTGCACGGCGCCAAACACGCATACGACCATCATTGGCACCAAGGCAGAAGCGACTCTCATCGCTGAAGACGGCACGTCTCCATTCGTCCCTCCATTCACGCCTGTCGCGACACCACTGGAGGCGGGCTCCACGATGTTGGGGCGTGAGCGGAAGACGGCCTAACGGTGTGCGGGACCGTAGCCCAGCTTCATGGAGACGGTTGCGAATGGTCCTCGCCGATACCCCAGGAGCAACAGTGTCCCTAATTTGCTGGGAAGTGGCGGTGCGGTCCCCTACGGCACTGCGTAGGATCCTACGGTCTTGGCGTGCATCCGTGCGTCACTGCGGTCCGGTCCCAGGTCGACGGGCACGTGCACCTTCCGCCGACCACTGGCGACAACATCGATGTACTGTGGAGACCTCACGCCCCACGTGTTGAGCAATTCGGCGGTACGTCCACCCGGCCTCCCGCATGCCCACTATACGCCCTCGCTCAAAGTCCGTCAACTGCACATACGGTTCACGTCCACGCTGTCGCGGCATGCTACCAGTGTTAAAGACTGCGATGGAGCTCCGTATGCCACGGCAAACTGGCTGACACTGACGGCGGCGGTGCACAAATGCTGCGCAGCTAGCGCCATTCGACGGCCAACACCGCGGTTCCTGGTGTGTCCGCTGTGCCGTGCGTGTGATCATTGCTTGTACAGCCCTCTCGCAGTGTCCGGAGCAAGTATGGTGGGTCTGACACACCGGTGTCAATGTGTTCTTTTTTCCATTTCCAGGAGTGTACTTGAACAAATGGATAATACACATTGTGGTGTCTTACAGTACATTTATTCACTACCGCTTTCGACCATGGACCATCTTCATAGTGGAAAAACATTTACAACAACAACTTCAGTTGACATAAATGCCATTTAATCAGGACTGGATACGCCATTGCTGACTTGAAAAATATAAAGTTATGCCCAACGTCGTAATACGGCCTTAACCAAGCAGAAAACCACGATGAAAACATGAAAACCTGTAAGATCCGTAAGTGCACAGCACCATTGCTCACGAACAACAAGGAGCTACTGGTAGTGAATAAATGTATTGTAAGCCGGCCGGAGTGGCCGAGCGGTTCTAGGCGCTACAGTTGGAACCGCGCGACCGCTACGGTCGCAGGTTCGAATCCTGCCTCAGGCATGGATGTGTGTGATGTCCTTAGGTTAGTTAGGTTTAAGTAGTTCTAAGTTCTAGGGGACTGATGACCTCAGAAATTAAGTCCCATAGTGCTCAGAGCCATATTTGAAATGTATTGTAAGAAGTCACAGTGTGTATAATGTATTTTACCAATTTTCAATAGTGTATATCTACAGAGAAGCTGTGCTTCAATTAACTTCAGGGGGGACATGCATCTACATAGAACATTTGAATGTTGTGAAATGAAATGATCGTATGTCATTTATGGCCGTGAGTCCCCACCTGGGAAAGTTCAGTCGCTGAGTTGCAGCACCCAGTCCACTCACTAAGAAATTCTCCAACCCGACCAGGAATCGAACCCAGGCCCATTCAGTAGCAGTAAAACGCGCTAACCACTCAGTTAAGGAGGGGTACAGTGCATTTCTCATTGCTCTATACAGACTAAGCCGCTGGGGTCAATATGTCAGAGGCGTATACTTTGCAGAGTATTTATGCAACGACAGTGTAAATATAAGGCACTTAGTGTATAAATGGCTATATTCAAACAATGGCTTATAAACTATAAACTCAGCAAAAGGGGACTTTGCTGATGGTATACCTATGTATCTTGTGGCACCTATAGGTTTGAATGCTACACAGGTTGAATTGAAGGCATATACACTACTGGCCATTAAAATTGCTACACCACGAAGATGACGTGCTACAGACGAGACATTCAGACAGACAGGAAGAACATGCTGTGATATGCAAATGATTAGCTTTTCAGAGCATTCATACAAGGTTGGCGCCGGTGGCGACACCTACAACGTGCTGACATGAGGAAAGTTTCCAACCGATTTCTCATACACAAACAGCAGTTGACCGGCGTTGCCTGGTGAAACGTTGTTGTGAAGCCTCGTGTAAGGAGGAGAAATGCGCACCATCACGTTTCCGACTTTGATAAAGGTCGGACTGTAGCCTATCGCGATTGCGGTCTATCGTATCGCGACACTGCTGCTCGTGTTGGTCGAGATCCAATGACTGTTAGCAGAACATGGAATCGGTGGGTTCAGGAGGGTAATACGGAACGCCGTGCTGGATCCCAACGGCCTCGTATCATTACCAGTGGAGATGACAGGCATCTTATCCGCGTGGCCGTAACGGATCGTGCTGCCACGTCTCGATCCCTGAGTCAACAAATGGGGACGTTTGCAAGACAACAACCATCTGCAAGAACAGTTCGACGACGTTTGCAGCAGCATGGACTATCAGCTCGGAGACCATGGCTGCGGTTTCCCTTGACGCTGCATTTCAGACAGGAGCGCCTGCGATGGTGTACTCAACGACGAACCTGGGTGCACGAATGGCAAAACGTCACTTTTTTTTAGGATGAATCCAGGTTCTGCTTACAGCATCATGATGGTCGCATCCGAGTTTGGCGACATCGCGATGAACGCACACTGGAAGCGTGAATTCATGATCGCCATACTGGCGTATCACCCGGCGTGATGGTATGGGGTGACATTGGTTACACGTCTCGGTCACCTCTTGTTCGCATTGACGGCACTTTGAAAAGTGGACGTTACATTTGAGATGTGTTACGACCCGTGGCTTTGCCCTTCATTCGATCCCTGCGAAACAGCACATACTCCAGATCTCTCACCAACTGAAAACATCTGAAACTTCCTGGCAGATTAAAACTGTGTGCCCGACCGAGACTCGAACTCGGGACCTTTGCCTTTCGCGGGCAAGTGCTCTACCAACTGAGCTACCGAAGCACGACTCACGCCCGGTACTCACAGCTTTACTTCTGCCAGTACCTCGTCTCCTACCTTCCAAACTCCGCTGCAGAGTGAAAATCTCATTCTGAAAACATCTGATCAATGGTGGCCGAGCAACGGGCTCGTCACAATACGCCAGGCACTACTCTTGATGAACTGTGGTATCGTGTTGAAGCTGCATTGGCAGCTGTACCTGGACAGGCCATCCAAGCTGTGTTTGACTCAATGCTCAGGCGTATCAGGACCGTTATTACGACCAGAGGTGGTTGTTCTGGGTTCTGATTTCTCAGGATCTATGCACCCAAATTGCGTGAAAATGTAATCACATGTCAGTTCCAGTATAATATATTTGTCCAATGAATACCCGTTTATCATCTGCATTTCTTCTTGGTGTAGCAATTTTAATGGCCAGTAGTGTAGAAAGCAATTGTTGGCTAGATATTGCAGAACTCAAGGGCTGTAATGGTGTATAAGTCCAAATAAAAAAAAAAAGTATAAAAATGTTCTAATCGCCCCACCCCATCGTGTAATTAAAATGTTTTATAGCAACATCTTGCTAGAGAGAAACAACAATAGCAGAAGAAATGATTTAATGTGTAATGGAGCTGCTTCTATGCTGAGCGGCAAGGTCTGTGCACGCATCATGTGGAGTGTTAACTGTGGTGCTCCACCGTGAAGCGCTGCTGTTTGAGGGCTGGCAGGTAAGTCTTGCCCATGAGGCGAGAGGGAAGCTCCACATTGAGTCCGCACACCAACCTGAGGCTCAACTGGCCGACGATGTCATGGTGGCAGCCTCCACCAACGCGAACGCCGACAGAACTGTCACTGCCGCCGCAAGCGCAGCAGCTCCTGTAAACGCTGCAACCACCACACCACACGTGAGCCAGCGGGAACCACTCGAGTCAGACGAGGACGTAAACACAGATACATTCTGCCTTCTCAGCAGTCACCTCGAAGCACTTGGTCAGAAGCTACGATGAGAGCACACAGTTTCACTGGCAGCAGTCCGTACACACATAGGAATAAAGAATTAATCAAAAGAAGCAGTCAGTGTGGATTAGTGAGTAAGGTGTTTGTCGTACTTACCAAGCTGTGGTGACTACACACATCATTACTAATAAGACATTTGTTTATTCCTTTTTACAAATCTCACAGTGTAGTTTAATAGGAGGAGGGCCACCGATATGACACAGTGCATTCACAATATAGTGTTTACGGTAAGGTTCATACTTATATGAACCTTATGTCATTCTTAAACACTAGAGGCAGCCACTTAACCCTCCAGTGGGCGCGCCTATGTATAAAGTGCACCAACCACAAACAACACTGTCTTGTAACGTTCCATAGTTGTTTTACAATTGTGAGCCCATACCTATGCCTTCATTATTGCATAAGCTGTGACAGTACTAAGATGTGCTGCCATATGTCCATGCGTTCACCAGTAATATGAAATAAACAGTGACATAGGTGAGAAACAAATTACGATCTGAGCAAGAAAATGCCCCAGATTACGAGGTAGACGCACAATTCAAACTGAGGCAGTTGTCCATGAGATAACTAGCAATCACATAAGCTGTTAAACGCGATCTTATCCCACTGCACTGTTTAATGCTTCAAATGGGTATTTATTGTGGTATAACACTTGTACATGGCAACAGAGTGGTATAATGAAAGTGTATTTTATTATTATTTAAACAAACAGTGATTCAGCTTATACAGCGTAAGTTTGTTTTATCGTTGTTTAATTAAACTAAGGTTAAACCGCAGCCACATAAAGATAGTTGTTCTTTATTTTTGTACAAAGTACCCCGTGGACCCGCTCCTGTCATAGAAAAAGGGTAGTCTTGTTTAAGGGTTAAATCAGTGTGATATATCACATGAAAAGGTACAAGTCATCTAGGGAACATACAATAGGCAATAGCATTTAAACTATGATGTCTGGTAGTAAGTATCCTATAAATGTCTAAAAGCATTTTACACACGTTGCGAGATTTCAGCGACATGCACTTCTGATAAGCAATAACACAGCCCTCTTCTTCGAAACTGTAGTCCTCCAGCTGTGTTAACATCACATACACAGGGATAATTCAGGGGTGAACAGATTTCTTGAATACGTTAATGTCATCCAGTCACTATTTTCCCTAAAGAGCGATTTAATGCCTGTATTTAGAGAGCGAGCAGAGTTATCAGTGGTCATAAACTGCGTTATACCTTCACTGCCACCATACAAGTTTACAAGAGCTGTTACTTTGAATTTAGTGCCAATAATTATAACCTTCTTCATCTTTTTCCCATGAGTAACAATGATGCACTTACTATAGATCTCAAAGTATTTATTTGCTAATACCAAAGAACGCTATTTTTAAAACTTACATACACTGCTGCTAAAAAGCAAATTATGTACATTGGCACCTATCGATAAATAATTCACCTAGTTATGTGAGAACTCTCCTACGGTAATCATGTCAAGGTGTATAGCAAGACAGCTGCCATATAAATATTGCCAATGATGAATAATAAAGTAGCCAGAACAAATATAAACTGAAGTAATTATACTTTTTTTGCAGGTATGGCAAACTCAGCTCATTACTAGCCTTCCGAAGTGCAGGTAATGCTGTTTAATGTCAGAGTGCCTGTAAACATGTCTATGTGGGAATCATTTCAGATCATTAGCTCTATCCAGTGACACTATTAAAAAATTCTTGATATAGTGATGTGGACGTAATATTATTCCCGGATGAGTGATTTCATCTATGTGATACTTACTGCAATGCTGATTTGCGCTGCATTCCATGGAAACGCTCACTCTTCCTCAGTGATACTCTACTCGGGTACTTCGTGTGAACCGTTAAACTACTTAACGAGAGATTGTGTATGCATCTACAAGTGCACACGTCTAAAAATCTAATAAATGCAAGTTATGCACTGTATCATGCCCTAGATTCTCAGCAAGCCTCGCAATCATATGTTTATCGATTGTGAGAGAGATGGTGGATAAAAATCTTCAGCCATCAGAAGAAACCATCGTTCGTCTTTACGATTCATATTGTGCATCGATAAAAGTAGAAATGTGTGAATCAGCTGTTCTAGATGTAGGCATACAACTACAATCTTACTTAAGTATCTTTATATATCTTACTATGTATAAGAGTTCATAAAGAAGTAAACAAAACGTGCAGTGTGTGATTTTTGTAAAGCCCCAGTGTGCTAATTCAAGCACATGGTCGTCAGCATGAGCGAGTGGATGGAACAGCCTCATCAAGAGAGCCTTGCCGCAACTGACTGGTCCTACAATGATACCTTGAACTGGGAGGAGAAGAAGAGGAAGAATACTTCGCTATTTCTCAGTAATATACATGCTTGGATTTTTAGACCTTATGACTGTGGAAAAACTAAGTTTGAAACTTCCTGGCAAATTAAAACTGTGTGCCGGACCGAACCTCGAACTCGGGAACTTTACCTATCACGGGCAAGTGCTCTACCATCTGAGCTACCAAAGCACGACTCACGCCCCGTTCTCACAGCAGTAGTACTGCCAGTACCTCGTCTCCTACCTTCCAAACTTCACAGAAGCTCTCCTGCGAACATTACATAAGTAGCACTCCTGGAAGAAAGTATATTGCGAAGACATGGCTTAGCCACAGCCTGGGGGATGTTTCCAGAATGAGATTTTCACTCTGCAGCGGAGTGTGCGCTGATATGAAACTTCCTGGCAGATTAAAACTGTGTGCCGGACCGAGACTCCTCTGCAGAGTGAAAATCTCATTCTGGAAACATCCCCCAGGCTGTGGCTAAGCCATGTCTTCGCAATATACTTTCTTCCAGGAGTGCTAGTTATGCAAGGTTCGCAGGAGAGCTTCTGTGAAGATCGGAAGGTAGGAGACGAGGTACTGGCAGAACTAAAGCTGTGAGAACGGGGCGTGAGTCATGCTTGGGCATCTCAGGTGGTACAGCACTTGCCTGCAAAAGGCGAAGGTCCCGAGTTCAAGTCTAGGTCCGGCACACAGTTTTAATCTGCCAGGAAGTTTCATATCAGCGCACACTCTGTTGATGGAGTAGCTTACCAGACATTCAGTGAAAGAAGTGATATTCAACCACCTGACAAAGTAGAGCCAAACAGTTTATTCATATTTGATGATATTGTAGAGGGAAACCAGAATCAGATATGCAAGTATTTTTGTTATGGCCATCATGTGAAAGTTGAGGTTTTTTATTTGAGCCAGACATATTCCAGGGATCTAAAGCAGCTGATAAGGTATGATGCAAAACTTATTATCAATTTCAAACACGGCAATATACATTTAAAGCATATGTACCAAGTCCATGTAGGAAACGACATGACTTTCTAAGAGTTCGTTAGCATATGTGGGGCCTTCTGGAATCACAGGCAGTATAGCTTTCTCGTTATAGAAAAAAGCAGGAATCTGAATGACATTTGATATAGACGAAACTTGCAGGAGTTCCTACTTAGAATGGAGTGTACCAATATGCAAGTGTATCAGTGTAGTACAGCATCGCTCGTACCATGTTAGAACCTATCTTCATTCCCATATTTCTAAATACCTTTGGCTTTCCAACATTTCTCCTTTTCTTAAAAGCCTTCAGAGGATTTCTAATAACTTTACTTTTACTCATTATTATACTTCAACAAAACAGAGACTCAAGAAACAGAATTAATTACGAATATTTTCGAGATAACGACAGAGTAAATAAACATGAAACAATCGACAATCACACCAGCGATATATATTGAACCATCACAGGTTAGCCACAACACATACTTTATCTC
This sequence comes from Schistocerca nitens, assembly GCF_023898315.1. NCBI lineage: Eukaryota > Metazoa > Arthropoda > Insecta > Orthoptera > Acrididae > Schistocerca > Schistocerca nitens. Next base: position 939,222,522 of record NC_064616.1, on the reverse strand, counting down.
ACATCACTAAAATGTACCTGATGAACACGGACGTTAATAATAACACCATTTGACAGCAGTTTAACAGCGCCACAGTGGGTCACGCCCATGTAGAACACATTTCAAAAAAAAATTTAAAAATAGTTGTAGTCTTCGGAATTGAATAAATTATATATCTATTAAAAGGTAATCGTCTGCAGATTCAGAAAACGCAAAAAAGTAAAAATTGAACTTTTCATGATTTTGGGCCTTTCCGGAGCCCCTTAACTGACACAATACAAGTTGAGAATAAATAAGTTGATACAACGTTAGGTTTATTGAGTTCGCTATTCTCAAAAACTCTGAACCCAAGCAAGTATTCACTAGAAGAGATACAAATATACACTCCTGGAAATGGAAAAAAGAACACATTGACACCGGTGTGTCAGACCCACCATACTTGCTCCGGACACTGCGAGAGGGCTGTACAAGCAATGATCACACGCACGGCACAGCGGACACACCAGGAACCGCGGTGTTGGCCGTCGAATGGCGCTAGCTGCGTAGCATTTGTGCACCGCCGCCGTCAGTGTCAGCCAGTTTGCCGTGGCATACGGAGCTCCATCGCAGTCTTTAACACTGGTAGCATGCCGCGACAGCGTGGACGTGAACCGTATGTGCAGTTGACGGACTTTGAGCGAGGGCGTATAGTGGGCATGCGGGAGGCCGGGTGGACGTACCGCCGAATTGCTCAACACGTGGGGCGTGAGGTCTCCACAGTACATCGATGTTGTCGCCAGTGGTCGGCGGAAGGTGCACGTGCCCGTCGACCTGGGACCGGACCGCAGCGACGCACGGATGCACGCCAAGACCGTAGGATCCTACGCAGTGCCGTAGGGGACCGCACCGCCACTTCCCAGCAAATTAGGGACACTGTTGCTCCTGGGGTATCGGCGAGGACCATTCGCAACCGTCTCCATGAAGCTGGGCTACGGTCCAACACAGCGTTAGGCCGTCTTCCGCCCACGCCCCAACATCGTGCAGTCCGCCTCCAGTGGTGTCGCGACAGGCGTGAATGGAGGGACGAATGGAGACGTGCCGTCTTCAGCGATGAGAGTCGCTTCTGCCTTGGTGCCAATGATGGTCGTATGCGTGTTTGGCGCCGTGCAGGTGAGCGCCACAATCAGGACTGCATACGACCGAGGCACACAGGGCCAACACCCGGCATCATGGTGTGGGGAGCGATCTCCTACACTGGCCGTACACCACTGGTGATCGTCGAGGGGACACTGAATAGTGCACGGTACATCCAAACCGTCATCGAACCCATCGTTCTACCATTCCTAGACCGGCAAGGGAACTTGCTGTTCCAACAGGACAATGCACGTCCGCATGTATCCCGTGCCACCCAACGTGCTCTAGAAGGTGTAAGTCAACTACCCTGGCCAGCAAGATCTCCGGATCTGTCCCCCATTGAGCATGTTTGGGACTGGATGAAGCGTCGTCTCACGCGGTCTGCACGTCCAGCACGAACGCTGGTCCAACTGAGGCGCCAGGTGGAAATGGCATGGCAAGCCGATCCACAGGACTACATCCAGCATCTCTACGATCGTCTCCATGGGAGAATAGCAGCCTGCATTGCTGCGAAAGGTGGATATACACTGTACTAGTGCCGACATTGTGCATGCTCTGATGCCTGTGTCTATGTGCCTGTGGTTCTGTCAGTGTGATCATGTGATGTATCTGACCCCAGGAATGTGTCAATAAAGTTTCCCCTTCCTGGGACAATGAATTCACGGTGTTCTTATTTCAATTTCCAGGAGTGTATGTTGAAATATTACATATGAGTAGTGCACATAGGTGAAAAACGCCCCAGATCGACGAATAAGAATGTTGAATGCAATAAATACGGGAATATTATTGAAACTCATTCAATCACTGAAAATTTATCAGGCAAAGGTACTGAAATTCAGAATCAAAGGCTCTATCCCTGGAGAGTATTCAGGATGTTTAAAAAAATCTTTTAACAAACTTCTAAAACTTGTGGAGGGAAGTAAGCATATAATACTATGAACTGGAGCCGATGACCGGAAATGCACAGTTTCTGTGCCACAAGTAACTGAAATCATGTTGGTAACTGATTAGGTATGACCCAGTACATCACTTGTTTTACAAGTCCTCTCATTAATAGCCAAAGAAGTTGCTCGTGTACTCGTTGACAGGTCCTCTTCAAGATGATGCAGTACAGCCTCCTTGGGGCACCACAGTCAAGCCTGCTGTCAGTGAAGGTACCCTTTCTCGAAGCCGTTGCGTAATGGTGGCGAAGAGGATATGATGTGGAGTCGGACACTGTGGAGAATAAGCTCTTCCGTTACTATGAGCTTCGACATTCAGAAGGATCATGTCGTTGTATTGTGCAAACGTCTACGCAACCACGTTGCTCTAACACTCACAGACACGTGAGTGAGGCTCGAACAAGGTCAGAGAAGTAGGACAGATGTCAAATTACATCAGCCTTCGACATAACCACCCCCACATGAATACCCTGCTGAATACTTACCTAGCGAACATGTAGTACAGAAACAGGACGTTTCCTGACATGGGCTCCTGTTTAAAATATTATGTACTCACTCCACTCTACAAGTCCTAGAAGTCCATAATGAGAATTTCTGAATGTCCTATGTACTACAGTGTCCTGAAGGAAACCATAGAAGGACTATGACTACTCGTGGCATCACCTGTTGCAAGGAATACAGCTCTCACAAATTAAATCATATCAAGAATTTCAAAGCTTTGGGAATGAAGTACCATCGACTAATTATGGAGACAGTTGTTCATTAGCTCCACAAACCTGCATGCAGAACATTCTTGCATAGGTGTGACATAATACAATGTTTGAATGATTAATGGCAGGCCAGTCACGTAGGTATAAAGCAATATACATGAACTAATAAAGGTTTCAAATTTATTTTAATGGCCTGTGAAGGCCAAGACAGGAAAGGAATTTGTGCAGGTGTTGGAACAGTAGTTCCAGATGGCAATGATTTGTTGTCCTGACAATCTTCAAACCGATCATTGTGGCCAATTTTTCGATAAATGGCCGGCCGCGGTGGTCTCGCGGTTCTAGGCGCGCAGTCCGGAACCGTGCGACTGATACGGTCGCAGGTTCGAATCCTGCCTCGGGCATGGATGTGTGTGATGTCCTTAGGTTAGTTAGGTTTAAGAAGTTCTAAGTTCTAGGGGACTAATGACCACAGCAAAAATGGTTCAAATGGCTCTGAGCACTATGGGACTCAACTGCTGTGGTCATAAGTCCCCTAGAACTTAGAACTACTTAAACCTAACTAACCTAAGGACAGCACACAACACCCAGTCATCACGAGGCAGAGAAAATCCCTGACCCCGCCGGGAATCGAACCCGGGAACCCGGGCGTGGGAAGCGAGAACGCTACCGCACGACCACGAGATGCGAATGACCACAGCAGTTGAGTCCCATAGTGCTCAGAGCCATTTGAACCATTTTTTTCGATAAATATTTCAAGTTGGTAATGGGATGACATGGAATAAACCACTACTCAACATTCGCCCATAGGAATCCAAGTGTTGTGGAATGTTCAGTAGGACGATAAAAAACCATATGTGGTTGTGATTTAATCTTTGAGGATCACACAAATGGCTAGACATTCCCCCACAAACTATTGCAGAGTATAATCGAACCAAAGATCATACTGTTCAAATGAGTCCAGTTAATGTTCATGATGATGAGTTTCTAAGTACGGTATACAATTGCTTTAAGATGGTGGATCCATACAAGCAGAAATTCAGTGTATGTGATTTGGTACATATTTCGAAATAAGAAGCTGGGTTTGAGAAGTATTACCTGCTGACTGTTCCATGGAGATATTTACAGGTCCCAAAGTGCGGTGCACAAACCCAAGAACTTAAATCTTGAAAGGAAAGGTAAAGAATCTGCTGGACTTTTTTACACATAGAAGTTACAGAAAAGCTCTGAACTGGAAGTGTTTCTCGTAGAGCATGTCATAAAAATTCAAGGAAAACGGCCTTAGGAAAGTCAAAGCACAATGGTTGGGTGAACATTCACGATCTGATGTATAAACAGGATATGTAAACCTCGAACCATGGAGCAGCATCACATGAGTGCTAAGAATCTCATCACCAGAGGTGGTGTCTGTATACTTGGTGAGTTGCTAGTTGTATTGGATATCCTATGTTGCAACTTCTCTGGACCTGGAACAAAGCCGAAAAACTGCCTGGCTCATAGTGACACAGGGATTATTGTACAAGAGGAAGCCTGGAAGTAGCACAATTTAGGATATTCTACAGATCAGGTTTCAGCAGAATATCATGTTTCATGCCAAATTTTAGCAGTTAATAGTAAGCAAATAGATTAAAGAAAGGACAAAAGGATAGGACAACATATTGCAGCAATCACAGTTGATGAAACAACGTGTGCCAAGCCTAAACTTGGCGCTGGAATAAATATCCAACAACTTATGAATGTAGCTCATCGTACACTAAAGAAGCATCACAAAAAATCATGGTATAATCAAAAGATTGCTTCCTGTTTGTGGTAAAAGCAGCTAAAATCATTTTGAAGCGGAATGTAGTAGGAAGAAGGCGTGTTAAAGCGCTTATGGCTGTGCCAGTACCAAAGACAGGTGGTAGACTCATCCCATTTTAAATTTCTGCACGCACAGGGCTATTAGTTATCGGTTCTTCTACCAGAGGAGTGTCTGCCACATTCGGAAAAGTGAAGAATGCACAAAATGCAGAGGAGCAACTGCAGGAGGCTAAAAGGCATTATATTATGATGGAGGTCATCACTATAGGCAAAGGACTGTATTTAAAACTGCAAATAAAAGGTTTTGGGCTGTTCACAGAAAAAAGAAACTCAGAGCAATACTTCCGGACAGACCACATACAAAAATAGATCTGTTTAAATTCGTCAGAAAATCCGAAGATTTCATGGGGTGTTTATGCAGAGGACATAACCAAATATGATGTGGAAATCCAAGGAATGCGGGATTCTCGGTTACGATTCTGCTGGAGGATATGTGAGTAGCTGGATTGCGTATGTTAAAAGATATGGAACGCCATCTACTGATTTCCCTTGCAAGGTGATTTATGCCCGTCTGAAGAATTTTGCCAATACTTTACCAATAAGAACAAGGTGATCCACTATTTTCGACTCTACCAAGACTTTGTTTCATATCTCTCTCGACATTTCTGCCCAATGCTCCTCCTGACAAATTCACAAATACGAGCAGCATTTGCATCGTTGTATCAGTTGAGGCATAGATACTGTGACATGACAGTCACTTGTTGTCATTTGGAGGGAAAGGTTTGATCGCTGGACGCGTTTAAAGGGCGTGCGCACGGCTGCAGGCGAGGCCGGCGGAGGAAGGCGACGGCGAGCGAGTGGTCAGCGCCAGATTGCTCCACGTGGGCCTATCAGTTTCAAACGGCTGGCGGTTCCGTGACATGATGAGGGTTTACCCCGTTCCAGCACACGACTTTAAGACAGTGCTTTATCCACGTTCACTTTGATTACACGAAAACACAAATTAGTACAGCAAAGTACGATAAAGCAAATGAAACAGCAGTTGAGATGAATCAGCCAAGAAGCTGATACAATTGATACAAATTTTACATCAAAATATATTAAATAAACAGATCTGCAAAATGTGTAATTTACTGAATAATTTATAACTTTTGAACCTGTGAAATTACAGACTAGAGCGAGTGCTCATTTTAAAGGTTTCGTCGAAGCAAAACGACTGAGATAGTTGTATAATTTGCAACATTAATATTACACTGGTAAAACACCAGCTTTATTAATTTATTGCAAACAATTAGTTAAAGCAAATAATACAAGACAGATACACGAACAGCAAGGCAGCGTATGATAGCTGATGTTGTTATACACATTTCAACATGATTAGTTTGTGATATTTGTAAGTATAATGATACGCTGCCTTTGTTTATTAATAATTTTTGCACTGCTTTCCCCATATTTGTTTAACCTTCGTATATACGTGATTTCTCACCAGCACATCAGAAAGAGCGCCTCAAATCCAATTTATTGGTACGAATGGAGTAAAACTGTTTTCGCACTCTGCAAAGATAATTACAGAACATTGAAACATAAATTCTGGGCAAACTACTGCAGCCACAAATTTGTGTAATATACGTTTCTTGATGAGAATTTGAGCGTGCATGTAACGGTTGAAACATAATTCAGATTACTCTTGTATGCAGAAAGTTATGCAAGGAAGTGGTGCCGGCCGAAGTGCCCGAGCGGTTCTAGGCGCTACAGTCTGGAACCGCGCGACCGCTACGGTCGCAGGTTCGAATCTTGCCTTGGGCATGGATGTTTGTGATGTCCTTAGGTCAGTTAGGTTTAAGTAGTTCTAAGTTCTAGGGGACTGATGGCCTCAGAAGTTAAGTCCCATAGTGCTCAGAGCCATTTGATGTAGCTTGGGGAATTTAGGATCGAGCGTATTTGAGCGGAGGTGACACAAAGCTCCTGAAGCGAGTTCTGCGCGCCTTTGCCGATGACGGACCTATGTCACTCGACGAGACACTTTGGTGATAGTTTGCGGTTCCAGAAGTGTTGAACGTAGCCGAATTTCGAGTGTCTGCGCAAACGGAAAGAAATTTTTAGCCAAGAATACCGACTTATGATATTTTCGGTGCAGAACACAGTGGGGACTTGTGTTTTTCACACGTTGTGTCTTTTGGTGATTGTTTTTGTAAACAGACGGGACTTTGCTGCAACATCGTAGCTGTGGGACTCTGTTTCTATTCCAGTGCCGCCACACTTAGCCGCTGAAGCGCTACTCTCAGACTCTGTTTACTTTTGAGCATTCCGAACTGTGTTTTGGAATACCAGTGGGACTAAGTTTCTAGATTGGACTCTAATTATTTTCACCAGGTTTAGGTGACTGATTCTGAAACAGTGGCACTGGACTTAAACTGTGTTTAAACGAGTCGGGACGTTGAATATTTCGTGGCATCCGACACAGGAATTCGCGCTGGTGTCGAGAGTACATTAGATCATAGGGATTTGGCCGTGTTTTAGCGAACTGATTGATTTGCTGAAAATTAATCGGTGTTCTTCATCATTCAGCAACTTTTATTAAAATTTGTAGCGTGTTCAGCATCGCTATTGAGGGCATGAACAATAATTAAAACGGCAGGTAACTGTTTGGAATATACCATCAGTGAACTGTCTTTAGTATCACCGAAATGAACAATAAACTATGTATAGGAAGTGATAAAGTTATGGAAATACCACCTGGCTCATATGATACTGACGATTTGAATGTGAATATAAAACGATATGTACAAGGCTTTGAGTTATGTGCAGGCGTTAATGCGTTACATTAATGGAGTAGACACTTGACTTTAGCCTTGGATGTTCAATAGGGTTACTAGTCAGTTTCTAAGGGCACCAAATGTTGGAGAATAATATGATTAAATTTATGAGTCAAATCAGCAATTGATCATTCTACCGGATAGCACGATCCATGTCAAGTAAAATATAGCGACAAATTCTTACTTTGACGATAGATTAATGAATGTAATATTACGACCCTTTCCTACAGTAGGTACAGGTTATAAAATTGTTGAGGTGTTCAGGAATCCTGAACATCTCCTGGTGACTGTTAAGACATTGGAACATAGCCAGTTGGATATTGTAGATCAGAACAGGGGTCTAGTCGATTTTCGTGGTTGGGAATCTTAGTATGACTACACTCGAAGTGGCATAAATATTAAGTATAAAAACGATGCACACACCTATCAAAACACCATTTTGTCAGAGCACCATTTTTTGCCATAAGCGAAATGCTGTAACATATGAGAATTAGGACTTCCTTAAATCGATGTGACTAAAATCTTGCAATGTTGTCATTTGATGCGATAATTCCAATGCAGTACGAAGATCGGACCATTCATCAGGAGTATTAATCCAACAAATCTTAGGCCTTGGTGACTTTCAATACTAATGATGAGTTAAGCATTCTCATTCATCATCAAAATGATTTAACACTTACAAGCAAGAATTTCCTATATTTGGAAGCAATATTGATGAAGACGAATGATGGAAGCTCTCCATCAGTAGCAACATCTTAATTTACACGTATATATTCGTCTTTCTGTTTTAAGAAATAAGATATGATCTTAATGGTATCGAGCTCGACTGCACAAGAAATGTTGGCATCACATCAGCCCTCAAAATATACGTCTCCGCATTAACTTCAGACCTGAATGCATTAAAAAATGCAAGCTGGTTCATAGGTGGATCGATAAATGACCACTTTAGTGCCTGTATCCCACTCAAAATGTTAAGGGGGTTCTTTGAGGATAGGAAATGCGTCATTATGTATGTCAAACAGAAACTGATTCTTGTACAAAATACTATGGGTAATAGCTCATTAATAATAACTGGAAGAGTGCTAGAAAGTGAGAATAAAATTGTATCACATTAAATGGTGTGGAAAGTGCTTCATATATCTATGTCAGAGTTTCCAGAATGAGATTTTCACCCTGCAGCGGAGTGTGCGCTGATATGAAACTTCCTGACAGATTAAAACTGTGTGCCCGACCGAGACTCGAACTCGGGACGTTTGCCTTTCGCGGGCAAGTGCTCTACCATCTGAGCTACCGAAGCACGACTCACGCCCGGTACTCACAGCTTTACTTCTGCCAGGCAAAGGTCCCGAGTTCGAGTCTCTGTCGGGCACACAGTTTTAATCTGTCAGGAAGTTTCATATTAGCGCACACTCCGCTGCAGAGTGAAAATCTCATTCTGGAAACGTCCCCCAGGCTGTGGCTAAGCCACGTCTCCGCTATATCCTTTCTTTCAGGAGTGCTAGTTCTGCAAGGTTCGCAGGAGAGCTTCTGTAAAGTTTGGGAGGTAGGAGACGAGATACTGGCAGAAGTAAAGCTGTGAGTACCGGGCGTGAGTCGTGCTTCGGTAGCTCAGATGGTAGAGCACTTGCCCGCGAAAGGCAAAGGTCCCGAGTTCGAGTCTCGGTCGGGCACACAGTTTTAATCTGTCAGGAAGTTTTATGTCAGAGTACCTAAACTGATTGTGGTACAAAGTACTATGGGTAATAGCTCACTAATAATAACTGGAAGACTACAAGAAAGTGAGAATAGAATTGTGTTTCATTAACTGGTGTGGAAAGTGCTTCATATATCTATATCAGAGTACCTAAAATTTTTACATATGTTGAATGCAGCTGCTCAAATGCCATTAAGTTTCTATTCATAGGGACTTTACGAGTATCCAGTCCTTCCAAAGAGACCCAAAGAAAGGTTGATGATTAAGACATCAATTCAACCAGAAACGCATCGATTTATTTTTCTCGTACTGTAACTAGACCGTAGGGGGAATCTGAAAAACGGATTCGAGTATATCTAACAAGCGTGAATTAACCAATGCTGGAGAGTACATAAATTCCGAATTTTCTCCGTGTGGTAACTTACAGCTTGACTGGGGCAATTGTAATGCCAGTAATGTAATGCATGACAGGTATGCAAAGTTTCACTCTCCTTACCACAGCGATGAAGGATTTGGATTCATTCTCAGTCTCCAGAAGTTTAAAGACTTAGCATCCACAGTGGTGATAGCCTCATCAAAGCAAAACAGGCAGCGAGAACTGGAACTGGAGACATATGTCTTCAATTTGAACCACCACAAAACTTCACTCCATGCACAGTAGCATATGCATTATTATTACATGACTGTCTCATACACCACTCGCCACGCATAGGAATCACCCAATTTGTACCATATCTGTAGATGTATTGTACCACATGCATGATAGTTCACAAAGACATCTCAAAGTGCAAACATCATCGCTGATATAGAGGGGTATTGCGACAAGTGTGGACAGTTTGTGTTTAAGGTCATTATATTCATTGCATTCTCCAATACCAAGTCAGTATTAACGAAGCATTCTGGAAATATTTGAGTCACAAAAACCATTTAGTGCAGTAGACTGTATTAAGACTCGTCTAACTGCTGTATGGTTCACCCACTTTCACTGTGGGAAGTGCTGTTGTGCTGAAGGAATTCGTATGTAGGTAATCTGAATACTAAGTATGAACAGGATAATGATCCACTGTCGACGGTTTGATGACGTAGCTATGGCTATTTTGTGTGGGTTAAGCAAACATGGGGTAGTTAACAATCTTGCTTCTTCCTTTGTACGAGTATTTGAACCTTCTGGAGATGGGGTTGCAACACTGTGAGCAGACATGACAATGATGCATTCACTGACACCTTGCACAAGCCTTGGACTTGACGTTGACGGATTCGCCAGAAGCGGGTCCACCGATGATGGGGCATCTAACCTAGCCTGGTCCAACACCCTAGACCATACCGATATCGACGTCTGTACCTAGCACCAGCAGTTCCACAGCCTGTCCTTTTAAGGATAATCGGGTAAATAATGCAGCTGCATTGGACTACTGCGTGTTTGCCAGCACTTTTGAGGACAGAACTTTACTAGCATGCAGTGACAATACTAATGCTGGCTACCGAGATACTGCCACTTACCTCAGTGCCTGTCAAATCGTTTTGGATAGGGAGCTCCTTGAAATCGTCAACTGCCAGCGGTATCCTGTCAACAGGTGCAAAGCAGTTCTGTACTTTGAACTCATGCACCCGCAAGGGATGGGAGTGTTGGTGAAGTGAAAAGCATACTCCAGTTCTTTTTTTTTTTTGGGTGGGGAGAGGGGAGATGATCTGCGATTCAATTGCAGAATGGTTCGGAACTTCTACCAAGAGTGTCATACAGGGTCATTTTTCCAAAATGAAGGAAAGAGGGTCAGGTAAGGCATTACTATCGCCAAAACGCATGAGAATGATGCACTAAATGAGTTGGCAGTTGACTGACATATTTATGGTCTGAAACTGGATGGAGAAATGTAGATTCCAAGTAGAGATCGTTGTCTTCTAAAATGCAAGTTCCGTACCGCAGCTGATGAAGCATCCAACTTGAAATACTCACTGCCATGACAGATACCTGCCTCTTTCCATAATATTAGTGGGCATGAGCAGGTGGGTGATTTCAGCTTGAAAGATGATAAGGTTAGTGTCATACCAAAAACTGTAGAAAACTACATTAATTATCCAAGCGAACAACACCAATAATAACACTCCACTTCGTTGAGTCATTACATTCCATCCGTATCTCTCTTCACGAACAGGCTGAGACAATGCGTCAGGATGATATACACTCCTGGAAATTGAAATAAGAACACCGTGAATTCATTGTCCTAGGAAGGGGAAACTTTATTGACACATTCCTGGGGTCAGATACATCACATGATCACACTGACAGAACCACAGGCACATAGACACAGGCAACAGAGCATGCACAATGTCGGCACTAGTATAGTGTATATCCACCTTTCGCAGCAATGCAGGCTGCTATTCTCCCATGGACACGATCGTAGAGATGCTGGATGTAGTCCTGTGGAACGGCTTGCCATGCCATTTCCACCTGGCGCCTCAGTTGGACCAGCGTTCCTGCTGGACGTGCAGACCGCGTGAGACGACGCTTCATCCAGTCCCAAACATGCTCAATGGGGGACAGATCCGGAGATCTTGCTGGCCAGGGTAGTTGACTTACACCTTCTAGAGCACGTTGGGTGGCACGGGATACATGCGGACGTGCATTGTCCTGTTGGAACAGCAAGTTCCCTTGCCGGTCTAGGAATGGTAGAACGATGGGTTCGATGACGGTTTGGATGTACCGTGCACTATTCAGTGTCCCCTCGACGATCACCAGTGGTGTACGGCCAGTGTAGGAGATCGCTCCCCACACCATGATGCCGGGTGTTGGCCCTGTGTGCCTCGGTCGTATGCAGTCCTGATTGTGGCGCTCACCTGCACGGCGCCAAACACGCATACGACCATCATTGGCACCAAGGCAGAAGCGACTCTCATCGCTGAAGACGACACGTCTCCATTCGTCCCTCCATTCACGCCTGTCGCGACACCACTGGAGGCGGGCTGCACGATGTTGGGGCGTGAGCGGAAGACGGCCTAACGGTGTGCGGGACCGTAGCCCAGCTTCATGGAGACGGTTTCGAATGGTCCTCGCCGATACCCCAGGAGCAACAGTGTCCCTAATTTGCTGGGCAGTGGCGGTGCGGTCCCCTACGGCACTGCGTAGAATCCTACGGTCTTGGCGTGCATCCGTGCGTCGCTGCGGTCCGGTCCCAGGTCGACGGGCACGTGCACCTTCCGCCGACCACTGGCGACAACATCGATGTACTGTGGAGACCTCACGCCCTACGTGTTGAGCAATTCGGCGGTACGTCCACCCGGCCTCCCGCATGCCCACTATACGCCCTCGCTCAAAGTCCGTCAACTGCACATACGGTTCACTTCCACGCTGTCGCGGCATGCTACCAGTGTTAAAGACTGCGATGGAGCTCCGTATGCCACGGCAAACTGGCTGACACTGACGGCGGCGGTGCACAAATGCTGCGGAGCTAGCGCCATTCGACGGCCAACACCGCGGTTCCTGGTGTGTCCGCTGTGCCGTGCGTGTGATCATTGCTTGTCCAGCCCTCTCGCAGTGTCCGGAGCAAGTATGGTGGGTCTGACACACCGGTGTCAATGTGTTCTTTTTTCCATTTCCAGGAGTGTACATACTGTGGTGTCACCGCCACACACCACACTTGCTAGGTGGTAGCTTTAAATCGGCCGCGGTCCATTAGTACATGTCGGACCCGCGTGTCGCCACTGTCAGTGATCGCATACCGAGCGCCACCACACGGCAGGTCTCGGGAGACTTACTAGCACTCGCCCAGTTGTACGGACGACTTTGCTAGCGACTACACTGACGAAGCCGCGCTCCTTTGCCGAGCAGATAGTTAGAATAGCCTTCAGCTAAGTCCATGGCTACGACCTAGCAAGGCGCCATTAGCCTTACATAGCAATTGATACTTATCGTATAAAGCATGTCTCATCAAGAACGATGTATACAACAAGGATGGATTAAAGTTAAGTATTCCAAAAGCTACGTACTTTCTTTATAGCATTCATTACGTATCCTGTTTCAGACCTCACGCCATCCTTCGTGTGTTTATAGCGTGCATTGTGGTCCCCTCAAATCACACTGTGTCGGCACTTCTGTCGACACATCATATACCATCAGAGGTGTATATCCTTACGATGCATAGTTTCAGCCTGTGACGGAGAAGACATATAATTACTCTGAAAGAAACTGGTAGAGGCATGCGTATTCATACACAGAGATATGTAATGAGGCAGAATACGGCGCTGCGGTCGGCAACGCCTATATAAGACAACAAGTGTCTGGCGCAGTTGTTAGATCGGTTACTGTTGCTACAATTGCAGGTTATCAAGATTTAAGTTAGTCTGAGCGTGTTTTTATAGTCGGCGCACGATCGATAGGACACAGCGTCTCCGAGGTAGCGATGAAGTGCGTATTTTTCCGTACGACCATTTCACCAATGTACCGTGAACATCAGGAATCCGGTAAAACATCGAATCTCCGGCATCACTGCGGGCGGAAAAAGATACTGCAAGAACGGGATCAACGACGTCTGAAGAAAATCGTTCAACGTGACAGAAGTGTAACTCTTCCGCAGATTGCTGAAGATTTCAGTGCTGGGCCATCAACAAGCGTCTCCGGGTGAACAATTCAACGAAATATCATCTGTATAGGCTTTCGGACCCGAAGGCCCACTCGTGTACCCTTGATGACTGCACGACACAAAGCTTTACACCTCGCCAGGGCCCGACAGTAGCGACATTGTACCGTTGATGACTGGAAACATGTTGCCTGGTCAGGCGAGTCTCGTTTCAAATTGTATCGAGCGGATGGACGTGTACGGGTATGGAGACAACCTCATGAATCCATGGACGCTGCATGTCGGAAGGGGACTGTTCAAGTGGTAGAAGCTCTGTAATGGTGTGGGGCGTGTGCAGTTGGAGTGATGTGGTACCCCTGATGCGTCTAGATACGTTTCTGACAGGTGACAGGTCGGTAGGCATCCTGTCTGATCACTTGCATCCATTCATGCCCATTGTGCATTCCGACGGACTTGGTCAATTACAGTAGGACAATGCGATACCCCACACATCCATAATTTCCACAGAGTGGCTCCAGAAACACTCTTCTGAGTTTAAGCACATCCGCTGACCACCAAACTCGCCAGACATGAACGTTATTGAACATATCTGAGATACCTTGCAACGTGCTGTTCAGAAGAGGCCTCCACCCTTCGTACTCTTACGGATTTATGAACAGCCCTGAAGGATTCATGGTGTCAGTTCCCTCCAACATTACTTCAGACATTAGTCGAGTCCAGGTCACGTCGTTTTGCGGCACTTCTGCGTGTTCGCGATGGTACTACACGATATTAGGCTGTGTACCACTTGCTTTGGCTCTTCGGTGTATATTCATCACTATACTCAGAGGCACAAAATAACTGATCACGGTCGAAGTAGAGAGGATCTAAAATGTAGACTGGCAATGGCAAGGGAAGCGTTTCTGAAGAAGGGAAATTTGTTAACGTCGAGTATAGATTTAAGTGTCAGGAAGTCGTTTCTGAAAGTATTTGTATGAAGTGTAGCCATGTATGGAAGTGAAACATGGACAAAAATAGTTTGGACAAGAAGAGAATAGAAGCTTTCGACATGTGGTGCTACAGAAGAACGTTGAAGATTAGGTGAGTAGATCACGTAGCTAATGAGGAGGTATTGAATAGGATTGGGGAGAAGAGAAGTTTGTGGCACAACTTGACTAGAAGAGGGGATCGGCTGGTAGAACATGTCCTGAGGCATCAAGGGATCACAAGTTTAGCATTGGAGGGCAGCTTGGAGGGTAAAAATCGTAGAGGGAGACCAAGAGATGAATACACTAAGCAGATTCAGAAGGATGTAGGTTGCAGTAGGTACTGGGAGATGAAGGAGCTTGCACAGTATAGATTAGCATGGAGAGCGGCATCAAACCAGTCTCAGGACTGAAGACCACAACATCAACAACTCAGAGGCAGTACTGGAGTGGAGTCCGAGAGAGCACCGGAGGGCTAGAGGAAGACCACCAGACAGATGGGACAAAGACATCAAGAAGATCGCTGGTAACACCTGGCAGAGAACTGCGCAACACCGTCCCACTTGTAGGAGACTGCTAAAAGCCTACCTGAATCCAAGAAGAGGCCACATCATTTAATGATTGAACTGGCTGATGATGATGATGATGATGATGACTCAGAGGCAGTGCCATAATGGAGGAGGAGTATTGAAATGTATTGAATGTTTGGTAGGAGTACAACATCCTTGATTTAGGAGCATATACTTCATTACGCATGGACACTGGTGTGCACATCCGCTCAGATATTTTTGCGAAACCCCAGAGTGTATGTGTAGTCACATGCACTCAGATGTTCTTATCCCGAGCGCATCAATCTGTTGACCATTGTTAATGTATTGCACTTCTTCGAATGTGGAATCTGTGGGGGACGTCGCCCGTGTGTGCTCAGATACTCCAGTGTGAACAATCCACGAATACGTAAGAAGAGGTACAGGCCATCTGACGATTTTAGTTACATCCTTTGCTTAAATTTAAACAGTCTCTATAGGTACACCACACAACAATCTCTGCCGTTTCGTGGGTTCAAATAGATGCCCAAAGAGCCCTGCGGTGTGGCCGTTTGGTTCGAGGCGTCCTGTCCCGGATTGCTCGGCCCCTCCCGCCGGAGGTTCGAGTTCTCCCTCGGGCATGGGTGTGTTTGTTTGTGGTTCTTATCATAGGTTATTTTAAGTAGTGTGTAAGTCTAGGTATCGATGACCTGCCCGCCGGTGTAGCCGTGCGGTTATGGGCACTTCAGTCTGGAACCGCGTGACCGCTACGGTCGCAGGTTCGAATCCTGCCTCGGGCATGGATGTGTGTGATGTCTTTAGGTTAGTTAGGTTTAAGTAGTTCTAAGTTCTAGGGGACTGATGACCACAGATGTTAAGTCCCATAGTGCTCAGTGCCATTTTGATGACCTAAGCAGTTTGGTCCCTTAGGAAAAAAAAAGTTGTCCAAAGAGGAAATCGTCAGAGTGGAGAAAAAGATCCAACATGTGGCTGTCGATTCTGTAGAAGGTTGTGTTTTGTAGGCAGACATGGCATATTTTGCCCATTTGCATGATATGCACAGCGACTTGCCGCTCTGTCCGCAGCGCCTAGTTTCGCGTAATTGTTCCGTCTCTAAGCTGTTGACAGTGCTGGGGAAAAGTCAGATATATATTCTGCACTATAGATATTCTTGCAACGACCCATTTTGGGAATGAATCTTCTTAGAATAACCTGCAGCATCTTTTTCAACCACCGACGCTGGGTGAAGGAAGTAAGGATCGGCTATTTATGGAAGGAATCCTAGATGAAGCAGGCATCTAGTCGTTAAATATTCAGAAATCGGTTGAGTTGAAATGATTTCTCCTCACACTGACTCAAATGTGATTCTAATAATTGTATGCAACGGGAACTGAATTAATTATTTGGGTGAAACTCTGAAATGAGTTTTGGTGTGCCCCTATGCAGAATATTATTAAACTAACAAGGATGAGTGACGTTAAACTAATGTTAAATAAAGGATGGAGTCATGAATCAGAATTTATTACAAAAAGACAGATGAATAAATAATATATTAGGCACGTTGATTGCAAATCTCCTCTCTCAGGGATTCAGGGATTGTGTGCAATACATACATGTATATGCCATCAATAAAAAGATTGAATAAATATACATTTGCACTCTTGGGATTTGACTGTGGACTGGTGACCACTACATGAAAAATATCAACCACATTGAATATGCAAGCTCTTAATTAGGTCTCCCAGAATCGAAGTCCGAAAACTTAGCATCGAAGAACAAGAAAGCTTACATCCAGATGCCGGTCAGCATCAGAATCAGCACCAGAATGACAACTATCTTCTCTCTAGCTCAACTCGAAAGGTGGCTACCCTCTCTTTTCCTAAAAGTTATGTTGATTTTCCTCCAGTCATGAAATTTGTTTGACTTCACAGTACTGACAAACTGAGCCGGACCAATACTAACTCAGGACCGTTGCCCTTTGCGAGTAAGTTTCTGCGGACTGAACTACCGAACCAGAACCTACGGACCGTCCTCACACCTTTACTTCCACCAGTACCTCATCTCCTCATATCACCGCGTACTTCACCGCAGAGTGAAAACTTCATTCTGGTAAATCTTGTTAAATTGCCCACTCCTCGACAATATTACAATGTCGACCAATGAACAGAAAGCCTACAGCTTTCTCGACCTCCAGACAACATTTTAATTTTGCTGGCAAATCATAGCTGAGCTCTCGGTTTCCCACGGCCTGAAGAGAACTTACACACACTTGGTGACGGCCATGCACTTCGCGAAAAATCGAACATCTAACTGGCAACTATAAAGTAATATTCCCACGGCTAGCTAAAATGTTTACCGATGGTTCGAGCAGCTTAACTGTTTCTATCTTGTCCCCTGTCCAGCTACAAGATGTATAACTTTGCTTCCGCCGTTTGCCGATAGGTGGCGACAACGGTAAGTAGCGGTCGAAAGAAACAGATCGCAGACGTCAGGCAGTTGCTTGGACCTCGGTCAACAGGACCTCATTCAAATATTAGTCGATTTGTGTCTGCTTCATAAAGTTCTTCTTGATTGAAAATGTCTGTTTACGAGCCTAATTCTCGTCATTTGTGGGAGGGGTTACTGTTTTGTTTCAATACGAAGAAAATAGCGGCCAAGTCTCGTCGAATTCTTTCAAGTACGTACGGTAAGGACGCTGTTAGTGAAAAATCTTGTCGTGAGTGGTTTCAACGCTTCAAGAACGGTGATTTTAACGTCGTAGACCGGCACATTGGTGGAAGAGAGAATGTTTTCGAAGATGCACAATTGAAGACATTTCTGAGTGAAGACTCGCGTCAAACTCAAGAATAATTGGCACGATTAGTGGGAGTGATACAACAAGCCATTTCAAAACGTCTCAAGGCTATGGGCATGATTCATAAAGAAGGAACGTAGGTCCCGTGTGAGCTGAAACGAAGAGACGTTGAACGGCGTTTGTGTGTTTGTGAACAGTTGCTCCAGAGGCAAAAACGGAAGAGATTTCGGCATCGCATTGTGACCGGGACGAAAAGAGGGTTCATTACGATAACCCTAAACGCAAAAAAATCATGGGAATATCCCAGCCATGCTTCCACGCCGACAGCCACGGCTCCAAGATCATGCTCTGCATTTTGTGGGACTAGCTCGCCGTCGTGTACTATGAGGTGTTAAAAGCAAGTGAAACAATCACTGGTGCTCGTTATTGAACGCAATTAATGCGTTTGAACAGAGTTTTAAAAGACAAACGGCCGCAATACAGCGAGAGGCACGATAAAGTGCAGCACGATAACGCTCGACCGCACGTTGCAAAAGAGTTCAAAACGTATCTGGAAACGTTAAAATGGGAAGTCCTACTCCACCCGCCGTATTCTCCAGACATTGCACCCTCTGACTATCACCTGTTCAGATCAATGGGCACGGCCTGGATGAGCAGCACTTCCGATCTCATGAAGAAGTCAGAAATTGGATCGCTTCAAAAGATAAATAATTTTTTCGACGCGGGATTCGTACACTGCCAGCTAGATTGGAGAAGGTAGTGGCCAGCGATGGAAAATACTTTGAATGATACATGTGTAACCAATTTGTTTCATTAAAGCCTCAAATGTTGGAAAAAAAACGGCGGAAGCAAAGTTACACACTTCGGGAAAAATCGAACACTTACTTGGCAACTATAAAGTAACATTCCCATGGGCTGTCTAAAATGTTTACCGACGGTTCGTGCAGCTTACCTGTTTCTATCTTGTCCTCTGTCCAGCTACATTCTACTCTGACCCCAGAGTGGGCGGCGGAACTGTAGACTGCGCTCGTAAGTAAGACATACAGGGCTTATGCCGTGCCTTTCACTAGCATACTCAAGTACACTGAAATCGTGTCATGTCACTGCTCAGCAACCCTACTTCACATTCCAAGAGGCTGCCACCCTGAACAGACAGCCCTGTGATACTTTAGCAAAAGCAAGACAGGAACTGGGTGGCTACGTCAATCTGGCGTCATTCTCTGGTCAGCTAACGAGGGGACCATTCAGACTTCCTCTCACCGATATGATTCATATCGACAGAGTGTGCAGGGTAGGACCAGGATTTCAACATGTGTAAACAGGAAGACGCAACTCCCAACAGTTTTGAGGAAATCGCGTTTCTAAAATTGTAGGTGTGCTTATTCTGTATGCTTTGTAGGGGCGCTACCGTTCGCGATGTCCTCAGCCGAGTGACAGCCCTCTGTAATAAAAAGACTCAGTGAATGGATCAACGCTGAACCAGAACGGGTGTCATGATGTGCCATGGGACGTCCGACCGAACGAATGCAACGAACAATAACGACGAAAATGAGATAAAAGGAAATAAAGGCTAGTAAGCATGTAGTTGGGCTACAGTGGGACGAAGCCTCTCCGTCGTTTCCAGGTCGCCGGTTTAATACACAATAAAATATACAAGCATGTATTTTCATAAGCACGCGGCATCTGGATCGAATCTTTCTGACAGTAGCTTTTTTCGTCTTCACGTAGTTCCAACAGATTTATTATGACCGAAAAAATTATCAATATTTAATCATTCATTTATTATTTTCATTATTTTTAACAGGAAAAATGGAGAAAAAATTTTTTCGCAAGGAGATTGGAAATGAAAAAATTATGCACGAAAATATTGAATCAAGTCAGGGTAGTCATTTTATTTATATTATATTTACATTTGTGACAAGTATAATGTATAATTTATGCAACACTGCATGAATCAGGATGATATTGACTGTGGAAACATGGAAAACAATAATTATCGCGACATACCGCAGATGTAATAAACGTCGAATTTTGTCAATGTGTACTAATGAAAAAAAAGAAATAAACAGTCTTGTTTTACATTCATAGACGGTTCTCGGTAGCCACACAGTTTTGCAGCGTTCCGCCCGTATTGAAGCATGTCTTCGATCATTGATGTAAATAACTCACAAAGAACTAGTACCAGCAGCGAGATTTACTCTCTTGGCTACGAACTCGCTGCAGACTATTCGAAGTATATAAACTCGTCTAAAATTTTCGAACTGAATTTTCTCGAAAACGGTTGAGAGTTACGTCTTCCTATTGACACATGTAAAGTAATAGCCATGCTCCACACTCCCTATCAGTACGGAGCAAATCGGTAAGAAGGTCGTACGGTGCCGTTGTAAGCATGTTCCTACAGCACGCCTCTGGCGGCGCCACCGAACGTGACCTAGTGGGACGACAGTCGGCCCTTCACTGCGGAAATTCCAATGGCTTTAGTCCAGACCAGATCAGATACCAAGAGTAAACGTACATTACTAATCCAACACTAAAATTAAGTAAATAGTTTGTTAGTGAAAATGCTAATATTGCATCAAGTCTCTCTCTCATATGTACCATTAAAATTTAAAAGATACGATATGATGAGCATTAATGAAGAAGGACTTTGTGGTGTCATCGCCAGACGCTACACTTGCTAGGTGGTAGCTTTTAAATCGGCCGCGGTCCGTTAGTATACGTCGGACCCGCGTGTCGCCACTATCAGTGATTGCAGACCGAGCGCCGCCACACGGCAGGTCTAGTCTAGAGAGACTCCCTAGCACTCGCCCCAGTTGTACAACCGACTTTGCTAGCGATGGTTCACTGACTACATACGCTCTCATTTGCCGAGACGACAGTTTAGCATAGCCTTCAGCTACGTCATTTGCTACGACCTAGCAAGGCGCCATATTCAGTTACTGTTGATATTGATATTGTGAATCATGTACCCTCAAGAGCGACGTTCATCATTAATGGATTATAGTTAAGTATGAAACTAATTACATCCACTTTCTGAATTCTCATTCCTTGTGATGTTCCAGACCTCACGTCAGTGTAGTTCTTCCCTCTTCACGTCAGCCTGCGTGAGCTAAACGCGTGCATTTCGGCCTCAGCTAGTTCAAATGGTTCAAATGGCTCTGAGCACTATGGGACTCAACATCTTAGGTCATAAGTCCCCTAGAACTTAGAACTACTTAAACCTAACCAACCTAAGGACATCACACACACCCATACCCGAGGCAGGATTCGAACCTGCGACCGTAGCAGTCCCGCGGTTCCGGACTGCAGCGCCAGAACCGCTAGACCACCGCGGCCGGCGCCTCCTCTAGTAACACGGTGTTGGCTCTTCTGCCAACCCACCAGACTTGATCCCACTCTTAATTTAGTTAAACCACTTACCAAAAGATGAAATGGTGGTTAGGAATTTTCCTGCCGCTTTTCACAACCAGTCAAATCGGATGAATATTCTTGCGAATGTTGGCATGATAAGGAACAATATGGCGCATTATTCATCAAGATAAATTTACGAATTTTGTCGAACACTTCTAACGATGACCAGAACGAAAGGCGGGTTGAAGAAGGAACAAAGGGAATGTTGCACTGTGCCTTTGATGCCTGTTTTTCCACATTTTATTATTATATTGAATCATTTGCCATTACAAGCGAAATTCGACCACTCACTCTCTTACTTGTTTCCGGTGCAACATCCTTATCTAAGCAATTGCGACATCACAAACCCAAGCTGAATTAATCCAGAACTCAAGTTCAAAACAATAATTTTAATTAAGTTCTCGCTGATGCTGATGCATCACAACATAACGGCCACAGTCACACACATACACTTTAAATTTTAGTAAAGGACTGTAAAAAAAGACGTAATTAAATTGGAAAAAACGTTAGCAAGACTTATTTTAGACACATTAAACCTTATGCTACCAAAACATACGGGCAAAGCTCCAAAAACACAGCATATATTTTTTAACTAATCACAACACAGATACTACAATTAAATTTCAAGAAGAAAAGCAATCGGTGTTTCTTACGAACAAAAAACATTGAACTATCTGTGGAACGGATTTATTCAACAGTGACCAATGTGCAAACAGTGCCAAACTTAATAATACACCAATTGACTTAATCATCAAAGAAAATTAAGCACTGAAATAAATCTTAGTCCTAAAACACTGCTAGTAGCAAAATACAATTCAAGAATAGAAGAAGCTAGATCAATAGAATGCTAAGACTCAAATATTGTAACACTAAACCTTTTTATAAATAACAAACAAATGAGTCAGTAAACACTGACAAAACTAAAACATAGACACAAAATTTATACATTAGTTCACAAAGACTGAAAATCATATGTTAAATACTTCAATCAAGATTAGACTTTCTTTTAAAGGCAGCCCAAAAGAAAATGTTATACACAACGAAATAAAATATGTCAATATATTTATCTCTGTGTAAAAGTACTATGTGTAGATTACAGCCAAAGCACTGCAGTTTGGCCCAAGATCATTATCGTCACTCACATACGCACACACACACACACACACACACACACACACACACACACATACATAAATCATCAGACACGCTCGGACTGCGTCAGCAGGCTGTAGTCTCTTCGAATCATGAGCGGAGGATTGAAAGTGTGCGGCGCTGGTCGTCTCGGAAAATGGTAGGACAGGGGCTGCCACATTAGCACTGAACGTATGTTCTCCCTTCCAGTACTCCAAACAGTCCATCGGCAGCTAATAGGTTCTCCACCGTGAAGATGGATAGAAGTTGACACCACGGCATGGTCGGGTTGCAAGTGTGACTGTGGGCTGCTTCTTTGTCGGGATTTCTAGAGTGAGATGCAAGTGAAATCCTAAGAACCAAGGCCAAATAACTACTTACAATAAAGGGACTGAAATACTTAGTGTGGCACTGCGTCCTCGGATTGCGGTAGAAAATGACTGTCTCTTACCGTTGAGTCACCGTAGAACAAATTTCACTCATCACGCAGATAATAAAAGTAAAACTCGTTTGCACAATGGTGTTCGACCACGAAGGTCACACAACCAGAACAGACTCAACGACTTATTCAAAGCGAACTAACAGTGTCCTTCTTCGGCGCTCACTTGAGATGGTTCAAATGGTTCAAATGGCTCTGAGCACTATGGGACTCAACTGCTGTGGTCATAAGTCCCCTAGAACTTAGAACTACTTAAACCTAACTAACCTAAGGACATCACACACATCCATGCCCGAGGCAGGATTCGAACCTGCGACCGTAGCGGTCGTGCGGTTCCAGACTGTAGCGCCTTTAACCGCTCGGCCACTCCGGTCGGCCTCACTTGAGATGGTATTAAATGCTCTCCTACACCACTAGATCTCCTTCTCTGTCCAGCAACGTGTAATACTGTTGACCGGGGGGGGGGGAGGGAACGATGGGGGGGGGGGGGGGAGGGGGCGCTAAATGATCCGCGTGGCGCGTTCTGCAGTCGGCCCCCAGATAGCCCAATCGGTATCCAGCTGACCCATGGTCTCCGCCCGTTGTTGACAGCTGCACAGCAGAGATTGGAAACCCCGTGCCTGCATCCATAAGTGGCACAGCAGGTTTGCCCCATGACGTCTTGCTGGGGAACGCACAGCCATTTCCCCCACGACCTTCACCGCTCGCTGATATGACTGCCAGATGCTCTCGTTACATATGCACATACCTCAAGGGCAAAATTACAACGTACACCAGATTCAGCTTAATACGGATTACATTTCTAACATATGTACAAAAAATGTTATGCGGTTTAGTAGGTCATTTCCTGATCTTTACAAAATTGAGATGGGAACTTTTAGAGAATTAAATTTGTCAACGAGAAAATATTAAAGCAAAAGCAAAGTGAGCGCGAATACTCAAAACAGAGACAATACCGATAAATTTGCTTTCGATGAACTTAATACTACTCTGAAATAAAAGCACAAAAATTGATTAATAACCAAACTTACGTACACCAGGTTTTTTTGTTAGGGATTAGTACATTAAGAATTAATAATAGAGCTTTCCATTAAAACTAAAGATAATTATTAATAAATAGACATTTGCACTACTAATGTGTGCGAAACTGATAAACTTCAACAACATACTTGGTATAACACTGGTGTAACAGATACTTATAAGCATAGCAGCTAGTCAAAAATTTAAAACAGGTATTAATGATTATCACACACGACAATGTAAACATACATTCAGGATACTGCAATAAACTCTTTGTGTAGCGATGCTGATCAGGTGGAAATTCCCCGTGTCCTCGTACTCTGTCTTCTGTCAGCAGCCGGCCGATGTGGCCGAGCGGTTTCTAGGCGCTTCAGTCTGGAACGGCGCGACCGCTACAGTCGCAGGTTCAAATCCTGCCTCGGGGATGGATGTGTGTGATGTCCTTAGGTTAGTTAGGTTTAAGTAGTTCTAAGTTCTTGGGGACTCATGACCCCAGATGTTAAGTCCCATAGTGCTCAGAGCCATTTGAATTTTTCTGTCAGCAGGGTCTTTAAAACCTTTATCTGCGGAAGAGAAGTAGGATTATGGATAGGTAGTTCATTACCCCTTGAAATTCCTGCAGGAATACTTTCCATGACACATTGTTCTTCCTGCAGCATAACAGACAAAGGTTGCCTATCTCCTGCATAATTCTTCCCGAGAGATTAAAATTCGGGTGGTAGATCGGAATAAAGATGAGCCTTATCTTAGACTTTCTCAACGTCGTCTTCCGTGCCTGGGACAGAAATTATGTCCCATTGGAGAAGATAATTTTCTCCACACAGCTGAATTGCATCAGAAAACTTTTCTGTAATGCGACCAACACTTGCTTTCCTGTCACCTTACGTAGCAGGAGCAAGGTCACATAATTCAGTGCGAGCTCCATCGTGACTAACGAAAGAGTAAATTTTCCTGGTTCTTGGCAATATCCCAAGGAAGTGTGTGGCTCCTAGATGACACAATAGCTCTGGGATGACAGTCAACAGAGATACTTGATGCGAAGTCATCAATGGCTTTGTTTTTTGACAGGACTTCCACGCCAACAACACTTCCGTCTTATTAACATAACATTTGAAATGCAATTTCATAAAACATTTTTAGCCACTAAAATGAGCATGACTTAGATGTGTGTAGCGCATTAATTTGTTGATTAAATCTTCTGTTACGCGCAATAACCATACGGAATTTCCCGGGTTTATCCTATGAAATAGCGCCCGTTTCCGCAATAAGTGAAACTGTTGGATCGCTGTCTGCTCTGCATCTCGCACCTTATCTTTAAGTTCTCAGAGAGCCGGCTCTCTATTTTGATCGCAACCTAAGTCACTCACTTACATGGGCACGTGATTCATGAATGCCACTTTTTTCATATAATACAGACTGTAGTGGTTCTCCTCTAGACCTTCCCCCACTGTTTCTGACAGTCGTACAAGTAAACGTGAGATTGCATCTGCAATAATCTTTACAGACTGGGCACATGGGTAACAGTAAACAAGAATTCATGTAGATGTAGAATCCATCAGAGTTATCTCACGTGAGTGAGTATCGCAGTTAAGAGGAAATTCAGTCCCTTGTGGTCCATGAACACACGCATTCTGCTTCCATACAGGAAATATCGGAACTTCTTGAAGAGTGCGTCGAATTCTCTGATTGAGTTATTAGTCTCTGTTTTAGGAAGTTCCGTCCTCCTGAATCTCCTGAAATAAAGCCACCCCCTAATCGAGGCTTGGTGCTGTCAGTGATCATACAGAAATCTTGCTGTAGGTCTGGGAGTGAAAGAATCAGAAATGACAACAATTCTCATTACAGAGGGAGGAATTCGCTCTCTGCCACAACCTCTCACATCTAGAGCGACTTCTTACCACTTAGCTCGCAATAGCAAGGCGTTGACAAAATTTTCCTCAAATTAGTAAACCTTTTATGAAGATATACAAGTCCGAGTAGCAGGCACAACTGCTTTTTCGTCCTTGGGGTTCGATATTTTGCTATTGCTTCAATCTTCGTGGGATCACACGATACTCCGGACCTCGTGATCAGGTATAAAAAAAATTACCTTCAGCCACTCCGACACTAAAATTTTCAACCTTCAGCCACTCCGACGCTAAAATTTTCAACAATGGCCGTTATTCAATGATTACGGAAGGTCTAAGTAATTCCCCTAATACCTCGTTGCACTCACTCCACGAACTCTCTGCTACCAAAATGTCGTCATCGCAACGTATCTCGTCACCATGTGTTGCAAAGTTTCAGACAGAACACTTTTCAAGTAATGGATAAATGCAGCGAACGAGATATTCCAATTGAACTGAAGGTGCTCAAATTGATATTAATGCAAGGAACGCCATGTACTGGTGAAGAGAAGGCTCTAATTCGAACTGCCCGTAGGTACCGGAGATACCGACAGATGAAAAGTGTAGTACGCCACGAAACGTTTGAAGCAACTCCTCCAAGTTTTCTGTTCTATCCATTTCGGGTTACATGATGGCGTTTGTTTGGCGTGAGTCGAATACCAAGCATATCGAACCATCTCGTTTCTCGAATATTTTCTCTTGAATCGTCTTCCGAATTTCTTCCTCCTCTGCCCCGTGATCTTCTATCTTATCATCTTTCGTATTTTCGTATTTTCATAGTGCCTTCATGAGTCTATGTTCCCTTCTGTGGACTCAATACGAAATTCAAAGCACTTGTTCAGAATCTGTACCCGTGGCAATTGTTCCTCAAAATGCAAGTGAATGGTTACTCGCTTATTCAAGATTCTCCATATCGGACATCTATTACAGCTCGATTTTCCCTTAGGAAACCCACTCCTAAGACCATGACCATCGCAAGCTCGAAAACGGTTAAGAAGCTCCATTCCAATTTAACTTGACCCAGAAACTTTTAAGCGTTTTGCCACTGCACTTCTATTCTGCCAATGCTCCTCGAACACTGGTTTGGTGCGCACTTAATGCCGGCCAAACATAATCTCGCATACAATATTCGAAGCCACGTTACCAACCAATAGTCTTACAGCAGGATGCGAGTACTATAATTGTGACATTCCTTCTCTTTTAGCGCTAAATCATATATATTTGCATATTCAGTCGCATTAATGTAATATATACTGAGAGTGAGCACGGGTTCTTCCTCCATGTTTCCTGTGCTAGCAACATGTCATTGATGAGAAGACAGACTGGCAACTGGATTTGCCCTGGGGTCAGCTGTGCGAATTTCAAAAATCTCTGCCTTCGGTTTGTTTCCCGCTATGAACAAACTGACTTTTAAAACGGAATTTTACGAGTACATTTCATAGAATGGCCTCAATTTTGTTATAGTGGGATATTAGTTTTGTGTACTCCAGCAGCGCCTTGTGTGCCGCGCTGCCCCGCGTTGTCTGCTGCAGCCATGCAGCAGTTCTACTGAGTCGCTGCTGGAGTTCTTGTTATTCGCCGTGTTTTACTGTCCCTGCCAATACATATGGATACAATGAATGTCACACTAGACTGATTTGGGATCGCTCTATCGAAAAGATACGTAGAATTAAGATTTAAAACATATTTTGTTTGTAACAGGAAACAAACTGAGGCTTTTTGTTGACAGTGATTGTGACATGAAACATGTGATGAGCAGTATTTGTTTGGATCCTCTCCAGTTACACATTGCAAAGCCGGAATATGTAATATCTGCCGAAACGCCAGAGAAAATACGCCTGACGACGCAATAGAGACTCCCTGCATCAATGTCGAATGACTGATTTTCCCTACCAAAGTTGTTGATTTCTCCTCCATTGCCATTTAATGATTGTTTTGGTATTGGTAGTGCAAAATGTGTACTGTCGCTATGAAGAATTTAGTGCAAGCTTGTATTTAAGTAAGCAAAGGTAGATTTTTGCTATAGCCCTGAGCTGTATATCGTTTGTCACAAATGGGGTTAACCTATTCTTACTACCGTTCGACTTTCTGCGAAGTATACATTTGTAACTATGTTGTTCTGCTGGCTGACTAATGAATAATTGAAGCTTTAAATATGTCCTGTGTACTGACGCAAACTGTTCTGGATTAATTAGCGATAAACTTAAAGTGAAATTTCCATGAAGTCTTCGCAGTGGAATATTGGTGGAAAATAACGTTAAATTCGTTCTGACTAGCTGTAATAATACTGTATTTATTGCTTTAGTCTAACACATACTGATAACTGTAGCTACAGTGTTTAGTAACATAAGTAATTATCGTAAATAATACTACTGAATAGAGTGAACTTTGCACTTTATCTCACCAGTTTTAGCACCGTTTTTGCATATGTGATACTAATAATTCTCTACGCACCTCGATTTTTAAATCATATTTTTACATATTGTGTGTAGCTTAAATATAGCTCACACTGTACTTAAATCATATGTAGCTGGTGGTAAATAACATCTCAAGATCAGTTTGAAAAAGACTTCTCATGTAAGAGGCATCAGTTTGAAAAATCTGAGTTATCGAACATAGTTATCAGTTTATGAGGTAAGACGAAATGACAACAGATTTCATTGTTGTGGAAATTACATTAAATTTGCAGGTAAGTCCATTACCAATATTATGGTCCATTAAGTAAATGAAATGACAGTCACTACACACGTTCTGTATGTTACAATTAATTAACTGATCAGTTCACTGCATATTTACTTTCAGTATTATGACATTTACTAACCATTAGTTATGTGAATAAACTGACGCTACACTCTGAGTCTCATGTATTTGACGTTGACTGGCGCCGTCATAAAACAGTGACAAAGGACAGGAAAGCGTTGAGGCACCATTATATAGATAACAAAACAAATGGTCGCAAATCCCTTGTCTTATGGCAACGGAAAAATTGTGACAGCCGTTGTACTGCAATTCAGTTTCAGTTTACTGAGATCTGGAGGCTTGCATCTGCTGATACAATACAACAGCGGATATGGCACCTCAACACATCATGACTAACAAACTGTGTGTTACATTCTGCAGGTTGTGTTTACTGTTTACTGCTAGCTCATCCTGCATCACCTTATAGAATAAATTAATACAATTTAGAATTCTATAGATGGATGAAAAGTTCTTCGTTTAAATTTTCAAGTAAAATTGGATAAATCCTAAGCTTTCGACTATTGCCTCCATTATCGTCATAATGAGCAAAGACTGATTGTCACAAAACTGGCGAGGCTCCCACTGGTATGGCTCGCGGGCGGCAGCTAATTGGCTGGATTTTATTTATTTATTTACTTCATTTATTCCGCTCCATTTGGCCTATTACCCACAATCTGAAAAAAGACTATATTGATTCTTACAGAAACTATGCGATTTACATTAATGCTTAATTTTATCCTACACAACACCATCTCCCATCACTATTTCAATTAATAATAACAACACAACAATAATAACAATCATTAAAAATCCGTTTCTATAATTTCTGCTATGAATAAAAACTACACCTACTACCAAATCTAAGTCTACTTCTACTATAATAACTTCAGTTTTTCTCCGGCACATTCCACAATGCACTGCATCCTCCTCGGTCTATAGTCATGCCCTTTCTGTTCCTTGGGCGCTTGGGGAGTGTTGTTGTTACATCTGCTTCTTCCATTGCTTGTTGGCTAGCTAGTTGCAGGCAACAGTTCCCTGTTCCAAGCGATTATGTCGCAGAGATGACGCATGCTGAGGTGGCGCCCTCTGTATCCATGGATGACGTCTGCACTTGCTGACCAAGGCTGCTTGCAGCGCCACCACTTATATCAGACAGTGAACCATCAGAAGTCTTTCTCTCTGCTCTTAATTTATTAAGTGCACACTTCCATGCATTGTTAAATCCGTAGCTACTATCTCTATTAGAGTTCTTGTCACATAGTCTAATTTCACCTGCTTGCCTGTTCTCACAGTCCCAATAATTTTATGCGTGAATGAGATATCTCATTTGTTGAAACACAGTCTTATGTGTAATTAACAGTCTGTGCTCAGACACTGCTTCCCTCCTCCCCGACACCCAATGTGGCTTTCGACCTTCCTTCTCTGCCGATGACCAACTCCTCCGCCTCACTCATCTCCTCTCCCTCCAGCTTAACTCCCATCGCTCCGCCATTTTTGTCTCCATCGACCTCGAAAAGGCCTACGACCGTGTCTGGCATCCCGGTCTCCTGTTTAAATTCCAAACCTACGCCCTTCCTGTCAACTACATCAATCTGATGCCCTCCTTCCTCTCCCGCCGCCCCTCCTATGTTACCATCCACAATGCCAATTCCCACACCTTCTACCCCTCTGCAGGTGTGCCCCAGGGCCGGTCCTCTCCCCTCTCCTCTACCTCCTGTACACGGCAGATATGCCCCAACCCCCCTCCCTCCAGTACACCTCTTCCAATATGCTGATGACACCGCATTTCTCGCCCTAGCTCCTACCCTCCAACGGTCCCAACGCCTTCTCCAGAATCACCTTGACCTTTTTGTCGCATGGCGTAACCGGTGGCTCCCGAAAATCAATCCTTCCAAGACCCAGGCAATCATCGTAGGTCGAACCACTCGCTCCTTATGGCTCCTGGATTCCTCCCTTACCGTCTGCACCTGTCCTGTCCGCCTCACCACCACCCTTACCAACCTTGGCCTCACCATTGACCGTCACCTCACCTGGATCCCTCATCTCCACTCCATCCAAACCAAAGCCCACAACCGCCTCCGACTCCTCAAACTCCTCTCTGGCTTGTCATGGGGGTTGCACCCCTCTACCATCCTCCACACCTACAAATCCTTAATCCGACCCATCCTCTGTTATGCCAGTCCCGGCTGGATATCTGCCCCCCCCCCAAATTCTATAAGTCCCTCCAGGTCCTTGAGTGTCATGCACTCCACCTCGCTTTCCGTATACGCCTCCCGTCCCCCACGCAGATCCTCTATGACCTCACTCCTTTCCCCCATCTGCTCGTATTCCTCAAACATATCCGCATCCCCGCAGCCTGCTACGTCTTCACTGTTGTGTCCCCCCTTCCCTCCATCTCTACACCCTTCATCTCCTTTCCCAAGGTGGCTTCCATCAACTCCCCCTCCCGGATGATGACCTCTCTCCCTTCATTTATCCCTCCTATCAACTCTGATCCTCACCCCCCTCCTTTCCTCCATCCTTTCCCTGGGCTCCCTCTTCCGCCCTTCCATCCTGTGTTTCTCCCCACCTAACCTCTCCCTACCTCCCTTCTCCCCCCCCCCCGAGCCCCTTTGTATTCCCATCCTCTGCCTTCCCGACTCCCTGTCGCGTCTGCCCAGCACCCCCCACCTCTCTTATGGGGCCTCATCCTCCATTGGCTCCTTTCCCCCCTCCCCCCTTCGCTTTTCCTCACCTTCCCCCCTTTTTGTCTTCCCCTCATCTGTCCAGTTTCCCCCCATGTGCTGTTGGCTGTGGTATGTCATATTCTAGTGCAGTGTTCCAGTGAATGCTCAGTGTTGTTTCATCTTTTCCTGTGTTGCGAACAGAAACCATGCTGTCGCTGTGTGTGAATTTTATGTCCTTTGCGAACAGAAACCAGACTGTCACCGTGTTTTTTTTATTGTGTGTCTATTATTTTACCTGTCTGCTTCGTATGTATTTTTATTAGCATCATCATCCCTTTGTTCCACGATTTCATCGCCATGTTACCCTTTAAGTCTTCGTTTTTATCGCCTGTTTTTTATTATATATTATCTTCACCTTTTTAAAACAAAGTCTGTAGGCTGCAGAGCGGCATACTAAGCTGCTGCCAGCCCGCTCCCTTCATGGGGAATCGAAATTCACTAAAGGAAAAAAAAACAAAGACACTGCTTCAGACATAAACACACCCATTACTGCACACGACATCAAACTAGTCCTCCGCTGCAAACGCAACACAGCCCCTGGTCACGATGGTGTCACCTATCGCCACCTCAAGTAGTCGCCCCCTCTCCTTCCTTGCTACCCTGTACAGCGTCCTCCTCTCCGCCGGATTTTACCTTGACCTGTGGTAGACTTCCCATGTCCTGCTGTTCCTTAAACTCAACAAACCCCCCCCTCTGACACCTCTTCCTATCATCCCACCTGCCTCACCTCCGTCTTCAGTAAAGTCTTCGCGTCCATCCTCTCTCGCCGTATTAATCGTCACTTTAACCAGCACCACCTCCTTCCACTTACCCAGTGTGGCTTCTGGCTCTCCTTCTCAACCAACGACCAGCTCCTTAACCTTACCAATCTTCTTTCCCTCTAACGTAATTCCCATCGCTCCACTATATTTGTTTCCCTCGACCACAAGATCACCTACGACAGTGTCTAGCATCCCAGGCTCCTCTTTAAGCTTCAGACTTATGCTCTACCCATCAGTTTCGTCCGTCTCATTGCTTCCTTCCTCCCTCATAATCTCTCCTATGTCTATATCCACAATACCAACTCCCGTACTTTCTATCCTACTGCCAGCATGCCCCAAGGCTCCGTCCTTTACCTGACACCGCCTTCCTGGCCCTTTATCATACCCTTCAACGGTCCCAACGTATCCATCAAACCCACTTCGACCAGTTCACTACCTTTTGCAACCAGTGCCTCCTTCGCATCAACCCTTCCAAGACCCAGGCAATCATCAAAGGTTGTACCACCCGCTCCTTCCAGCTCCACGATTTTTACCTCACCATTTACGGTCGTCCTAGCCACCTCACTCCTGCCCTGAAATACCTTAGCCTCAACCTCGATCGTCACCTCATCTGGACTCCCCATTTCCTTATGATCCAACACAAAGCCCACAGTAGACTGTGCCTCATGATACTCCTGTCCGGCTGGACATGGAGATTGCATCCTTCCACCATCCTTCACACCTGCAAATACTTGATTTGGATTTCAGCCCCTCCCAGATTCTAAAAAGCCCTCCAAATCCTAGAACGCCATGCATTCTGCCTTGCGTTCCATATCTGCCTTCTGTCCCCTACGTGAATCCTCTATGACCTCATCCCCTTCCAATGCCTTCTTCTTTTCCTCGAACACATTCACACAATGTGCATCATCTGCCAACTCGATCAACCCCACGCCCTGATGTCTTCTATCCTCTCCACCCCCAGCACATTGCTGCGCCTTTACCGCTATGTCCTGCCCTCTCTCCATCTCCACACTCTCCACCTCCTTTCCCACCGCAACTTCTAGCATCCACCACCTCCTGGATGATGAGCTTTGCCCTGATCTTTTACCCTCCAACCAACTTTAACCCCACCTTTATTCCTCCTACTCCTCAAGGCTCCTTCTCCATTCTTCCTCCCTTCCTCGGAGCTGTTTTCCTCCTTCCTACACCCCCTCCCTTTCCTGTGCCCCCTTCTGTGTCTCTGTGCTCCCTCCCAATTTGCTTTCCCTCTCCATCTCTCGCCCCACCTGTCTCCTGCCTCTTGGTGCACCCCCTGACCCCCCTTTTTTCTTTTCCTCCAACCACTCTAGCAACCCTCCACCACTTCCCTATTCTCTCCACTCTTTATCCCTCCTCTCAGGCTCCCTTTGCCTCGGCAAATCCCTCCCAGCAAGTTTTATTCTCCATGTGTACTCCATCGCTTCCAGTGGTTTCTTAAGTGTCTCGCGTTCTGTGTGTTTTTATATTGCGGCCAACTTGTAACTTGTGCATGTGACTCCAACGTATTCTAAGTGCTCCAAGACTCGCCAACTGTGTTCCTTTAACTTTATGTCGACTTTTTGTCTCACTTTGAACGCCCCTGTGTGAGTGTATAATTTAACCCACATTATCTCCATTTATTATGTTTTTATGTCCCCTTTTTTCCGTATTTTTTTGTACAGTTTCCTCTTTTTATTTCAATGTAAGGTCACTCGCCTGAAGAGTGGCGGATTGAGCCGCTGCCAGCCCTGCCCTGCCCATATGTGTCGGTGGAATGAAATCACAATTAAAAAAGAGCCACTGCTGATTTTACGAGAGTTCTGTATTTAAGGTGACACTGCTGTTTAGCACCACGATTGGCAACATTCCATATACAAGCCCCATATAATTGCTGCCACACTCATAAGGAATACTATAAATCCATGGTACTCTCAGGCCGAGATTATCGTCAACAGGTCGCAACATTTCTTTAATTTTCCTGAATTTTCCTGGGCCAGGAGATTGGTCTGATGCTTTCCCTCTTTAGGACTCTACCTATTTCACTCATTAGTGCATAGCAGAAAGCCGTGCTACGTGTTCCTACTAAACACGATAGTCTGAAGAAATCCTGCCTCTCTGTACCTCAGTGTTCAGCATATCTATCTTCTGAGTGGGAGCATGAAGGCTATGCACGTTGAGGTATAGGTCCATTTGCTTCGGTTTTCGATACTGAGAATGCTCGAGTCGTCCATCTGACTTCCATTCGACAAACACATATAAGATAGATAACTTCCCATCCTTCTGCATCTCCGCTGTAAATCTTATGCAAGGATGATACGGTTCATGTGTTCAGTGAACTGCTGCAGCACCTCGCTGCCACTTGACCAAATTAAAAATGTGACATCAGCATATCTGAGGAGCACTGTTCAATGCTTGTACTTCAAAAGCTTCCACGAGAAACTGAGCTATGGCTAGTATGGCTAACTCATAGCTATTCTCTCAGTCATTTCATAATAATTTCCACTCTACAAGATATATGTGGTTGTCAAGTTGTGTCCAAATATTTTTAAAGGATCAAGTATCAAATGAGTGGCAGATAATTTTGATGTATCTTGCACGTGTACCTCCATAAAGCATGAGACTATGTGACAAGAACTTTAATCGAGACACCAGCTATTCTCTTAAAACTGCATGGAAACATGCACTTGGTAAAGAACGAACACAGACGAAGACTTCTCATAGTTTAACGCCTGGTGTAATTGGTGGCGCAGCAGGAGACACGGGACAGCTAGCACAAACGTTATCCATGAGCTGTAACGAACACATACACTGATGAGCCAAAACATTATGGCCACCCGCTTAATAGCTTGTTTGTCTGTCTTTGGAACGAAAGACTTCACTGATTCTGCATATCAGGTATCCGGCAGTTTGTTGGCAGGTTTCTGGAGGTATGTGGCATTAGATGTCTAGTATAGGTCATGTAATTCGCTGAAACAATGGTCCGCTGATCTGTGTACGCGGTGATGGCGCTCAATAACGACCCAGATGGGTACCACATGATTTACATCAGGGGAATATGGCTTCCGACATATCAACGTGAGTTCACTAGAATGCTCCTCAAACCACTGCAGCACGAGTCTGGCACCGAAACACGGACAGCTATACTGCTGAAAGATGAGATTGCCGTCGGGGAAGTCATCAAGCACAAATGGGTGCAGGTGATTCGCAGCTGTCGGCGTATCTTCGATTACTACCACTGGTCCTATAAAAGCGAAGGATAATGCCACACATAGCATAGTACCTCTCCCACCAGCCTGTGTCCGTGGCGCACAACACACTTGGAGCCGCCGTTCACCTCGATGACGGCGTTTGTGGAGAGGAACATAGACCTAGTGTAGAAAAATTGTGATTCACCTGAAAATTAGGCACGTTTACATTCATCGACGGTCGAATTCCGATGGTCCCGTGCACACTGCAACCACAATTGACGATGTCGTTGGGTCAACATGTGAACACACACGGCTGGTTTATTGCGGAGTTCCATGCTCAAAAATATGCTCCGAAATACTTTTGCGTGCACCAGCATTGTGCTCCTTCGGCAGAGATGTCACAGATCACCATCTATCCTACTTTACAGACCAGACAAGCCTCCTAACCCAACGTTCTGCTAAGAGTCATAGATGTCCAACCATTTAGCACCTAATGGTAGTTTTACTGCTCATCCGCTGCTTTCCGTAGATGGTCTCGACAGTAGCATGTGAACATTCGACCAACTTCGCCATTTTCAAGATACTCGTTCGCAAGCTGACCCTTTGTCAAAGTGCCTCATCTCAATGGATTTCCCCATTTGCAGCCTGTATCTTCGGTACGGCATCCCTTGTCTTTGTCGGCTCCAGTTACATACTTTTGTTACCGCATCAAGTGCCGGCAACGCTATCAGGCGGCATCTAACGTCGTGGTTGGTAGTGATCATAATGTTGTGGCTTATCAGTGTAATTTCTGTTAGCTGCTCAGTGTTCATTATTATTTCTTACTATAAGCATATTTTGGCATTATCATCATTCTCTAGTACAACCTGCACTAATTACACGTACTTCCTTGAGCGACACACAATTATGTTGCTGCCGGCCGGGGTGGCCGAGCGGTTCCAGGCGCTACAGTCTGGAACCGCGCGACCGCTACGGTCGCAGGTTCGAATCCTGCCTCGGGCATGGATGTGTGTGATGTCCTTAGGTTGGATCGGTTTAAGTAGTTCTTAGTTCTAGGGGACTGATGACCATAGAAGTTAAGTCCCATAGTGCTCAGAGCCCAATCATGTTGCTAAATTCACTTGATATTTTGTGGTCAGTTGCACGACGTACGAGTATTCTTATCAGTTCTTACGTAAGATATTACAATGACAAAAATTTTGAGATTTTACATAATTTTTATAATGAATTACGACTGATTTAAAACATCCTGATAGGTTAAAACCGTGGGTCGGACTGACATTCGAACGCGGAACGTTTGTCTTTCGCGAGCAACTGCGCTACTGGCTGAGCTACCGAAGCACATCTCGTACAAAGGTAGGAGATGAGATACTAGTGGAATTAAAGCTGTAAAGACGGGTAGTGTGTCGTGCTTGGGTAGCTCAGTCGACAGAGCACTTGCCCGCGAAAGGCAAAAGTCTCGAGATCTAGTCTCAGTACTGCACACAGCTTTTATCTGCCAGGAAGTTTCATATCAGCGCAAACTCCCCTGCAAAGTGAAAATGTCATTCTACAATTGATCTTATTTCTACTATGCAAGAGATCAGCCTCTGTTTCTGGCTTAACCACTGCTATAGAAATGAGAGAGTGTCGACCGCAGCACTATTAGTGTGCCATGGTGCTCTTTTCTCTAAGCCGATGCAGCTATCACCGTAGGTTCGAATCTTGTGGTATGCTTCACGTCAATTTTCTCATCCTCCTCTAAAGTAGCTGAAAACTAGCCGACAAAATTAAGTAACAAAGTTTTAAGAACCACTCTGAACTCAAGCTCCATTTGTTGTATAAAATAAACAATCAGCATTTGATAATTCTAAGCCCTCTGCTAGGATGACATATCTAAAATAATTATTACTATATTTTTATTATTAATTTGTTCCGACAAAGTTCTCAGTCATTCATGGCTGTGTTTTGAGAATGGAAGCATTGGATATTAACCACAAAAATATTTGATTACCACAAGTTTCATTTGGGATCTAGGAGTTGGATCAGACTGTAGATCTTCAACATTATTGTTTTATAATAGGTGATATTTCAGATTACACGTGGCTGCAGCACGACAGAGCTCCAGCACACTTTGATGTCGATGTGTGGAATTACCTCATCGTTACATATCCCAGTCGATGAATTGGTAGATGTCCGCAGCTCGTGGTCATGCGGTAGCGTTCTCGCTTCCCACGCCCGGGTTCCCGGGTTCGATTCCCGGCGGGCTCAGGGATTTTCTCTGCCTCGTGATGACTGGGTGTTGTGTGATGTCCTTAGGTTAGTTAGGTTTAAGTAGTTCTAAGTTCTAGGGACTGATGGCCATAGATGTTAAGTCCCATAGTGCTCAGAGCCATTTGAACCATTTTTGAATTGGTAGATGCGGACCAGTTCCGTGATCAGCACGGTCGCCAGATCAGACACCTCTCGACTGTTTTCTGTGGTGTAGTATGAAGAGTATGGCTTATGGTACACCAGTAAAAACAGCGGAGACCTTATTGCTAGAGTCCACGGAGCGATTCAAATACTTTAAAGACAACCCCACGTATTAGTTCGTGCACATGATACTCAGCATCGCCTATGTAGGCTCTGCATTAACGTAGGAAGTACGCTGTTCGAAGCCCGTTTGTAATGTAGACAGCGCGATGTGTTACTCATGTTGGGTGTATTGACGTAATAATGTGCATCGCGCTCGCATGTCAGACTTCGACACTCTCCTGCGCCCAAGCCGTGCGTTTCCTAACCATTACGTATCCGCTTCCTTCAGTTCTATGGATCTATGCATTGAGATCCATTATTTTTGAGGAAACTCTATGTTAGTAGCATTGACTATGTGTGTGTGTGTGTGTGTGTGTGTGTGTGTGCGTGTGTGTGCTTTTTCCGTAGTTGTTCTCTCATACGTGTATTTCATTTCCTTTATTGACATTTTCCCAGTTACATGTACTGCTGTATCTATCATATGCCATAAGAATGTGGGGTTGTTCAGGTAAGTTGCTGTCTGCAGGTGCAAATTCTATAGGTTCTTGTTTAGTTCAAGGTTTTTCAGATACTGTTGCCTAGTTTCATTATTTAACCAAGATCACTGTGCTCGTAACTTAGTTTTGTTTGCTTCTTGAGACTCACTACTTAGCTTTCCATAAATGAACTTTGGAATCAAATGATAATGATTTCCCCTTTTTTTGAATTCCAGATTGTTTCTTCTCCTGTCGAGGTGAGTGAGTGTCTTCATGTATGGGTTGTAGGTTTGTGAAGGAAATGCTTGACAGGTAGTACTGATAGTGTGAATATTTTCAGCCATTTTCCCTCAGCTGCTACTGCGATTGTGTTTATCATGTGCATATAAATGTTTGCCGCCATAGTGGAACATACTCTCAGTTAGGCTTAAAATCGAAACTAATATAGAGTTGTATAACCCACTCATTAATTTTGATTATATTTTTCTGGTTTACAACATGGTGCATTTGTACCTTCTCCCCTAACATGTTGTTAGATCACGTGAGTCAGTACTGAAAGATCGATCTTTGTACACACTGTTCCTTCAACATGATTTACAATAAGAGATGCTGCTCCTCACATCACTGACAACAATATCATCAAAATTCAGTGCATTTTATTTGGAATCAATTGACCCGCAGAACTGTAGTACATAGTAAGTAAACAAATTATTTATATTTTGCTCAATTTTTTTCAGTTACTATTGGCTGAATTTGTTGCTATAGGTACATTTTTCTTCATAAGTAACACAGATTCTTCGATGAATTTTGCACTGCTTACCAAACACAAACTTTTTATTGCAAAACTCTAGAATTCCAAATCTATTAAAAACTGTGGTAAAATTGAGATAATTAACTATAAAATTTGAGTTTTTTCTAAACATGAAGTTTAAAACGTAACGCATCATTCATTTTTTCACAAATTAAATAAATTTTAGAGTTTCAAACACCTGTAAGAATGGTTTGTATGCCGTGTGTGGTAGCCGCACGGTCTGAGGCATCTTGTCGCGGTTCGCGCGGTTCCCCCCGTCAGAGGTTCGAGTCCTCCCTCGGGCATGGGTTTGTGAGGTGTCCTTAACGTAAGTTAGTTTAAGTTAGATTACGTAGTGTGTAAGCTTAGGGACCGATGACCTCAGCAGTTTGGTCCCATAGAACTTACCACAAATTTCCAATTTCCAGTGGTTTGTACGCTATGCAAAATTCATCGAAGAATCTCTCTTATCTATGAAGGAAAGTGTACCTATCGCAACAAATGCAGCCAATATTAAGTGAATAAATCATGAAATTTCACATATAGAAGGTTTATTTTGTTATGGTTTTGAACTTCCACTGTTATGAGTATGAATCTTGAATCCTTATTGGCAATGTTAACAAAGTTTTATGAATTTATTTATAATAGTATAGACAGTGGAAATTAAAATGTCCTGTGGTGCTTCTCCTGCTTCAGGTCGGCCCTTTTGACGTCCTACCCCCCTTAATTTGCATGTGAACGTACAGAAATACATGCCGTAATCGTGAATGTGTTAGCTAGCTTCTCAAGCTTTATACGTAAATGCTGCGAAATGATTTGGAAAAGGAGACGTTTATTTCGCTTCTAGCTGATGCATGTAACCACAAAGAGATTAAAGTTTTTCCTGTCCATGGTACAGATCTTGATTTTGTATTCACTACATATAATTAAGAGCTGTTTTCCGCAATATCTAAATTTGTTACGTATCCCGAATTTTAATCTAGAAAATATGTTCGCCTTAGCATTAGTTATCACCGAATGTGGCATAGCATATAGGTTGGCGGCCGACGGTGCATATACATTCTTCTCCGGTAGCGTCGTACAACCGATGACAACCAGTGCTTGTTAATTTTTCTGGTAAATTGTATAGCTCTGTGAACATGTCAACAACAACTGCTGCCCACACACTACTAAGAAAGCGAACATGGAGCCTTACTTCCACGATCGCTTCAGCATTTCCATGTGTCCACATGTCGTTATTGTGGATATTCATCATCCTCAGCTCTGTGAATTCCATCTTATTCGTAAATAAAATTGCAAGATGTGATCTGTGAGACTTCTACGCTCCGACACAGAATCCATTGCCAGAATTAAAATGTGGAATGGAGGTTCTGTGGCCTGAGATTTAGAACGTGCTGCAAATGTCATGGATAAAGTAACTGCAGGTGCAGAATAGGTCACACAAGGGCACGGTTTACGCCGTCAGAAGCTCCACTTCTTGGCATAATTTTTTCAGGATCACTTTGCACAACACTCCGGTCCACATTCGGTGTGTAAACTTTGTGGGGTAAATCACGAGTCCTGGTCCTTGTTGGAAACAATCCCTAGTCGGTAAGTCAGGGTGACTACCTGTTTAACATTTTCTTTTCAGATGTAATGCGGCGTTGGGGATGATCGTGTAAATGACAGATGTCTGCCTGTTAATGTCGTTCGCTAAAAAATGCGGAATACCATTCTGCCATTTGTCACATGGAATAATAGGACTCCATTTCACTGTTTGCGTTGTTCACAGTAACGGAATCAGTAATATTGTTCTGATTCCTGCGCAACCTCAAAGCGATACGAACGGAATGGCGGATATAGAAGACAGCTGTGAGTGCTACGTCTGTCAACAGGCTCACAGTCAGAAGCCTAAGTGCAGCGGCAAACATAACCAATAATAAATGAGCAATGAACGTTAACAAGATAACAGCATGCATCACGGAGCAGTGAGCGTATTCGACACTAGCGAAATGGCTCATATCTCAACAGGCATTTGTTTCCGAGTATATGCTTATGGAACTTTTTGCTTGTTTTTATCAGTGCCTTTTTGAAACTACCTTCATACGTATAAATGAGCATAAAATAGTTGTGAGACTACGAGTATTATGGCCATTTGTCATCAAAAGAAACTGTTTCCTTATATTAAGAACAGTGCTGCACTTCCAATGAGCAGAAGTTGTATAACACATAAAATTCGCACACATGCCTTTATACATACAATGCAACTCACATTGGCATTATTTGTTTTGTATTTACGTTCAGAGATATCATAGTAACGTGAAACGTTATAATTTCGTTGGTCTCAACAACTTTATTGGCAGTTGCACAAATATTTTACACAGGACTAGATTTTTATTGAATTCTCTTAAAGAAAGTTTCAAATATAACGCCATTTTTCTGGTCACAAGAAATTGTGTGCCAACTCTTCTCTCCCTCTATATATGTTACTTTTTCATTCCAAGTACAACATTCACCTTTTTTTTAAATTTTTCGAAATCATGATACTGAACCGCTGTTGATGTTTGAGATATGGATTCGTATTTCCACAACACGCTCTCGACGGCCTTCTGAATGGCAACGCAACTGCTCGGGATGTGACACCGCCGAAACAAATATTTTCATTTCATTTTGAGCATACGATAAAATTAATTGCACTTCACGTCCACACACCAGAAACCATCTCCTGAGTACGTCAGAAACTTTTCCAGTCGCAGAAGCAGCTTGCTGCACGCCGGAGTTGTTACTGGAGTATGATCCATGACGTGGCTGTGACTGTTGACAGGCAATGAATGACGTTCTACCGTCGGTCAGCTGTTATGAAAGCAGTGCTTGGAGTTACAAGTAATGTGATTTACAATATTTTACACAAAAATGTGTCCGTTTCCTCTTATAAATGTACCCTTTCCAGTTATAAAACAAATCTGTGTACGAAATTTTCCTTGCAGCACATAAGAATAATCCAAAACTGATAAACATAAATATGAAAAATGCAGCATTAAACTAGTATTCGAAAATTATTGCCGTAGAACACAGAACGAGAAAGTGCTACACGTATAGATGGGAATGACTAAAACAATGGCCGGCTGGGGTGGCCTAGCGGTTCTAGGCGCTCAAGTCTGGAACCGCGCA
This sequence comes from Schistocerca nitens, assembly GCF_023898315.1. NCBI lineage: Eukaryota > Metazoa > Arthropoda > Insecta > Orthoptera > Acrididae > Schistocerca > Schistocerca nitens. The sequence continues at coordinate 939,180,403 of NC_064616.1, read as the reverse complement.
ACCGCTACGGTCGCAGGTTCGAATCCTGCCTCGGGCATGGATGTGTGTGATGTCCTTAGGTTGGTTAGGTTTAAGTAGTTCTAAGTTCTAGGGGACTGATGACCTCAGAAGTTAAGTCCCATAGTGCTCAGAGCCATTTGAACCATTTTTGAACTAAAACAATGTGAAAACAGCAACTTTAAAAATAATGTATATACGTGTTGACCTATTATTTATTCTCCATTGTGATCAGTTTTGAGAATATACGTACGGTATCATCATTCTACAAGGTTCTTCCATCACTCAAGAAGGGTGGTGTTTTGATCTCTCTGTTAGCCCTCAGTTCTTAAGCGACAAGCTGCTGCTGGTAGATGTCATCATACCGAGGGAAAACAAACTGCTTGTAAGGATGGGTATGGCCACAAGGATAGATTCATACTTGCGTTTGTCCATTGTGCCTTCCACAATGACAAAACCACCGAGATAATGCCAAGAAAACATTCTGGAAACCACAACTCTTCCTCCTCTGGCCCGTACCCTTCCGACTAGTGGCTGCAGGTTCGTACTCACCAAAGGTCATTTCTCCTCTGGATCAAAAAATGTGATAAATCTAAAAGGCCACCTTTCGCCACTCAGTGGTCGGTCAGTTGTGGTATTGGTGTGCAAATTCCAGCCTTCGTCGTCGATGAACAGCCATTAGTATGGGTGTATGGACCAGGCACCTTCTGCGGAGGCCCATACGTGGCAACGTTCGCTGAACGGTGGTTGAGGAAACACTGTTGGGAGCCTCTTGGTTCATCTGGGCAGACAGTTGCTCAAAAGTTGTACTTTTATCTCCTGTACACATCTCCGCAGTCGTCGTTCACCCCTGTTGTCTATGGCTCGTGGTGCACCACTGTTGCCTCGGCACCATTGGAAAGCGCCATTTTTCCGTGCACAGTATACTTTAACCACGGGGGCACGGTAATAATTTACCGACTGCCGGAAATGCTTTCACAATTGGCCCAAAAGTTAATGATCACGCCGTTTTGGACGTCAGATAAGCCGCTCCGTTTCTGTATTATGAAAACGACTATGTCACCACTCCCGAAACGCTTTACATATCCTCCACTGCTTGCGTTGACACCTGTTGTCTCTGAGTGGTTATTGCACGTTGACCGAGCGAGGTGGCGCAGTGGTTAGCACACTGGACTCGCATTCCGGAGGACGACTGTTCAATCACGCGTCCTGCCATCCTGATTTAGGTTTTCCGTGATTTCCCTAAATCACTCCAGGCAAATGCCGGGATGGTTCCTTTGAAAGGGCATTGCCGATTTCCTTCCCCATCCTTCCCTAATCCGATGAGACCGATGACCTCGCTGTCTGGTCTCCTTCCCTAAAACAACCAACCATTTGCACGTTTACGTCGAACTTAGGCAGTGGTCACGTTACTGTGATTGATTGAGTATTTTGCTGACATCCGCATCAGAACTCCTGGAATTCTGACGTCTTTGCATCCGGATAATTGCACCAAGGTCATATCATATTTTCACTCCCCTGTGAAAGACACACCCCACACCCTCACCACGAAACACTCCATCCCACATCACGGGAGTGCTTCAGTTAATTTTCATGTCGTGGTGCTTAAACAATTTACCGCAAATTATGATGCTTCATATAAACAGACCAATGGAGCTATAAGATGTCATCATCCTCTTAGCCAATTGCACTGAGGCTCCAGAACCACAGAACACAGACATTTTGGCCAATGGCGTGCAAGTTCAGCCCATCGAGCCTCAAGCAGTTTTAATTTTTTATTATTCGATTGCGTCGTCAACATCATTTGCCATCTGCACTTTGTCCAGCATGAGTTGCTGCCAGCTTTTATCAGCCGGACACAAGCTGTCTGAAAATATGTTTCTACCAGTTCTTGCTTTGGTATAACACTATGCTTTTTATTAAGAAAGCCCATCAGTTTGTGTCTAGTCACAGCATTCCAACGAAGTGCGAGGGCAGTAGCTTCCACGAATTAGAGATCTCTTACATGTGTATTTTACAGACATATTATCTATTGTGATGAATTAATAGCGTTATTGCATTCTCTTTACGCACTAGGCTACCCTCCATACGTTTGTAAACACAAAGTGATTATGGACAATGGAAAGCACATACATTATAAAACTGCATTTTATTGTTTTCTAAATGTTTATTAAGCTCAAACAACACATAAGTAAATGCAAGTCTTAAATCTTGTTTTCCTCGAAATAGCCAGACTTTGCTTTAATCATTGCCTTGCATACTCTCAGCATGCGATGACTCAATTTTCCCGGAGATTCAGTTGGGATTGGTCTTCATTCTGGCTGCAGGAGCTCCCACAAATGTACCCTCACTCATGATTCCCAGTTTTCGGATCCTCCTGTCCATTTCATCCAATAGTAGCTCGACTGAGTTACAACCAGGGGACTGGAGACACCATTCCACATTTTTCAAAATTTTCTGAATCTCTAGAGACTTTAAATAATTCCGACAGAGGCGCGATATATGTTTTGGATCGTTGTCTTGATGTAAAACAACCCCTTTGCCAATCAGGCACAAACCAGATGTTCTGCCGTGTCGCTGAAGAATGGCATGATAAACCTTTTGAGTTGCGTTTCCATCTACTTTCACCAAATCCCTGACTTTATTCCCTCCAGAAGATCCGTATTCCATCACAAAAGCCCCTCCATCTTACACAGTTGGAATTACGCACAGAGGATTCAAGCGTACATGGGGTAAACGGAGTACGAATTGACGCCGTTTACTCCAGATATTTCTAATTTGGACACAGCAGTGAATATTACTCTTTCCGGATCCCCTACTGTCCAATGCTGGTATCTCGTAACCCACTGAAGCCTTTACTTTTTGTCAACAGAGCGCATAACCCTGCTACATAACCCTGGAGGCTATTTTCTGTCAGGACCGTCTCACCGTTGACTCACTCACTGGTAGTTCCCTACTTGTGTTTAGTTCAGCAGTCACGGTTTGGACAGTTTTGAATTTATTATATTTATTGGTCGTCACCAAATACTTTTTCTGGCGTTCTGATGATGTCGTGGGTGCATGGCAACCCGAATAAAATAAAAGTTGGATCCTTTTACCGACGTCCCAGCTCAGATTGTGCAATTGAGAGGTTTTGCGCAAGAAGGAGGCAGCTCCACTTGTTGGCTCTATTGAGTTCAACATTGTATCACATACAAAAAAAAAAAAAAAAGCCCCTTCGTTTGGTGCAAGAAAGAGGCAGCTCCACCCACTAGTTTCAGAGATATCCAACAGTTGGAGCTTCCTGTACTCCGAGTTTGCATGAAAACAGAGGCAGCTCCGGGAACTGCCTCTTTCTTCCCCCAAACAATAGCAGGAAGGAGGTTGCGTTACGTATTGTTCAGCAGATCGGTGTAAACATCGCGCGTTTCATGTCACTGAAGTGGACCCGAGATTTATTTTCCACTTTGTTGACACGTTGAAGAATTTTTTTTGTAAAGAACCCTTACGTATCATTATCGAACAAGAAAAGAGGAAAATATTTAATCACTAAGTACAAAATAATCCTCTATGAACAGCCATACGTCGGTAAAGGGATTATTCAATGCAGTGCGACCGTAGGGATGACTGTCTTCGATAATGCGAAAATTTGCAACCAAGGACCTGCGAGTCTCATAACAATGGACCACCTTCATCAAGCTTATAATTGTGTCCTCCCGCTTAAAGGCCAAAAGTTAAAAGATGTCAAAGAGCTGGCCAGAAAGTATATTGGGCAAAACGAAATGTGGTTTTACGACCAGTTGATGTCAGATGCTTCAAATGATCTTGAGGTGAATCAAGGGGAGCTAGAAGACTGAAGAAGAACTGTAGAATTAATCCATTATGCCAATAATGTTGTACGTTCTTTATTAATAAATGTTTTATAAACTGAAATATGGTTAATTATGAAGAAAATGGTCCTACAAAGAGTTTTTCATTCACTCTGGAGCAAAATGGATGCAGCTCCAAAATTCTAAACTCTATTGCACGTCCTCGAGTGCATGCATTTGTGTGTATTCTCGTCAGTAGTATTATATACCCCACAGCCTAAAACAAGGCTGATAACTTTTTCGTTTTGGTGAAAACTGAATGTTTAAAAAGTTTTTTTAATTTGCCACAAACTGGAAAAAGTGGAGCTGCCTCCTTCTTCCACCAAACCCTTCAATTGCTGAAAGTTTCAAAGAAAATTTCAGTTTAATTTCAAACACGTAACCGACTCACACGATTATAGTTCGTGGTGACTTTAATTTACCCTCGATATGTTGGCGAATATACATGTTTAAATCAGGAGGCACGCAGAAAACATCATCCGAAATTATGCTAAACGCATTCTCTGAAAATTATTTCGAGTAGTTAGTTCATGAGCCCACGAGAATAATAAACGGTTGTGAAAACACTATTGACCTATTAGTAACAAAAACTCCTTAGGCAATAACGGATACGAGGATTAGTGAACACATGGTTGGCGTAGTAAGACTGAATACTGTAACTCCCAACTCCACCAAAAATAAACGAAAAATACACGTATTCAAAAAACTCAGATAAAAATTCACTTGACACCTTCCTGAGAGACACCTCCACTCCTTCCAAATTAACAGCGTAAGTGTAGATGAGATATTGCTTGAATTCAAAGAAATAGTATCGACAGCAATTGAAAGATTTATACCAAGATTAATTTAACGAACGACGGAGCTGATCTTTCATGGTACACAAAGCAGGTCGGAGCACTGTTGCAGAAACAACGAATAAAGCATGCCAGAGTCAAACGAACGCAAAATCTCCGAGATTGGCGGTATTTTACAGAAGCTCGAAATTTAACAAGGACTTCACTGAGATATGCTTATGACAGCTTCCACAAAGAAACTTTGTCTCGAAATCTGGCAGAAAATCCAAAGATTTTCTGGTCGTAAGAAAAGCATGTTAGCGGCAGCACACATTAAAATGCCTTCTCTGGGCGATAGCAACGGTAAAACTATCGACTACAATGCTGCGAAATCAGAGTTACTAAACACAGCCATCCAAAATTCCTTCACCAAAGAAGGCGAAGTAAGGAATCCAGAATTAGAATCAAGAACAGCTGTCAACATGAATAACGAGAAAGTAGATATTCTCGGAGTAGTGAAGTAAATAAAACACTTACCAAAAGCAGTTAACTTCCTTTCAGAGTATGCCGATGCAATAGATCCATAGTTAACAATCATATACAACCACTCGCTCGACGAAAGATCCGTACCCAAAGACTGGAAAGTTGCGCAGGTCACACCAATATTCAAGGAAGGTAACGGCAGTAATCTACACTCCTGGAAATGGAAAAAAGAACACATTGACACCGGTGTGTCAGACCCACCGTACTTGCTCCGGACACTGTGAGAGGGCTGTACAAGCAATGATCACACGCACGACACAGCGGACACACCAGGAACCGCGGTGTTGGCCGTCGAATGGCGCTAGCTGCGCAGCATTTGTGCACCGCCGCCGTCAGTGTCAGCCAGTTTGCCGTGGCATACGGAGCTCCATCGCAGTCTTTAACACTGGTAGCATGCCGCGACAGCGTGGACGTGAACCGTATGTGCAGTTGACGGACTTTGAGCGAGGGCGTATAGTGGGCATGCGGGAGGCCGGCTGGACGTACCGCCGAATTGCTCAACACGTGGGGCGTGAGGCCTCCACAGTACATCGATGTTGTCGCCAGTGGTCGGCGGAAGGTGCACGTGCCCGTCGACCTGGGACCGGACCGCAGCGACGCACGGATGCACGCCAAGACCGTAGGATCCTACGCAGTGCCGTAGGGGACCGCACCGCCACTTCCCAGCAAATTAGGAACACTGTTGCTCTTGGGGTATCGGCGAGGACCATTCGCAACCGTCTCCATGAAGCTGGGCTACGGTCCCGCACACCGTTAGGCCGTCTTCCGCCCACGCCCCAACATCGTGCAGCCCGCCTCCAGTGGTGTCGTGACAGGCGTGAATGGAGGGACGAATGGAGACGTGTCGTCTTCAGCGATGAGAGTCGCTTCTGCCTTGGTGCCAATGATGGTCGTATGCGTGTTTGGCGCCGTGCAGGTGAGCGCCACAATCAGGACTGCATACGACCGAGGCACACAGGGCCAACACCCGGCATCATGGTGTGGGGAGCGATCTCCTACACTGGCCGTACACCACTGGTGATCTTCGAGGGGACACTGAATAGTGCACGGTACATCCAAACCGTCATCGAACCCATCGTTCTACCATTCCTAGACCGGCAAGGGAACTTGCTGTTCCAACAGGACAATGCACGTCCGCATGTATCCCGTGCCACCCAACGTGCTCTAGAAGGTGTAAGTCAACTACCCTGGCCAGCAAGATCTCCGGATCTGTCCCCCATTGAGCATGTTTGGGACTGGATGAAGCGTCGTCTCACGCGGTCTGCACGTCCGGCACGAACGCTGGTCCAATTGAGGCGCCAGGTGGAAATGGCATGGCAAGCCGTTCCACAGGACTACATCCAGCATCTCTACGATCGTCTCCATGGGAGAATAGCAGCCTGCATTGCTGCGAAAGGTGGATATACACTGTACTAGTGCCGACATTGTGCATGCTCTGTTGCCTGTGTCTATGTGCCTGTGGTTCTGTCAGTGTGATCATGTGATGTATCTGACCCCAGGAATGTGTCAATAAAGTTTCCCCTTCCTGGGACAATGAATTCACGGTGTTCTTATTTCAATTTCCAGGAGTGTACTAAATTACAGGCCAGTATCGTTGACATCGACATGCAGCAGGATTTTGGAATAGATACTATGTTCGAACATTATGAATTACCTCGAAGAGAACGGTCTATGGAACACAGTCAACACGGATTTAGAAAATATCAAGTTCTTGTGAAACACAACCAGGTCTTCACACACACGAAATGTTGAGTGCTATTGACAAGTGATTTCATATTGATTCAGTATTACTATATTTCCAGAAGGTTTTTGACACTTGCCACATAACCGATTTGCCGTGAAATTGAGTGCTTATGAAATATTGTCTCAGTTGTGTGACTGAATTTGTGATTTCCTGTCAGAGAGGTCCCAGTTCGTAGTAACTGACAGAAAGTCATGTAGTAAAACAGAAATGATTTCTGGCATTCCCAAGGTAGTGTTATAGACCCTCTGCTGTTCCTTATTCACATAAACGATTTAGGAGAAATCGGAGCGGCCATCTTAGGTTATTTGCAGATGATGTTGTCGTTTATCGTCTAGTAAAGTCACCAGAAGATCAAAACAAATTACAAAATATTTATAAAATATATCTGAATGGTGCGAAAATTGGAAACTTACCATAAATAATGAAAAATGTAAGGCCGTCCACATGAATGCTAAAAGGAATCCGTTAAACATTGGTTACACGATAAATAATTCAAATCTAAAAGTCGTAAAATCAACTAAATACCTAGGAATTACAATTACGAACAACTTAAATTTGAAAGAACACATAGAAAACGTTATGGGGAAGACAAACCAAAGACTTAGTTTTACTGGCCGAACACTTAGAAAATGTAACACATCTACTAAAGAGACTGCCTACACTACTCTTGTCCGTCCTCGTTTGGAATACTGCTGCGCGATGCTGAATCTTTACTAGACAGGATTAACGTAATACATTGAGAAAGTTTAAAGAATAGTAGCAGGTTTTGTATTATCGCGAAATAGGTGAGTGACATGACACAGGATTTAGAGTTCTCACGGAATTTCAATCACCAACTTCCTCCTCCGAATGTGAAAATATTTTGTTGACGCCGACCCACATAGGGAGAAAAGATCATAATAAAATAAGGGAAATCAGAGCTCGTGCTGAAAGATATAGGTGTTCGTTTTCTCCGCGCGCTGTTCGAGACTGGAATTACAGAAAATTATTGTGAAGGTAGTTCGATGAACCCTCTGCCAGGCACTTAAGTATGATTCGTGGAGTATCCACGTAGATGTAGATGTAAATCGTCTGTGCTGGCAGTCCCAAGCACGTGGGACATGTTTGCAATGAATGTATATGACCAACTATGTACAGGCTCATTTCTACGAAGTACCGCATACGCTGTGAGAACACACTTTCAGTACACTTTCCAGATGACGTGTGGACGTCAAATCACATATTAAATGATAGGCATTTTACCATATATAATGATATGATGAGCCCATGTTGGAATATGGTAGCAAGCTGTCATGCACTGCTTCCACTTCAACTCTGTATGGCCAAGTAGAACTTTAAGTTAACAATTTTCGCAAACGAATTATCAGTAAAAGCTATTACTTCGTCGGTTTTAACCTCTGCAAATGGTTGTTACGTTGTTAGGTGTACAACATCTAGCCTGTCGTATTTAGATGCAATGTAACCATTCTTTTTATGCAGATCCAGGTGTGAATGGAGCTTCATAAACAGACTTTTCCATGCATCCCAAAGTACAATAAACGGTCTCAATTCCGACGTTTTCGACCAGCACTCCATCATATGGCTACTTACCACTGCCATTAACAGTAAATGCTACAGTCTTATATTCCCCAGTTGTAACTAGATTTCTCTATACTCTGCGTTTAAAGCAGTATGTAAAAATGCTTGCGTATTTGCAGTAGCTTCTTCTTTTCCTATTACAGTTTATGTTCATCCATTATGGAAGTTGTCTACTTCATATACTCCAGTTTCTCGTTTCTTGACTTCAGTATCCTCCATTTCCAGTTTCCTTTTTCTTATAAATGATACATTAACTGTGGTTAAGGGGTTGGGTGGGTTGTTTGGGGAAGGAGACCAGAGAGCGAGGTCATCGGTCTCATACTTTGCGCTTAGGGACTACGATGATAAGATACTAGAAATCAGGGCTCATGCAGGGGCATATAGACAGTCATTTTTCCCTCGCTCTATTTGCTCTTGGAACAAGAAAGGAAATGACTAGTAGTGGTACAGCGTATCCCCCGCCACACAATGTACAGTGGTTCAAAATGGTTCAAATGCCTCTGAGCACTATGAGATTTAATGGCTCTGAGCACTATGGGACAACATCTGAGGTCATCAGTCCCATAGAACTTAGAACTACTTAAACCTAACTAACCTAAGGACATCACACATATCTATGCCAAAGGCAGGATTCGAACCTGCGACCGTACCGGTCGCCAGACTGTAGCGCCTAGAACCACTCGGTCACTCTGGCCGGCGCTTGCGGAGTGTCTATGTAGCTGTAGATACAGATATAGAAGGGCATATTACCACAGCAGACAAACTGCAGAACACTGTTATGCACCAGACAGCAGCTGTTCTGTAAGTTACTTGTTACTTGACACTACATGGAAATGATTGGTATTGAATATAGTGGAGCATGTTGTAAACACTGTTTGTTGGCCTTGGCACAATGTCGATCACATGATCCATTCTTTTACCAACTGCCGCGCGGGGTTAGCCGAGCGGTCTTAGGCGCTGCAGTCATGGACTGTGTGGCTGGTCCCGTCGGAGGTTCGAGTCCTCCCTCGGGCATGGGTGTGTGTGTTTGTCCTTAGGGTAATTTAGGTTAAGCAGTGTGTAAGCTTAGGGACTGATGACCTTATCAGTTAAGTCCCATAAGATTTCACACACATTTGAACTTATACCAACTATAAGATTCTCTTTTGGCTTAAACTGATAACCATTCATTTGTTTATGAAACCGTTACTTCTCTGCATGTGACAAAGTGTACAATATTTAGTGTGCTGTTTTTGTGTGACGTTCTAGATTCAGACATTTCCGACCAGTATTCCAATGTATAGCTGCTTACGATTGCTATTTAGAGTAAGTGCTAATATCTTATATTCCCAAGTTGTAGCCAGAAGTCTCCATACCATGAGTTTAAAGCAATATGTAAACCTTGCCTGTTCATTTGAAATAGATTCTTCCAGTTTGAGTTTCCATTCTTCTTTTGTGGCAGTTATCTTCGCCGTAGACTCCGGTGTTTCCTTTCTTGACCGTGATGTCCTCCATTTCCAGCTTTCTTTTTCGTATATGTAACACATTAACCATGCTCTGCAGCTTATCACCTCGGTAGACAAATTGCAGAACACTGTTAAACACCACACAGCAACTGTTCCATAAGATATTCGTTAATCGATACTACGTTTAAGTGTTTAGCACAGAGTATAGTGGAGTACGTTGTGAATACTGTTTGATGGTCTTTGCACATAACCAAATACATGATCCAATCTGATCCCAACTACAATATTGTACGAGGGCAAGTCAATTATTATCCGCAAAGTAGTTATAAAATTTTATTGTAATTAAATAAGAAACTTACAAGAACATCATTTGTCGACATAGTCTCCTTGCGTTTCACCGCACTTGGTCCATCGTTGTACAAGCTTCCTGATGCCTTCATAAAAAAAAGGTTGTCTGTTGAGCTGCGAGCCAGAAACGCACCATTTCTTTCACTGCTTCTTCCGACGCAAATCGACGGCAACTTAATGCCTGTTTGAGTGGACCAAACAAGCGATAGTCAGAAAGAGCAAGACCGGGACTATACGGAGGATGATCCAGTACTTCAAATTTGAGTTTCTGGAGCGTTTCAGCAGTGTGGGCAGCAGTATGCGGACGGGCATTGTCATGCAACAACACAACACCTATTGACAGCAATCCTCGGCGTTTGCTTCGAATTGCAGCCTTTAGCCCGGCAGTAAGCATCTCACTGTAACGAACATTGTTTACTGTTGTGCCCTTTTTCCCATAATGTTCCAGTACTGGACCTTGTGCGTCCCAAAAACAGCAAGCATTAGTTTTCCTACCGACGGTTGGGTCTTGAACTTTTTGTTGCACGGCGAATTTGGATGTTTCCATTCCATACCCTGCTGTTTACTCTCCGGCTCATAATGATGGGTCAATGTTTCATAGGCAGTAATGATCTTGTCTACGAAGTTGTCCCCTTCGTTATCCTACCGATCCAAATGTTATAGTTTCTTCATTTGTGGCGGTAAACGGTCGCCCGGCTCCTTCATCGTGCGTAACACTTGTGCGTCCATTTCGGAATTTTTCAATCCATTCGTAGACACTCCGTTGTGGCAAAACACTGTTCCCGTACTGCACCGAAAGTGTTCGATGAATTTCGGTCCCTGATACGCCTTCCGACCATAAGAAACGGATCGCTGAACATTGCTCTTCTTTGGTGCAAATAGACAGCGTAGCAGCCATGTTTAACAGCACGGCAGCGATAACGAAACTAACCTAGCAGCTTGAAAACTGCAAAGATATAACAACAAATAAACAAACCATGCGTCATCAACGTAAAACGACAGTACTACCAAAATAAACAAAAATATAACTAAACTGCGGTTAATAATTGACTTACTCTCGTATTTTGTAGTAAATCGGTGGCCAAATATTCACCTGCTAAATTGTTATTTCTATGCTTAGGAATGTACAGGAACCAAAAACTCTGTGGTAAAAGCTATGCTTACCACGACGAAATATGATGGAAGCCAGTTTTATTGTGGGGGTGGTAAACCAGTCCAGCGTGTATATACAGGGTGGTCCAGTGATCGTGACCGGGCCAAATATCTCACGAAATAAGCGTCAAACGAAAAAACTACAAAGAACGAAACTTGTCTAGCTTCAAGGGGGAAACCAAACGGCGCTATGGTTGGCCCGCTAGATGGCGCTGCCATAGGCCAAACGGATATCAACTGCGTTTTTTTTTAATAGGAACCCCCATTTTTTATTACATATTCGTGTAGTACGTAAAGGAATATGAATGTTTTAGTTGGACCACTTTTGTCGCTTTGTGATAGATGGCGCAATAATAACCAAAACATATGGCTCACAATTTTAGACGAACAGTTGGTAATAGGTAGGTTTTTTAAATTAAAATACAGAACGTAGGTACGTTTGAACATTTTATTTCGATTGTTCCAATGTGATACATGTACCTTTGTGAACTTAACATTTCTGAGAACGCATGCTGTTACAGCGTCATTACCTGTAAATACCACATTAATGTAATAAATGCTCAAAATGATGTCCGTCAACCTCAATGCACTTGGCAATACGTGTAACGACATTCCTCTCAACAGCGAGTAGTTCGCCTTCCGTAATGTTCGCACATGCGTTGACAATGCGCTGACGCATGTTGTCAAGCGTTGTCGGTAGATCACGATAGCAAATATCCTTCAACTTTCCCCACAGAAAGAAATCCGGGGACGTCAGATCCGGTGAACGTGCGGGCCATGGTATGGTGTTTCGACGACCAATCCACCTGTCATGAAATATACTATTCAATACCGCTTCAACCGCACGCAAGCTATGTGCCGGACATCCATCATGTTGGAAGTGCATCGCCATTCTGTCATGCAGTGAAACATCTTGTAGTAACATCGGTAGAACATTACGTAGGAAATCAGCATACATTGCACCACTTAGATTGCCATCGATAAAATGGGGACCAATTATCCTTCCTCCCATAATGCCGCACCATACATTAACCCGCCAAGGTCGCTGATGTTCCACTTGTCGCAGCGATCGTGGATTTCCCGTTGCCCAGTAGTGCATATTATGCCGGTTTACGTTACCGCTGTTGGTGAATGACGCTTCGTCGCTAAAAAGAACGCGTGCATAAAATTTATCATCGTCCCGTAATTTCTCTTGTGCCCAGTGGCAGAACTGTACACGACGTTCAAAGTCGTCGCCATGCAATTCCTGGTGCATAGAAATAGGGTAAGGGTGCAATCGACGTTGATGTAGCATTCTCAACACCGACGATTTTGAGATTCCCGATTCTCGCGCAATTTGTCTGCTACTAATGTGCGGATTAGCCGCGACAGCAGCTAAAACATCTACTTGAGCATCATAATTTGTTGCAGGTCGTGGTTGAGGTTTCATATGTGGCTGAGCACTCCCTGTTTCCTTTAATAACGTAACTATCCGGCCAACGGTCCGGACACTTGGATGATGTCGTCCAGGATACTGAACAGTATACATGGCACACGCCCGTTGGGCATTTTGATCACAATAGCCATACATCAACACGATATCGACCTTTTCCGCAATTGGTAAACGGTCCATTTTAACGCGGGTAGTGTATCACGAAGCGAATACCGTCCGCACTGGCGGAATGTTACGTGATACCACGTACTTATACGTTTGTGACTATTACAGCGCCATCTATCACAAAGCGAAAAAAGTGGTCCATCTAAAACATTCATATTTCTTTACGTACTAAACGAAAATGTAATAAAAATGGGGGTTCCCATTTTAAAAAAACGCAGCTGATATCCGTTTGACCTATGGCAGCGGCATTCAGCGGGCCAACCATAGCGCCATCTGGTTTCCCCCTTCAAGCTAGACGAGTTTCGTTCTTTGTAGTTTTTTCGTTCGATGCTTATTTCGTGAGATATTTGGCCCGGTCACTTTCAATGGACCATCCTGTATATATACATATGTCCAGTCAACTATCAGACTGAAACACATGTTAATTCTGCACTTGTGTCACAGATTATTCTTGTTTTATGGGGCCATCACAGAAGCATACTACGGACTACTGTTCTGCATTTTCTTTCATTTGAAAGAAACTTCCGCCGTAAAATACGCTTTTAAATTGTTACGAAACTGTTAGAGTAGCGGTACCACTGAATTATTGTCGAATAACAGAAATTTCGATTGGTTCTGAAGACATCCTGTGGGCAATGGCTGCCTCTGCTGAGGCAATAGTACGTACCAGAACGTATGTATGTACTTGTCCAGCACCAGACCAGGGTCTGTAATGATACCAAAGCAACGTAATAGTGTACCTGTGAAACACACATTCAAGAGTTCACTAAGTCGTGGATGGAAGGAGTACAAAGTTAGCAGCATTCCTCCTGCGGCAATGCAGCGCTGTGGCGTGCACACACGAATTGATAGGTTTTGCTAATAAAAAGAATGTTATTATAACAAAAAAAGAAGTGACAAATACTTACGGTCAGGCTTGTTGTGTGCAGCTGACTGCTGCCACCTGCATCAAATGATGGCACTCACGCTGGTTCAAATGGCTCTGTGCACTATGCGACTTAACTTCTGTGGTCATCAGTCGCCTAGAACGTAGAACTAATTAAACCTAACTAACCTAAGGACATCACTCACATCGATGCCTGAGGCAGGATTCGAACCTGCGACCGTAGTGGTCGCTCGACTCCAGACTGTAGCGCCCAGAACCGCACGGCCACTCCGGACGGCATCGAACTGTAAGGAATTAAAACTGCTAGAGGTGTGAGGGGCCGGAACGTCAGTGCTCCGGAGCTCCAGGGCCTAGAGCAACTGCTTAAATCATGATGACATCACGTAGTGTGAGATTTTGTCGGCTTTTGTTATATTCCAGTTCACCACTTGGCATAGCGCCAAAACATACTGTGTGCAGGACTGTGCCTTTTTTCCGTGACGTTGGGCTCTGTTCTTCAGTTCTTCCCCTAAGCGGATTTGCTGCTGATTCTCGCCAAACGCTTTCTTCTGTTAGGTCTGAATTTATTCCAGCTGTTGGGGTTCTCTTCGTTGTTCTCCTGGGCTGTTCCGTCCTACTCAGATGTCATCTCACCTCTTGAATTTGACGAGTCGGCCGAACACTTTCGGCAGTTTCGCCGGTTCGTGACCAGCGTCTCCAGTAAACACTAGTGGACGCATGCTGCGCAGCTGACTTACTGCTGCTTTAGAATCCATCTGTTTCCTGCATATACAGATCTTAGAAATTATGTATTAGTTGTATTCCGGTTCCTGTCAGTGTAGATGACGGCTTTTACGTTGCCTAACTGGAGCCGCAGTGATTGGTTCAAATGGCTCTGAGCACTATGGGATTTAACATCTGAGGTCATCAGTCCCCTAGAACTTAGAACTACGTAAACCTAACTAACCTAAGGACATCACACACATCCATGCCCGAGGCAGGATTCGAACCTGCGACCGTAGCGGTCGCGCGGCTCCAGACTGAAGCACCTACAACCGCTCGGCTCCACAGTGATGTATATGTTTTGAAGGAGCCCACATGTCCTCCCAACAATGTCACATCTAAACCACAATCAAGTCCAAATCCGAAGTACAGCACGTAGCACTGAAAGCATGTTTATTGTGGTGTCACCGCCAGACACCACACTTGCTAGGTGGTAGCTTTAAATCGGCCGCGGTCCATTAGTACATGTCGGACCCGCGTGTCGCTACTGTCAGTGATCGCAGACCGAGCGCCACCACAAGAAAGGTCTCGAGAGACGGACTAGCACTCACCCCAGTTGTACGGACGACTTAGCTAGCGATGCACACTGACGAAGCCTCGCTCATTTGCAGAGCAGATAGTTAGAATAGCCTTCAGCTAAGTCAATGGCTACGACCTAGCAAGGCGCCATAGCAATTGATAGTTATCGTATGAAGCATGTCTCATCAAGAACCATGTACAACAATGATGGATTAAAGTTAAGTATTCCAGCAGCTACGTACTTTTCTTTATAGCATTCATTACGTATCCTGTTTCAGACCTATCTCTAGCCTGCGTGAGTTTAACGCGTGCATTCGGCCTCCTCAACCAAGTAGTGTGCGTAGTGTTGGCTAACTGCTAACACTACATTTATTGTTAACACAAGGCACAGTCAGAACAGAACTGAATTCCTCGACGGAGAATGTAGCTATTTACACCAATTCAGGACATTCCAGAATGCTGGTATTTATAGAAAATTCGAATATTCCAAATAATACACACATTGCAAACAAAGTATATTTCAAATACCTTCCATAAATGATAAATATAAACAAAAAATAGTCACTGGTTGCCGGATTTGAACTTGTGATCCGTAGCAGGCCAGCACTACGCCACACCGCTTTCATCACAGTTACCCGCAACACAGTTTCTCTATAGAATAAGCCGATAAGAGGTTAAAGCGTAAACTAGGTGACCCAGTGGGACTGGCGACCGGTTTCAAATATTAAAAAAGTTACAGGCAGAATTTCTAAAGGTGAGCTACACAAATCCCTGCCTCAGTTTTATACTGGCACTCTAGTTGCCAGAAAGAAAGATAATATAATGGAGGCATTATACAGGCAATCGCTGAAAATATTAACGTTTAAGTGCTTCAGAAACGATTTTGTAAATCTGTATTAGGTTCTTAGGAGTTACGATTGCCATAATTTTGCTACAAAAATGTCTAAACAGGTGTTGAGATTTATTATATATAATTGCAGCTTTCCTTCATAAGAGAGAGACACTGAACTAGTCTGACAGTGACCGAAAAGTGACACTATGAACTGTGTAGGTAGCCTGGAACTCCAGGTGGACCTGTACTCAAACACAGCTAACAGATATCTTTTTAGTGAAAGAATATTCCGCCGAAAAAATATGACCCGAAATCGGAAATACAGCTGAATGTTATGGTTCCTAATCACTAGCTTGGGCGCTGACTCTGCAACATCCCACGGGGAAGAGTCATCAATTACACTACTTACGTAACATCGTGCTGGCTGCGTAGCCTGTTCGCAGAACTGTAACACAGTAAAATGAAGAAGACGCTACTGAAGGCGATTCGACAATCGGATGGAACATTAAGTTCGGAGATTTCCCTCTATGGTGTCTTCGTTCGTTTCTAGAGTGGAAGGGATCAGTAGACATTTCTGTATATTTTATCTTTTACTCCTCTCTATTTCATTTAGTCAACAGGGTCATTTACCCCTACAACAAGACATTAAATGCCACATTATGGTGGGAGAAACACTCATTACAATCATCCAAGCAACGCAGTCACACATCCGTCATACAGGGTGTCCCAGCTATCTTGTCCACCCAAAATATCTCTGGAACAATAACAGCTATTGGAAAACGACTTTCACCGGTATCAATGTAGGGCTGGGGCCCATGAATGTACATATTTGGAAACATTCTAAAACGAAAGCATATGTGTTTATTAACACAAACTTATGTTTTTTCAAATGGACCTCCTATATTTTTTCTTCAGCAATCCATAGCATGACAAAGCACATACACAATGGCGTTGATTGCATCGGAATATTCCCATTAAATCCCGAGATATTAAGAAGCGAAGTTGACGCTTGAAACACCCGACATGCGCTGCTAGCGCACGTCCTGAGGCTCAGGCGTGAACCCCATGCTGCCCGTAATCGCGATGTGATTGATATGCGTAACCACACTTCCATACTTATCAAGAGGTCCGAAACGAATAATACGGTCTGCTGCCATCCTGCTGCGATTACGGGCAGCATGGGGTTCACGCCTGAGCCTCAGGACGTACGATAGCATCGCATGTCGGGCGTTTCAAGCGCCAACTTCGCGTCTTAATATCTCGGGATTTAATGGGAATATTCCTATGCAATCAACGCCATTGTGTATGTGCTTTGTCATGCTATGGATTGCTGAAGAAAAAATATAGGAGGTCCATTTAAAAAAACTTAAGTTTGTATTAAAAAACACATATGCTTTCGTTTTAGAATGTTTCCAAATATGTACATTCATGGGCTCCAGCCCTACATTGATACCGGTGAAAGTCGTTTTCCAATAGCTGTTATTGTTCCTGAGATATTTTGGGTGGGCAAGATAGCTGGGACACCCTGTATAATCAACTGATACACGGAGAGCAATAGCAAATAAATTGGGCTACATAGACAAGGGAAACCACGTGTTATTCATACTATAACGGAGAGTCAAATGAAAAAGAGACACACGGGAAAAAGTAAATTGTTTATTATTTTGAAAGTAATCGCCATAATTGTAAATACACGCATCCCAATATGAGACAAGACGGTCAATGCAGTTATGGAAAAATGTTTGCGGTTGCCTATAGAACCATGATTCTCCCCAGACGTACACGTCTTCGTCCGAAGTAAATCATCGGCCACCGATGTCTTTCTTCAGGGCTCCAAACATACGGAAAGCGCAAGGGGAGATATCGGGACTATATGGACGATGTGTAAGGACTTCCCAAGGAAACTTCTAGAGCGTACTCGAAACAACCTTGGCAACGTTAACTCTGCTGCAGGATAATTTCCGCACACATGTTGCCAAATTTGTTTGGACTACGCTGCACAAGTTTCGCTGAGAAGGTTGTACACATCCTCCATGCAACACTGTCCCCATCTCTCCTCATGCGATTTCCATATTTTTGGTGCCCTGAAGAAAGACGTTCGTGGCCGCCGGTTTGCTTTGGGCGAACAGGTGCACGCCTGGGTACAAGGCATCCGTCAGAGCATTGATCGTCTTGATACACAGTGGGATAAATGTGTTAACAGTCGACAGTCATGGGGATTACTTCTGAAACAGCGAACACTTTACTTACTTTTCTTTTATTCATCTCGTTTTCATTTGACTGCTCCTTATATACTTACCATTTCCTTCACGTGAAAAATGTAAACGAAACCAAGGAGCTTGGAAAATCTTTCACTTCCGTCGTTAAGAATTAACTAACCTCATAGAAGCCGACTGGGGAAGAGGGTGTATGCGACGTGGTTCAGAATCGTTGCGGGTAGGCGCAGGCGGACGTGCCGAGTCGGCGAGGTCGCAAATCAAGCGCGCGTCACGCAACGGCGTAGGGCTAATTCGATTTGAGAATGGGCGCGAAGCTTCTGAGACGCGGCCCAAGAGCGGACGCGGCTCGCAATTTGCGGCGACGCTATTCTGCATTCCCCGTGTGCGCCTGAATGTTATTTGTGGCACCTGCAACCCGCCGTCATTACCGAACTTTAATTAGACAGAGATTTTTTTTTCTTACTGCCCCTATCTCGGATCGTCTTTTATTGCCTGCCAATCTCTGAAAAACTTTGTCCCTGCTTCTGGACTCCACCTGAACTTCTGTATTGTTCAAATACGCCACTGTGCTAACATTCTTCCTGTCGCCATAAGAAAGTACTCCTAGTCTGGCGGAAACTAATTTCCCTAACCTCAACGGTCACTCTTTTTAGTCTTTTCCTTTTCTCCCTCTGTCTTCATGCTCCTTTTACTTCATCTCGTGTGCTGTGATGCTGGTTCTATCTGACTAGTTAAGAATGTGTTCTACTCTGTATGTCTTGTGGCATAATTTATTATGTACTTTAATTGTTTTTGTAGTGTTAGCATCTTTTAATGCAACTGCTGTGATATTTTTTGGCTTTTATTTACGCTATGGTTGGCAATCCTCACAGCAGAGCAACTTTAAAGTCTTACAGTAATGGAATTGCGTTCATATTTCGGCAACAAAAATGTACAAAAGCATTTTGTAGGTCCGTGAGAAATATTCGATTCAAATGCCGCAAGAGTTTTATTCAACTGGCCCAAGATAGATCAAGATGGCGCGAAATAATAAAAATTTGTAAAATTTGTTAGAAATATACGCATACTATTTGTCTTTGGATCTGCGTGAACAGTTTAAAACCATTATTTCCCATTCATAGTTTTCATATCACTGCAAAGTACGCTCAACCACAGTTTATGAACTATTGTAGATTACATGTAATAGCTTTAGAAGTGATTGATATATAAATTTTGTGTGACTAAAATGCAGAAGATCAGCTCTATTCTCTATTTTAGTAGCACCCTGATAACTCTGCAGTAACAAAAAAGCAATGTGTTAAAGCTACTAAAATGAAATCAGAATTGAAATACGCTATTTTATAGTGAGGTATAGTGTTTCGTTTCAGTTAAACAGGTAAACTCTTCTGATCCCTATTAATTTTCTTGAAGACCTTATTTTCTCCACGTAAATAAGTGCATAAATACGCTAACCGATACGCAGTGTACTCTCTAATAGACAAGTAACTTTGTGTTGTTTGGTATAATTTTATTCACAAGTCTGGTGCTAGGGACCAGGAACTATTTCTTTAGCGCACTCCATTTATTTTCATAAGTAATTATCTTCTAAAGTTACGCGGCATTACGGGTGCAGCCGCAGAGTAGCAGGAGATACAGCGAATCGATTCGCTTCAACAGTATCGGCGCACTAGCATCCGTTCCAACTCTACACTGTCAGAATACGCTAATAACTGTTCGTAATTATACCCCGTCAATGAATTACAACACTCAGGGTGGTGTTATCAAACACATATATTTTAATTACAGCACGTAGATAAAAAGCGTTTTCCTTACGAAAAGTTTTAATAAATTGAGTTAATACAAGAGCAGTGTAAATATTGTAAATATTCCAGTGATTGGTACCACGGAAAAAACGAGAATATGTTAATAAAACACCTTTATTCGTTTCGAAAGTACTCTATGCTGGAAAGAGTAGAGTTATGACAACGGTCTATCCTTTGCAATCGATCGAACTACTGAATTCCCACCTCGTTGGATGTGCATCAACAGATGATGCAAACTGCTGTGAGCCGCACTCGGTAGTGCTTGCCAACTCCATCCCGAGAAAACTTAGCATTGGCTCTGATCCCCTATGCTAGTGTTTTATACAGGGTGGCGCACAGAAATGTAGCCCGTATCAGTCTAAAGAAAATGCAGTGAAATTACAGAAACGAAGAGCTAAAATTGACTTACCATTTAATTACAATGAAAAATATTGCGAAAAATACATTTATAGAAGATGTTGAAAGTGACCCCCTGCAACATCCATACACAGCCGTGCACGTCTAAGTATATTCAGATAAATCCAGCGTAAAGTTTGTATATCGATGGCGGCAGCTTCATGGCTGATGTCTTTCAGTTCCTGTATTGTGTGTGCATTTTTCTTTCATAGACCTTGCTCTTCAGGTGTCCCCGCAGGACAATATCGCATGTTGTTAGATCCGCAAATGCGGTGGCCATAAATCCTTGCTGACAGTTCGTTTCTTAGGGAAGACATCATGGACTGGTTCCAGGGATACCTCAGACACGTGGCACCTTGCTGGAAGAGGCAGTATTGTCTTTCATATTCAGTGAGTTCGGCACAAAATGTATCAAAAATATCCATGTATGCAACCGTGTTGAGTGTAGAGTCAATAAATATCAGACCAATGATGCGCGTCCCTGCTACACAGCACCAAACCCAATTTTTTCATTATGGAGTGGTTGCTGACACACAATGTTAGGGTTCTCCGTTGCCCAGTACCTCGTGTGCTGAGAATTCACATGACCGGAAAGACGAAACCATGCTTTATCACTCGTAATGTAATGGAAAGGGTCTAACAAACCATCGTTGGTGTTACTCAAAATCCACTTGCAGTAATCTACACGTTTCTGACTCTCAACCTCCTGTAATTTCTGCACAATCGTCACACGATATAGCTTCAAATTACGACTTTTCAATATCCGATAGGAACTCCTCTTACATAAATGCTCCAGTTGGGCCAACGTACGTGTAGACTTCTTCGGGTTCTGAATAATTCTTCGACGAATATCTGCAGTTACTTCTGGTGTACAAACTGAAGGAATTCTATGTCGTTTTACATTTTTCACAGATCCGTAGGTTCGCCAATTCTTGTGCAGACTCTGATTGCTCTCTTTGCTGGTAGTCCTCTATGCCGATACATGACCGTGAAACGTTCACGAGTTTACTTAATCGAACCTATTTACACGTATGCTTCCACTATTTAAATTCTTCCTTCTATGGAAAAGTCATTTTGCAGACCGCAAAGAGAAACGTCTAACTTCGATGATGAAATAAACTGAAATCCTGACAGAAGAATTCTAAAAAGCGATTATTGCACAAAACTGCCCATTGTAGTAGTTGTATACTCTATTTCAGAAGTAGAAATATTGCAAAGTGGAGGCGGGCCACTTTTAAGAGCGCCACGCTTTAGAAGACACGGATGAAGGCTCACGTCTCAATGAAATCACCAGTATCTTTCATCACTCTTGCCTTCTGATCCTCGTTAATTTGATGGCTTCAATCAGGAGTAGATCTTCCTCTTACCGAATCTATTTTAAATGGTCTCGATTAAACTATGCTACCATCACCAGTGATAAGTTCTGCTATAGAGTCGCCAGTTTTCGCCGGTTTTGTGCCAATAGCCATCCCACTAGCTCGATGCCGTTAATTGCTATACTTATCTGCGGTTAACGAGAGCGTGAGGCAACATGGTGGTACCTGAATCGGTCCTAAAATCATTTTCTGCTCGTGGTTTCCGATCTCCAGTACACTGTCGCAACAGTTTTGGCAGTGACCTAATAGCGCGCCGGCCGGAGTGGCCGAACGATTCTAGGCGCTTCAGTCTGGAACTACGCGACCGCTACGGAAGCAGGTTCGAATCCTGCCTCGGGCATGGATGTGTGTGATGCCCTTAGGTTAGTTAGGTATAAGTAGTTCTAAGTTCTAGGGGATTGATGACCTCAGATGTTAAGTCCCATAGTGCTCAGAGCCATTTTTGAACCTAATAGCGCATCCAAGGTGGGCGGGAGGGGGACATTCGTGGGCGTCATGAGCCCCCTTTCCCTCCAAACACCAAAAGCAGTGTACTAATACCTGATATAAATATGTGATTATGATTATATCAAGACATTTTACATATTATTTATCATTATTAATGTCCTAGGTATGTGTCGCAAGTTAAATGTGAGTGTGACGGTAAGTTATACCGGACGGTTATAACTAAATTTTCTTTATTTAGCACGTTATAACGCGGAAACTAATTACCATATGAGTACCAGACTTACTAGCGTTAATGTCTAGAGTATGGGGTGCACGATTTCCATGAGTCACAGCGTCACCGCCCAGTTCCAAGTTTGGCCACCAGCTGATGTGATTAGTCATAGTGATTCGTAATCGCACACGCCTGATCAGTCGCAGTGCACTTGTTGACGTGTCAAAATGGAGTTGGACAAAAGGATCAGGGCATTATTGGTGAAGCTCTATTATCAAAACAACATAACGCTGCAGCGGAATGGATTCGGAAGGACCGCCTTTCTCCACCTGCTATGCGAAGGAAGATGAAAAAGTTAGAATCAACTGGAGAACTGGGCGTCGCTCCGGGAAGAGCCCGACGACCGGTTGCGCGACAAATGATTGATGAAATTGCTGTTACTGTGGTAGACAACGCTGCACGCAATTTCCGATCGACAGGCAGAGCGTGTCCTGTGTTACGACAGTTGAAAATCCCGTGGTCCACTGTACGGAAAATGCTTCGAACCATTCTCAAATGGTATCCGAACAAGATTCATATCGTACAGCAGCTTGCACCACAGGACGCGCAACGACGTGTTGACTCCGCTCTCCACATTTTCGCAAGGATTGCAATTGACGAGGGCCGAACCTGGACCATCCTATGGACAGACGAGCTCATTTTTCTCTGACGTGTGAGGTGAACACACAACATTGCCGATTTTGGGGATCTCCAATCAGTGTGCGTGAAGGTCCTCCGTGTGGTGTACGTGTCACCATATGTTGGGCTTCACGGCTATGTTTATCATTGGCCCATTCTTTTTTGAACAGGTTGGAGCTCAAGGACCAAAGACGTGCAGTGCGACTGGCCAGCGTTACTGTGATATTCTTCTCCACCATTTCATACCCGTCCTACAGGAGAGACACACACTGAACTCCACAGTTCCCATGCGAGATGCGGCCCGACCGCATATCGCTCGTGAAGTTCGCATTCTTCTCCGAAATATATTTAGAAACATTCGAATTACACTATTTGATTAAAAGTATCCGGACACCTGGCTGAAAATGACTTAAGTTCGTGGAGCACTCCACCGTGGAATTCAATATGATGTTGGCCTACCCTTAGCCTAGATGACAGCTTCCACTCTCCCAGGCTTACGTTCAATCAGGTGCTGGAAGGATTCTTGGGGAATGGCAGCCCATTCTTCACGGAGTGCTGCACTGAGGAGAGGTATGATGTTGGTCGGTGAGGCTTAGCACGACGTCGGCGTTCCAAAGGATTCAGGTCAGGACTATGTGCAAGCCAGTCCATTACACTGATGTTACTGTTGTGTAACCACTCCGCTACAGGCCGTGCATTACGGCCAGGTGCTCTATCGTGTTGAAAAATGCAATCGCCATCCGCAAATTGCTCTTCAACAGTGGGAAGTAATAATGTGCTTAAAACATCAATGTAGGCCTGTGTTGTGACAGTGCCACGCAAAACAACAAGGGGTGCAAGCCATCTCTGTGAATAACACGACCACATAAATAACACCACCACCTCCGAATCTTACTGTTGGCATTACATATGCTGGCAGATGACGTTCACTGCGCATCCGCCATAACAACACCCTGCCATCCGATGGCCACATTGTGTACCATGATTCGTCACTCCACACAACGTTTTCCCACTGTCCAGTCGTCCAACGTTTACGTTCATTACACCAAGCGAGGCTCGTTTGGCGTTTACCGGCGTGATGTGTGGCTTATGAGCAGCCGCTCGATCGTGAAATCCAAATTTTCTTACATACCGCCTAACTGTCATAGCACCTGCAGTGGCTTCTGATGCAGTTTGGAATTCCTGTGTGATGGTCTGAATAGATGTCTGCCTGTTACACATTACGACCCTCTTCAACTGTCGGTGGGCTCTGTCAATCAACAGACGAGGTCGGCCTGTACGCTTTTGTGCTGTACGTGTCCCTTCACGTTTCCACTTCACTATCACATCGGAAACAGTGGACCTAGTGATGTTTAGGAGTGGGGAAAACTCGCGTACAGACGTATGACACAAGTAACACCCAATCACCTGACCACGTTCAAAGTCCGCGAACTGCGCGGAGCGCCCCATTCTACTCTCTCACGATGTGTAATGATTACTGAGGTCGCTGATGCGGAGTAACAGGCAATAGGTGCCAGCGCAATGCACCTCACATGACAAACGTATGTCTTTGGGGGTGTCCGGATACTTCTGATCACGTAGTGTATAAGCCGATCGTTTCCAAATGCTTGGCCGGCACGATCACCTGATCCCACTCCCTGTGATTTCTGGTTGTGGGGCTACCTGAGAGACAGGGTTTACCAGGGGAACATAAATTATTTACTTCACAGTAACTAGTTTCGGGCCTGGACCCGTCGTAAGAAGTCAGCATGGATTACTCGTACAAATTTCATATATTTGCCCTTTGTTTTCTTTGCAGTTATACTGTGTTTACCACTGTTCATTTTGATGTATTTTGGAAACACTTTTTTCTGTTAGATACTTGTTGTTAAGCGCTTCAGTTGGGACTGCTTTCTTTACTCGATATTACCAGTTTCTGAAATCATGCGCAGTTCTTTTTATCTCCCGAGTTCTGGATACAATTAAGTAATCGTTACCTCTAAAGATAAAGAGAACTGTGCGTCATTTCAGAAAGTCAGGTTTCAGTTAACGAAATAGCTTGTATCTGAGGTCTATAAATGCGTACCTGACACTAAAATACTTTAAAACTAGCAAAGAACTACCTCATTTTAGAGCTGGTTATATCACGATGGATATCTTCCAGTTTTTGAATGAGGTTATTGGAGCAATTAAGGAATTTTAATGATCGTATTGTCTGACATTTATTGCTTTCGGGAAATATGTTTTCACTCCATTTCGGTTAAATCTGTTCTGTCATCATGTGGAAACTAAAAATTTGGATACATATATAGCTATTTATTAATGAAAATATATGAGTAGCTGGCGTTGCCAGGGTATATATTTATCTGAATTCTTTTAGCCCATTTCCTCATTCCCCTCTCTCTGTTCGTCTACTCGGCCCTCTTCTCGATCGATCTCGTCCTCTTTCCTTTCTGTATCCATCTCTTCCGCCCCCACTGTCTGTCCATCCCCTCCTGACCCTCTCTCTGTCCACCTGCTACGCCCCCTCTCTCTGCCCATCACCTCTTGCCACCCTTCTCTGGGCATCTCCTCCTCCTTCCTTTCTCTGTCCGTCTCCTCTTCCCTCCTCCCCCTGACTACCTCCTCCTCTTCTCTTTCTCTGTCCATCTCTTCCTCTCTCCATTTTAGTCCATCACCTCTTCCACCCTCTCTCTGTCCATCTACTCCTCTTCCTTTTATCTGTCCACTTCTCCTTCGCCCTCTCTCTCTCCATATCCTCTTCCCCCTACAGGTGCCAATGTCCAGCTTCCCCCTATCTGTCTTTCCATCCCCTCCTCCTTGTACTCTGTCCACACTGTCACCCCCACACCAACACGAGATTTCTGGCTCTTACTCCACAGTATTTCTTTCGGGATACTAAGTAATATACACTCCTGGAAATTGAAATAAGAACACCGTGAATTCATTGTCCCAGGAAGGGGAAACTTTATTGACACATTCCTCGGGTCAGATACATCACATGATCACACTGACAGAACCACAGGCACATAGACACAGGCAACAGAGCATGCACAATGTCGGCACTAGTACAGTGTATATCCACCTTTCGCAGCAATGCAGGCTGCTATTCTCCCATGGACACGATCGTAGAGATGCTGGATGTAGTCCTGTGGAACGGCTTGCCATGCCATTTCCACCTGGCGCCTCAGTTGGACCAGCGTTCGTGCTGGACGTGCAGACCGAGTGAAACGACGCTTCATCCAGTCCCAAACATGCTCAATGGGGGACAGATCCGGAGATCTTGCTGGCCAGGGTAGTTGACTTACACCTTCTAGAGCACGTTGTGTGGCACGGGATACATGCGGACGTGCATTGTCCTGTTGGAACAGCAAGTTCCCTTGCCGGTCTAGGAATGGTAGAACGATGGGTTCGATGACGGTTTGGATGTACCGTGCACTATTCAGTGTCCCCTCGACGATCACCAGTGGTGTACGGCCAGTGTAGGAGATCGCTCCCCACACCATGATGCCGGGTGTTGGCCCTGTGTGCCTCGGTCGTATGCAGTCCTGATTGTGGCGCTCACCTGCACGGCGCCAAACACGCATACGACCATCATTGGCACCAAGGCAGAAGCGACTCTCATCGCTGAAGACGACACGTCTCCATTCGTCCCTCCATTCACGCCTGTCGCGACACCACTGGAGGCGGGCTGCACGATGTTGGGGCGTGAGCGGAAGACGGCCTAACGGTGTGCGGGACCGTAGCCCAGCTTCATGGAGACGGTTGCGAATGGTCCTCGCCGATACCCCAGGAGCAACAGTGTCCCTAATTTGCTGGGAAGTGGCGGTGCTGTCCCCTACGGCACTGCGTAGGATCCTACGGTCTTGGCGTGCATCCGTGCGTCGCTGCGGTCCGGTCCCAGGTCGACGGGCACGTGCACCTTCCGCCGACCACTGGCGACAACATCGATGTACTGTGGAGACCTCACGCCCCACGTGTTGAGCAATTCGGCGGTACGTCCACCCGGCCTCCCGCATGCCCACTATACGCCCTCGCTCAAAGTTCGTCAACTGCACATACGGTTCACGTCCACGCTGTCGCGGCATGCTACCAGTGTTAAAGACTGCGATGGACCTCCGTATACCACGGCAAACTGGCTGACACTGACGGCGGCGGTGCACAAATGCTGCGCAGCTAGCGCCATTCGACGGCCAACACCGCGGTTCCTGGTGTGTCCGCTGTGCCGTGCGTGTGATCATTGCTTGTACAGCCCTCTCGCAGTGTCCGGAGCAAGTATGGTAGGTCTGACACACCGGTGTCAATGTGTTCTTTTTTCCATTTCCAGGAGTGTAGTACCAAGTTTGGTTGAAAACGATCGAGGGGTTAGGATGAGTTCTTTACCCGTGGCTTTGCCCACACATGCACGTGTCGGATATATTGAACATATAAGTAAATTAATTTCACCTATATGTGTAGCGAATTTCGCCCTGCAGTTTCGTTTTCACGTGGCTGAATTTTTGTGACGTCATCTCTCCTGAACTGTGTGTCGTACGATAATATAATTTTGAGGGTACTATGTGGATACCGTCTGCGAGTTTATTGTGAGTATTTAGTAGCAGAGTAGTAATAAATTTAAATGTCATATGTAATGTGACAGTTTTTCACACACCTCAGTATTTATGCCGTCATATCTTCTGAACAACGTGTCGCACAATGATTTAACTACGCAGTTACATTCATCGGTATATGTGAATGCTGTCTGCAAAACGTGTCTGGAATACAGTTACTGGTACGTGTGTGGAATACAGTTACTGATAAAGTAATAATACACTACTGGACATTAAAATTGCTACACCAAGAAGAAATGCAGATGATAAACAAGTATTCAGTGGACAAATATATTATACTAGAAATGACATGTGATTACATTTTCACGCAATTTGTCTGCATAGATCCTGAGAAATCAGTACCCAGAACAACCAACTCTGGCCGTAATAACGGCCTTGATACGCCTGGGCATTGAGTCAAACAGAGCTTGGATGGCGTGTACAGGTACAGCTGCCCATGCAGCTTCAACACGATACCACAGTTATTCAAGAGTAGTGACTGGCGTATTGTGACGAGCCAGTTGCTCGACCACCATTGACCAGACGTTTTCAATTGGTGAGAGATCTGGAGAATGTGCTGGCCAGGGCAGCAGTCGAACATTTTCTGTATCCAGAAAGGCCCGTACAGGTCCTGCAACATTCTGTCGTGCATTACCCAGCTGAAATGTAAGGTTCGGCAGGGATCGAATGAATGGTAGAGCCACGGGTCGTAACACATCTGAAATGTCACGTCCACTGTTCAAAGTGCCGTCAATGCGAACAAGAGGTGACCGAGACGTCTAACCAATGTCACCCCATACCATCACGCCGGGTGATAGCCAGTATGGCGATGACGAATACACGCTTCCAACGTGCGTTCACCGCGATGTCACCAAACACGGAAGCGACCATCATGATGCTGTAAACAGAACCTGGATTCATCCGAAAAATGACGTTTTGCCATTCGTGCACCCAGGTTCGTCGTTGAGTACACCATCGCAGGCGCTCCTGTCTGTGATGCAGCGTCAAGGGTAACCGCAGCCATGGTCTCCGAGCCGATAGTCCATGCTGCTGCAAACGTCTTCGAACTGTCCGTGCAGATAGTTGTTGTCTTGCAAACGTCCCCATCTGTTGACTCAGGGATCGAGACGTGGCTGCACGACCCGTTACAGCCATGCGGATAAGATTCCTGTGATCTCGACTGCTAGTGATACGAGGGCGTTGGGATCCAACACGGCGTTCCGTATTATTCTCCTGAACTCACCGATTCCATATTCTGCTAACAGTCACTAGACCTCAACCAATGCGAGCATCAATGTCGCACGGCGTTCGTATTATTCTCCTGAACTCACCGATTCCATATTCTGCTAACAGTCACTAGACCTCAACCAATGCGAGCAGCAATGTCGCGATACGATAAACCGCTATCACGATAGGCTACAATCCGACCTTTATCAAAGTCGGAAACGTGATGGTACGCATTTCTCCTCCTTACACGAGGCATCACAACAAGGTTTCACCTGGCAACTCCGGTCAACTACTGTTTGTGAATGAGAAATCGGTTGGAAACGTTCCTCATGTCAGCACGATCTAGGTGTCGCCACCGGCGCCAGCCTTGTGTAAATGCTCTGAAAAGCTAATCATTTGCATGTCACAGCATCTTCTTTCTGACGGTTAAATTTCGCGTCTGTAGCACGTCATCTTCGTGGTGTAGCAATTTTAATGGCCAGTAGTGTAGGTTTAAATGGCTTTGAGCACTATGGGACTTAACATCTGAAGTCATCAGTCCCCTAGAACTTAGGACTACTTAAACCTAACTAACCTAAGGACATCACACACATCCATGCCCGACAGGATTCGAACCTGCGACCGTTCTAATCTACCCTTATATTTCTTTGCTACTGCGCAGCGGCATCGCTCACGGGGTAGCTCCATCGTTCTAGAGGCATGAATATGGTTTTGGCTTGAAGGAGTGAGTCAGTCGAGTCTGAGCAAGACTGCAGGGCGGGTCCCGAGACTTCGTGCTCCGTGAATCTGGCGTAAATAAAATGTGAAAGCCGGCCGTTGTGGTTAAGCGGTTCTAGGCGCTTGGAACGGCGCGACTGCTACGGTCGCAGGTTCGAATCCTGCCTCGGGCATGGATGTGTGTGATGTCCTTAGGTTAGTTAGGTTCAAGTAGTTCTACGTTCTAGGGGACTGATGACCTCAGATGTTATGTCCCATAGTGCTCAGAGCCATTTGAAACAAAATGTGAAATATTTTTGTGATATGGTGGAATATTGTCACTAGATCCGGAGAATGAATCATTTGCGTATAAAACTGATAATTTTGAATTCAGATTTAAATTTCGTATCGAGAAAATTGTTACGCAACGAAGATATGATCGTACAGTAAGTAACCGGCAATGGTGAACTGATACAGGTTCGTGATAAATAAATGAATGCATTTGCACAGTGAACGCAATTAGAACCAGTAGGAAAATGTTATATTAATTTAAGGTGGGATAAAATTAGCCGGCCGCGGTGGTCTAGCGGTTCTAGGCGCTCAGTCAGGAACCGCGCGACTGCTACGGTCACAGGTTCGAATCCTGCCTCGGGCATGGATGTGTGTGATGTCCTTAGGTTAGTTAGGTTTAAGTAGTTCTACGTTCTAGGGGACTGATGACCTCAGATGTCATGTCCCATAGTGCTCAGAGCCATTTGAAACAAAAAGTGAAATATTTTTGTGATATGGTGGAATATTGTCACTAGATCCGGTGAATGAATCATTTGCGTATAAAACTGATAATTTTGAATTCAGATTTAAATTTCGTATCGAGAAAATTGTTACGCAACGAAGATATGATCATACAGTAAGTAACCGGTAATGGTGAACTGATACAGGTTCGTGATAAATAAATGAATGCATTTGCACAGTGAACGCAATTAGAACCAGTAGGAAAGTGTTATATTAATTTAAGGTGGAATAAAATTAGCCGGCCGCGGTGGTCTAGCGGTTCTAGGCGCTCAGTCAGGAACCTCGCGACTGCTACGGTCGCAGGTTCGAATCCTGCCTCGGGCATGGATGTGTGTGATGTCCTTAGGTTAGTTAGGTTTAAGTAGTTCTAAGTTCTAGGGGACTTATGACCACAGCTGTTGAGTCCCATAGTGCTCAGAGCCAGTTGAACCAATAAAATTAATTCTTTCTACAAAAGTGTTCTCGTATTACAACTCTTCAATATTATGAAATGCTCAGCTCGTGGGATCGTTGATGTGTAACTGTGAAGTGCTGGGGTTCGACAGTGGAGAGTGCTTGCCTGCCACACTAACGTACTCGTCACTTAAAGGATACGCAAACTGGTGTACGCCTTATATTGCCTTAACCCAGAAAATTGCTAATTACAGAAACTGAAAATTCTCTGTGAGTTCAAAACTGTTAAACGTAAATAAACCAAATTTTCTACCACATATATTCTTCTAATCAGAGGCACCTACTTTACAACGGAAAGCCGTCTAGTAAGAACACAATTCATTTATGCAGAATAAATCGGCCATGTTTCCTTATTATGGACTGCCTGACCTAATTTGTTGTAGGACTAAAGAAAAGAAGGAAAACATATCAGTTCTTTCAAATACTAGATTTGTTTTCCATAAATTGGTTCACAAGTAAAGCGAATATTTTCTCGAAAATGAAATTGTGAACAGTTTCTTATTTAATGCTCACAGACAATTTGTCTCTGCAAAAATGTAACAGAACCGATTTGCACAATAGAGTGTACGTTTATGTGACCAAAATTACAAAGAATGATCGCTTGATCAAAGCTCGTGTGGGTCACAATGTTCTGCCAATGTGTGGTGGATACTTCTAATTAATTTATTGATTTCTTATTTAATGCTCGGATAAGAGACTAATTATCTCTGCTAAAATCTAAAAGAAATCAGTTGTTTCCACAATGGAATGCATGTTTATGTGCCCAAAATGACAATAATTGATTGCTTGAGCAAAGCTCACCTCGGTCCCACAGTTCTGTTAACAAGTGGTGGATACCTTCTTACTGAACAGAATACTGCTGTGGAACGGCAGTTGGCTTTCCAAACTCGGTGAAACTCAGAACCACAAGTTAAAACTGGATCCAAGAGCCCAACAAGAAAGACACTGAAGAAACAACACTAGTTGTGGAAATTACTTCGCAATTTATGAGCTTCTGAGAGTAAAAGCCGCGCTGGCGCTAAAAAGGTGACCCTTACTTGATCGATTCAGCGTAAACTGGCAGGCTGCAGCCAGGCACCCCCATCTCCCGGTCTGACCTCCTGGCCACGCACCGACTCTACGACAGAATTACGTTCCTCTCAGCTCCTATAAAACTACTACCTGGAAGGGAGGATCTACAACTTTCGCCACAGTGGGTACCTCTCAACACGCTAAAATTCAAGGGAAGTCTGCCAAAGTTTCTCCACTATCGCTTACAGTAAATCCCTTAACCGTCCAGAAGTTAGTACACTGTATACGCTGTGTCGGCACTCACTGCTTCAGCGCTTATGCCGATGAGCCTTCTAATTGGCTGACATCATCCAGACAGTTAGATTCTATAATTTTCACACACTGAACATCACTCAATGGCGGCGTCGCATATTTGCAACTACCGGCAGCAAATGCAGATTCGTCACACTGAAATGCTCAGTGGACCTGTGGTCGCTCATCTATCTTCCTAGATTCTGCCACCTCACGCACACCGGAAATCGGTTAGTATGTTGCCACACCATTTATGTGAACCAGCAGCCCGTCAGGGGAGAGTTTAAGTCGCTCCATACTCGTAGTGCTGTGACCACCCAGGTCAGTCACTGTGCCCTCAGTCTTGCCTCAGCGAGTGTGCAATTCACGAACTGTACACCAGAAGCCAGTACCTACGTATTTCCCTCCAGGATAGTTAACAAATCTTAAGCTACCAATTTTACTCATTATCACAAAGTGATGTACGTGAAGGTACTGCCACATCACCCCATCACTTCCTGATTTCGAAAGAATAAACTCCCTTGATGGTGATCTTGAATCGTCACTGATTAAGGTTACGTAATACAAAACAATTCCATTCCAAATTAATTAGAGAAAATGCAAAAATATAAACTCTGGGAAATTTTGTCCTGAATCAATGAAAAATTAATAATAGTACATCTTTAGACTTGATTTTACGTGGCAGGCTTGTAATAACATGTAAAAAGTGTTAATAACATTATCTAACTATATCCACCAAAACGATCTTTCAGAATTATTTGAACATGTGGATGTTTATAAAAAACGAAATAACAATACTTATCTACACAGCTGATAATGAAACAAGCTTGTAGTGGCTGTCTTATTCGGACAGACACATGCGTAAAATCAAAAAGTAAAATCTAATTGTTTGATATTTGAGCATGTTCAGCTCAAAAAAACGTTGGCTTGTGCCATACTTATTATTCTAATATCTCGGCGTGCAATGTTGTGTCTGTTCAGTGGTTAATCTAGCGATAACAACATGTATTTATGCATAAGTATTCGTATGGGCTGCTTTTATTTACCAGTAAAAGGTAGTTCAGTGTGGCTGCATCATCCGCCATAGGCGAGAATGCGTAAATGAATTACAGAGAGCGCGCAACCCATGTTTCCGGAGAGTCCTCAGCTGGCCGATGCACGCCGAGACAGTAGGCATGAAACCTGCCACATTTTGAGGGATTAGTGTCAGGCAAGCGGTGCGTCGCTTCATCTCCTCGACGGCACCCTCGTGGGACAGCTGTTGTATGTTGTATTCAGGACCGGCAGCACTGACATCTGTGAGCCCAAAAACCTTGTTTTTCTTTTTCTTTACAACCCCTTCAGTCAACCCTAATATTTAATCTTAAGTGAAACCGGAAAAGTGGTATTACTTTTATTATCTGAAACGATCTTTACTCAAAACAAAGAAGCACTGTTTCCACTGCCACAACGAACTGCAAAAGAGAAAGAGAGGTCAAGTTACTTGTATAACGAAATGAAGATGATACTGATTGCCCCTCTCCCCGCCCTCCCCTCCCCCGCAAAAAATAAAAGAAACTTCCTTCTAAAGATACAATCTGTACTCTCGTTCTAAAAAGCAATCCGCGTAATAGGCAATTACGAGCTGGAGTTTCTGTAGGGTTGGTTCGACAAGGGTAACTAAATTTATTTGCTGCATTTACGAAACAATTCTTTAGGATGACGGTGAGTCTTTAAAGACACATTATCTCAACATAAATATCTCGTCTTGCACGCTCAGTGCTCTCGCGGTTCAGCTGGCCTCTGACAGGAAACATCATTAAGGAACAGGGACACCTATTTCTCCTGGGCGTACACTCGCAGCCGGTGGAAAGCCAAAAGTTTCACAACATAACGTCAAAGAGACATGCTCGGATAGACCAATAGCTTGGTAGACTATTTTTTTTTAAATTGGACCATCCAAGTTTAGAATCGTAGGTCCTCGCATACAATATTCATTCAAATTTTCCCTAACGAGGTTGAGTGGCTTTTGTCAAATGACTCCTCGTGTACAGACATAAACTCCGACTCCGTACTTGCTTCTGTAATAGAGTCTCTCTCCGTAAGGGTCAGTGCCACGCTATTAGACTACGATTCCTCACCCACAATATTCCTACTATCTGATAACTTTAAGAGCGGCTTCGGAACTCTCGGGCGTTCAGTTTCTCTTTTCAAATTTTCCGTATTTTTTTTTCACTGAAACAAAGTCTTCCGTTTCAACGAATTGCACCGGCTCGGTCCCTTCCGAAAATGACTGGTCCTCAAGATTTTCTACGCCTTGCGCAAGTTCTTCATTCATGCCTTCATTCGTTGCATCTCTTTTGTATCTGCTCGGAATAGCCTATCTAGGGAAATCTTGAGACGAGGTTCACTTCTGCTTTCTATCTCTGCAATATACTCCCAAGACCGCTTTCGTTTTTTCTTCGGTTCTTCCCGCCCTCCATCGTCTGTTGCTCTACTTGCTTTAGCCTTTGCTATATCTGCTTCAACCCTATGCCTGTCTGCTTCTGCTCCTGCGTCACTTTCCGCCATTATAGCTCTCTATGTCTCTACCCTTGCTCTAATCGCTTCTGCTCTTGCTCTGTGTGTTTCAGCTTCTCTATTACGTTCCTCCACTCTCTTTAACCATTATTTAGCACATAGTGGCATGTCTCCCATAGCTCCAGAAATCAAACTGCTCAGCGCAACCCATATTTCGCTATCGTCAGTCAGATGATTTCCATTTTGCTCGAGAAACTGTTTTCTTCTCTCGGTTTCAGTCATGGTAACTCTTCCCATTGCCTCCCACTCAGGAAATTCAACATTGTCTGTACTTTCGTCTCGCGCAGTTTTCTGGTCTCTCTCGAACTGGCGCGATTTGACCTTTTAGTACTCTACAAGAATGCAAATCAAATTTTGCCACAACATTTCTGAGAACCAATAGCTCAGCAGGAGGCAGCTCAAACCGTCCTCTATTCATAGCGCTATGATCTTCCAGATCGGTCACTGTACCCTCACAGGCCTGCCTCACCGATGGATACTTCACAAATTTTACACCAGGAGTCACAAACAAAGAATTTCCCTCTTGTACAGTTACGAAACTTAAAATGTCAGTCTTACTCATTATCTTAAAGTGAAAAATGTGATGGAACTGTCTGAATTAATAGAGTATTTTGGGAGGGACAGAGGTGGGGGGGAGGGGCTGTGGGAAGAAACAGGGCATGTGTCTTAAGATCATGGTCAAAAGTTTAATTATTGGCGCATGTACACTCGACAGCACAAAAAGTGAGCTACCCCTGAATTCCAATTTAGGCCGCACCTGATTGTATGCAACCAACATAGCATTGCTGTGTCGCAGGTCTTCTCAACCTGCTGCAGTGCTGTCGTTTGACTATACACAATGGGTACCACAAGAGACTACTAGATAACACTGATCTTTATAGAAGTCAGTCCACATGTAAACCAGTACTGTCATTCAACAAATATCAGAAAGTACTTTCTTAGAGATGAGACAGTCCTTAACTGTTGTAGATTAAATGTCCCTACATTAAATGACCATTCAGAAGTCATACCACACTCATGAAATGATATGATGAGTTGTTGTTCGTGGTTCGAATGTGTGCCCACTGTTAACTAAACAAACTTTACTTGTCTCACTGGAGCTCGATTAGGCATCAAGAGACGGAAAATATCGAAGTGTTCACCTGTATTAGTTTAGAAGGGCAAATGTACGAACATGAAAATAAATAACGATACGTTTAGTACTGCCATAACAAATATTATCTCAAACGATGGCCTGGACACATGCACTAGGATATACACCTTAATTAAAAGTGAAGTCTTTTGTCGTATTCAAGTAGCATATCCGGATTACAACGTAAATACGACAATGTGGCTGTGAGAGTAGTTGCTGAATGAAACATAT
This sequence comes from Schistocerca nitens, assembly GCF_023898315.1. Taxonomy (NCBI): domain Eukaryota; kingdom Metazoa; phylum Arthropoda; class Insecta; order Orthoptera; family Acrididae; genus Schistocerca; species Schistocerca nitens. The sequence continues at coordinate 939,144,290 of NC_064616.1, read as the reverse complement.
TTAACAGAGTATTCAGTGATATGATTTCATGAACACATTTGTGTATTTTCAGTTGTAGTTCCGGAGAATGTTATTTTTCTTGCCTCTACCATCTACTGGTAACTCAACGTTGCAAGATGTCTTATGATCACAAAATTTCAAAAGATGTCGTTCTCAGTTCGATAAAGCTGTTTGTAGCTCTGTCACAAAGGAGGTGAAATGTTACCGTTGCGAAAATTTGGAATTGGGAGCTACTGCCTCTTAGTCTTTACAGTGAATCGACAGTTTCACGCAGCAAGCGACCAACTATAGCGTTGATCGCCTGCTCGTTGTTCTTGTGATGGCTGATACAGATCATTCTCAATGTGGACAACGATATTTGTTGTAGCTGCTGCGTGAAAGTAATCTCCCCTGTCTGTAAACGTATATTTGATAAGTCGATGACTCACCAAAGTGGAATTCATTCAGAATCTTTGATTGGTGTACCTCTAATATATCAAGTGAATCTTGTAAGATAATTCTCTGTTATTCCAAGATGCAACAAAACTATTACATCGTCACCAGACATGTTCTACTGTGTTGTCATGATCGTGTCGCAGTCGTATCAGAGCGCTTATGTTTCTACAGGCAAAGTCTTTCTTGAGTGGGCTAACATGTTAGGAGTGCATCTTGTGCATCAACGATGCAGCGGCTTAATTACTTTTTCTACGATGTCGTGAGCAGTATTCTAGTATTAATGGTGAGGGAGAAGAATGGAAAGTTGTACAGGCCACCACAATTCATACCAAAGAAAATAAACATAATACACTGACTTACAGACCCATTTCATTGACATCGACATGTAACGGACGTGTGAACAAATACTTTGTTCCAACGTTATGAAATGTCCCGAAAAATATTACCTATTGAATCAAACTAGCATGGATTTGGAAAGCATCAGTCTTGTGAGACACAGACACTTTATTCACACGACGTACTGCAACCAGGGGCCCTCAAATTGATTCCATATTTATAGGTTCCAAAAAGGCCTTTGATATCATTCCTCTAAGATGCTTCTAACCACATTGCTTTCCTATAAACTATCGTCTTAGCTTGTAGCGTCGCAAATTTTTTTCCAAGCGAACGTTTGTTTTAGGATAGCTAGCTGCATGTAACTTCGGGGGCTGACATCTGCCGGCCTAACTGGGTGAAACACGCGCATCTGTCACTACCTGCCGTGGGAAAACTATCCAATGTCTCTGACTGGTCACGTACATTCACCACCTGTAAGAACCTAAATAAATAATATTAAATATTATTCAATCATTTTCAAAATCGGTACACTACATTTTGACATTCAGGAGAAGATTGTATCCAAATTTCAGCTTTAGAACTATCATAATTTCAGAGATAGAAAAAATTGCTAAAAAAGTCAAAAACCGATACTTAGGGAACTAAATGAAGTTTGGAAATGTATCAGTTTATCCTTTGGTATTATCTAAAAACATAAACAGAACTCTCAGTGTGCAGAATTAATTAATTGAGATTTTCATATTAAAACTTTAATTATTTTTCGTTTTCGTAATATAAAAATCAGACATTATTATTGGTGTCTAAGATTGTTGTGGGAGTATATGTGAGTGAATGATAGTGTGTACGTGGGACATTGGTAAAATTTTTATGTTGCATTATATTCTGCATTAAGTAACCTGCAAGAATTACGCAAGCTTGTCGTGGGAAAATGTTCATAGAGAATTTACCCACTTTGCTGATGACGTGTGTCTAGGTGTGATTGCTACTGTAACAGAGCAGCCAGAAAGTCAGCTGAAGTAAGATATGTATCTAAATTATATTTTCAGAATTATTGTCTTTTCGTTTTCGTTTATTAAACATTACTTTAATATTTTTATGTCAGAATGACGTAAATGCGTCTGTGTATAAGAGTTGGTGCAGGCCAGTTTTGGCGCAAGTATGATCACGAGCGAACACTCTGGGTTGGCAGCGAGTATGGATAGCCAATCAGAACTGAGACGGTTCCTGCTCGTTACCTGATAGTTATACTGGCAGTGAGGCTGCAAGAAAGGAGTCGCTCGCTAGCTTCGAACGCAGGCAGACATGTTACTAGTGCCAGTCAAAATAACGTGTAAAACGAAGAAATAATTGGCTTCTCACATCCAGATTGTGTAGCCGTAATAACAGTTGCATTTACGGAGAGTTTTGTGAAGTTTGGAAGTTATAGAACTGTTTTGTTGGAATGATATTCGCATGTGAAAATTTGGAATTCATAGTATCCACGTGGCATGTATCAGTATTCAACTCCTGAGCATTTTTGGCGAGCAAAAGCCTTCTTGAAATCCACAAGAAGGACCGAATGTAATAACTCAAATTAGTGGTGAAATTAATGACTGTGAAAACGTTGTTTCAATCGGGTCGGATTTGGACAGATTTCTGGCTGCTGTGCGTATGAAATGAGTGTAAGACTTGTGAACAAAAAGAAAATAGTCAATAGTTTAAATGTGGACTGAATAGCACCGTTTCTTTAGCTATAATGACAATATAAACGTTTTTGTGTGGAAATTTCGGCCTATATTTTCCATAAGTCAATTCATTTTCTTACCGCCCGATAAAGTTTTTAATGACAGTTTTTTTCTACAGAACTTTATTTCATTATTCGAGCTGCGCGGCCTCAGTAATTGTAGATATTAGATGGAGTTTTTTATTAACGCTGCTTTTATATCACCTTGTAAGTATCTACGTTGCCGAGTGAAGGGACATCATGCAGACGCCGTTCTGAGGTACGTGATTTCTAATATACAGCCTACACAGCAGAGTAAAACCCCGCCTCGCCGCAATTGGTGCATCGGCCGGGAATAATAGTAGTAAGATCGGGTGTGTAGGAACTTTATAAAAAAGCAACAGTGTTCAAATGGACTCATAAAGTATTCACACGCGAGTGATAAAGGAACTGTTGTAGGACAACAGACACGAGTGCTAATGAATTGTAGTTGTAGCGCAGTAGCAAAGAACTCGAGTGCAAAGTTACTAGTGAAGTTTACCATGCATCGAGAACAACAGACGGTGCGCTGGAGAAGACTATGTGCCGACAACTGACGATCGAGAGGCGGCGTTCTACAATAGCAGCCAGGCAGAAGGAGCAGTTGGCAGCCATGTATGGAGTGCTGGCCCGTAAACTGGATCGGTGGAAGCAGTTCCTGGAGAACGGACCCGCGGTATCATCTCGCCGTTCAGTCATCCAGAAGAGGCAAAAGATAAGTAGTGTTCTACTTAAAGTTTTGTGTGTGTGTGTGTGTGTGTGTGTGTGTGTGTGTGTGTGTGTGTGCGTGTGACAAAAAGCTGTGCACAATGGCTGAAAACAATCAGGAAATTGTAGATGAGAAGGTGGAGGTAGATTTGGGGAGAGTTAAAGATGAAAATGACTCCATGAGTAGTGGTTTCAGTTTTGAAGTATCACAAGCAAATACGAGTAGCAGCTGGACAGACTCAATGTACGCCAATTATGGGACTGATAGTGTGCACAATGTATCGAAACCTAGTGTCCCATTTATATCTGTTATTGTAACTGAGATAAAACAAGAAACAATGTCAGTTGTTGATGAACAAAAAGACAGTGTTTCCGATATGCTCATGATTATTCTTAAACATATCGGTCAAATGAATGCTAATATTGACAGAATGATAAGTCAGATAGGCTTTGAAGTGAGTAAGACGGGGGCAGAAATTAAAAATTCATTAAGTGCTGAAATAGAGAAATTGGAATTCAGGATGGAAAACAAAATTGCAGGATTAAGAGATTCCTCGAAAGATGACGTTTGATTATTTTGTGGTGGTATTAACAGAGAGATAACTGGGGTTAGACAAAAATGTAATGTGGGAATTCTAACAGTGAAAAGTGAACTAACGTCACAGATAAAGCAAGTTGCTGAGGATAATATTCAGCTAGAGGAAAGAGTAAATTCTGAGTTAGATAAAGTTCATAAACAGGTTCAAAATGTCGAAAAATGCTATGTAGATAATCATGTTACCATGGAAAGTAAAATTAAAGAAGGAAAAGAAGTGTGTGTTCAGTTTGGTTTGTAAGTGAACAGTAAACATAGAATCTAATATTCATCAGTTTCATGCAAATGTGAATGAGCAATTATGTAAGAATGAAAGTAGATTAACAAAAGTCGAGTAAAATACTAACAACAAATATGTGTGTGTGTGTGTGTGTGTGTGTGTGTCTCCAATGAACCATGGACCTTGCCATTGGTGGGGAGGCTTGCGTGCCTCAGCGATACAGGTAGCGGTATCGTAACGTAACCACAACGGAGGGGTATCTGTTCAGAGGCCAGACAAACGTGTGGTTCCTGAAGAGGGGCAGCAGACTTTTCAGTAGTTGTAGGGGCAACAGTCTGGATGATTGACTGATCTGGCCTTGTAACAGTAACCAAAACTGCCTTGCTGTGCTGGTACTGCGAACGGCTGAAAGCAAGGGGAAACTACAGCCGTAATTTTTCCCGAGGGCATGCAGCTTTACTGTATGGTTAAATGATGATGGCGTCCTCTTGGGTAAAATATTCCGGAGGTAAAATAGTCCCCCATTCGGATCTCCGGGCGGGGACTATTCAGGAGGACGTCGTTATCAGGAGAAAGAAAAGTGGCATTCTACGGATACGAGCGTGGAATGTCAGATCCCTTAATCGGGCAGGTAGGTTAGAAAAGTTAAAAAGGGAAATGGATAGGTTAAAGTTGGACATACTGGAAATTAGTGAAGTTCGGTTGCAGGAGGAACAAGACCTCTGGTCAAGTGAATACAGGGTTATAAATACAAAACCAAATAGGGGCAATGCAGGAGTAGGCTTAATAATGAATAAAAAAATAGGAATGCCTGTAAGCTACTAAAAACAGCATAGTGAACGCATTATTGTGGCCAAGATAGATACGAAGCCCACTCCTACCACAGTAGTACAAGTTTATATTCCAACTAGCTTCGCAGATGACGAAGAGATAGATAAAATGTATGATGAGTTAAAAGAAATTATTCAGATAGCGAAGGAAGACGAAAATTTAATCTTCATTGGTGACTGGAATTCGGTAGTAGGAAAAGGAAGAGAAGGAAACGTAGTAGGTGAATATGGAATGGGGTAAGGAATGAAAGAGGAAGCCTCCTGGTAGAATTTTGCGCAGAACATAACTTAATCATAACTAACACTTGGTTCAAGAATCATGAAAGAAGGTTGTATACATGGAAGAGGCCTGGAGATACTAGAAGGTTTCAAATAGATTATATAATGGTAAGACAGAGATTTAGGAACCAGGTTTTAAATTGTAAGACATTTCTAGGGGCAGATGTGGACTCTGACCACAATCTATTTGTTATGAACTGTAGATTAAAACTGAAGAAACTGCAAAAAGGTGGGAATTTAAGGAGATGGGACCTGGATAAACTGATAGAACCCGAGGTTGTAGAGAGTTTCAGAGAGAACATTAGGGAACGATTGACAAAAATGGGGGCAAGCAATACAGTAGAAGAAGAATGGGTAGCTTTGAGAGATGAAATAGTGAAGGCAGCAGATGATCAGGTAGGTAAAAAGACGAGGTCTAGAAGAGATCTTTGGGTAACAGAAGATACATTGAATTTAACTGATGAAAGGAGAAAATATAAAAATGCAGTAAATGAAGCAGGCAAAAAGGAATACAAACGTCTCAAAAATGAGATCGACAGGAAGTGCAAAATGGCTAAGCAGGGATGGCTAGAGGACAAATGTGAGGATGTAGAGGCACATATCACTAGGGATAAGATAGATACTGCCTACACGAAAATTAAAGAGACCTTTGGAGAAAAGAGAACCACTTGTATGAATATCAAGAGCTCAGATGGAAACCCAGTTCTTAGCAAAGAAGGGAAAGCAGAAAGGTAGAAGGAGTATATAGAGGGTCTATACAAGGGCGATGTACTTGAGGACAATATTATGGAAATAGAAGAGAATGTAGATGAAGATGAAATTGATAGGAGTGCAGAACTGCAAAATAAAAGAGTGAAAAACTTGCAAAGTATTCCTTACTTAGACGAATACCATAGCTGTTTTATCTTAGGGAAGAGAGAAGATGAAGAAATGTTTTCATAACGAAGACTCAGTTATAGGTAAGGGGATAGAAAAGAATACAGTTTCATAGGTTTTGAGAGGAATGATAGAGGACAGTGAAGAAAGCAGAGATTAAATGAGGACATACAGTTTTAATGGAAACTTCAAGATTTGTTTATAATGTTTTGAGAGAACAGAGTAGAACGGCAATTGAGGCTGTAATGTAAGAGAGATGGAAAAGAGTGAGAGAGAGAATGGAGGAGAAATTAACAATGAATAAGTGTGAGACGAAACCTTTTGCATAATTTTTGGAGGATAGAGGGTGTTTTAATAGATGGAGGGGAAGAGAGAGATGTATCTCAAACAACAAAAATACTTTCAAAGCGTCCATCTTAATCTGATTACTTTGTAAGTATCTAGACAGGACATAAATTAAACAAAATATAGTATTTAACAAACAGTGTATTCAAAGGAGACGTACTTCAATTAAAAGGCACCTCAAAGAAAAACTAACCCAAATGTTATTTTTCCTGTTGCCAAGTGATCTTCTACTGGCTGTCAGTGAGGAAGAATGAAGAAAAGACGACATAGCAAAACGTTTTAAAGACTCTAATATTTTATCCAGAATTCCACATCATTTTGTGCTTCTACCATGCGTCTTGATAGATAATCTATAAGTCATCGCATGTAACAGCCTAAAGAAGCAACTTCCTCCCAGGCTTCAAGAATTCAGTCCCAAAGAGCGCCAGCTGTAGCTTCGTATGGTGGGCAGTTCTCTGTTAACGTTCTGGCGACCTCAGCCCACATATTGTTTATAGGGTTTATGTCGTCAGCCCCTGGCGGCCAGTCCATGACGCTGACGCCAGTCGTGGAGAGCTGCTGCCGAACAAATGCAGACTTGTGAATGGGAGAATGGTCCACTTGCATTGTGAAGTCCCCTTCTCCGTACAACATTCGCACTGACGGCAGCATCACATTTTCCGATATGTAGGCGTACTGCTCGCTGTGGTGAGTTCCTGCTATCGTGTGAAGCATTCCTGCTCCTCTCACAGAAATCCAACCCCAGCAGGAAACAGATATCCGCCCACTACTTTTTTCGTAGTTAAATATTCGGTCGATTGCGAGTCCCTTGCGGCCTGTAAACAACTCTTGGAGCGTCGTTACTAGTGGAAAACGTCTCCTCGTCGGTGAAAATGACGTTTACACAGGACGCCTTCAGATGGAGCTCCGCAGATGCCAGCCGGCATAAAACATTGACTTCGCTGAGCTCTTGTTTCACAGCGGATTGTTGTACATGCAGACCAGTGTCCCTCAGCCTTCGGCGAATCGTGTCACTGGATCTGGGAAGTTGGTCTCCGGCTGCAACTACCTCACATTGAGAAAGGGATTTTCTCTGCTCTTAGACACTAACAGCCTGTCCTCCTGCTGGGAGCTCACTCTATTCCTACCTGAGCCAGGATCTCTGTTGGTAGTGCCTCGTTCAGGGTAGTTCTCCATCATCTCGTTACAGTGGTATGTGGCACGTCATACCTTCTGCCACATCGTCTGATGGAATATCCACCTTCTTCAATAAGAGCGACGCCTCTATCTCGAGTTGACCTCTCCTAGTGAGCCATAGCAACAGATGGCCTGATGTGTATTTCTGCTTGCCCGTCTTGTATGGATGCCAGGAGAGAAAGTAAACGTATTTACATCAAAAGGAACAGCAGAGGCAGAGCCATGCACTGCGGCTGTACTGCCCCGTCCCAGGCGGGGAGGCCTGCCTGCTAACTCGCTACAACCTTGCCTTGGCACCAGGCTGTAGCTGACCAGCCAGCTTGTCAGCCGTCCATCTTGACTGGCCCGTGGCTCGCACAGGCCTATATTCATCCCCTGAAGGATCAAACGTTTCATCTGTCTCATCCAAGTCTGTAGTGTAAACTAAAGCAGCTAGAGCTATTTTGCAATACCATGTGCAGGAACATCTGCTTTTGACGTTTCATTCCAAAATTTAACGAAAAATAAGTTAAAGAATACTCTCATAGTAAGTGTGACTACCACAAAATGTTTCAACTAGCTAGCAGTCACACGATGCAGAAACTATTTTTTTCTTGAAAGCGCTCTGCAATAGATCTCGCCTTTAGAATATATGTATTTTACCAGGATAACTGCGGGCCGTTGTGGCCCAGCGGTTCTAGGCGCTTCAGTCTGGAACCGCGCGATCGCTACGGTTGCAGGTTCGAATCGTGCCTCAGGCATGGATGTGTGTGATGTCCTTAGGTTAGTTAGGTTTAAGTAGTTCTGAGTTATAGGGGGCTGATGACCTCAGACGTTAAGTCCCATAATGCTCAGAGCCCTTTGAACCAGTTTGATCTGTTACTCAGTGGACTACTTTTATTTTCTTTGGTATATATTGCGGTGGTCTGTGCAACTTTCCATTCTTCTCCCTCACCATTAATACTAGAATACTACTCATAACATTGTAGGAAAAGTAATTAAGCGGCTGCATCGTTGATGCACAGGATGCACTCCTAAATTGTTAGCCCACTCAAGAAAGACATTGCCTGTAGAAACAATAATCGACCTGCTGCGACTATGACGCGGTTATGACAGCATGTTGGAACTCGTCTGGTGACGATGCGACAGTTTTATTACTTTCTGGAATAACAGAAAATTATCTTGCAAGATTCACTTGATATATTCGAGGTAAGCCAATCAAAGATTCTGAATGAATTCCACTTAGGTGTGTTATCGACTTATCAAATATGTGTTTACAGACAAGGGAGATTACTTTCATGCAGTAACTACAACTTATCTCATTGTCTACATTGCGAATTATCTGTATCAGTTTTCACAAGGGAAATGAGGAGGCGATGAACGATGCAGTTGGGCGCTTGCTCCATGAAAATGTCGATTAACTGTAAAGAGGCAGTAGTTAGTTCTCAGTTCTAAACCGGTGCGTGAGCAACGGTTTACCTCTTCTGTGACAGAGTTATCAACAGTTATATCAAACTCAAAACGACACCTTTAGAAATTTTACGATCATAAAACGTCTTGCAACTTTCAGTTACCAGTAGATCTAGAGGTAAGAAACACAAAACACTCCGGAACTGCTACGGAAAATATACCGATGTGTTAATCAAAACGTATCACTGAACTGATTTAGGTTTACGGTGACCTCCTCAAATCTATTGCGGCAAATGCCAGGATTAATCCTTTGAATGGGCGCAGACGACTTCCTTCTCCATTCTTCCCACTTCGAGATTCTACTTCACGTCTAACCTCGTTTTCGACGAGACGTTGTACCATAATCCTCCTTCCTTTCTTTTAACCTCAATATGACTACTGAACGCAAGTGTCGCGCAAGGGTTAACTGGTCGTCACACTTGCCAATTATCGAATTCACTGTCATTCACCATAGCAGTACATTGGGAAAACGTCCTTTCTCAAAGCCTGTTTGTCTTACTGAGTATGGTGATTAATTTAACTCAGACCGATCGTACTTGAAACGGTAAAACTTGCCTTTCTAGATAGCTCACTGCATAGAGGGGAAGGGTGTTTCGAATTGCCTCGACTGCTTTCACCCCTTTATTACATACAAACAGAACACAGTGTCTCAAATGTTAGACTTTACTCCGTTTTAGACTCCGTTTTCTAAAGCATAAACGGCGCTCTTCATAAAATAAAAAATGAGAAATTTTCAAGTTGTCATGGCACGAGCTATACTACAAATCTGAACAAAATAAGACCATAGTTGAATACGCTTATAGCAACATTCTATACAAAATCGGCACGGAGCATGCTGAAACATAGAGTTATATCATAAGCAATGTTACATAATGTTATACTTGCAGAAAAGTCCACTGAAGATCATAGGCTCTGTTGTCGATGCGTCGTGATCACTTGGGCGGATGCCGATCTGTATCAAGCGGCCGCTGGCTGGTGGCGCTGAAATTGGTCTTACCATGACAGACACCCACGAGCCCTTTCACAAACATGTTTACTGAAGATTTTTCTATTACTGACTTGTTAGGAAATGAACCAAAGTGTCTCTGACCTTCTGTCAGACTGATGCTCTTGGCAGACGGACGATATACGGCCTACAAGAGAAAGGAAAACAATGGCCTTGCATTCGCAGTGTATTACGTTGACTACTAGACCACGAATAGGTTACTCTCAACAACAGTTCAAGTGGTAGTCAATAATTCTCGTACAGTGTGATACGTACGCAGTTATGACAAAAAACGTGATGTGGTGTCTCCGCCAGACACCACACTTGCTAGGTGGTAGCCTTTAAATCGGCCGTGGTCCGTTAGTATACGTCGGCCGCGTGTCGCCACTATCAGTGATTGCAGACCGAGCGCCGCCACACGGCAGGTCTAGAGAGACTTCCTAGTACTCGCCCCAGTTGTACAGCCGACTTTGCTAGCGATGGTTCACTGACAAAATACGCTCTTATTTGCCGAGACGATTGTTAGCATAGCCTTCAGCTACGTCATTTGCTACGACCCAGCAAGGCGCCATTATCATTTGCTATTTATCTTGTGATGCATGTACCGTCAGACCGATGTTCACCAATTATGGATTAAAGTTAAGTATTCCAGAAGCTACGTGCTTTTTTACTAGACTCAACTCCTTTAACTGTTCCAGACCTCACGCCAGCCTGCGTGAGCTTAAACGCGTGCCTTTCGGCTATCTCATAGTGGCTTGGCTGTCTTGCCAAGTCACAACACATGATGCTAACACATGTGAAATTCGGTGGTTGGTTAGATTAAGGCTAGCTTGTAACGGCTAAATTGTGGCTTCGATGTCAGCTGTGGATTCAAGTTTTTAACAGCCACAAACATATCCTCTTCACCTCTAGTAACGCCAATAAAGAACGCAGGACTGTGTCGTGGTTCCAAATGTCCGTTAGCTACTGAATGGAACAGTGTAGAATTAGTTTTGGCTGTCAGAGTCGGAAGTCGCTGCTTGCAGAAACATTGTCTCTAGTAAACTTTCTTACACAAGTAATGTTATTTTATTTCACGAACCAGTCTTCAGGTAAGGTAACAGGACCTTCATTTCTTATTTTAAATGATCCTGAGATTTTGAAAATACTGAAACTGGACTGTTATTCGAGCTCCGATTCCAGTATTTCTCTGGATTTAAGTCCCTCGCGATGCCACTGTTCCATCATTTCATTGTTTCCTCACGATGCAAAACTCCAGGCCTTCACGAACGGTGCGATCCTAACTACTAGTGACACCTCTTCGTGTGGGGTCAACAAAGACGATACGCGTGGGTCGAGTCCCAGGCAGCACAGAACTATTCGTTGCTTTACCTCTAGCAGAACATGTGCACGTCTCGCTACTGGTGAAGAAACAATAAATATTTCATGTCCATTCGTAGCTAAAGAAAGTTGCGGGGTTCGAATCTCTACCAGGCAAAAATAATTGGTATCGTCGTTTCAGGCACCAGTATCGCGTTATTGACGAAAACATTTAATATCTGACATCTGATTGTGCTTTCCTAACAATTCATATGGGTACTGGGTTCTGATCCCTTGTCTATCACCAAAACTTTACGCCATGGTGTTCCACACTTGCGCGTTGCATTTTATTACGTACCATTCGTGTTAGTTCTCAGGGGCAATATAAGCTTCTACATCTACATCGACATCCATACTCCGCTGGCCACCTGGCGGTGTGTGGCGGAGGGTGCTTTGGGTACCTCTATCGGTTCTCCCTTCTATTTCAGTCTCGTATTATTGTTCGTGGAAAGAAAGATTTTCGGTATACCTCTGTGTGGGCTCTAATCTCTCTGATTTTATCCTCATGGTCTCTTCGCGAGATGTAAGTAGGAGGCAGATATAAGTACCTCGGTGAAGGTATGTTCTCGAAACTTCAACAAAAGCCCGTACCGAGCTACTGAGCATCTCTCCTGTAGAGTCTTCCACTGGAGTTTAACTATCATCTTCGTAACGTTTTCGCGATTAATAAATGATCCTGTAACGATCCGCGCATCTCTCCGTTGGATCTTCTCTATCTCTTCTATCAACCCTATCTGGTACGGATCCCACACCCGGGTTCCTGGCGCAGTGCTAAACGTATCGCATTTATCTCCAGGTTCGGTTATTCGGCCTTGTGAACTGATTCTGGCTAATTCTTTGAAATTTTACATCTCTTTGTGAAGGGTCGAGCCTCGATCAGACTTAAAAGCTTTGTTTGGTTCAATTTCAGATTCTAACAACAACTCGTCATGTCATTTAATGAGTGTAATAAGAAATTTGAAGTGTCACTTAATGTAATGAACTTCAATTTACAAGAGTTAGGGCCTGTTTCATCTCTTATATCGTGTTTTATAATATTTGCTGTATCGCTGTATTAGTTTACATCTGGATTGACTGCCATAATAAGCAGTGTTCTCTAGTGGTCTCTTGTGGTAACCATTCTGTATAGACTGTACCCCACAGGGTTTCAGCGGTTAGAGGACCTGCAACACAGCTACGTTATGTTCGTTGCATTCAGAAATGGCCCACCTTTTCTGCTTTCAAAAAGGAAGTATATTTGCCCTCTATAACTGGCAACTTATCAATGTCCGATGCCTAAACTTTCCCAACCAACCAGGCTGCAGAAAGTATTAGTTAACAACATTCACTAACAAAAGCATTGTAATACAGAAACAACTTACATCTGGCGACACATGACAACACCGAACTGTTTAAATTTTTGGATGCAGGCGTGGGGAGAAAAATAAGACGCCAAAATACATTTGTTGACAGGTGACAATACTGAATAGTTCAGTACTCGGAGGTGATAGTAGGAAGAGTGGTACGATTGCAAGAACAGTTTGCAAACATCTGGATACAACAGAACAATCGCTACAAGAAAGAAGGAGCCAGACCACCGAACGAGACGAAGGATCGTGCAGGTGCCACATCACTGTGAGCAGTAGCCAGCAGCAGTTGTAAGTGTCGCCAGTTGCTGTAGGACATTAACGAAAAATGATTACTGTAGAAATAGTTTAACAGTGTAGCGTAGGTGTGTGACAGCAAGACATATTTTAAAAATTTTCAAATTGATAGAATTCGCGTAATATTCAGAAAACATAATAGTAAACATAAAACTGATTTTGACATTGATAGAACTCGCGTAGTATTCAGAAAACATAATAGTAAATTTAAAACTGAAAAAAATAGTAACGAAATTGTAGATAGAAAATGTCAAAAAAAAGGAAGTGCCGCATATGAGGACGAATATCAGTCGAATATAAAGGAAGAGGAACAACTTTTATCAGGCTGTGGAACTAAAGAGGAGAAAGAGGATACTGAGGAGGATATCCGAGTGGTGACCTGAATGAATTTTCCTTTGAGAACAGCATAGCGCGGGGTCAAATGGTTCAAATGGCTCTAAGCACTATGGGACTTAACATCTGAGGTCATCCGTACCCTAGACTTAGAACTACTTAAACATAACTAACCTAAGGACATCACACATATCCATGCCCGAGGCAGGATTCGAACCTGCGACCGTAGGAGCAGAGCGGTTCAGGACTGAAGCACCTAGAAACGCTCGGCAACAGCGGCCGGCCATAGCACAGGGAAGCGCAGGAAACTTCGCTACACCCCAGCAAAGTAAACGGAAGGAACAAAAGGAAATTAAATCACCAATAGGAGTAACCGGACTGAAATAATTCAGAATAAGGATAAATGATGAGAATATTGGAAAAATGTTTAAAACATGGGAAGAAAGGATGAATGAGATCATGTTTTGCAAGGGAAAATCACATATCGAGCAAAATCTAATGCTGGAAAAATGTTTAAAACGTGGGAGGAAAGGATGAATGAGATAATGTTTTGCAAGGGAAAAGCATATCGAGAAAAATCTGGAACAACAGCTCGAAAAGATAGCGAAAGAAGTAAATCAGGTGGAGCAAGAAGCAGAAAACGAAAATCTAGTAGTACAGGGAGTCTAACAGACAATGCAAGAACGTGGAATGCAGTTAATAGATATCGAAGTGATATTGTAAGAAATAAATAAAGAAGAAACGAAGACCCGGAGTAATAACGTGAACCGCAAATTCAAGGAAAATGTAGGAGAGATGGTAGTACGCGTCTCGGTCAGCCAATCAACTGCCAACTTTTGATCTGCCAGCCAGTGCAGGACTGTGACAAAAAAGTTGCGGAAGTTAAGACAACAGTAAATTTTGTGACAAAGGACATACACTGATGAGGCAAAAAATTATGACCAACTGCTTAATAGCTTGTTTGTCCATCTTTGGAACGAAGTACATCACTGATTCTGCGTATTAAGTATCCGACAATTTGTTGGTAAGTTTGTGATGGGCCACTCATTTGCGTGCTCTATGATGGCGCCCGATACTGACTGATTTACATCAGGCGATTTTGGTCGCCGAGACATCATCGTGAGTTCATTATAATGCTCCCCAAACCACTGTAGCACGGTTCTGGCTCCAAGGCACGGACAATTATACTGTTGAAAGATGCCATCGCCGTCCAGGAAGACATCAAGCATGAAGGGATGCCGGTGATTCGCAGTTATCAGCGTGATTTCTATTACAACCACAGGTCCACTGCAAGAGTAGGAGAATGCCTCCCACAGGCGTAATACTGCCCCCACCAGCCTGCTTCCATGCAGTGCTGCACGTCTACAGCCGCCGTTCACCTCGACGACGGCATTTGTGGAGACGACCATCGACCTAGTGTACCAAAAATGTGATTCACCCCAAGAGCTGACGACGGTAGAACCCCGATGATCCCGTGCCCACTGCAGTCGTATTTGATGATGTCGCTGGGTCGACATGTGAACACGTAGGGGTGATCTGCTGCAGAGTTCCATGTTCAACAATGCACGATAAATGATGTGCTCAAAAACACTTGTGTGTGCACCGGCATTGTGCTCTTTCGATAGAGATGCTATAGATGATCATCTACCCTACTTTACAGACCAGACAAGCCTCCAAACTCCACGTTATGTGAAGAGTCTTAGACGTACATCCACTTTGCGCCGGGTGGTAGTTCCATTGTCCTTCTGCCTCTTTCGTTAAATGCTCACGAGAGTAGTATGTGAACATTCGACAGCTTCACTATTTCCGAGATACTCGTTTACAGGCTCTGCGTAATAATAAAGTGCCCTTTGTCAAAGCCTCTTATCTCAATGGATTTCCCCATTTGCAGCCCATATCTTCGCTGTGGTGATACCCCGTCCTTGTCTGCTCCGCTCACATACTTCGGTTATCGCGTAACGTGCCCGCAACGCCAACGTCGCGGTGTTCAGTGTTCATATGTTTTGGCTGATCAGTGTAAGCAGCCAATGTGTTTCTGACTCAAAACATGTGAGAAAACTGAATAAAATTGTGTTCTGTCATAACTACGAACAGAGGAGGTGCAACGTTTGAATGCGGCGCACACAGAAGATTTTGAACAACGATTTACGAAACTTATGACCAAATATGCATCGTGAGAAGTGACATGAATGTACGTAGTGTTTCTAAGCTGAAACTTGTGCAGAAACTAAGGAAAAATGTGTTGTACCTTAATTTTAAACATCATATGTGGGTACAACGTGTGAATGCTACTTGTGCCGATGTGAAGACAGTGGAACAAAAACAAGCATTATGGATACCGATAGCACTTGAAATGTGCGCCCTGACGGAACGCAAAATACTTGATTACCAAGTAGATAAGAGTGTAGCAACGGTGGCACAAAAGAGAATGTTCGTGCAGCGGTAGCACATAAAATGGACGCCGGAAACACAAATCATGGTATATGACACAGGCGGAAGAGAAAAGAGGAAGAGAGCAGGGAGCACGAACATAGATGAGAAGGATTGAGTTCGAGAAGAGGGGCGGAACCGGCATACAAGAAGAATGCGGGAAACGTATAAGGATTTCAGAATTGTCCATATTTGAAACATATAGGGAAGAACCTTGAACATTTTGGGAAGAAGAGAGAAGCATTTGCATCATGAAAGCAGAAAAATTACATGATAAACAGAAAGGCCTATTAGAATAGGTTATTATAGTAAAGATAAGGCAGGTATCAGATCTACAGTTGAGGTTAAAATATGTGGGCGTGTGAAATCATTAGTCAAGTCGAGAAGCCAGCTATGTGCGACAGAAAACGTGTATAAAGAGTTGCTGAAATCAGGACACGAAACACGTACAGGCTAGTAGAATCGAAATAAAAGGAGCTATAGGTGAATACGGGAAAACAATTAACTGTCATGTAATGTTGCACGTGAAAACGTTGCATGTGAAGAATCATTTCAAGTAGTAGCCGTAGTCGCGCCTTCTAATGCGAGAGGAAGTTATTATAGGCTCCGATTGGTTGAAAGAGCACAATGCACTGATAGATTATGAGCGAAATTAAATGAGGTTTCACGTCGGAGTCAGTGAGAAAAAAGTAAAATTTGATGACAAAACGATAGTAGATACTACGTTTTCCCACATATACCGATTGGTTGCTTGTGCAGAGGAAGTAGAAGAGGAAGGTTTAATAAACCGAAACCGAAGTGATAAATTTCCGAATAGTGAGCAGTCAGGCAGCAGTAGCCGACCGAGAAAGACGCAGCAACAGGAAAGTAACCGCTTTTGTGACATTTACGAGTTCCTAACCAGGAGCGAATTTTATTATATCATCTGTGTGCTTTAATAGTTTGGTTTCTTGAGTTTCTGCGTGTAATTTTAATGTCTAATAGCCACAGTTCTCGCGTTTTCGTTTGCATAAGAAAGTAAACCGATTTTGTGGCACATTACAAGCTCCTTATCAGGGGCAAATTATTTAGTTTCACCTGAGTGCTTCGGTAGTTAGATTTTTGAATATCTGTGTATTACTAGACACAGTTCGTGCGTTTTCGTCAGGGTCTACAGTAGAGTTGCGCAGCACGTGCCGATAGTCCGTTTATCTGCATAGTTTAGTTTTCCACTGTCTTTGGTATGGACAGGGACTGCGATTGTTGTGTGCGGATGCGAGCCGTGTTGGTGACACTTCCCTCTCAGCTTCAGGCTGGAATGGCTTCGGTTACACAGCTTGAGGCTGCGGTGGATGGGCACCACTGTTGTGGGCCGGCCGAGGGGATCCAACGGTCGTCCAGCACGTCAGAGTCCTCCGATCGGGCCTCACCGGTGGCCAACCCAGTTACTGCTCGGACTGAGGCTGACCCCTCACCTGTGGTCGAGTGGTAGGTCGCCCTGGGGCGAAGCAGGCGGCGACAGACTTCCCAGGCGGCCGCACGTAAGGCCTCCCCGGTTTGTCTGACAAACAGGTTCCAGGTGCTGTCTGTGGCTGACACTATCGCGCGGAACCAGATGCTGTCGCCTGTCCTGTTTCAGAGGAAACCACTCAGCCTGCAAGATCCTCGCGATCGCAGAGGATGGGATTATTGGTAGTTGGGAGCTCCAACGTTAGGCGCGTTATGGGACCCTTAGGGACTTGGCTGACAATAAGGGTAAGGAAACCAATGTGTACTCCGTGTGCATACCGGATTGAGTAATTCCAGATGAGGAAAGGGTCCTCCCGGATACCGTGAAGAGCACAGGGTGCAGCAAACTGCAGGTGGTTGCTCACGTCGGTACCAATGATGTGTGTCACTTTGGATCAGAAGAGATTCTCTCTCGTTTCGAGTGGCTAACATAAGTGGTAAAGGCTGCCAGTCTTGCTTGCAAGATGAAAGCAGAGCTGACATTTGCTGCATAGTCGACAGGACCGATTGCGGACTTCGGGTACAGAGCCGAGTGGAGGGTCTGAATCAGAGGCTCAGACGGTTCTGAGACCGTGTAGGCTGCAGATTCCTCGACTTGTGCCAAAGGGTGGTTGGGTTTCGGGTTCCGCTGAATAGGTCAGGTGTCCACTATACGCAGGAGGCGGCTACACGGGTAGCAGGGGCTTTGTGGTGTGGACTGGGCGGTTTTTTAGGTTAGAGAGTCTCGGGAAAACACAAGAAGGGCTACAGTCACAAAGGGAGCAGGCCGAACACAGGAGGAACGCAGATACAGGAATCATTGGTATAACAGTTGTAAATTGTCGTAGCTGTGTTGGGAAAGTACCAGAGCTCCAAGCGCTAATAGGAAGCACTGATGCTCAATTCGTTATAGGCACTGAAAGCTGATTAAAGCCGGATGTAAGCTCAGCCGAAATTTTTGCGAAGAAGCTAACGGTGTTCCGAAAGGATAGGCCAAACACGGTTGGCGGTGGCGTGTTTTTTGCTGTCAGAAATAGTTTAACTTGTCGCAAAATTGAAGTAGATACTTCCTGTGAGTTAGTATGGGCAGAGGTCATTATTAGCAACCAGAATAAAATAGTAATTGGATCCTTTTACCGACCTTCCAATTCAGATGATACAGTTGCTGAAAGGTTCAAAGAAAACGAGTTTTATTTCAAACACGTACCCGACTCGTACGATAATAGTTGGTGACTTTAATTTACCCTCGATATGGTGGCGGAAATACATGTTTAATTCCGGAGGTACGCATAAAATATCATCCGAAATTGTGCTAAACTCATTCTCTGAAAATTACATCGAGCAGTTAGTTGATGAGCCCATGCGAATAGTAAACAGTTGTGAAAACACACTTGACCTCTTAGCAACAAATAATCCTGAGTTAATAACGAGCATCAAAACCGATTCAGGGCTTAGTGAACACAGGGTTGTCGTAGCGAGATTGAATATTGTAATCACCAAAAAATAAGCGAAAAATATACCTGTTCAGAAAAGCAGATAAAAATTCACTTGATGCCTTCCTGAGAGACAATCTTCACTCATTCCAAATTAATAATATAAGTGTAGACCAGATGTGGCCTAAATTCAAAGAAATAGTATCGGCAGCAGTTGAGAGATTTATACCAAATATATTAACGAACGACGGAGCTGATTCTCATTGGTACACAAAACGGGTTAGAACACTGTTGCAGAAACAACGAAACAAACTTGCCAAATTTAAACAGACACAAAACCCCCAAGATGGGCAATCCTTTACAGAAGCTCGAAATTTAGCGCGGACTTTAATGCGAGATGCCTGTAACAGTTTCCGCAACGAAACGTTGTCTCGAAACCTGGCAGAAAATCCAAATAGATTCTGGTCGTATGTGAAGTATGTTAGCGGCAAAAAATAATCAATGACTTCTCCGCGCGATAGCAATGGAGATACAATCGAAGACAGTGCTGTCAAATCAGAGTTACTAAACACAGCCTTCCGAAGTGCCTTCACAAAAGAAGACGAAGTAAATATTCCAGAATTCGAATCGAGAACAGCTGCCAACATGAGTAACGTAGAAGTAAATATCCTCGGAGTAGTGAAGCAATTCTTCTGGTACAGACTGTATACCAATCAGGGTCCTTTCGGAGTATGATGATGCATCAGCTCCATACTTAACAATCATATACAACCGTTAGCTCGATGAAAGATCCGCACCCAAAGACTGGAAAGTTGGACAGGTCACACCAATATTCAAGAAAGGTAGTAAGAGTAATCCACCAAATTACAGACCCATATCGTTAACGTCGATATGTAGCAGGATTTTAGAACATATAGTGTGTTCGAACATTATGAATTACCTCGAAGAAAACTGTCTATTGACACTCAGTCAACATGGGTTTAGAAAACATCGTTCCTGTGAAACACAGCTAGCTCTTTATTCACATGAAGTGTTGAGTGCTATTGACCAAGGATTTCAGATGGATTCCGTACTTCTAGATTTCCGGGAAGGCTTTTGACACGGTACCACACAAGCGGCTCGTAGTGAAATTGCGTCCTTGTGGAAGATCGTCTCAATTACGTAACTGGATTTGTAATTTCCTGTCAGAGAGGTCACAGTTCATAGTAATTGACGGAAAGTCATCGAGTGAAACAAAAGTGATTTCTGGCGTTCCCCAAGGTAGTGTTATAGGCTCTTTGCTGTTCCTTATCTATATAAACGATTTGGGAGACAATCTGAGCAGCCGTCTTCGGTTGGTTGCAGATGACGCTGTCGTTTATCGACAATAAAGTCATCAGAAGATCAAAACAAACTGCAAAACGATTTAGAAAAAAGTATCTGAATGGTGTGAAAAGTTTCAGTTGACCCTAAATAACGAAAAGTGTGAGGTCATCCACGTGAGTACTAAAAGGAACTAGTTAAACTTCGATTACACGATAAATCAGTCTAATCTAAAAGCCGTAAATTTAACTAAATACCTAGGTATTACAAGTACGGACAACATAAACTGGAAGGAGCACATAGAAAATATTGTGGGGAAGGCTAACCAAAGACTGCGTTTTATTGGCTGGACACTTAGAAAATGTAACAGACCTACTAAGGAGACTGCCTACACTACGCTTGTCCGTCCTCTTTTACAATACTGCTGCGCGCTGTGGGATCCTTACTAGATAGGACTGACGGAGTACATCGAAAAAGTTCAAAGAAAGGCAGCACGTTTTTTATTATCGCGAAATATGGGAGAGAGTGGCACAGAAATGATACGGGATTTGGGCTGGAAATCGTTAAAAGAAAGGCGTTTTTCGTTGTGACGGAATCTTCTCACGAAATTCCATTCACCAACTTTCTCCCCCAAATGCGAAAATATTTTGTTGACAGCGACCTACACAGGGAGGAACGATCACCACGATAAAATAAGGGAAATCAGAGCTCGAACGGAAAGATATAGGTGTTCATTATTTCCGCGCGCTATACGAGATTGGAATAATAGAGAATTGTGAAGGTGGTTCGATGAACCCTCTGCCAGGCACTTAAATGTGATTTGCAGAGTATCCATGTAGATGTAGATGCAATTAACAGCATAATAAATGGGATATCCGATACAGAAAAAGTAGCTGCTGGACAGACATTTCGATTAATTATTGGAATCAGGTAGGTTTTCTGGAAAAAGACCTTAATAAGAAAAACATAAAAAATTAAAGCCTCATAAACTATGTTTTAAGCCGCTTTATGCGATTCCACAGGCCCGGAGGGAAGCAACAGAAAAAAGAATTTCATAACAATGCTGAATACAGGAATAACACATACGACTCGAAGTCGGTACTACAGCTCTTTATTCATTGTGGCAACGAAAAATTGGTATTTGATATTGTATTGAACACTCAGCAAGAAAAAAATCTAAGGGTAATAAACATGACTAACAGTTATGAACGGTGTTAGTAATATACAGATAGAATTAGATCTACTTCTCGTAAGGACGATTGTAAGTGTTTATCGTAACTGTTTTACTGAACAAAGATAAAGAAGTTTAATATGCGTAAACTTGATTGTGGGTTAATTAAGGTTCCTTTGAACGTATCCAGTTTCACAGTCACTTGACTAGAACGTTGCGTTAAGGCACAGTGATTTAACAAGGAAGCCAGCATGCGCCCAGAACTTGCGTCGCTTGTAAGGTGGTGTGGCAGGTGCGAGTGGCCGTAGAGAATATACGAGAAATTGTGGCTCACACAGAATAATGTTGAGAGACGTCGGCGCAAGGCGCGGCATTAAACTGCAGCGCAGGCGCAATGGAGAGCGGCCTGTTCTTCCGTGAGACTTCAGACGGCTTCTGAAGAGCCGGCGGGAGAGAGAGAATTCAACTGCCGGGCGGATGCCTTCAGCCAACGCGGATATCAACCGCATCAGCTGACAAAAGCAGGTGCGCGCTAGCTATCGGCAGCCCGCTGGGTCGTTGCTAGGCTGCGCAGCGATACATTCTGGCGGCGTGCGAGGAGAGTGAGTTTGCAGCGCATCAAAGCGATTAATTGTGGGCATGTGCGCGGATCAGAAAACTGTCACTATGAATAGTCTTGGTATGCGTGAACTATAAACTTGGAAAAAAATGGAAAGACCGTGTTGCCAAGCTATGGGGGACCAATCGCCAATTTCAGTTACGTTCATTTAGTGCGGGAATTCTTGTTGTTCAGTAAGTGAGGGGATTTTTAATTTTTTTTTATCCTTGTTTCGCATGGATTTTGAAAATAGTTAGCTGGCGGATGTAATGGTACATATATCGGACCTACTCTTGAAGAATCGAATCTATCCATACGCTTCCTTGCTACAGTGCAGGGGCATCGCTGACGAGAATGCCCCTTCGTTCTACAAAGGAGACGTTGGCGCCCGGAGAGTTTGTAGCGTAAGGCGTAAGTCAGTCAATCCTGAGCAAGCCTGCAGGGAAGGTCCCGGGACTTTGTGCTCCTTGCATCGCCCGTCAAAAAATGTGAATTAGTTTTTTGATATTGCGGAATATTGTTAGTAGAACCTGAGCATGAGTACAGAGTGTGTGTGAAAATGATAATTTTGAAGTCAGGTTTAAATTTCTTAATGAGGAAATTGTTACGTAATGAAAAGGCGACCGTACAGTAATGAATCGGCATGGTAAACTCATACAGGCTCGTGATAAAAGAGTGAGTGCATTTGTAGAGTAAGTGCATTCAGAAGCAGAAGGGACGTGTTATATGAATTTAAAGTGAAATAATATTAACTATGTTGTACAAAAGTGTTCACATACGATCTCTTCATTATTAATAGAGTGTCTTGGAAGGGGCAGAATCATAGAACAGTGTGTGAGAATAGATACAGCATGCGTCTGAGACTCACGATCAGAAATTATTGGTGAGTGTACTTTCGGAGTAAATTCGTCCTCTATAACAGGCTACTTAGTAACGTTCGAAGCCTAACTTTTGTAACCAGCCATACAACAGCGAGAATTGATCATCACGAACACGTGGTTAAAGAACGACTATGATTTCTATTGGTGAAACAGACTTGGAGACAACGAAACTTTCACATAAGTTAGACAGTGACAATATACAAATTTAGAAGCTAGATTTTAAACGGCAATATATTTCCAGGGGACACTGATCATGATTCACTGATTACGAATCGCAGGTTAAAACCGAAGAAATTGCAGAGTGTTAAAAAGTTAAGTAGATAGGTCCTGTATCAATTGAAAGAACCGAATATTGTTTGCAATTTCATTGGGAGCGTTAGGAAACAATTGAATGAAACAGGAGAAACGAATACAATAGAATATTAATGAGTAGTTATAACAGATGAAATGGTGAAAGCAACAGAGGATCAAATCAGCAAGAAGATAAGGCCTAGTGAATAACCCTTCGACTGGTAAACGATTAAAACATTAACATGCAGGAAATGAAGGAGACACAAAGGTATAGAAAAATGTAATGAATGAAATTGGCAGACATAGAAAAATGGCAATGAAGGAATGAATACAGGAGAAATACAAAACTTTTTAAGTAAACGTGATTATGTGACAGATATATGTATCCCATAACAAAATTAAAGAGGTTTCTGGAGAAAAGAGAAGTTCAAATGGCAAGTCAGTACTAAGTAAAGAAAGGATGCTAAAATTTCGAAGAAATTACAGAAGGTCTATGTAAAGGAAACGAACTAGAAGAAAATATTACAGAAAGGCCAGAGAGATTACATGAAGTATAAGTGGAAGATACGATACTGTGAGAAGAACTTGACAGAGAACTGAATGACCTAACTCAAAACAAGAGACCTGCAGTAAACGACATTGCTTAAGAATTATTGAGATCATGGGGAGGGCATACCATGACAATACTATGTATTCCACAAGGTTTGGACGTTTTATGACAGGGACGAAATAACCTCAGCGTCATGAAGAATGTAATAATTCTTTCAATGTCTTGTTGAAAGTAGACAATATGAGAAATGTGATTGCAGTATAATCATAAAGTTTATTTAGGAAATTGGAAAATTTATGGTAAGAGACCAAACTGCTGAGGTCATAGGTCTCTAGGCCTACACACTACTTAATCTAACTTAAAGCAACTTACGCTAAGGACAAAACACACACCCATGGCCAAGGAGGACTCGAACCTCCGACGGGGAGAGCCACGCGAACCGTGACAAGGTGCCTATGACCGCGCGGCTAACCCGGGCACCAATGTTCATTTAAATCAATCCATTAGCGGTTTCGGATATAACACAAACCTATCTTAAGATGACTCTCATAAACTGGAACCTCTATTTGTAGTCGTTACTAGCTACGAGCACTGCCATAAAACGTATAATGCTACGTATTCAACCTGTTTTCCGAGAATTTAACAACATCCACAGAGCGCACGTGCCAAAATGTGAAAATTTTAAAAAATACAAAACAAATCATGGCGACTGCTTCGCACAGAAATATAGACCACGGAAGTTGTCGCCATTTTCTGTGTGTTTCAGCGGAAATTAAAATAAAACATTCTCTCCTAATTTTACCGAATGCAAGGCAGCAATGCGCAAAATGAACCGAGGAAAAAATTAATGAATTTTGATGGGAGGTATCGCCTCATCCACAATACGCCTTCGATATTAAGTCATCGGATTTGCCTTTATTCCGATCACTACCGTACTTTGTAAGTTACAAAAGTGTAAAACTTCGGATTTTGTCCAAAATGCCATCTCCAGATATTTTACTGAAAACCGAATCAATTTTTAGCGGTCTGGAACTGAAAATTTGCACATCAGATGTAAAAATGTTGTTGATAACGCAGCTGATTGCATCAATCCAGTTTCTTCTGCTGGCCGTAGCGAATAACTGCGTTTTCTATAGGGGACACCAGATGCTGCTGCGCGAGTGGGAGGAGACGCCTGGGAAGTTACAAATTAGGCGGCTATCGTCAGTGTATGTTTTATCGATGGTGAGTCGTCATCAGAGTGTAGAATGGCTAAACGCAGACAGCGTAAGCCAAGTAATTAAATTATTCGCCATAGTGTTGTCATACACTGAAACACCGACTTACAGTAACGTATCTTGCATGGTTAATTTCATTCTCTCAACGGCTTCTGGGGTCTTTCAATTGATCCAGGTCCCTTCTCTTCAGTTTCTTACCTTTCCGCGATTTCTTCGGTTTTAATCTGCTTCTCATAATGTAGAACTTATGATCAGATTCCGCATATGCTCCAGGAAATATTTGGTAGATAAAAATCTGTTTTCGAAACCTCTGTCTTACCACTATGTAACTTATCTGAAACCTCCGAATGTTCTCCAGATCATCGTCTTTCTTAAGGTATTGAATAATTTATTTTAGCTTTTCAGACACTCTTTCAGTTTGCGTCATCTGCAGATCTAGTATGCATATTAACATTATACTACCGTGGTGAGTTCTTGCTTTGTATATGCCGTGTCAAGGATTATATGTGCACTGTGCTGCTCTTACTAGCTCACCCCCATTCCTGTTTTCTTACTCATTGATAGCATTACTCCCGCGTTATCCCAGTTTGATTTTGTGTTGATTACCTGTTTTTCACATCACCAGAGATCCTGTTTATACTGCCTTCACACTTCGCTAATTCCCACTATATCTAACTTCAACCTACCCATTTCTCAACTTCTCTAACGGATACATCAGATTAAGGAATCTAACGTTCCACGCTCCGGTAGGTAAATGCCAGTTTTGGTTTTCTTGATGGAAGCATCCTCCTGAGTTGTTCCTTTCAGGAAATGCGATTATGGGACAATTTTACCTCGGGAATATTTTAGCCAAGAGGTTGGTTGTTTGGTTAATTTGGGGAAAGAGATCAAACAACGAGGTCATCGATCCAGTCGGATTAGATACGAATGGGGAAGAAAGTCTCCCGTGTCCTTTCGAAAGAACTATCCCGGCATTTGCTCTGGAATTTCTTACTCGCATGGAAATGTCTGGAATTTCTTACTCCTATGGAAATGGACAATGAATGGCCAGCGAATATTACGTGGACAGATGAAGCCCACTCCCATCTGCCAGGACATGTCAATATCCAGAACTGCAGAATATGAGCAACGGAAAATCCGCACGCTTATCAATATGTACCACTTCACTCTACAAAGGTGACTGTGTGGTGTGGGTTGACGGCATTGATTATCGTAAGACCGTATTTTGTCGGGGAGATAAGTCCTGCTGGTCCTGTTACCTGAACCGTCACTGGTAAATACTATGAGAGTCTTTTGCGCAACAACGTCATTCCAAGCCTTCAACAGCTTAGATGCGTGGGTAAGATAAATTTTACGCAAGATGGCGGTCCTCCGCACATAGCTGTTGCTGCAAAGTCGTTTCGGAAATACTAGAATTATCAGCCGTCCTTTCCATACAGTCTGGCCGTCCAGATGACCTGATCTTAATCCGTGGGCCTTCTGACTGTGGCGTTATCTGAAAGATGCGAACGTAGCTGAACTGAAGGCACAAACTGCGCAACACATTCTGAACACGGGCCCGAGACACTCTTATCTGTTGTGGAAAATGCTTTTTCTCGATTTCAACATGCGTCAAAAGCGGTGTACGTCATACTGACCATGTCTTGCTCCAGCCTCACTATAATTAGAAACCGGTGTCATTTTGCTTTTTAAGTGGTTTTCGGTTCCAGGACAAACAAAAATCGATTAGAGTTTGTTTTTTATGGGATTATTGGCCCAAAAAGACAGTTAAAAACAGATTTTTCCCCTCCGATGTGGTACGACCTTGCTGTGGTGGATGGGTTTACCTACCTAACAAGGTCACAGCTGTTGACTGCCGAACTTGTACAGTCATGCACATTGAATGGTACGGATGGTGTAAGGTGCAACTCAAACCATAGCCACCGTATTGCGATTCATCTGTCATTTGTAGCCGACCCCATTTAACTTAACACTACTACAGCGCCATTTGTTGGTAAAATTTTCATTAATATTTTTCCATGAGGTTTCCCAGTGCGTCAGTTCCTCTGTTTCGTATGTTAAAAGACAGAACCATACGTACGTCACTAGCAAGTAACAAGCGACAAAGAATAAACTTAGGAAATCTAGACATTTCGGATTTCTCACCCTTCCTGCTGCCGTTAACACAATCACTAACAGAGTGCATCGGGCTGGGGGTGTAGGAAACTATTGTGGAGGATTGGGTGATGACGGTGTGGCGAGGTTGTGGGAACAGGCTGTTGGTATCTTAGTCCAATATCATGAAAAGTAAAAGTATTTTATTAGCACTCACTTCACTACACTTGTAGCACCTCGGTGAAGGCGGCACCCATGGACATCGCAGCGCGTGGTGAGAACAGCGCCTGGCGGCGGCGACCGAAAGGCAGCGGCCGTGCGTACGAGAAATACGGGCCCCGGACGGACATGTCTGCCTGTCCGCCACACTTCGCGAACGTTCGATTCCGTGCAGAGCCCAATGGAAATAAATACGTAATTGAAATGGTATCCGCTGAAGGTCTTAACTTTTTCGTGTGCTGTAGAGAGTTGCATGTATTTAAACACGCAGTCAAGAATAATTAAACTCGTCTGAAATAGTTACTCGCTCCCCTCAGGAGATGGCAGATGGCAGTCGTAAGACCTGCAGCGTCACGTGCTGCGACGTAGGTACATCGGCCTGTCTTTCCCGCAGGCCCCGGCTACGGCGCGGTGACGTTAGCTCTCAGCAATGTTGATTCCATTAGCATGCTGCGCAGGGTGTGGCCCCGTTAGCAGGACTCGGTCGCATGCGGTGAGAGCCAATGGCACTGAGGACTTCCAAGTTACTTGCACTGGATGTCAGCCTCCGGTGGCGGAATTCGTCCCCGCGAGCGTCCAGGCGTCCGTACCAGCACTGAGGTATGGTCGGCTGTACTGCCCGGGCCGCGTTCTGTTGCAAGAGTCTGTCCACTGCTTCAATGGACCAGTAAGCAGCCTACGGTGGAGAAGTAGTAATTCCAAGTAGAACGACGTGATACTACCAGAAAATGCGGAGTTGGACGCCAGAAATTTTAGCCGCTGCGTTCTGTTCCATGTCACTCGGTCGACCGGTGTTTCCCTCTCATTCCTGTAGACATGTGGACTACCGATTCGTGTGCTCAAATTAATGATTATTAACACCCGTTCACGGGCCACTTTTTGTGCCGACGCTCTGTTTCCAGCCACGCTCGATTCAAGAAGTCCGTGGCCTGCAAATGTGGTAACTGATTTCCTCGCCCTGCAAGAGTTCATAAAGAGCCAAAAACAGAGTGGTGGTCTTAAATTACCTCCCCTCTTTGGAAAACAGTGCCGACGCGTCTCTATCGTAGACGGCCAGTAACAGAACTCAGCAGACATGGACAACATGTACAATATTTACAATTCTCTCTTAGGTGCTAGGCGCCTTAAACCGCAATGTTTAGACTGGTTATTCCATGGGTTTAGCTCCAAAATCATCGCAAGGTTTCCTTTACAGCTAGTAGATTACATCCTACGTTCTCAATCTCAATAGATAGACAGTTTCTCACGAAAATGTTTACTACACAACTGACAACTACTATTATCTCTTTACTCTTAGTGATGCCAGCATTCCATCTCTCCTTGTGTCGTTGCATCTTAAACACGAGCCCTACGCACTGCTGAATAGTGCGTTACGTCATTTTGAACATTAGCAAATGCCTTTATTAACACTACTCATACTACAGTTTTCATATACACAACAAGTATTTTTTACGCCTCACTTACAAACTGAAAATGGTACTGGATAACTCCACCCCTCTCGATAAATTGTCCTACATACGCCGTCTTTAACGATACATGGTCAGACTCCATTAAACTCTTATACTTTTTCTATACGGTGGTCTTTTAAATCATTGTTTTGGAATATCATTCGGAACTTTCGTCCCTGCAACAACCTTCATGCTTTCCTCACACATGAACCACATACGATACTTTTACTCATAGTACGTCGCCAGGTAGTCCAGCTTATCTCTCTCAATGTAGTGCTCTTCAGAGACTGAATTTCTCTCGAAATGCTCGGCTTCCTGGTAGCATTGCCCATCTGAAGTATTTTCTGATAGTTGATGGCACTCTATCGTACGAATGAAATCTTAGCGGATCTTTTAGCAGTTTAATCGATTTGTCCCTTAAGAGAAACTAACCTTGCAACACCGTTCCACTAGCGTCACTTTCCCCTGGCTGGAATTTAGTCCCTGTACATTTTGCCGCGAGTCGCGAAAGGTTAACTGTAGCGCGATATTGAGACAAAAAACTTACTTTCAGGTGTGCCTCGTACACCTCTCACCTTCATCACACTCCTAGTGCACAGCAGACTGCGGCCGCGTTGTAAACAGTTCACAGCGCACGTCAGTAGCTTGCTGTGCAAAGTTGCGACCAAGTGCTCGGGCTACTGAAACATTCCGAACCTGAGGCATGCACTCCTCTAAAGATTCAGTATCGTCGACACGATCAGAGTTTTACGTACACGTCTCCTCTTCCTTTTCCTACGCTCACCCTGCTTCTGAGGAAATATGTGGGTCTTTATCGTTTCTTCTACTGCGCATGCAACACGCCTATCAACATCAACAACTTTCTGTGCATTTCCTGTAGTACCCACAATAATATCATCGACCCAAAAATCAGTGGCTCATGCACTTCCCTGTATATCCGGCCGGCCCAGGCTCCACAACAACAACATCGATTATCACGCAATGGGATAGATGCTACTGCGTTCAAATCACCCACTTTGCTATCCACACGCTTATTTACTGTACTACAGTCAAAACGCACTACGGATACTTCAAACTTCAAAAATGGTTCAAATGGCTCTGAGCACTATGGGACTCAACATCTTAGGTCATAAGTCCCCTAGAACGTAGAACTACTTAAACCTAACTAACCTAAGGACATCACACACACCCATGCCCGAGGCAGGATTCGAACCTGCGACCGTAGCAGTCCCGCGGTTCCGGACTGCAGCGCCAGAACCGCACGGCCACCGCGGCCGGCTCAAATTTCACAATTCAACATTTAATCGGAGCAGATTCTTCCAAGCCACTCCTTTTAACATCCTTAACGTTAGTACTCCACACGTTGAACATACTCTGCAGCATGTCGTTACCCTCTTCCTCACTTACCTAAATTTTCCCAATCATGAGACTGTCCCACCTGGCGTCAGATTCTGTCTGCTCCACACACGATTGTTAGTAACGGCAGTTGGACGTTTTACGGGAACAGGTAAATTTCACAATGGGCTCTTCCCATACTTTTCGACTGTTTCCATCTCCCTCCTCTTCGTTTCCTCTCTTCTCATTCTTTCCCTCGTTACCTCCTTCCCTGTTTCTTCAAATCACCTCGACTAATCGTCTTCACACTCCGGAGTCTTTTGAAAAGCTTTTTTCTTATCCCTATCCCGAAGTGCTTCTAGCCACTTAGACGGCTTTACATTGTCCGCTCGAAACTTATCTACTTCGCCTTTTACAATTTACAATACCCCATCCCTGGCAGCCACCCGTGGTAGCGAACACCCCGCTCCCGGTGGTACGCTGCACGACATTATTTCCCCTTATCAGTTACACAAATCACAAACGAGAAGGACGCTCAAACGTACTACTTCCCCAACACTTCTCACTACTTTACATGGTTACATATCCTGCCACATTCCTTGGTCAACACCTTTGCCCTTCCGAAATGGCACAAACTCACATTTCCTAGAATTCCTATCGTGCTAGTTCTGTTCAATAAATACATCAAAGAAGGAAAACAAAGTCAACTTCTAATCATAACCCTACCATCATAATTCTTACTCCAACTTAATTACTCTGCCTTATACACGAAAACCAAACATTCTCGTTGACAGCACTCAGCTTTTCCTTCTGAATTATAAAGATCCTTGGAAGACCTAGCTGTAATAAAACTATTCCACCTTGCGCGCAAGATATATGATACCCCTGGACTTAAAAAAAAGTGATAATTCGGCGTCCAATGAAAGCAGGGGCTGCTGACAGGTGTAAATTTTTCCTAAGTATCAATTTAATGATTCATGACTGCAAAATACTGACACGAATTGTTTACTGAAGAATCAAAAATTGGTATAAACCCACCTTGGGAGAGATCAGTCAGGTTTCCGGAGAAATATAGGAAGACGTTCTGGTCATACCACTTGTCTTAGAAGATAAGCGGAACTAAGGTAAAACTGTTTTTATTGCAGCTGTACATTTAGATAATACCTCGACTAATATTAGCTAGGATGCACTCCTTGGAATTCTGAAGGTAGCAGGAATAAAACGCAAGGAGCTAAAGGTCACTCTTAATTTGTTAGTCACTTGAAGAGTGGAATCTGGTAAGGGCGGGGAGGAAAGCGGGCATCGGAAAGGAGTTAGTTAAAAGTTAGCTCTTTATGTTCAGTAGAGGGAATACATATGGGCGTGTCCAGGTCGGTTCAAAAAATGGCTCTGAGCACTATGGGACTTCTGTGGTCATCAGTCCCCTAGAACTTAGAACTACTTAAACCTAACTAACCTAAGGACATCACACACATCCATGCCCGAAGCAGGATTCGAACCTGCGACCGTAGCGGTCACGCGGTTCCAGACTGAAGCGCCTTTAACCGCACGGCCACACCGGCCGGCTGTCCAGGTCAGCCTGTGAGCCCGTTTCCCAGTCTGGTTGGTCATGAGAAGTTGTTACTTTTAGTACCGAAAAAAAGTCCAACAAATAAGGAGAGAAGGCGTAGGATATCGTCAAAGGCAGCTGAAAGCCGGTCTCAGAACGTTAGTCCACACTGCGTCCGACGCTCCAGGCGACGGCCAGCAGCCAACAAGTGACATCTCGCCCATGTTCCCTATTGGCGACCTACAGCGTTGGGAAGTGTCATGCTCCTCCTCACAATCTACAGTAACAAACAACTTTCCCTACTCAGCACGAAGGCCGTGAAAAATTGTACTTCAGCATAGTATGAGAATATTAAAGTAAAAAATTAGAAATAAAATAAGAATTTGAAATGTCACTTAGATTGACTAGGCGAATAAAACGTAGTACAGAAACCAGACTGCAGCTATAAGAGTCGAAGTACATGAAAGGGAAGCAGTAGTTGAAACTGGAGTGAGACAGGATTGCATCTTATCACCTATGCAGTTCGCTATGTATGGAGGGTGTTTCGCATGGAAGATAGTATGCGTAGAACACAGGACGTTTCCTGGTCACTGTTTCATCCAATGACCGATTTTAGATCACATGACGGAACACGCGCTACACATCGGTATAAGCAGGTCTCGGTATTTTCTACTGGTTATGTTGTTATGAGACACGAGGTTGTGTTTCGTTTGGATTTCGTAAGTTTAGGAGTTCTGCATATTTAAGCGCTATATAATATATTAAAGCTACTTTGAAAATATTGTTAATTCTTCAGTTCCAGAGAGTTACGGTTACTAGTTACATAACATGTGGACAGTTACGCCATATCTCGTCAGTCGTGACTCATTTTGTACCTTTAAACGTAAGGTCATCTACCACGAAACACGTCATTTTGCAAATGAACTGATTTTCTTTAATTTCGTATCCATTTTCCTCGTCTTGAAAATGAAAATTTGTGCTAGTTACCAATAGCTTCTATTCCAAAGCGTTTCTCACTTGTAACAGGTTTTTGACAAT
This sequence comes from Schistocerca nitens, assembly GCF_023898315.1. Classification (NCBI taxonomy): domain Eukaryota; kingdom Metazoa; phylum Arthropoda; class Insecta; order Orthoptera; family Acrididae; genus Schistocerca; species Schistocerca nitens. The sequence continues at coordinate 939,111,957 of NC_064616.1, read as the reverse complement.
ACTCCTGCCTACACTCCTGGAAATTGAAATAAGAACACCGTGAATTCATTGTCCCAGGAAGGGGAAACTTTATTGACACATTCCTGGGGTCAGATACATCACATGATCACACTGACAGAACCACAGGCACATAGACACAGGCAACAGAGCATGCACAATGTCGGCACTAGTACAGTGTATATCCACCTTTCGCAGCAATGCAGGCTGCTATTCTCCCATGGAGACGATCGTAGAGATGCTGGATGTAGTCCTGTGGAACGGCTTGCCATGCCATTTCCACCTGGCGCCTCAGTTGGACCAGCGTTCGTGCCGGACGTGCAGACCGCGTGAGACGACGCTTCATCCAGTCCCAAACATGCTCAATGGGGGACAGATCCGGAGATCTTGCTGGCCAGGGTAGTTGACTTACACCTTCTAGAGCACGTTGGGTGGCACGGGATACATGCGGACGTGCATTGTCCTGTTGGAACAGCAAGTCCCCTTGCCGGTCTACGAATGGTAGAACGATGGGTTCGATGACGGTTTGGATGTACCGTGCACTATTCAGTGTCCCCTCGACGATCACCAGTGGTGTACGGCCAGTGTAGGAGATCGCTCCCCACACCATGATGCCGGGTGTTGGCCCTGTGTGCCTCGGTCGTATGCAGTCCTGATTGTGGCGCTCACCTGCACGGCGCCAAACACGCATACGACCATCATTGGCACCAAGGCAGAAGCGACTCTCATCGCTGAAGACGACACGTCTCCATTCGTCCCTCCATTCACGCGTGTCGCGACACCACTGGAGGCGGGCTGCACGATGTTGGGGCGTGAGCGGAAGACGGCCTAACGGTGTGCGGGACCGTAGCCCAGCTTCATGGAGACGGTTGCGAATGGTCCTCGCCGATACCCCAGGAGCAACAGTGTCCCTAATTTGCTGGGAAGTGGCGGTGCGGTCCCCTACGGCACTGCGTAGGATCCTACGGTCTTGGCGTGCATCCGTGCGTCGCTGCGGTCCGGTCCCAGGTCGACGGGCACGTGCACCTTCCGCCGACCACTGGCGACAACATCGATGTACTGTGGAGACCTCACGCCTCACGTGTTGAGCAATTGGGCGGTACGTCCACCCGGCCTCCCCCATGCCCGCTATACGCCCTCGCTCAAAGTCCGTCAACTGCACATACGGTTCACGTCCACGCTGTCGCGGCATGCTACCAGTGTTAAAGACTGCGATGGAGCTCCGTATGCCACGGCAAACTGGCTGCCACTGACGGCGGCGGTGCACAAATGCTGCGCAGCTAGCGACATTCGACGGCCAACACCGCGGTTCCTGGTGTGTCCGCTGTGCCGTGCGTGTGATCATTGCTTGTACAGCCCTCTCGCAGTGTCCGGAGCAAGTATGGTGGGTCTGACACACCGGTGTCAATGTGTTCTTTTTTCCATTTCCAGGAGTGTATTTTGATATCTCTTAATAGTTATTGCTGTGTAGTAGGCTAATGATACAGGCCCCTAAAACATAGACTATTACATACAGTACCGTCCGGATTTTTTCGATTAGAACAGTTTCAAACTTGAAAAGACCCTAACAGCGTCTAGTCTTCAACTACTACCGACTCTGAGATATATTCCACACCATTCGCCAGTCGCTACATCTAGCAGCTTCATCTCCTAACTGCTGCTCCATGACCCACTGCTAGATCTGACGATTCCGGGGCTAGAGGCAGATCCACCAAGATGGGGTCACCTCCAGTCTCTGGGAGTCTGCAAGAGGTCTTGGGTTTGGATCCTGATCGCCAGCGTGCCGCACGCCGCACCAACTGCCGGAGTAGCAGGCTGTCCGTTACATGTGCACCTGGCGTCGGGTTACCTCTTCAAGGCCCCCACCATCCGCTGCCACTTCACTGAGGCAACGCTCCTGCCCAGCATCCATACGCGGCCATGACGAAACACGCGGCTTTGTGCTACAGCGACGTAGCTACTGCTGCCTGGGGGTCAACGTACACCATTGAAAGCTATCATCAACCACTGTGTTGGCGTCTTACTGAATAAAGAATGTGTTGAGCTCTTCTGGTTCCGTGGCCAGTGTTTGTCACAATTACACAACACATCGTCCTGCAAGCCTGGGTTAGAGGCAACAGCCCTGGCAATTATTGGTGTCCGTACCTCCGAAACTATTACACTAGTGTCAGAAGAGAAACAGCGATCATGAACGACGCCACGGGACAGCTTTCAGCAAAGTCATCACAATGTGGTCACTGAGAATAATGGAAGTTAATTATCTTTCCTTAGTGTGGGAACATAGTCATATAGAAATCTATTGAAAGTAATTTCCAACCATACTCTGATAACTGTTCATTTATTTTACACAATCATGATATCGACTTTATAGCCATTCTCAAGCGCATGTTGGCATGACACCTGTCCGCGTTGTCTGCCGACAGTGGCACGTCCCAGGAAGGTCAGACATATTTTAACATTTCAACATACACTTGAGAGTGGCTGTAAAGCCGAAATCACGATAGTTTAAAATAAATAAACAATTAACAGTCAAATGACCGAAATTTCTTTCAAAATTGCGACAGTTGGATTGGGAGTCGGTTGGAAGTTTCGAATCCTCATAGTGGACTGAAGAAGTGATTTCAGTGAATTTAGGGGTTACTAAAGAAAATGACGGTGGTTTGTACCCAGTTCGGTGCAGGAAATGTAATTTTCTGGGGTATCTACATCTACAACTACATCTACATATATACTCCGGAAGCCACCGTACCGCTGTTAGTCATTTCCTTTCCTGTTCCATTCGCAAACAGAGCGAGGGAAAACGAATGTCTACATGCGTCCGTATGAGCCCTAATTTCTCGTATCTTATCTTCATGGTCCCTACCTGAAATGTATGTTGGCGGCAATAGAATCGTTCTACAGCCTTTTCTCTAAGTTTTCTCAATAGAATCCCTCGAAAAGCACGTCGCCTTCCCTCCACGGATTCCCATTTGACTTCCCGAAGCATCTCCGAAAAACTTACATGTTGTTCGAACCTACCGGTGATAAATCTAACAGCCCACGTCTGGTCCTTCAACCCGACCTCATGAGGATCCCAAACACTCTAGCAGTACTCAAGAATAGATCGCACTACTGCCCTGTATGTGATCTCCTTTCCCAACAGTTCTCCCAATAAACCGAAGTCGACCAGTCGCCTTCCCTACCACATTCGTCACATGCTCATTCCATTTCATATAATGTTATGCTCAAATATTTGAACGATGTGACTGTGGCAAGCGGAACACCACTAGGCCTATTCTGTATCCGAACATTACGTGCTTGTTTCTCCTACTCATCCGCATTAACTTACATTTTTCTACATTTAGAGTTAGCTAGTATTCATCACACTAACTAGAAATTTTATTTAGCTCATCTTGTAGCCTCCTACAGTCACACGGATGCGACAGATTACCGTTCAGCACAGCATCATCATCATGCAATCGCAGATTGCTGCCCACCCTAAATTATAACTGTCCTATCACACTTCCCTGGGGCACCCCTGACGATACCCTTGTATCTGATGAACACTCGCCGTCGAGGATAACATACTGGGTTGTATTACGTAAGAAGTCTTCGAGCTACTCACATTTCTGGGAGTTTATACTACATGTTCTTACTTTCGTTTAAAGTCTGCAGTGGAGCACCTTGTAAAATGCTTTTCGGAAGTCTAGAAATATGGAATCTGCCTGTCACCTTTCATCCATAGCTCGCAGTATATTATTTGAAAAAAGGGCAAACTGTGTTTCCCAAGGGCGATGCTTTCTAAAACCGTGCTGATTCGTCGACATAAGCTCTTCGGTCTCTAGCAAATTTGTTGTATATGTTTAAGAGTTATGCGGAAAATCGATTTCAAGGATATTGGTCTGTAATTTTTCGGGTCCGTTATTTTACTTTTCTTATGTACAGGAGGCACCTGCGCTTTTTTCCAGTCGCTTGGCACTTTGCACTCGTCGAGAGATTCGTGAAAAATGCAAGCTAAGTAAGGAGGCAACGTCGTATAGTAGGGTTTGTCAAACCGAGTTGCGCTTCCCACGCCCGGGTTCCCGGGTTCGATTCCCGGCGGGGTCGGGGGTTTTCCCTGCCTCGTGATGACTGGGTGTTGTGTGATGTCCTTAGGTTAGTTAGGTTTAAGGAGTTCTGTTCTAGGAGACTGATGACCATAGATGTTAAGTCCCATAGTGCTCAGATCCTAACCGAGTTGGGTTTCCATTCCGAGTTAGTTGTTTTCAACTGTTTCAGTTGTTTCTCTACAGTATGGATGTTTATTACTATGTTTATTACTATTTCGTCCATACTGGACTCTGTGTGATGTTCAAATGACTGTGTGTTTGTGCGATTCTCTTGCGTATATAATTTCTTAAACGTGAAATTTAAAACTGGCTTTCGTTTTGCTATCTGCTACAGCCACACCAGACTAGTCAACGAGTGACTGGATGTAAGTCTTAGATCCACTTAGCTATTTTACATAGGACGAGAATTATATTTTGCTAAGGTACAACGGTGGCAGTCGCAGCATGCTTCGCGCATAGATCTCTTCACTGACTCACGACTACCTACGAACCTTTGCCGGTCGTCATTTACGTGTTATCCTTTCAACCGAGAGTACAACAGTCTTCGCTTCCTCAGCATTTTCCGAATTTCGTTGTTAAACCACAGTGAGTCTTGCCTGTCCTCAATCCACTTACTTGGCATGTATGTTTCCAGAGCACAACGTACTTTGCCGATAATTCCTCTATGTCAATCATACTGGAACTAAATAATGTCAATTCATTGCCTAAATGAGATACTAACAATTGCTTACCTGCCCGTTCCAGCACAAAATGTGTTCTAACTTTATTGACTGATTTATTAACTTTTAGAACCATAGTCGCTGTAATGACATTATGATCACTAATCCCTGTCTTTATACTGATGCCATCGACAAGGTCTGGCGTATACGTAGCTATAAGGTCTACGATACTTCCATTGCGTGTGAGTTGCCGAATTAACTGTTCAAGACAATTTTCGGAAAAGTCTTCAAAAGCACTTCGCAAAACCGTCTTTTTATACCTCGTGCAATGAATCCATAGACGTCCCAGTCTATACTCGGTAGGTTAAAGTCGCATCCAACTAGTATTGTTTGCTATGGATATTCACTTGCTGCTGACAGTCATGCTTTAAATGACTTTAGAACTGTAACAGTGATATCGGGTGCCTAGTGAAAACATGCACTTGGTTTCTCCTAGACATGTTATATGCGATCAGGTAACGTCACTGTCACATTCAATTTCGACTCCAGCAGAACCAATACTTTTGTCAACTGCAATGAACACCCCAACCCCCACATACTTTCCATGACTCGCTAGTGCTACTTGCACCCAATCTTCAGTGGCAACCTGTTTCAAATGTAGAAGGGTCGTGAACTATGCCAGAGAATGTAATTAATGAGCTCAGGTGTACGGACTAAGAGTGCCTCTTAAAGGGAAGTGTATCGGTGATATTAGTACTGATTCCTTTCCTGAAATGCTTTTCCTGTCGCCTTAGTCACAGGCTTTACAACGATCAATCCAGTGGACTACGGGGCTACTACAACAGAGGCAATTCAGGCGTTGCTACAACAGACGGCTCGTATGCGGGCGGTGGCTTAAAACAGCAGGTGAATGCAGTAGGAGAGCGTACAATGTCAATGTCACTCCGTTTCCGCGTAAATCGGCACAGGATGTATCAGCGTTTGTAGACGAGCTGTTGTAGCCGCACAGCTGTGTTGTTGGTCGGAAGGATAATTGTTGCATGACACCAAGTTACGTTTGGTAAGACATGTGAAAACATATAAAGCCCTCGGCTGTAAACAGTGGCAATGAGAAATGGAAATATTGCATACAATACTGATAAGTGATGTGCTTTATTCGTATTGGTTGCTAGTTTCACGATAAACCGAGATTTGGTAGCTCTATTTTGAATTTCAGAGTCTCGCTAATGGCAGCTTTGTCACGATGTGTACGTGTTACAGTGTTAAGTGTCTGGAACATAGCTGTCAGTAGTAGTAGCGCGTGCGGTGTTCGTTACAGGAAAATGCTTTTCAGGGGCGATTCTTACGAATCTGAGGATGAAGTTGTTAAGTATAAATCAGCTAAAAATCCTGAATGTGTTCCCGAACGCTGATGAGTTTCAAAAGTTGTTGCTAATCAGATAAATGTGAATATTTATTGAAGTAAGTAAATAATGTTAAATTGGGTCCTTTACCATAATTTTCGTCAATTTACGTGACACAGTGATGGTAGAACTGTTACGCTCCATCTTTCACTTTGTTTACGCTATGTAGTAAGGTGCTTCCTAAAATTCATTTTATATTGTGGTGATCCATAGATCAAGTTTTTAGGTTGTTATAGTTTTATGGCAGAACTTGTAAATGCGAATCCTAAAATAAAAACTGAAACAATTCAGAACATTTAATTTAGTGTTTTTGAGAGGTTTCACATTAATGTTTCATTAATGCGCCCAGCAAGCAAACAGTATTCAGTAAGTGCTAACCGACTGTAGACGCTCTCAGTTTACAAGTAAACAATGTTACGTACCCACTGATGGCTTTTTAAGGATAAAATTTTGGGTAGAATTTACCATTTTCAAAATGTATTGTTACTACAAATACATTTGCAAACAGTGACATCTCTGAATAAAAAATCACATTGCATGTACCTGAAATATTTTATTTATGAAATTTCTGTGGAAATTTTTTTCTGCAAATTCTCAAGACAACTAACTTGTTCCTTACCATTGTTTACAGTCAAGGTCTTCATATGTGATGTATCATTAAGAGTTAAGAAACTCTCAGACTTTTGTAGCTCTGAGGGCAAAGTTAGTATAGCGTTATAGGAGGAATAATATTTGTAGATATTACCGGGAGTAATTAAACAGGGTATTACAAAACTAGGGTGAGTCCATCGAGAGTTTCGTAGACATAATAAGGAAGTTTAATGTTGGTACGTATGAGTTAATGGAAAGTGATACCTTTAATAAGGTCTTCTGCAAGAAACGGAAGAAAGAGAATTATATACATTTTTGTCACCTGAAGTATCGAGAAATGTGCAGGCAGATTTTCCTGAGGTCTTAACTGTATCCATTGGGAAGGTAACAACAATAGAGTCCACGATAATAGACGGATGTTTCCACTGACATCAAGTATTACCATTGTGGTCGATCAGGTCACATACGGAGAGATTGCTGTCAGCTGCAGTGTAGGGAGTGTGGAAGAGTAGGGCATCGGGACCTGGAGAGGGGCATGAAAGAAAGGCATCAAGTGGAATGAGAATCTGTCATTTGTACCAAGTGGGCAATGGAGTGAGGATTGGATGTAAAAAAGCAGAACAGCACTTTCAAACATTTATTAAAACTGAACATTAATTACACTTTCCAAAATTTGTAAGTTCAAGCGGATGTAGTAGAAAAATCCATGAAATTAAAATCTTTCATAAGAGCAATTACTTACAATAGTCTAATTGGTAAACATAAAATTAAAAATCTATCACAAGCACAAATTTATACATTAACTCTTTTTAAAATTTCTGACGACGGTCAGCTAAACACACATACAACATTAGTACCTTTAGACGAGCCCGTACATACATAACACACACAATTGAATCAAACCCCTCAGTTGCTAGCAGCAATCCTTCACAAGTCACTGTATCCTTATGCCAACAAGTAGTAAAAGTTTTCGGACTCAAAATATCTTTTCCCACACACTGTAGCTTATGCAGTATCAGACCAAAAAATGTAAGCAATAGTGTGACATTCAGAAAAAAATATAACGAGATGAGAACAATATTAGGCGGTTCAGAATAACTTCATATACTGTCAACTACTCGACGCCACAACGACCATTTGCGTTAGGATTCACAGAGCGAATAATTTGTGCACTTCTAATATACCACTAACTTACGTCACCCAGTGCTGTATATTTATCAACACACACAAGTGTTGCATGTAGGAGTGTTAAAGTTAACGTACGAAGTAGGTCCTTTGCTGGCTACGTATACAGTATCGTATTACTCCCGTAAGGAAGCTGAGTAACCTTCAATCTCCTCCAACTGAATTCACAACTCTAAAACTTCCTTCCATGCTGGTTAAGCCACCAATCCAGCTAAGCACTAACATACTTCAAAACCCAAACTACTGCTATTCGTTAGACAATAATTTTAACAGGCCAGCACTACTAGCATACCGGGACACCACTGTGTTGCCGCACCGGCCCCCAGCACTCGGCTTCCTACTGCCTGTGCACTCCTTCCTTTTACACCTCCCGATGGCACCACTAGAGCGGGTCAAGGAGAGACTAATTTGCAGATGTGCCACTCAAGGGCACACGTTACACGGCAATAGTGGATCCAGGGTCGTCGAATGGCTCTTCCAGTAAATGTTAGGCTACTAAAACGTGTCAAGAGGGGGTATTTTGCATAACTGTCTTAGTGGATGAAATCTAAAAAAAGTTTTTATTGGACACAAATGTGCACGTGCCTGTGGCAAGTTTAGGTCTCATGGTGAAGAGGCACACCACAATATAAGTTATATGGAGTAGGTTTCAGTCACGTGTAATCGCTCGGATCTACATCTACTTCTACATGGCTACTCTGCAAACCACACTTAAGTGCCTGGTAGTGTGTTCATCGTACCACGTTCACAATAATTCTCTATTATTCCACTCTCTAACAGCGCGCAGAAAAAACGGACACCTACATCTTTCCGTGGGAGCTCTGATTTCTCTTATATTACTATGATAATCGTATCTCCCTCTGCAGATTGGCGTCAATATTTTCGCATTTAGAGGAGAACGTTGGTGATTGAAATTTTTATGAGAAGATCCTGCCGCAACGAAAAATGCCTTTCTTTTAATGCTTGTCACCCCAAATCCTATACCGTGTCCGTGGAACTCTCTCCTATACTTCTCGATAATACAAAATGTGCTCCCGTACTTTGAACCTTCTCTATGTACTCCGTTAACCCTTTCTGCTAAGGACCCCACACCGCGCAGCAGTACTCCAAAACGGGACGGACAAGCGTAGTGTAGTCAGTCTCTTTAATAGATCTGTTGCATCTTCTAAGTGTTCTGCCAGTAAAACGTAGTCTGTGGTTCGCCTTTCCCATGACTTTTCTATGATTTCTTCTCTATTTAAGTTGTTCGTAATTGCAAATCGTAAGTATCGAGTTGAATTTATCGCCTTTAGATTTGATTGATTTATGGATTTACCGAAGTTTAATGGATTCCTGTGGATGACATCACACTTTTCATTGTTTAGGATCAATTGACAATTTTCGCACCATAGAGATATCATAATAAATAGTTTTGCAATTGGTTTTGATCCTCTGATGACGATAAAGGACAGCATCATATGCAAACAACCTAAGACGACTGCTCAGATTGTCTCCTAAATCGTTTATAAAGATAAGGAATAGCAGAGAACCTATAACACTACCTTGGGGAATGCCAGAAACCACTCCCGTTTTATTAGAGGACTTTCCTTCAATTACTACGAACTGTGACCTCTCTGACACGAAATCAGAACTCTACTTGCATAACTGAGACGCTATTTCAGAAGCACGCAATTTGATTTCAAACCGCTTGTGACGTATCATGTCAAAAGCTATCTAAACATTTCGAAATCGGGATCAATTTGAAATCCCTTGTCGACAGCACTCAACACATCGTGTGAGTAAAGAGCTAGTTGTATTTCACAAAAACGATGATTTGTAAACCCGTGTTGACTATGCGTCAATAGACCATTCTCTAAGAGGTAATTAATAATGTCCAAACACAATATATGTTCAAAAATCCGGCTGCGCATGGACGTTAATGTAGTGCAATTTTGTGACTCCTAATGCCTTTGGTTCAAAAATGGCTCTGAGCACTATGGGACTCAACTGCTGTGGTCATAAGTCCCCTAGAACTTAGAACTAATTAAACCTAACTAACCTAAGGACATCACACACATCCATGCCCGAGGCAGGATTCGAACCTACGACCGTAGCAGTCGCACGGTTCCGGACTGCGCGCCTAGAATCGCGAGACCACCGCGGCCGGCCACCCTAATGCCTTTCTTGGACATTGGTGAGACCTGTGCAACTTTCCAGTCTTTGGGTACGGATGTTTCGTCGAGAGAGGCGTTGTATATGATTGTCAAGTATGGAGCTATTACATCAGCATACTCTGAAAGAAACCTAACTGGTATACAATTTGAACCGGAAGATCTGATTTTATTAAGTGATTTAAGTTACTTCTCTACACCGAGGATATCTACGTTACTCATGTTGGCAACTGTTCCTGATTCAAATTCTGGAATATTTACTTCGTCTTCTTTGATGAAGGAATTTCGGGAGGCTGTGTTTAGTAACTCTGCTTTAGCAGCACTGTCATCGACAGTATTTCCATTGCTATCAACGATGCTCACACGCGCTCGCGTGTGAGTGTGTGAATGGGTTTGGAGCTTATGGGGCGCTCAATGGCGAGGTCATCAGCGCCCTTACACTCATTACAAAAACGTTAAAACCCCGAAAATTGTTCCACACTCACGCACTCGAAGCGACCACAAAATGACTATATTACATGCGCAAAAATACATGAGGTTAAAACACAGGTAAAATGAGGAAGGTGCTAAAAGAAAGGCACAGGCAAATGTCACTGGCTGACCACTTACAAAAAACGCCATGTTAAGACATTGTTGCGGCACCACCGTTTAGGATAGGGAAAGTGAGTTTTGTGCGATATTCTGAGCACAGGTTACAGCCAGGTGCAGGCCAGATTGCAATAAGTCACGCGGACCAGCGGTTGCGAAATGGAATGGAGGCCACAGGGGCCATCGAACCGCTGAAAAGAGTAAACGCAGCTGTTTCCATGTCGAAAGCTATAGGCAAAATGGGCCCACTGGTGCAACCAGGTTGTGGGGCGTACGTGACTCGGAGCGATGTGTCAGCGAAACAGAGGTGCGCAGCCGAGTATAAATAGGTGTTGTTTTCTAACGAGATTCATTCAAGGGTGGCAGCTCTCCTGGACGGCGGGGCGTGTCACACTACCGGCGACACATGGCAGCAGATGGGGCGACAGCGTCCCAGTCCACGGCGGGTCATTGGTTCGACCCTCTGATGCCGACGCGGGGTTTGCAGCCAGCCAGGGCGGGCCACTCTTCGGCTCGCTACCAAGGGCAGTCGTCTCGTCTCCCGACACACGTCGAACTTCCGTGGCGAGGGGCCGCAGATCCCAACGTAGGATCACGGGCGATCGTTGTCGCCGCGTTCCAGCTACGCCAGGAAGAAGCAGCAGCGGTGCCAGCCTACGGCTCCCAGCGGAGCAGCGCGGAGTCAACAGGGACGGTGGCCACTGACTCGGCTGCTGGCGCAGACATCCTGACGTAATTGCAACTCTACAGCTGGCGAACAAGGCCGGCACGACACAGCGTTGCGTTGCACAGGTCGCTGGGGCTGTGGCCTCAGTATTGCGGGGCCTGTGACGCGGACCGAAGTGAACGACGCTCTGTAGTGGAAACGAATAAATCATTTGAAAAGCTCGGCCGAGTTTTAATACGGCACCTCCTGGCACCCATCCACTACAACATTAAAACCATCTCCCTAAAAATTGGGGAAGATGTTGGACAACTCACAAAACTTAAAAACTCGACAGACATTCGTTTGAATGTTACTAAAAATAGAGGGCAGATCTGTCGCCAAATACGCCGCGGCCCGCTGGTTGGAAAATAAAACACAGTCCAATAAGATGTGGCGCACAGTGGTCTGTAGGCTACAAGCACCACACATTGGAGGGTCCTCTCCCCAGAGTAAGAAGTCACGCATCATAGGGCAGTGGCCTACGTGAAGACGAATAAGGAAGACCTAGGTGCTTTACTAGACGGAGCCACTCGTCTTCCCGTCGACGCATCACTCCTTCACCTCAACAGCGAGGTTCTGACATGCATGGGGATGGCATGCTGAAATACCTGAGGGTCACGACACACCTCCTCGGCTGCCACATCCACTCTTTCATTCCCCACAATACCCAAGTGCCCTGGTACCCGGCAAAATGAGACCTCCTTCTCCGGTCGTTGTAGTTGGAGGAGTGCATCCTGGATATTCTGGAATACTTTATCTGCTGGGTACAAATGTTGGAGAGAGTGAAGGGCACTCAGAGAATCGGAACAGACAGTAAATTTAGCACTGTAATAACGTCTCATTTGCTCCAGTGCCCGCAATATCTCATATAATTCTGCGTCGAAGACAGTAAATTCTTGAGGCAGTAGGACCTTGTGGAGACGAAGCCGGAAAACGATCGAGCTAGCAACGGAGTACCACTGTTTGGACCCATACGTAAAGATAGCTACATAGTTGTGGTTCTCATACAAAACGTCAGAAAATATCGCATTAAAAACAGCAGGGGGAGTGCAGTCTCTCCTTTACTGCACTAAATCGAAAATCATCCTGAGCTTCGGCAGTAACCAGGGCGGCAGACCATTAAAACCCTGGGTTTGGGCTTGTACCTGCTCTACACTGAGTGACTCCAGCACACGCTGCATGCGGATTCCAAACGGCATTGTGGCTCGAGGATGGTTGGAGGAAAGGCGTTCCCGAGGCGCACTAACGATACTATGGTACGCTGGTGATGTCAGAGCTGCGAGGAACTTACATGTCTGACGCACCATTAGGAGCTGCTGTTGGATAGTGAGGGGCGCTTCCTGGCCTCAGCACAGAGATTGGCCCTATAAGCACCCGTGGCCAGCCGAATCCCTGTTGGTGGACATCGTCAATGATCTTCAAATAACAAGGACTCGTCGACCCATATACCGTGCACCCATAGCCCAGCCGCGAACACACGAAATCCATATAAAACTCGAGTTCACGCGCACTGTCTGCTCCCCTAGTGGCTAACGCATTTCATGATGTTCAGTGCCTTGTGGATTCTGGCTTTCAGGTCTCTCAGGTGTGGCCATCACGACACTTTGGAGATAAAACCGACCCCCAGAAACCTCACAATGTAGGATGGTGTCCCTCATATGCAAGTCAGGTAAACTAAAAATACGACGAGAACGATTAAAATGAACACACACACTTAACTGCAGAAAACTGAAAATCTATCTTTGCAGCTCACTCCTCTAACCTCTGAAATGTAAGTTGCAATTGGCAACTCGCTGTTGTATCACTGATGGAGAGACAGAAACAGCAAAGTCGTCCACAAATAAGGAACACTGTGCACGACTCCTTACCGTAGACTCGATACAATTCGTGGCTATGGCAACGAGGGTAACACTTAAAACACTGCCCTGAGGGACACCATTCTCCTGCTCAAAACGAATTGAGAGTGTGTCACCAACTCGGGTTTTAAAAACCACTGAGAGAGGAAAGACCGTATGAAGATGGGGAGGTTGTCACGAAAGCCCGACTGATGCAGTTTTGCGAGAATGCAGTGTCTCCAAGTAGAATCACCCGCCTTACTGATATAGCAGAATATTCTGATATGATGATGTTTACTTAGGAAAGCCTACTGAGTAGCCGCCTCTCGCTGGGTCAGGTTGTCGACAGTGGAATCCACACTGAGAAGCGCTAAGGATTTTCTGGTCTCTAACAACCAGACCAGATGATGTTTAAACATTCGCTCCAGGGTTTTTCCTACATAGCTCTTTAAGGCGGTACCCGGATAACTACTGGGACATGTACGGTCCTTTCCTGGTTCAAGGAGAGGTACCAAAATTGCCTCTCTCCACGAGTTGGGAAATAGACCAGACTGCCACATTAAGATAAAACATTCGAGGAGAATTTCCTCTGACGCTACTGGCAAGTGTCGAAGCATGCAGTACCGTATTTGACCGTGGCTGGATGCAATATCACGAGTCTCAGACGGTGCTGTTTCCAGTTCTCACATGGAAAAGGGCAGTTGTAAGACAGAATCGTGGGATCTGAAATCCAACTTGCCCCTCTCTACAGTCGCACGGTAGTGTCGAAAGGCTGGATCTTGGCTGGCATTCGCAGTAGTTTTCGCAAAATGCTCTGCCTGCGTCTGAGCAATGTCTCCAGGCGTTGTTTGGAGACTTCCCTGTTTCAGGGCTGATGATACAGATAAACGGCAGTTTTTACCGGAAACCCTCCGGATGGTTTCCCATACTTTTTTAGAACAAGTGGAACGACTAATAGGGTCCAGGAAAGCTAACCATAACCTTTTCTTGCCCTCCACATGTTGAGCCTTGGCTCTGGCGACTCTAAAGTCTATGAGGTTGTCTATAGTCGGACGGCATTTATACCGTCTAAGAGCCACACGCCTGTCCCTTATTGCAGAACGGCACTCATCTGTCTCCTAAGATGAGCTGAGGACTTTAGGATCGATAGGTCAGTGGTATGGTAGATCACTCCTGTGATGTGGTTCATCAACTCCTTGACGCTGTTATGATGTTCACACACAGCCAGCTGGCTAAACAGCGTCCAATTAGCCTTGCTAACCGTTCATTTTGGTGGCTTCTCTTCAGGGAATGCTCCATCCAGTAGGTGAATGCAAAGTGATAAACGGTCACTAGCAAAAAGGTCATAAATAACCTTCCATTTAACAGAGTCTGCGAGGGCTGGAGAGCAGAAAGAGAGGTTGATGACTGAGAATGACCCAGTAGCAGCATGGAAATGAGTGTGAGTACCCGAGTTGAGGATGTAGAGCTCGTGAAACATCATGAGGCTCTCCAAAACCCGATCCCAAGGGCAAGCAGAGGTCAAGCCCCACTAGACATGATGGGCACTGAAGTCTCCCAGGAGAAATGAGCGTTGGACTTGTTCCACAAGATGTAGGAGAGTCTCAGAGTCGATTGCATCTTGCAGACGGAGATACAGCGATCACACAGTGATCCTCCGAACACATGAACTTCAACAGGAACTGCTTGTAGGCCAGTAGCCATGGGGAGAGCAGAGGAGTGATGCACGTTACTGACAAGCACAACAACCCCTCTCTTGGCTCCTCCCCAGTCAGGTCATCCTTTGCGTAAAGCATACAGCTCTGTAGCACGGGATCGCCAGTATCTTTAAAATGTGTTTCTTGTAAACACATGCAGAGGGGTTGGCCCTATTCTAGCAGTTCCATTTACTTCCTATGTGTCCTGAACCCAATTAATTTACCACTGGGAATGGGAGCCATCTACCAGGGGGTAGCACTTTCACCCTGACTTTCTGCCGGGGAGGGAGCCCACAATGGGTGGAGTCTCAGTCGTGTGGCCAGATGGTTGCCCCAATCCGACACCAGGTTCCATCGCCTCCGAAGAATATTCGAGAGAGACGTCAAATAGGATGTCGAAATCGTCGGACTGTGTACTTCCAGTCTCCGACAGTGGGCGATTCTTTGCCTTCGATTTATATTTTTGGGTCTCTGGCGGCTTTGAAGGCACAACCTTGGAAGAGGTAGTGGTGGTGTTACCATTCGGCGGTGGACAAGACTTGACCTTTGGAAGTGCGGAAGTTCCACAATGTCAGCAACCACGGCCTTTTCTGACGCTCTGGGGGGAGAGGAACTGCAGCAGCAGAAGTGCACTGACAAACGCATGTGCTAGTGCTGACACTAGCAACCTCCGTTGTGTAGCGGCATTGGTTTTCTGGACTGACTGAGAATCGAAGAAAAGAAGGCAACGAACGTAGGCGGCAGCATGGACCTGTATAGCTTCTTGTCTTCACCATAAGGGATGTGTTTTGTCGTTTTGATCTCCTGAATCTTCCGTTCTTCAAGGAAAACTCTGCAGTCCCTACTTCAGACAGGGTGATCGGCAGAGCAGTTGACACACTTTGGAGGAGAGGAACAACCAACACCATCGTGGCCAGCTTTACCACATTTCCCATAAGTGGCTTCTCCTTTACAACCAAGAGTAGTGTGCCCAAAGTTCTGGCATTTAAAACACCACCACATTTGGCTTGGGAAATAAGGCCGTACCCTTAAGCATAGGAAACCTGACTTGACATGCTCTGGTAATTTGGTGCTGTTAAAAGTGAGGATAAAAGAGTCTGATTTGACAAGACCGCCATCCACCCGTTTCGTAATGTTTTGCACGTCAGTAATGCCTTTCCGGGACCACTCACCTTTAAGTTCTCGGAGAATATCAACTAGATCCCTGCAAGTCACAATACCTTTGCCATAGTTCAAAGTGTGTAATTCAATTTCTATCGCATACTCCCCGAGGCATTGACATTTCTGAAGCTTCTTTATTTGTTGGGAGCTAGATGTTTCAACCAACAAAGTCCCATTGTAGAAGGGCTTAACAGATTTTAAAGTTCCAGCAATGCCTCCTAAGTCTTTCGGTGTATAAAATGGAGAAACTTTCTCTTCTTTTAACTGTAGTAAAAACATTCTGAGAAACAGCATGCATCCTGTTACTATTTACTGAACCAAGAATACTGGCCACATGAGCCCTCTTGTTTGACTGAGTGTTAGTATCTTCCAACGACCGACCCCTTCCTCTTGGAGGAGGAAAAGAAAATTTCGGAAGATCCATTTCGGTCACACGACCAGCTAGGGAAATAAGGGTCCACTCAGACAGAGCCCAGACTGCCTGATTAAGCCTTATAGAACTGAGGTGCGGTAGCTTCCCCAGAAGTTACCCGCTAATGACTGTTGCACCTCAACAGCCATGCATCTCACAAACGCGTAGCACACTTTGAGATATAGCCAAGATCCCGGTTCCCTGAGAAACACAACGTTCCACGTCTGCGCCGCACGGTCTCGCTGAAGCATGCACAGAGCCTGCGTTTACAGAGGACTGCCGGTGCATATAGCCCCAGCTCAGGAACCCCGATGTCGCCAAGCCCGCATCCAGCAATCGAATGCTGTCCCTGATGGCGGGAGAAGATATTGATTGTGTCTTCCGATAGCATATTTTACACACGAGCAGAACCTCTTTGGATTTTCTGCCAGGTTTCGAGACAAAGTTTCGTTGTGGACACTGTATAAGCAATACGCATTGAAGTCAGCAAAAAATTTGGACTTTCTGTAAAAAATCGCCAGTCTTGGGATTTTGCGTTCGTTTAAATTTAGCAAACACTACATCGCCTGCAGCGCCTCTCCTGCGCTCGTGACCACACCGGTTGGACCCTTGACGACTGGAAAATCGTGGCCTGATCAGATGATTTCAGATTTCAGGTGGTAAGAGCTGATGGTAGGGTTCGAGCGTGGCGCAGACCGCGCGAAGCCATGGAACCAAGTTGTCAACGAGGCACTGTCCTCCTTCTCTTTGTATTCTAATTGCATTGATGTCAACTTAAATACCCTATCACAGAATAAATCTTGTATTATACGTCCAAATGTCCAAGCTCTCTGCTGTTAAAATAAATCCGTTCTTATATACACATTACCTTAGTTGCAATAAACAGAATCCGATTTTCCTAATATTCCAGATCATGTTTATGTAAGAACAAAAAGAAGTCAGTAGTTCATTTGAAATCTTGTTCTTGTTGTTTTGAAATGTAAAGTTTGTGGTCATACAAACAGCTACAATTCTCTGCAAAAGCTGTAACTATATATTATTTTATTACTGGTCATTCATGTTAGCACGAGTTTTGATTGAAGTATTTGCCCATAAATTGATTGCATTACATGTTAATGTAAGAATAGAAATAAGACAACAGATAATTTAAAGTTTGTTCTTGTAGTTATTTTATTTTTGGGCATTCATGCTAACGCCAGTTTTGATTAAAATATTTGCCCATACATCGATTCTGAAATATGCAAACAAAAATAACTGTCTCAGAGCAAAGTAGGCCTATGTTATATCTTCGTATGAAGATCGTTGTAACAAGCAATGCTGGCAAAGTTTCGTAACTTCGATGTATATACAATGAGATGACAAATGTCATGGGATGGCGATAAGCACATATATAGATGGCGGTAGTATCACGTAACAAGATATAAAAGGGAAGTGCAATGGCGCAGCTGTCATTTGTACTCAGGTGAAAAGGTTTCCCATGTGATTATGGCCGCGCGACGGGAATTAACAGACTTTGAAATCGGAATTGCAGTTGGAGCTAAACGCATGGACATTCCATTTCGGAAATCGTAAGGGAATTCCGTATTTCGAGGTCCACAGCGTGAACACTGCGCCGAGAATACCAAACTTCAGGCATTACCTTCACCACCGACAACGCCCTGCCGACGATCTTCACTTAACGACCGAGGACAGCACCGTTTGTGTTGAGTTGTCAAGGCTAACAGACTACCAACACTGCGTGAAATAACCACAGAAATCTATGTGACATATGCGACAAACGTATCCGTTTGGGCAGTGCTGTGAAATGTGGCGTTAATGTGCTCTAGCAGCAGACGACTGAAACAAGTGCCTGCAGCGCCCCTCGTGAGTTCGTGACCACGTCGGTTGGACCGTTTGCAACGGTTCTTTCGCGTTCTCGTCAATACGGCACTAGAACGTTTAAGTTCTACCACTGTAAAGACAGAAGATCCGCGATTCGGAATGTCACAACTGTGTAGTAAGTAGCGGCAGGAACACCACCACAAATTTACGCAGCACTAACACTCCAAACTATCGACTCTCGGAGAGAGATTTTAACCGTGTTCAACCTAATGGTGAAGTATCGAACTATTTTTCTCCGAATCATACAGTTTGTGGGAAAAGCAGTGAGAATAATCACACTTGGAAACCTTTTATCAGACAAAGCCTTTTATAACAATAAACTGTTTCGCTTAATAAAACGGCCGCGAGCCCAAATCGGGCACAGTGTCTACACAAAAAGATGAAGTCAATTTTCGACACTGAATAAATAACTACTTTCACTTACTACGTAATTTAAACACAATCACTTAATTTCCATTTACTACGGTCACTTGGCAGTAAGTACTATTAATTCCACTTTCTGTTACTTATGGAATTTTTCGCTATACTTCATTAATTATTTAAAGAAGACACACATATGTTTCAACAAGGATACAAAAAAAAATTAAACTTATAGCTATCATTCATATGACCGAAACTATTATTTAACACGACTAAATTTCATTTCTTTAGGACTATTATTTGTTAACGTCTGACTAACACCAATATTTGTCTCGCTTTCTTTGACATGGAGGAGCAACACGAACAATTACTGTTAAGATTGTTGCAGTTAAACAATTATGTTACTTTACTGTCAGAAATGCTATTGAAAACTTATCCTCATGGTCACGCAAACCGGTGGCTCTTAAACTGATACGTGCAAACTTTAGTATTTAGTAATGATTTTCAGAATTTACTTCCAAAACAGTACTATTGCCAGTAATTTACTATTATTCAAGCTTCAATAAACATCAGGATACACGGAATAAATTCGTTTAGGTAAGGACAAAAAAAAATGGTTCAAATGGCTCTGAGCACTATGGAACTTAACATCTGTGGTCATCAGTCCCCTAGAACTTAGAACTACTTAAACCTAACTAACCTAAGGACATCACACACATCCATGCCCGAGGCAGGATTCGAACCTGCGACCGCAGCGGTCACGCGGTTCCAGACTGTAGCGCCTAGAACCGCACGGCCACACTGGCCGGCTGGTAAGGACCCTACTGAGGTAAATGAAATAGGAAAATTACGGTTAAACACAAAGGTACAGTCGTGGACAAAACGAGCGAGACCCTCGCCTTTTCGTTATGCTGATCCGCACAGCTTTAAAGTCTGCTACACAGCATAACAGCAAGGCGACGAAGTGCTACCAACATACTATGCACAGGCGTGAAACTGAAAAACTACCCGAACTTTGTCAGACTGTTTTCAATCATGTCTAAGACTATAATAATGCTGATTAGTGTGTTAAACACAATACGTAAATATAAGATATAAATGAAGGGAGAAACGCTAATTACTATGAACTGTACTAATAAAAACGAATTTCAGCTTATCGAGACTCCATGTTTTAGTAAGGCAAAGTACCCCAGATCGTTACGAATTAGCAAAATATTATGCGCATTCGGCCGCGAAACGGTCTGTGTCAACGTTCAGACCAGTCATACTGGATTAATGCTGCGTAAATTTTCTTTACATAAAGAGCCGTATCTTTAGATTGCGTTCACATAGAAGCTCACTTTTTTCACACCACCAAGGGATCGTATACCGCAGGAAGTGCGATACTTTTCCGCTTATCATGTCTAACCGTACTCGAGGTAAACGGATTTTAAGGGTTGGGTAGACAGATAGACGGTCAAGAAAGTAAGAATAGTAGGGTTCCATTTTTACCGATTTAAGTGACAAAAATAGCTACGACAGTCACTGAAGTTGAGGGCTGCATAAATTCATGTTGCAGTCGATACATCAGCATATTACTCGTAGCTACGCTTTTGATCCAAATCACGTTTACAGGAAAGCAAATAAAATC
Source organism: Schistocerca nitens (assembly GCF_023898315.1). Lineage (NCBI taxonomy): Eukaryota > Metazoa > Arthropoda > Insecta > Orthoptera > Acrididae > Schistocerca > Schistocerca nitens. The sequence continues at coordinate 939,091,614 of NC_064616.1, read as the reverse complement.
CATTTGTCTATACACGTGGTAATTCTGATCGTAGTATTAATGCCACCGCGTTTTAGAAGTGCGAGCATGCCCATATCTTAAGAAACACGTCGGCTAATGAACGTTTCCTGGCTGTGGCGAGTCTAATGGAAATTCGAAACATTGTTGAATACGTTTGGCAGCTATGTCGCCGTTTATTTCCTGGGGTGGTGCAGAATTATCCTACTAAATTTACTCGCTAATAACATTATTTGGTTATATAATAAGCGGTGACATAAAGGTAGAAAATTCATGCTTTTGAGTCCAGAAAGCTCTATGCAACAGAAACTGCAGATCATTTTGCCATTTTCATTGCGAAATTGCCGGTTTATTCATGTCTGGGGTAATAATAGAAGGCTGTTTGCCTGGGTTGTCTGCTAGCGTAGTGAAAGGTGTTTGCTACTGCAGGGGAGGTCTCGTTTGTTTTCTGTTCTAATCTCGATGGAGGCAGATAGACTATCAATAAAGCAATTTTAAGAAATTCTCGCCACCCCAGTACTTTTTTTTGCTACCTTTATTCTGTACCGGCGCCCTGTGGATGTCAATATGAAACTCTTGTAGAATTTCATACTTGTTACTGCCTACTTTTTCCGCTCTGTCAATAACTGAATTGACTTAAGTGAGGCACTGAATGATTTTTAACTGAATTTCGTTATGAATCTTCACGCATTGCTAAATTTGCACACATTCATGGTAGGTCAGCAACGGTAACCCAGTCTGACTGGTCTGAACGTTGACACAGACCGTTTCGCTGCCGAATGCGCATAATATTTTGCTAATTCGTAACGCTCTGGGGTACTTTGTCTTACTAAATGGTTCAAATGGCTCTGAGCACTATGGGACTCAACTGCTGAGGTCATTAGTCCCCTAGAACTTAGAACTAGTTAAACCTAACTAACCTAAGGACATCACAAACATCCATGCCCGAGGCAGGATTCGAACCTGCGACCGTAGCGGTCTTGCGGTTCCAGACTGCAGCGCCTTTAACCGCACGGCCACTTCGGCCGGCTGTCTTACTAAAACAGTTATGTTATCTCGATAAGCTGAAATTTATTTTTGTTAGTGCAGTTCATACTAATTAGCATTTCTTCATTCATTTATAATTACGTGTTGTTTTTAACACACTAATCAGCATTAATATAGTCTTAGACATGATTGAAAACAGCCCGACAAAGTTCGGATAGTTTATCAATTTCATGCCTGTGCGTAGCATGTTGGTAGCACTTCGTCGCCTTGCCTATTATGCTGTGTAGCAGACTTTAAAGCTGTGCGGATCAGCATAACGAAGAGGCGAGGAGTCTCGCTCGTTTTGTCCACGACTGTACATTTAACACTTATATTCCACTGATTGAAGATGTATGGTTCATACAGTGATACACTTCTAAATAACGTACTGCCTGTTACTGATTTCGAAGGTGGCGTGAGGCGGTGCTGCGTAGTAACATTGCGCAGGTACTGCTCTTGATGTACATAGCTCTGCCTTCCTCTTGGTGTCGACGATAAAATTGGAAATTTCTGAGCTATTAGTTTATTGCCGTACTGCGCCAGCATGTAGAACACGTCCGAGGCCAAAACCCAGTCTTGCAGGTAAATTCGGGGCCTCTAGTGCTTGACCAACGTAATGCGTGTTCACCACTTGCAGGGCAGCTACCGACTGTCTGAGCCACTTGCGCGCCAATTCTCACTCGCGCGCCCCACCACCTTTTCCATTCCACCACAGAACGGAGTTCCGTTCTACCTATGATCCCCCTACACCTTTTCAATTTACACTTGTGCTTACAAAAACCCTAAATATGAACCATCTACAATTACATGACAGCATATACATACAAAATTAACATAATTAATTACAGTTGTACTTGAAATGTTACATAATTATTTAAAAAATATGTTTTAATACATTTATTCCGCTTACGTCAAAGAGGTTATTTTAAACAGATGAACTACACTTAACAAAAGCTTACTCTCGTTATAGTATTTGCTATTATTACGGAACAAAAAATTTTAAAATATACAGATTAATGGAGGTATTATATTTATAATAGCATTACACCTTGACGATAGGAAAATGGTAGATTTCGAGCGTGGCGAAGACTCAGCGAAGCCATAGACCCAAGTTGTCAACAAGGAACTGTGTACTGATGGTGGCCCCATAATGGTGTCGGCTGTTGTTAGATGGAATAGGCTGAGCTCTGTGATCCAACAGAACCGCTCATTGGCTGGAAATGATTCTGCACGGCTACTTAGAAACCATTTGCGTCCATTCGTGGACATTATGTTACCAAACAACACTGGACTTTTGTGGATGACAATGCGCCGTGTCACAAGGCCACAATTGTTCGCGATTGGTTTGAAGAACATTCTGGAGCGTTTGAACGAATTTATGGGACATAATCGAGGGGTAAGTTCGTACAAGAAATCCTGCACCGGCAATGCTTTCGCAGTTATGGACGGCTATTGAGGCAGCAAGGCTCAATACTTCTGCAGGACTTGTCGAGTCCATGCCACATCGAGTTGCTGCACTACACCGGCCAAAAAGAGGTCCGACACGATATTAGGAGGTATGACTTTTGTCACCTCACTGTGAAAAGTGAGTGATGTGTTGGAAACTCTCCATCACAATGGTTGCAGGTGAATATTAACAGCAGAGCTGCCCATACTGTCGTAGTAAGTAGAGAATTCATTTGGAATACAAATCGTCATATAAACAATACTCTGGACGATGCATTAATGCATGTTCTATCTTCTCGCTACAGAGTCATCAGCCAGCATGACGCTTTGAAATAGTCATGTTACCTCCTGTGCACCATCTGAAGATAACCCTGAGAAGGCTCGAAAACCGGTTTATGGAATAAATATCACAAAGGAGTGACTGATTGCAGTATTCTGTATTTATATTGAATAAACAGTCACGCGTTTTTAAACATCCGTAATGGATAAGCTTTATATTTCATGTGTTCTACTTTGATGAGCCGTCAGAGCAATCAAAGAACTAGCAATTATGGCAGGACCAAAGTAGTTTCGTCTGGTTATAAAAGCTAGACTTCCCGCCTCACTTCGTGTTGTAAAGTTTGCACAGAGCGCTGTTGGCACAACAGAACGTTTAGCAAATAGGAAAGGAAACCAAGGAGAAATATAGAAAGAGAATAATAGGTTATAAGGTGAACACAAAAGAATAAAACAATGGTAATGGCGATCGGTAGAATTAAATCAGGCCATTCTCAGTGAATTAGATTAGGACATGACATAGTAAATGTAGTAGAAGAGACATGCTATTTGAGCACCAATATAACTAATGAAGGCCGAACCAGAAAGGATATAAAATACAGACTGGCAATACAAAAAAAGTATTTCTGAAAAAGAGGAATTTGTTAACATAGAATGTAAATTTAAACGTAAGGAAGTCTCCTTTGAAGTTATTTGTCTGAAGTGTAGCCTCATAGCTCGAATAAGTAATAAGGAGACATTGAACAGAATTGAGAAAAACAGAAATCTCTGGCACAACTTGATTAGCAGAGGGTATCGGTTGATAGTGCGTATCCTAAGGCATGAAAGAGTTATCTGTTTGGTAATGGAGGGAAGTGGTGTTTAGGGGTATGGGGGGTTAACATTGTAGAGGGTGACAAAGACAGCAGGCATGTTCAGGTGAATGAATGATGCAGCAGTTCCACAGGATAGACTGGAGTTGAGAGCTGCACCGAATCAGTCTTAAGAGTGAAGACGACAACAACACACTTTACAGGTATTACAATTAGTTGAAATGAAAATGGTCGACTGTAAAAGTTATCAGGGATATAATAACCAGGACAACCTTTCGAAAATATATACAAAAATTACTCTTTAAAGACCAGGGAAATCTGTAGCAAGCGGCATCCGTGTATATTGTTGAGATAAAATTATTTGTATTGCTCCCTTTTTCTCTTTTTATTAGAGTGAATAAAGGTAGGACATTTCTGTGTGGTCATGGGAAGGAGGGAGAAATTCAGGATAGTGTAATTGGAGAACATGCGCCGAAGTTATTCATGGAAATGTGAGACTGGCTATATGCACTTTTTCATGGCCAAATTTTTGACAGTTCTCATATGGTTACACAAATTCTGAATTTGTTTCTCAGTGGTTTGTTAATTAGTGCACAGTATTGATATAAACAATAGAAAACAGCGTATTCGACTATGAAATGAAATTTTATATCTGAACTACGACAGTGGAGAACAATTATTATTGAACAGGAGACGGTGGTAATATATAGGGTGACTGTAACTCCACCTAAAACGCTTCAGAGGTTATACTATGGACATGAACAAGAAAAAAGTCTAGTAAACAAGGGCCCTAAAATGCTTACATTAAGAGCTATGAGGACTTGTTCGTCTTCGCTACTCTGAGACATCTCTTACGGTATACTGAAAGCTCTTTGCTCTCCATATTATGAGAGATTTCAGTAAGGAAAAAAAAAACTAGTATAGTTGTCCAGTAAACACGGGCTATTGAATGCATGCCTTAAGAGCCATCAGCAATTATTGATTTTCGTTAGTGTGAAACTCATCTTCTATTCTACAGAGAAAGTGCTCATAGCTCTTAAGTTATACATTTTATAGCTCGTATTTACCAGACATTTTAGCCTGTTTTCAACCACACTACCTCCCCCAATATATGGAGAGCAAAAAGCTTGCAATAGAAGAGATGTTTCACAGTATCGAAGAAGAACATATACTTATATAGCCCTTGTTTGGCAGACTTTTTCCTTGTTTTCGTTCATACTACCACGTCTGAAAGTCGGTGTTCTTGTTCACCATGTATAAACTCGAATGTTGCATATTAAATGATTTTTAAAAAATTCTTTAATATAATATCTACGAGTAATGGAAACACACGGACCTAATATTCCAGAAGATTCATACCTGCTTTTTGTCACTTTTGCTAAACAGAAAAATCTTCCTGCCTTTTTTAATATTTCTATTTACGGCTGAAATCATCGATGCAGTAACTGCTTTATGATGGCTAATTCCATGTTCTGCGTTAACTGTTTGAAATAGTTCGGGTCTGTTTGTCACCAGAAGGTCTAATAGACGACAGAGGGATAGAGGAACAATTAAAATCGCTCAAAAGAGGAAAGGCCGCTGGACCTGATGGGATACCAGTTCGATTTACACAGAGTACGCGAAGAAACTTGCCCCCCTTCTTGCAGCGGTGTACAGTAGGTCTCTAGAAGAGCGTAGCGTTCCAAAGGATTGGGAAAGGGCACAGGTCATCCCCGTTTTTAAGAAGGGACGTCGAACAGATGTGCAGAACTATAGACCTATACCTCTAACGTCTATCAGTTGTAGAATTTTGGAACACGTATTATGTTCGAGTATAATGGACAGTAAGGTGCAATACACAAAAATTGTTTGACAGACCTTCAGGAATAGTAGCATTACTACTATAATTTCGAAACAACAGCATCTCGTGTGAGTTCACTGCTTTGATCATTTTCATGACACCTTGATCGTGGTAAACACTCGAAATGAGCTTTCAAAGGTGAAAGTAGCTGTGTATGAAGATATCCTAAAGAATAACACTGTCTAAATAAAAAACAACGTTACCTTTAACGAATGTTAATGTATAGTTATAAATAGTTTTAGAACCTTATCTACTCAAAAATTTTCTGCGGTGCACAACGAAGTTGCCTGTAGCAATAAACCAGAGTCACAAAAATGCATGACGAGGAAAAATATCGGAAGCTCTTAAAAAGCTTAGGCTCTTTATTCTCTTTTCATTTTTTGTGGCGTTCTTTTTATCGCTGCCGGGTATCAGACAGCCACGTTACATATCAAATTTACGACAGGAAATTGCTTTCGATGTCAGGCTGTAGCTCACTTTACGACATGTTAACATACATTCGCCGGCGCGGCGGAGAAGCGGAATACACTACAGATTCCCTCCCTATCCGCACATTTCTTTGGACGGAGTGTGCGCGTAGATGCACAAAATCTCAAGGCTAGACATGACTACGAAAACGTAATAAGAACAAACTCTAGCTTCACTCTCACTGACATTGATCACAGGCAGTTGACATTTAATAAGCATATAAAAGCTCGCAAAAATGGATTTCACTTGAGGCTCAGGTCGGATACGTACAGAATGGAATTATAGCGTAAGTTCTTTCCCTTTCCTCCTGTGGCATTTTAAAGGGCAGTGAAGAAAAATGTTTTCACAGAAGCTTTATTGCCGTGCTACAAGGACACTGATACATTATTATTATGCTGCACTCTTCAGTTACTCTACAGAGAGCTTTAACGTCCCTTCTGCGAGATGTTTGGAGCAAGAGAGCACAGTAGAAAACTGAATCTCTCCGATTAACATGTATGAACACGGCATTCACCTTAAGCTATTCAGAAACACCACACAAAACTTCAGTATGGATGGCCGGACGGAGTTGTGAACTCAGCACTTCTCGAGAAACTATTCAGAAAATCACTGTGGAAGATATAGAAAGGAAACTGTAGTATACGATCACAGTTGCAGTTCACGAAAGGAAAATAACATTTACTGACACTGAAGACATACTAATCAAACCACCCGAATTTGATGGGACAATCGAGAGAACCAGTCAAACTCTTCCGTGGAGAACAGTGCAGTACACCTTGCATTAGTGTGAGAAACACTGACGTAAAAATAACTTACTAAAAATGCAAGCAATTTCAACAATATTCATCCTATTCCACAAGAATACATATCTCTTATATGAATGAAGATAAAACTTGAGGTAAGATTTAAATAATGCATAGGACTACAAAGTATGTATTTAAGAGACGACTTCTGCAAGCATGACACTACAGCATTTATTTCTATTATTATGCGGCATATAAGTTCACCTAAGGGAAGGCACATAGATGGAGTCTTTCAGAAGCCCCCCACAAAAAAAAAATTGCATACCATGAGATGAGACTAGTATAGGGCCCAATGGCGGAATGCGAGATCCGCAAGCCCCTCAGAGCCATTCCACTGCTGAGGCATCTCATAGATAAGAAGTTCTGCGAGATGTGAGAGTCAGTGTTGTGGTGCTCCGTCCTGTTGAAACATAATATTCGTGGCATGTTCTCGCAAGTTTGGAATAAACCCGATCCTCAACAGAAGAGTGAGTAACGAGTGAACTAGTTGCTTTTGCTGGCAACTACATAAACCGGCAAGGTAAAAATTGGCAAAAAAATAAACTTTCGGTTTTGATGTGCAAGCTGAAATCAACTGCAGATTTCTAGCTCGTGACTAAACGCATCTGCTGGCGAGATAACATTCAGGTGGAAGTCTTAAGTCATTCAGTTTTAAGTGTTGGTTCGGCTGAAGGGACCGAGGCTAAGGGCGATAACTATGGCTTTTGGGGCAAGCCACTCACTCGCTGACAAAGTAGTGTCCATCTGCAGCTAATGGAAGAGTTTTCCCCAGGAACCAGGAGTTGGAGAGACGGCTGGGCAGTATGCATCATGCTGGAATGTGGATGCCATGCAATACTCTACAATTCTGTGCCAATTCTGCGTTTCACCGTAGCCCAAATCCAATAATATCAACATACCTGTCTCATTGAGATACAGTTAATGAGACATTTATATTACAGGCGTTACAAGAACTACAAAAATTAGGTGAACACATTAAATGAACACTCTTACAAAAATCGTTCATGACTATTTTAACTACTGAACAATTCATACGACCAAGACGTAAGGTGTTGGATGATAGCCTACCATTATAGCTATTATCACAGAAATCTATACATTTTTACGTATTTTATTTATTACATTATAAAATATTTCAAGTATTTTTTATGTAAATGTGTCAGTTGATCATATCTCCACACCCACATAAAAATGAACACAGTATGGCATTTTTCGTGTCTCTCCATGCATAACCATTCTATATTTATCTATGTTTTTAACTGGTTTCTGATTTATTTAACTTAAAGTTAACTCAATCAGTATTAAAAAATCACTCGGGCCTTAAAAATGGTAAACTGTTCATAAGATATGGTACCGTCTCTATATCGAGCATGAAAAGATGCATAAACTGAACAGATCAAGTTTATTATTTCATATGTTTCGACGTATATTTTGGTATTTGTCATAAGGGTGTATGCATAAGATCAATGTTTTAATTGTTTCTGTCTAAATTTTCATATATTGAATATTGTATTTGACCTTAATGGAACTGAAAGAAAAAGAGTTTTTCCTTAAGTCATGTGTCAATTTTGTAACATTATTACTCAAATGGTGGTCCATTTTCTGTAATTTTAAGTAAGTTTTGAATTTTTGGTGGGTAATGTGAGAACCCACTGACGTGATCAGATAGTCACTCGGGCATCCTCGATCGTGGAAAAGATCATTCGGAGATCTGCGGTCATTTAGAAGTCAGCATTTGAGCAGAGCAGTCTTCAGCTACGCCTCGGTGAACTGATAGTGCGGTCAAGTTAGGTTTTTTGGCGGCAAGCGACCGCATGAATATGCTAACATTTGCTCATACAAGAGACAGTAAAGTGTAAACGAGACACCTAAAATATACGTAAATTGATTATTATTTCAAAAATAATCACCATAACTGTTAATGAACGTATCAAACTGTGAGACAGGATGGTCAGTGCCTTCGTGGCAAAATGTTTGCTGTTGCCTACGGGATCATGATTGTACTCAGGCGTGCCACTTCTTCGTTTCAAGCGGCGCGGGATTAGCCGAGCGGTCTGGGCACTGCAGTCATGGACTGTGCACCTGGTCCCGGCGGACGTTCGAGTCCTACTTCGGGCATGGGTGTGTGTGTGTTTGTCCTTAGGATAATTTAGGTTAAGTAGTGTGTAAGCTTAGGGACTGATGACCTTAGTAGTTAAGTCCCATAAGATTTCACACACATTTGTTCTTCGTTCCAAGCAAATCGACGGCTATGAATGGCTTTCTTCAGGACTCCAAAAATGTAGAAGTCGCATGGGGAGATATCGGGACTGTATGGAGGATGTGTAACGTCTTCATAGCGAAATTTCTGCAGCGTAGTCGAACCAACTTCGTCAACATGTCAACCCGGCCTATGTTTGGACTACGCTGCAGAAGATTCGCTGGGAAGCCCTTATAAATCCTCCATAGACATGCTATTTCCATATTTTCAGAGCTCTGAAAACCGACATTATTGGTCGTCGATTTACTTCGGATGAAGAGCTGCACGCCTGCGTACAATCATGATTCCATAGGCAACTGCAAACATTTTTACATAAAGCCTTAACCGTCTTGCCTCAAAGTGGCATAAATTTATAAACAGTTATCTTTGCAATAATAAACAGTTTACTTACTATTTTTTCATGTGCTTCGTTTTAGTTTGATTGCCCCTTACATTTAGATAAACTCTTAGTCAAGTAGGACTTTGATTCTGGAAGTTAGCGGGAATTTTTAACGTTTCACGAAGTAGATGTTCGTTTTAGAAATTTAACTTTAGTTCTTTGTTGCTTTGATTCCCCGTATAGGGCTGTATACATTCATGAGGAAACGATTATTTGAGCGAAGTTCAAAAGTATGGGACTATGTTCTTTTCATAGGCCAGTGATGACCCAATGATATCTGCGGAATCTGCTACCATTGTAATTTACTTTACTGCTGTAGAATATTTTTATTGTTTTATTTATTTTTACATTGAATTATTGTAGGACCACAATTTCCACGTTTTTCTTAAATGACTAACTGAATAAATTATCAGTTTTTTCAGCATAAATCTTGTGGTGTCGTCTACATTAGTTTATCAGTAGATAATAATCATTTTTGTATGGTATTAATATCACATTTAATTGCAAATTGTTAATATTTACTTTGCCAGTTCTTAGACTTCTTTACTCTAAGATCACAGACTATAGTTATTTCTTCAGCTAAATAATTCAGTGGGTACGAAAGCACACAAGGCATGTACGGTTCGATCCTCTGACTATATCGAACCACAGTTTTAAACAGAGCCTGCGTCGCCCAACCACGTCTAGCTGCCGAATCTCGTCTCAGGGATTTTGTATAATAAAAAGCATCAGTCCCGGTAAGTACGAAATGGGATTCTTATCGTCCAAGATATGAATACTACTCCTTCTGAATTTTTAAATGAGATTTAATTACCACTGGTAATATCTCGAAACCCAATTCGCCAATCGAAAGCAGTGATTCCCAACCCCTTTTGACCAGCGACCACTTTGATATCTTTGTTGATAGCAGAATCACAAGGTTCAAGAACTATGAAATATGTCAATTTAAAAATAAACTTCAATCAAAACTCAAAACTAACCTTCATTTACAGTAAGAAACCTACTATTATAACAGAAAACGCAGAATTTATAGTAGAAAATTAAGTTATGTTTACATCATCGTGATTTTTGAGCTTGCATCTTCTGCACAAGTTAGGTAATCCTGAGCTTAAAGTTATTGTTCAAAGCTACACGTACATCACTACTTACTTGCAGGAGATTCCTGGACTTGTTTTTAATTACCAGCAAAGCAGAAAACTCTTGTTCGTGTAAATAAGATCTGGAGAACAGTGTAAACTAGAGCAAAGTGATTTTTCGAATTTCGATTTATAAAATTGCATTTTTTACACCAAAACTGCTCACGAAAATCAGAATCAAATGTTTCCTTACAGTTTCTATCATTTTGGAATTCAATAAGCTCTTCCTATATTTCTTCAGAAAATTCTCCAGCATTAGTGAAAAAGAATTGTGAATTAGTTATTGGTCAACTTTAGCTTCTGTTTTGCTAAATTCTGGGAAATAATGACTGAATTTATCACTCAAAATTTGCAGATGACCCTCGATGTTTTATTGTATGTTTCCCCTTGTGGTGTCGTACTTTCTATAGTTTATCATTATAGACAAACATAATTATAACATTTCTTAAATGTATGTTTCCGAAACTTTGCAACCGCAAGTTAAACTTATTCAAGTGTGTGAAAATAACCACACTGGAATTAAATATTATGTTGGCCCACCCTTAGCCTTCATGACATCTTCCACTCTCGCAGGCATACGTTCGATCAGCTGCTGGAGGTTTTCTTGGGGAATGGCAGCCCATTCTTCACGGAGTGTTGCACTGAGGAGAGGTATCGATGTCGGTCGGTGAGGCCTGGAACGAAGTCGGCGTTCCAAAACACCCCAAAGGTGTTCTCTAGGATTCAGGTCAGGACTATGTGCAGGCTAGTCCATTACAGTGATGTTATTGTCGTGTAATCACTCCGGCACAGGTTGTGCATTTTGAACAGGTGCTCGATCGTGTTGAAAGGCGCGTAATGTGGCTCCTTAGGGATATGGCTGCAAGGGAGGGGAAGAAAACCAATGTGTATTCCGTGTGCATACCGGGGGGAGTCATTCCAAACGTGGAAAGGGTCCTTCCGGATGCCACGAAGGGTACAGGGTGCACCCATCTGCAGGTGGTCGCTCATGTCGGCACCAATGATGTTTCTCGCTATGGATCGGAGGAAATCCTCTCTGGCTTCCGGCGACTATCTGATTTGGTGAAGACTGCCAGTCTCGCCAGCGAGATGAAAGCAGAGCTCACCATCTTCAGGATCGTTGACTGGACTGACTGCGGAACTTTGGTATAGAGCCGAGTGGAGTGACTGAATCAGAGGCTGAGACAGTTCTGCGACCGTGTGGGCTGCAGATTCCTCGACTTGCGCCATGGGGTGGTGGGGTTTCGCGTTCCGCTGGATAGGTCAGGAGTCCATTACACACAGCAGGCGGCTACGCGGGTAACAGGGGTTGTGTGGCGTGGACTGGGCGGTTTTTTAGGTTAGATGGCCTTGGGCAAGTACAGAAAGGGCAAGAGCTTGAAAGGGTGCGGGGTAAAGTCAGGACATGCGAGGACCAAGCAGCAATCGGTATTGTAATTGTAAACTGTCGAAGCTGCCTAGGTGAAGTACCGGAACTTCAAGCGCTGATAGAAAGCATCGAAGCTGCAATCGTTATAGGTACGGAAAGCTGGCTGAAGCCAGAGATAAATTCTGCAGAAATTTTTACAAAGGCAAAAACGGTGTTTAGAAAGGATGGATTGCATGCAACCGGTGGTGGCGTGTTTTTCGCTGTTAGTAGTAGTTCATCCTGTAGTGAAATAGAAGTGGATAGTTCCTGTGAATTATTATGGGTGGAGTGGATACTCAACAACCGAGCTAGGTTAATAATTGGCTCCTTTTACCGACCTCCCTACTCAGCAGCATTAGTGGCAGAACAACTGAGAGAAAATCTGGAATACATTTCACATAAATTTCCTCACCATATTATAGTCTTAGGTGGAGATTTCAATTTACCAAATGTAGACTGGAACACTAATGTATTTAGTACGGGTGGTAGGGACAGAGCATCGAGTAACATTATACTGAGTGCACTATCCGAAAATCACCTCGAGCAATTAAACAGAGAACCGACTCGTGGAGATAACCTCTTGGACCTACTGATAACAAACAGACCCGAACTTTTCGACTCTGTATGTGCAGAACAGGGAATCACTGATCATAAGGCCGTTGCAGCATCCCTGAATATGGAAGTAAATACGAATATAAAAAAAGGGAGGAAGGTTTATCTGTTTAGCAAGAGTAATAGGAGGCAGATTTCAGACTACCAAAAAAACAAAAACGAAAATTTTTGTTCCGGCACTGACAATGTTGAGTGTTTATGGAAAAAGTTCAAGGCAATCGTAAAATGCGTTTTAGACAGGTACGTGCCGAGTAAAACTGTGAGGGACGGGAAAAACCCACCGTGGTACAACAACAAAGTTAGGAAACTACTGCGAAATCAAAGAGAGCTTCACTGCAAATTTAAACGCAGCCAAAACCTCTCAGACAAACAGAAGCTAAACGATGTCAAAGTTAACGTAAGGGGGGGGTATGCGTGAAGCGTTCAGTGAATTCTAAAGTAAAATTCTATGTACAGACTTGACAGAAAATCGTAGGAGGTTCTGGTCTTACGTTAAATCACTAAGTGGATCGAAACAGTATATCTATACACTCTGGGATGATAACGGCATTGAAACAGAGGCTGACACGCGTAGAGCTGAAATACTAAACACCTTTTTCCAAAGCTGTTTCACAGAGGAAGATCGCACTACAGTTCCTTCACTAAATCCTCGCAGGAACGAAAAAATGGCTGACATCGAAATAAGTGTCCAAGGAATAGAAAAGCAACTAGAATCACTCAACGGAGGAAAGTCCACTGGACCTGACGGGATACCAATTCGACTCTACACACAGTACGCCGATGAACTAGGCCCCCTTCTAATAGCCGTGTACCGCAAGTCTCGAGAGGAACGGAAGGTTCAAAATGATTGGAAAAGAGCACAGGTAGTCCCAGTTTTCAAGAAGGGTCGTCGAGCAGATGCGCAAAACTATAGACCTACATCTCTGACATCGATCTGTTGTAGAATTTTAGAACATATTTTTTGCTCGCGTATCATGTCATTTCTGGAAACGCAGAATCTACTCTGTAGGAATCAACATGGATTCCGGAAACAGCGATGGTGTGAGACCCAACTCGCTTTATTTGTTCATGAGACCCAGAGAATATTAGATACAGGCTCCCAGGTAGATGCCATTTTCCTTGACTTCCGGAAGGCGTTCGATACAGTTCCGCATTGTCACCTGATAAACAAAGTAAGAGCCTACGGAATATGAGACCAGCTGTGTGGCTGGATTGAAGAGTTTTTTTCAAACAGAACTCAGCATGTTGTTCTGAAAGGAAAGACAACTACAGACGTTAAAGTAACCTCTGGCGTGCTACAGGGGAGTGTTATGGGACCATTGCTTTTCACAATATATATAAATGACCTAGTAGATAGTGTCGGAAGTTCCATGCGGCTTTTCGCGGATGATGCTGTAATATACAGAGAATTTGCAGCATTAGAAAATTGTAGAGAAATGCAGGAAGATCTGCAGCGGATAGGCGCTTGGTGCGGGAAGTGGCAACTGTCCCTTAACATAGACAAATGTAATGTATTGCGAATACATAGAAAGGATGATCCTTTATTGTATGATTATATGATAGCAGTGAGAGGCACCCACATGCCTTGCTCATATTGTGGCATCAAGCAGTCAGGCCTGCAAGATGAGTGGTCTGCCAAGCGAGTCGATTCATTCTTATTTATCGAGTAATATGAGTCTCGTACTCTCAATTAAGTTACAAATTATCCTCCTGTATGAATAATACGCAACGGAAACGTACATCTGACTATCAGTAATTTACAGAACTCTGACTGTTCACTACGCACTGGCAATACCACATTTTCTTTTTGTCTTTTATTTAACGGCTTTTATCAACACGTGGCCACCGCACTGAATATGAATGGCGCACACATTATAAATTCGGGACATCATGACAACATACAATTCGAAGGAAAAGTCCACCAATCTTTTCCTTTTCATTGTCTTATTTATTCCGATAAATTCTATAACCTAAACACACAAATTCTATAACCTACAACAATAACACATGAGAAATTCCGCCCAGTGGGCATGGCTTTACATTGGTGACTCTCTACCTTATGGTCTCGTAATTATTTAAAGCTGCAGTGCACTTTCTGGATAGGATGGTGGATCTTTTATTATATCTCACACTTCGACTCTCACAATCATCATCACGAAACTTTCCTCCAGATCCAGCGGTACAGAAGGAACAAGCATAACCCACTAATCTTTTGAAACTACCTCGCTACTGTCCCATGCAAACCACACATACCCAAATTACATGGCATACACGACACTACAACATGGAATACAATACAATAAATAGTCACAACACTATCACTTTCAGCTTTCCCACTTCAATTAGTATTTATCCCAGTTTCACACGACACTGCCCCACTTTGTAATTCTACTTTCCTACTATGAACTGTGGAGATATATGCACGTCTTCCTGTGCAATTCAAGCCAAGTGGCGTTGCTGGATAGACGGCCGACTCACCTTGCTTCTCTCTCAGAGTTTGAATCTAGCGTCACACGGAATCATATCACGCAAAGTAATATTAAGAACATATTCATCACACACGCGAGTCCTCAACTGATACCATGAACGAGTGCTTCTCTTTATCCTTTGTCTCATACACAGATTGAGACTCACACAGTACTCACCACGTGGCAGTACTCGTCTCTAATTTCAAGTCCTACACACGCCATTTCTTAAATATTTCAACTTATGGTACACACGCTATTTCTAATATATTTCAACTTGTTGTACACACGCTAGTAATTCAGCTTAACTTAAGCACACGGAAGTATTTCAACTTATTGCTACACGTGGTTTCATTGTTACCGTTGGTCACTTCCGAAGATTACTACCATCCCATTAATATAACCTGCCTGACATTTAATTCTCCCCACAAAAGTTCCTGAAATAGAGAAATTATTATTTCAAACTACTCTTAAATATTCCACATGCATACCGTGTCTCCACTCTTTTGTCTTTACGGAGCACAACTAAAACAGGTCTTAACAGCACAAGATCCAGCGGCAGAGTGCTGAAACATGGCCGTTCTTCAGGCCCTCTCGCACCTCTGCCGAAGTGGAGGAGCACCTTGCTACCGTATTGGTCAGCCACATTTCAGGCGCTCAAAGCTCAGGTAAATTTCATCTCTTTGGTTCCACCAAAGGTGGCCAAAGGATCGTCTCAAAGATGATCATATATTCACATTCACTATCTGCGGTTAGCAGACGACCATACATTCATTCATTTCACAGATCTCACCAAACTGGATGTAGGGATTTACTTTGTGGGAGTGCACATGTGATCACTTAAATAAATAAATTGTCATTCTTTCCCACACTGGTATCCGGCTTCGCTGTATTAATCGAAATTGAGTGATTTTACAAAAAAATGTGTTGTTCTGACAAAAATAATGAAGTATGTTGAACCTATTTGCAATGTTGGGCGGTACTGTACCCTTTCAGAAGAACAAACACTGGTAGCAGTTACTTCTGTAAAACATCTGGGAGTATGCGTATGGAATGATTTGAAGTGGAATGATCATATAAAATTAATTGTTGGTAAGGCAGGTGCCAGGTTGAGATTCATTGGGAGAGTCCTTAGAAAATGTAGTCCATCAACAAAGGAGGTGGCTTACAAAACACTCGTTCGATCTATACTTGAGTATTGCTCATCAGTGTGGGATCCGTACCATGTCGGGTTGACGGAGGAGATAGAGAAGATCCAAAGAAGAGCGGCGCGTTTCGTCACAGGGTTATTTGGTAAGCGTGATAGCGTTACGGAGATGTTTAGCAAACTCAAGTGGCAGACTCTGCAAGAGAGGCGCTCTGCATCGCGGTGTAGCTTGCTGTCCAGGTTTCGAGAGGGTGCTTTTCTGGATGAGGTACCGAATATATTGCTTCCCCCTACTTATACCTCCCGAGGAGATCACGAATGTAAAATTAGAGAGATTCGAGCGATCACGGAGGCTTTCCGGCGACTGGAACAGGAAAGCAGGTAATGACAGTGGCGCATAAAGTGCCCTCCGCCACACACCGTTGGGTGGCTTGCGGAGTATAAATATAGATGTAGAAAGATTCAATAGCCATCCCCGAATTGCTCTTCAA
Organism: Schistocerca nitens; assembly: GCF_023898315.1. NCBI lineage: Eukaryota > Metazoa > Arthropoda > Insecta > Orthoptera > Acrididae > Schistocerca > Schistocerca nitens. The sequence continues at coordinate 939,075,048 of NC_064616.1, read as the reverse complement.
CAGTGGGAAGCAAGAAGGTGCTTAAGACATCAATGGTGGCCTGTGCTGTGATAGTGCCATGCAAAACAAGCGCCCTCCATGAAAAACACGACCACACCATATCACTACAGCATCCGAATTTTACTGTTGGCACTACACACGCTGGTAGATGACGTTCACCGGGCATTCGCCATACCCACACAATGCCATCGGATCACCACATTGTGTACTGTGATTCGTCACTCCACACAACGTTTTTCCACTGTTCAATCCTGTAATGTTTACGCTCCCTACACCAAACGAGGCGCCGTTTGGCATTTACTGGCATGATGTGTGGCTTATGACCAGCCACTCGACCATGAACTCCTCACCTCTCACCTGTCATAGTACTTGCAGTGGATCCTGATGCTGTTTGGAATTCCTGTATGATGGTCTGGATAGATGTCTGCCTATTAGACATTGCGAACCTCTTCAACTGTCGGCGGTCTCTGTCAGACAACAGACGTGGTCAGCCTGTACGCTTTTGTGCTGTACGTGTTCCTTCACATTTCCACTTCACTATCACATCGGCAAAAGTGGACGTAGGGATGTTCTGGAGTATGGAAATCTCGCGTACAGACGTATGACACACGTGACACCCAATCACCTGACCACGTTCGAAGTCCGTGGGTTCCGCAGAGCACCCCATTCTGCTCTCTCACGATGTCTAATGACTACTGAGGTCGCTGATTTGGAGTTCCTGGCAGTAGGTCGCAGTACAATACACCTAATATGAAAAACGTATGTTTTTGAGGTTGTCCGGATACTTTTGATCACATAGTGTATCTTGTCGCCGTTTCTTCCGCGGAGGTTTGTGGCTTCGTAACCCGGAATGAATGCAGAGGCAGACTCAGTGCTGCCGAAGGTCACTGCCTCAGGACCGAGCGCCAGGCCGATATATTGGAGTGTGGCGGGTCGCTCACCCGTTGGTTCGGAAGGTGTTTCCAGTTGAAGCATAACAGCATTGTCATTTTTTAAAAAAATAGAGTATGTAAGGCGTTGCTTTTGATAACATTTACCACATTTATGGCCAGTTGCGTTGTGTTTTTAAGGCATTCAGTTAGAGTATTGGAAATTAACCCATGGTGATGTATGATGCGATGTTTTGTTACTGCTGAAAGAATCTTTTGATATATTATCGCCACGAAACCGAAGCGTGATCATTAACAAAGCTGGAGCGCCATCCGTACAGAGACCGACGACCGCTTCCCACATAATTTTATGTTTCGAAAATATCCCGTTACTATTTTCATGTTCTCCACACCTTTTGACGTCGTTTCCAGTTCCCAGGAAATCAATCATTCTTCTGTGATTATGCTGTCGTTGTATCAAAAGCGGTCATACACGAGTGACTGACAACAGTTACAAATATCAGTCGATTCATCACACTTCAGAGCAAAGCGTTTCGAATTTTTTAACCCTTGAAATAAGGTGCCTCTTGATATCATTTAACATTAGTTCAATTCCAGCTTTTACTGTGTTGTTCAATTCAGGTATTTTTTGCAATTGTTTATTTATTTATTGGCTAATAATCCTAAAGCTCCTTCGACACTGTAGCTAAAACAAGGGTTCACTAGTATTCCTCACATGATGTGAGGCTTTTTTGATTCCACTATCAATGTCGATATCTCAAGCAATACTACTTATGTTTTCTCCGATGACGTAAATCTTTTACCACTAGGCCGGGTTTTCATTTTTCTTTCAGATTCTTTAATTTTCTTACAAGGAAATCTGGTGGTTGGTCAGAGAAATTAGTATGGTCCGTTTCTAAGTGGGGCCTTAATTTCGCTGGCTTCAAGGATTCCTTCGCTGGAACGTTGTGCACATAATACGCTTGCTCTATCAGTTTCTATCGAAGTAAATCCGAATTTCATATAACTACTGTCGTATTTTCTCTTAGGCGTCATTTTCTTAAAATATAACAGAAATGCAATCGAATGTAAGCTTAAAAGACAATATCGTAAAAATAATGTATTTTTTGATAACGAAATAAATAAATAATGTGATAATAATAAACAAATGAATATAGTTTTACTGTCTTTATGTATAGTTGCATATAGCTACGTAATGTGATACTGTGAACTTTTTGTAATACACAGAATCATAAGCACACTCTCGCCTATTTTCCCTTTTGTAATGCTAGTTTTGACTAAAAAAGATTCACATTGAATAATGACTGTTACAAAAGTCATAATTAGAGATGAATATTGAGGACTAACGGTCAGTTAAACTACTTCGAACTACCAAACAACCAAACAGAATCGACGACACCGCCCAGCAAGGCAAAAGAAACGGTACAGGCCGATTGACTGACCCGTTTGTGCCATGCTGTGACGTCGATCACTTTCCCTCCCCTCCCCACCCTTCCCCCCATCCCCTGCCCCTTCTCCCCCCCCTTCCCCCTCCTCGCCAACCGCACGCCTGACAACGGACGCTCGACGCAGCGTCGGCCGCGTAACGAGGGATTAATAATGTAAAACGAATAAAAGTTTCAAATTTTAAATCTTTCGCGGACCTTATTTTAGCTGTTGTGCGCCACAGGTGAGCAGCAGACCACAGGTTGGGAACCAATGATCTAAAAGCACAGAAGCCAGTTTTGCATGGGGACTCTGAGCTAAAGATATCGCAGCAGCCGTGTGCGTAAGAATGCGTGCCGGAAATAAGTCGTGGGGAGAGTTGGGCGTGGAGCAGTATTTCAAGAAAGAAGAATACGGTCATGCAAAGGTCTGCTGAGTATGAGACTTGGGCAGCCAGCAGTGGACTGCAATTTATATACGCATACAAAAGAAGAGATTTTGAGGCTGTGTTTATGTAAACTTTGCAACTGTAGGTTGTGAAGAATATTTTTGCAGAATTTGTATGTTTATCAGTATTTATAGGGGCATTAGCTGTAGGTGCTGAAGACGAGATCGCAGGCTAGAGTCGTGGTCCGGTACACAGCATTAATCTGTCATGAAGTTTCATATCAGCACACACTTCGCTGCAGAGTGAAAAATTCATTCAGCAGTAAGACTGACTTGTGATTTAAAAAAAAATTGAAAAAAAACGCTAGCTTGTGTGATGCTATTGGGATGAGTTGTAGCACTTTACCGGTATGATTATAGAGGAGGATAAAGCACATCAGAGGCTGGAACATACAGATGTAGAGATGTTCTTCCGTGACTATATATGACATCTGTGCACGAGGTCTGTTGAAAAAATTCCTGACCATTCGTAATATCGCGCGAATGGTGAGTTGGAATGAAATGCGGTTGATAGCTCTGCACACGGCTGTGTTTAATGTGTAACTGCTGGATGTTTCATTGTTGTATGTCTGCTAGTTACTGTTCAGTTCTTTATTGAGTAGGGTAATGTCATACAGTTTGAGAATTTCGAGATGACAGAGTTAGAGGAGCAAAATCTCTATTTAGAGACACACCAAATGATGCACAGAGCATACGGTGATGAGTGCTTAAGCCGTACTCGGTATTACGCAGGGTTCACGCTGTTTAAAGATAACAACAGACAAATTAAAGCCGGCCGAAATGGCCGTGCGGTTAAAGGCACTGCAGTCTGGAACCGCAAGACCGCTACGGTCGCAGGTTCGAATCCTGCCTCGGGCATGTATGTTTGTGATGTCCTTAGGTTAGTTAGGTTTAACTAGTTCTAAGTTCTAGGGGACTAATGACCTCAGAAGTTGAGTCCCATAGTGCTCAGAGCCAGTTGAACCATTTGAACAAATTAAAACTGACCCTCGTTCAGAACGCCCTTCGACGTCTACCGACGACGCTCATGTCAGGAATGTCAACGAAATTGTGCGTGCCAATCGAAGACTCACTGTCCGAGAGAGATTAGATTACATTAGATTAGATTAGATTAATACTAGTTTCATGGATCATGAATACGATATTTCGTAATGATGTGGAACGAGTCAAATTTTCCAATATATGACATAATTTAGTTAATTTAACAACAGAATTAAGTTAATATAACACCTCTTTTATAATTTTTTGTTTGGTTTTTTCTTTTTTTCTTAATTTATATCTAAAAATTCCTCTATGGAGTAGAAGGAGTTGTCATTCAGAAATTCTTTTAATTTCTTCTTAAATACTTGTTGGTTATCTGTCAGACTTTTGATACTATTTGGTAAGTGACCAAAGACTTTATTGGCAGTATAATTCACCCCTCTCTGTGCCAAAGTTAGCTTTAATCTTGAATAGTGAAGATCATCCTTTCTGCTAGTATTGTAGTTATGCACACTGCTATTACTTTTGAATTGGGTTTGGTTGTTAATAACAAATTTCATAAGAGAGTATATATACTGAGAAGCTACTGTGAATATCCCTAGATCCTTAAATAAATGTCTGCAGGATGATCTTGGGTAGACTCCAGCTATTATTCTGATTACACGCTTTTGTGCAATAAATACTTTATTCCTCAGTAATGAATTATCCCAAAATATGATGCCATATGCAAGCAATGAGTGAAAACAGGCGTAGTAAGCTAATTTACTAAGATGTTTGTCACCAAAATTTGCAATGACACTTATTGCATAAGTAGCTGAACTCAAACGTTTCAGCAGATCATCAATGTGTTTCTTAATTTAATCTCTCATCAATGGACACACCTAAAAATTTTGAATATTCTACCTTAGCTTTATGCTTCTGATTAAGGTCTATATTTATTAATGGCGTCATACCATTTACTGTACGGAACTGTATGTACTGTGTCTTATCAAAATTCAGTGAGAGTCCGTTTACAAGGAACCACTTAGTAATTTTCTGAAAGACATTGTTGACGATTTCATCAGTTAATTCTTGTTTGTCAGGTGTGATTACTATACTTGTATCATCAGCAAAGAGAACGAAATTTGCCTCTTCATGAATATAGAATGGCCAGTCATTAATATATATTAAGAACAACAAAGGATCCAAGACCGACCCTTGTGGAACCCCATTCTTGATAGTTCCCCAGTTTGAGGAATGTGCTGATCTTAGCATATTATGAGAACTGCTTATTTCAACTTTCTGCACTCTTCCAGTTAGGTACGAATTAAACCATTCGTCCCACTCTTGCCACAATACTTGAGCTTGTCTAGCAGAATTTCGTGATTTACACAATCATAGGCCTTTGAGAGATCATAAAACATCCCAATGGGTGGTGTTCGGTTATTCAGATCATTCAAAATTTGATTGGAGAAAGCATATATGGCATTTTCTGTTGAAAAACCGTTCTGGAAACCAAACTGACAGTTTTTTAGTACTTAATTTTTACAGATATGTGAAGCTACTCTTGAATACATTACTTTCTCAAAAATTTTGGATAAAGCTGTTAGAAGGGAGATTGGACGGTAATTGTTGACATAAGATCTATCCCCTTTTTTATGCAAAGGTATAAAAATAGCATATTTCAGTCTATCAGGGAAAATGCCCTGTTCCAGAGATCTATTACACAGGTGGCTGAGAATCTTACTTATCTGTTGAGAACAAGCTTTTAGTATTTTGCTGGAAATGCCATCAATTCCATGTGAGTTTTTGCTTTCAAGCAAGTTTATTATTTTCCTAATTTCAGAAGGAGAAGTGGGTGAGGTTTCAATTGTATCAAATTTCATAGGTATGGCCTCTTCCATTAACTGCCTAGCATCTTCTAATGAACACCTGGATCCTACTATATCAACAACATTTAGAAAATGATTATTAAAAATATTTTCAACTTCTGACTTTTTGTTCGTAAAGTTTTCATTCAATTTGATGGTAATACTGTCTTCCCGTGCTCTTGGTTGACCTGTTTCTCTTTTAATAATATTCCAAATTGTTTTAATTTTTATTATCAGAGGTGCTGATTTCGGACATGATACACATACTTCTGGATTTTTAATAACTTTTCTTAATATAGCACAGTAGTTTTTATAATGTTTGATAGTTTCTGGGTCACTACTCCTTCTTGCTGTCAGATACATTTCCCTTTTCCGGTTACAAGATATTTTTATACCCTTAGTAAGCTATGGTTTGTTACATGGTTTCTTACAAGTATATTTAACTATTTTCTTGGGGAAGCAGTTTTCAAATGCATTTACAAAAGTGTCATGAAATAAATTATATTTTAAATTGGCATCAGGTTCACGGTACACTTCATCCCAGTCTAACTGCTGTAGGCTTTCCCTGAAATTTGCAATTGTTAAATCGTTGACTGAACATACTACTTTGGAGGACTGTTTAGTACTGCTGAATGGAGCTATGTTATATATTGTAACTAGCTGTGCACCATGATCAGAAAGACCATTCTCAACAGGCTGAGCATTTATCTGATTAAACTTATCTTGGTCTATAAAGCAGTTATCTATCAGTGACCTGCTATCCTTTACCACCCGAGTAGGAAAATCAATAACGGGTGTCAAATTGAAAGAACCGAGTAATACTTCAAGGTCATTTTTCCTATTACCCTCTTTCAGAGAATCTACATTGAAGTCCCCACAAATAATAATTTGCTTCCCCCTGTCTGACAGATAGCACAACAAGGAGTCCAAATTTTTCATAAATAGATGAAAATTTCCCGATGGGGACCTATATACAGTTACAATTATAAATGTGCCTTTATTTAATTTAAGCTAACAGGCACATGCTTCTATATGTTTCTCTACAAAAAAACTTTTTTGTGTCTATACTTTTTGCACAATGATAACTTTTGACATATGTGGCAACTCCTCCTTTCTCCATATTTTCTCTAATTACATGTGCAGAGAGCTTATATCCACTTACATTTCCCTTTCCATATCAGTAACAATGTGATGCTCAGACAGGCATAGTATATCTATTTCATCCTCAGCTTCTAAATCTTCTAAACAAACCAGAAGCTCATCTATTTTATTCCTTAAACTCCCAATATTTTGATGAAAAATACTTACATTATTTTTAATTATACTTTCATGAGAACCTTTCCTTATTCTAACATTTGCAGTACTCTCCTGTCTGAGTTTCTCATTGTGCTTAGGCCTAGTTCCTATACCAGTAGTCACATGGTGTTCAGAGAGGCAGATTATGTCTACAGGGTTGGGTGACTTTAATTCATCAATGCAAGTACCTAGGACTGAGATACAACTTGGTGGAGATAAAATTTCTGGTGATTGGTGAAAATTTATAATTGACAGCTGTGATTGGTGATCTAATGTGCTAGAATCGTGCTGTTTAATTTCTTTCCTAAACTGAAGATTTGTTTCAATCCTAACCTCTCGTAGACCTTGACATCTTTCTGTCTTACCTATCCTAAAACAGGTGCTGCTCCAACACCTGTAACCACTGGTATTTACCATTCATGGTGGATAGTTCCTGTGAATTCTTATGGGTGGAGGTTACACTCAACAACCGAGCTAGGTTAATAATTGGCTCCTTTTACCGACCTCCCGAGTCAGCAGCATTAGTGGCAGAACAACTGAGAGAAAATTTTGGAATACATTTCACATAAATTTTCTCAGCATGTTATAGTCTAAGGTGGAGATTTCAATTTACCAGATATAGACTGGGACACTCAGATGTTTAGGACGGGTGGTAGGGACAGAGCATTGAGTGACATTATACTGAGTGCACTATCCGAAAATTACCTCGAGCAATTAAACAGAGAACCGACTCGTGGAGATAACATCTTGGACCTACTGATAACAAACAGACCCGAACTTTTCGACTCTGTATGTGCAGAACAGGGAATCACTGATCATAAGGCCGTTGCAGCATCCCTGAATATGGAAGTTAATAGGAATATAAAAAAATGGAGGAAGGTTTATCTGTTTAGCAAGAGTAATAGAAGGCAGATTTCAGACTACCTAACAGATCAAAACGAAAATTTTTGTTCCGGCACTGACAGTGTTGAGTGTTTATGGAAAAAGTTCAAGGCAATCGTAAAATGCGTTTTAGACAGGTACGTGCCGAGTAAAACTGTGAGGGACGGGAAAAACCCACCGTGGTACAACAACAAAGTTAGGAAACTACTGCGAAAGCAAAGAGAGCTTCACTCCAAGTTTAAACGCAGCCAAAACCTCTCAGACAAACAGAAGCTAAACGATGTCAAAGTTTGCGTAAGGAGGGCTATGCGTGAAGCGTTCAGTGAATTCTAAAGTAAAATTCTATGTACCGACTTGACAGAAAATCCTGGGAAGTTCTGGTCTTACGTTAAATCAGTAAGCGGCTCGAAACAGCATATCTAGACACTCCGGGATGATGATTGCATTGAAACAGAGGATGACACGCGTAAAGCTGAAATACTAAACACCTTTTTCCAAAGCTGTTTCACAGAGGAAGACCGCACTGCAGTTCCTTCTCTAAATCCTCGCACAAACGAAAAAATGGCTGACATCGAAATAAGTGTCCAAGGAATAGAAAAGCAACTGGAATCACTCAACAGAGGAAAGTCCACTGGACCTGACGGGATACCAATTCGATTCTACACAGAGTACGCGAAAGAACTTGCCCCCCTTCTAACAGCCGTGTACCGCAAGTCTCTAGAGGAACGGAGGGTTCCAAATGATTGGAAAAGAGCACAGGTAGTCCCAGTCTTCAAGAAGGGTCGTCGAGCAGATGCGCAAAACTATAGACCTATATCTCTGACGTCGATCTGTTGTAGAATTTTAAAACATGTTTTCTGCTCGAGTATCATGTCGTTTTTGGAAACCCAGAATCTACTATGTAGGAATCAACATGGATTCCGGAAACAGCGATCGTGTAAGACCCAACTCGCTTTATTTGTTCATGAGACCCAGAGAATATTAGACACAGGCTCCCAGGTAGATGTTATTTTTCTTGACTTCCGGAAGGCGTTCGATACAGTTCCGCACTGTCGCCTGAGCGTGCCACAGGGGAGTGTTATGGGACCATTGCTTTTCACAATATATATAAATGACCTAGTAGATAGTGTCGGAAGTTCTATGCGGCTTTTCGCGGATGATGCTGTAGTATACAGAGAATTTGCAGCATTAGAAAATTGTAGCGAAATGCAGGAAGATCTGCAGCGGATAGGCACTTGGTGCAGGGAGTGGCAACTGTCCCTTAACGTAGACAAATGTAATGTGTTGCGAATACATAGAAAGAAGGATCCTTTATTGTATGATTATATGATAGCGGAACAAACACTGGTAGCCGTTACTTCTGTAAAATATCTGGGAGTATGCGTGCGGGACGATTTGAAGTGGAATGATCATATAAAATTTAATTGTTGGTAAGGCGGGTACCAGGTTCAGATTCATTGGGAGAGTGCTTAGAAAATGTAGTCCATCAACAAAGGAGGTGGCTTACAAAACACTCGTTCGACCTATACTTGAGTATTGCTCATCAGTGTGGGATCCGTACCAGATCGGGTTGACGGAGGAGATAGAGAAGATCCAAAGAAGAGCGGCGCGTTTCGTCACAGGGTTATTTGGTAACCGTGATAGCGTTACGGAGATTTTTAGCAAACTCAAGTGGCAGACTCTGCAAGAGAGGCGTTCTGCATCGCGGTGTAGCTTGCTCGCCAGGTTTCGAGAGGGTGCGTTTCTGGATGAGGTATCGAATATATTGCTTTCCCCTACTTATACCTCCCGAGGAGATCACGAATGTAAAATTAGAGAGATTCGAGCGCGCACGGAGGCTTTCAGACAGTCGTTCTTCCCACGAACCATACGCGACTGGAACAGAAAAGGGAGGTAATGACAGTGGCACGTAAAGTGCCCTCCGCCACACACCGTTGGGTGGCTTGCGGAGTATAAATGTAGATGTAGATGTAGATGTACGTCCCCCCCCCCCCCCCCTTAAATTTCCTGCTATTACTCCAGCCAGTTTACCCTTCCCTTTCCTGTTGAGATGTAGGCAGTGCCTGGTATAGTCCCATGTACTGAGAGAATCAACAGGAACCACACCAATATGAGCCCCCGCACCCGACCCAAGCAGCCGTTCCAACTCCAAATTAAATCTCCCAACAGAAGAGTTCAAATGAGGCCGGTCATGGCGTCTCAGGACAGATACAAATTCGACATTGGTGTGTCTCGATGCCGACGCAATCTCTACCAGGTCACACTCTATACTGTACCTAGGATATCTGTCGATACTGTTCCCTGGTCCTCCCACAATAACCACGGTGTCTTCCCTGGTAAATCCTTTACAGAGTGAACCTAAATCCTCTGTCACCTGATCGAGACTAGCACTTGGTTTGAAAAAATTTGTGAACTGGTATTCTGGTCCTAATTCCTCCTGCAGAAGCTGGCCTACACCTCTGGCATGAGAACTGCATAACAACAAAACTTTCTTCCTGTTCGATGACTTTCCTACATTATTTTTCAATTTCCTATTGAAAGTTTGTTGTGTCCTGTCTACACGTACCTCTACTTGAGGCTCATCACTTTCTAACTGAAGCAACAGGTCAAACTTGATTTTGACATTCACCACAAAACTGTCAGACTTAGTTCTAGGCCTGTTCCTTCTGTTACCTGTTGCCACTTCCCACCTCTCTTTGCCCTTCTCCCTCCTTAACCTGTCCAGATCTTCCCTAGCCTGATCTAGCTCAGCCTGAAGGGCAGCAATTTTCCCCTCCTGTTCCACTATCTTTCTATCTCTGCTGCAAATCCTACATAACCACTGATGAGCCTGATACACTTCCCCGACACCCACACCACTGCAGTCCCCCCAATGAAAAAAACTACTGCATCCATCACACCAAACCCCGGAACTAACAATTCTACGGCAAGTCAGGCACTTCTCACTCATGGCAAAAATAATACTTTAGCTAGAATAAATCAATTAAATTACCGAAAATCAAAAAAGACGTTACAAGAATTAAGCCTATTCACAAATGTATATAAGCAAGTTTCTGATTTAAAATTCCGTTGTTTTTCTGGGATCTGTATTAAAACAATGAAGGTATACGCTATTTACTATATATTTCACTCAATGGAATGAAAAAAAGGACAATTAAACGAGATACTTTAAGTTTGATTCTCCAAAAACGTTACGAGAATTAGGCCTATAAACAAATGTATATAAGCAAGTTTCTGATATAAAGTTACGCTGTTTTTCTGAAATCTGTATTAAAACAATGACGTTATACGCTATTTATGGTAGTTTACTGATTTGTTACCGAGAAACTAGTCAAATTACCGTGAAACAAGAAACAAACACGTTTACAAAATTTAAGCCTAAACGCGACTTCGCGAAGTTACGATCATTTCGTGTTTTCCGAAAAAATACGCATAGCAAAGTGAAACCTTTAACGGCAAGACTAAACGATACACTAATGCACGTATTTAATTTGTTGTCTGTGTTAAACTAAATTATATTCCTGTCTAAATCACTTAACTTTCTGGAAATAGTTTCTGGCGCCACTTACTCGGCGGCCACCTTGGAACAAGATTGCAGAAGAATGTAATATACATATATAAGTATATATACTTGAATATTTCCGGTATCTCAACTACAGATTTTTCAGCGCTCTTTTAACTTTAGGACTCTGTATCTTTAATAATGAATAAAAAAAATAGGAGTGCGGGTTAGCTACTACAAACAGCATAGTGAACGCATTATTGTGGCCAAGATAGACACAAAGCTCATGCATACTACAGTAGTACAAGTTTATATGCCAACTAGCTCTGCAGATGATGAAGAAATAGATGAAATGTATGACGAGATAAAAGAAATTATTCAGGTAGTGAAGGGAGACGAAAATTTAATAGTCATGGGTGACTGGAATTCGTCAGTAGGAAAAGGGAGAGAAGGAAACATAGTAGGTGAATATGGATTGGGCGGAAGGAATGAAAGAGGAAGCCGCCTTGTAGAATTTTGCACAGAGCATAACTTAATCATAGCTAACACTTGGTTCAAGAATCATAAAAGAAGGTTGTATACGTGGAAGAATCCTGGAGATACTAAAAGTTATCAGATAGATTATATAATGGTAAGACAGAGATTTAGGAACCAGGTTTTAAATTGTAAGACATTTCCTGGGGCAGATGTGGATTCTGACCACAATCTATTGGTTATGAACTGCAGATTGAAACTGAAGAAACTGGAAAAAGGTGGGAATTTAAGGAGATGGGACCTGGATAAACTGAAAGAACCAGAGGTTGCAGAGAGTTTCAGGGAGGGCATAAGGGAACAATTGACAGGAATGAGGGAAAGAAATACAGTAGAAGAAGAATGGGTAGCTCTGAGGGATGAAGTAGTGAAGGCAGCAGACGATCAAGTAGGTAAAAAGACGAGGGCCAATAGAAATCCTTGGGTAACAGAAGAAACATTGAATTTAATTGATGAAAGGAGAAAATATAAAAATGCAGTAAATGAAGCAGGCAAAAAGGAATACAAACGTCTCAAAAATGATATCGACAGGAAGTGCAAAATGGCTAAGCAGGGATGGCTAGAGGACAAATGTATGGATGTAGAGGCTTGTATCACTAGGGGTAAGATAGATACTGCCTACAGGAAAATTAAAGAGACCTTTGGAGAGAAGAGAACCACTTGTATGAATATCAAGAGCTCAGATGGCAACCCAGTTCTAAGCAAAGAAGGGAAGGCAGAAAGGTGGAAGGAGTATATAGAGGGTTTATACAAGGGCGATGTACTTGAGGACATTATTATGTAAATGGAAGAGGATGTAGATGAAGACGAAATGGGAGATAAGATACTGCGTGAAGAGTTTGACAGAGCACTGAAAGACCTGAGTCGAAACAAGGCCCCGGGAGTAGACAACATTCCATTAGAACTACTGATGGCCTTGGGAGAGCCAGTCATGACAAAACTCTACCATCTGGTGAGCACGATGTATGAGACAGGCGAAATACCCTCAGACTTCAAGAAGAATATAATAATTCCAATCCCAAAGAAAGCAGGTGTTGACAGATGTGAAAATTACCGAACTATCAGTTTAATAAGTCACAGCTGCAAAATACTAACGCGAATTCTTTACAGACGAATGGAAAAACTGGTAGAAGCCGACCTCGGGGAAGATCAGTTTGGATTCCGTAGAAATGTTGGAACACGTGAGGCAATACTAACCTTACGACTTACCTTAGAAGAAAGATTAAGCAAAGGCAAACCTACGTTTCTAGCATTTGTAGACTTAGAGAAAGCTTTTGACAATGTTAACTGGAATACTCTCTTACAAATTCTGAAGGTGGCAGGGGTAAAATACAGGGAGCGAAAGGCTATTTACAGTTTGTACAGAAACCAGATGGCAGTTATAAGAATCGAGGGGCATGAAAGGGAAGCAGTGGTTGGGAAAGGCGTGAGACAGTGTTGTAGCCTCTCCCCGATGTTATTCAACCTGTATATTGAGCAAACAGTAAAGGAAACAAAAGAAAAGTTCGGAGTAGGTATTAAAATTCATGGAGAAGAAGTAAAAACTTTGAGGTTCGCCGATGACATTGTAATTCTGTCAGAGACAGCGAAGGACTTGGAAGAGCAGTTGAACGGAATGGACAGTGTCTTGAAAGGAGGATATAAGATGAACATCAACAAAAGCAAAACGAGGATAATGGAATGTAGTCAAATTAAATCGGGTGATGCTGAGGGAATTAGATTAGGAAATGAGACACTTAAAGTAGTAAATGAGTTTTGCTATTTAGGGAGTAAAATAACTGATGATGGTCGAAGTAGAGAGGATATAAAATGTAGACTGGCAATGGCAAGGAAAGCGTTTCTGAAGAAGAGAAATTTGTTAACATCGAGTATAGATTTAAGTGTCAGGAAGTCGCTTCTGAAAGTATTTGTATGGAGTGTAGCCATGTATGGAAGTGAAACATGGACGATAACTAGTTTGGACAAGAAGAGAATAGAAGCTCTCGAAATGTGGTGCTACAGAAGAATGCTGAAGATAAGGTGGGTAGATCACGTAACTAATGAGGAGGTATTGAATAGGATTGGGGAGAAGAGAAGTTTGTGGCACAACTTGACTAGAAGAAGGGATCGGTTGGTAGGACATGTTTTGAGGCATCAAAGGATCACAAATTTAGCATTGGAGGGCACCGTGGAGGGTAAAAATCGTAGAGGGAGACCAAGAGATGAATACACTAAGCAGATTCAGAAGGATGTAGGTTGCAGTAGGTACTGGGAGATGAAGAAGCTTGCACAGGATAGAGTAGCATGGAGAGCTACATCAAACCAGTCTCAGGACTGAAGACCATAACAACAACAACATCTCACAATGAACAAAAACTGGAGTTGTACCACTATTGAAATAAGCCATTCATATATAAAAGAACGTTTTGTAAGGCCTTAATTACCCTGTAAATTTTCTGTATAATTAGGACCAGACAGGTTAAAGGAGGACAAGAAAAGGAATGGGCACTGGAGGGCAGAGGGATGTACATCATCTCGCTAGGAGAGGCTCCATTTGATCCACACTGATTGAGACAGTATCACAAAAGGGTCAGACTGAGGAACCTCACAGTACCAGTAACCGGATGTTCACAGAGGCAGCGGGAATTTCCACTGACCTGCAGGTCGATGCATAAATGTGCCCATTGGAAGCACCTTTCTGCAGATCAACAAAAACACAGGCACAATTCAGGAGTGTGATGCGTAGTCTGTCCATAAGGAGCTAATCTGTATGAACGTTACTTATGCCAAGTGGTTTCAAATACCGGTGGATGGATATGAGTCTCCCCTATATCCACTTGCCCAACTACGTCTAGACTGTTTCTTTTTTCGATATTAGGTTCACTTAAAGTGTTTTGTGCCTCCCATAATGAAGAGTCGTTCACAAATGAACCCGTCATAGATTTCACGGCCTGAAAGTGTTCATTATAGAAACCAAATCCAGCTATCCATGTACACCATCTCGCTAGGACAGGTTCCAGTAGCAACACTAGGATCAGCAGGAATTCTCTACAGAGCGACACACGATGCAGGACTTTGAGAAACATTTTCTTCGTGTAGGAAATTATTTTATTTATTTCTGGGAAGTTGCGACGCACTTCTTTGGCGATACGCTGAAGTGCATGGGCCAGACTGGTTGAAAGTTGCCTGTTCATTAGGCACATTTATTTATAGTCATTATATTTTGTTACTAGTACATCGTGATATTTATCTTTGCAATACGTTACGCGAGTCAATCATAGTTTTGATTTATCGATAGAAGCACTGTAGCAGCCTCTTTTCTTTGTTACAGAAAGGAGCTTTACGTCTTTGGGGAGTTAGATGGCTTTCAACTAACGGGAGTCGTTCGCGGATTGCAGCCCGTGTTGTCCTACTGGTTTGAATGGGAATTCGCCATTACTTTACATCTGAATGAGTGTGCTGTTCCTCGTCTGCATGGATGGCAGCCGCTGGAACTGTATTGGAGAGAAGACTGCCTGTGTCTCATGGAGGTCTGTGCTGTCGTGCAGATTCTACAATAAATGATAAACTGGGTGAGACCATTTCAGTTTACTTGCCATGGTGAAGCTTAGTTATTGGGACGAGGTTAGAATGGGATGCTTGTCTGCAGTCACTCCACGAGCAGTAATCGGCCAATATGCTTGTGCGTAGTGAAATCAAAGCTTAAAGGTTGCTCATACATAGTTGAACTGAAGCTGATTATAGCACAGTACATTACTTTCTCACTTAGTTGTGCTGTAAATTCGAAAATTTACTCTCTCCTGAAGTATAAAATTGGCTGTACTACTCAAGAAGCGTGAGATGTGAATATGGTGTTCCTTTTTTTGTGGTAAATCTGAGTCTCGTAGTTCTGAGTACCTCTGTGTGCTTTTAAAATCATTCCCTGCCGTTACATTACAATGTACTACTTATCAATCCACTTCTTGACGATTTATTCCAAAATACGCCTTATCGTCCCTTTGCAGTATACCACTGGAGAGTGCCACGTTGCGTGGGCGCCATCTTGCTGAGCCCTATAGCATCGCTTTACGAGTCGCAGCCACTGAGCGTGTATCAGATTAGAGATTAGATTAGATTAGTACTTGTTCCATAGCTCATGAATACGACACTTCGTAATGATGTGGAACGTGTCAGGTTAATAATAGATGTCTATACAAGATATCACATTACACAAAATATTCCATGACACTTAATATTTTTAATTTTTTTGTGGGGTTGGGGAAATTACCCACTTACTATATCCAAAAATTCATCTAATGAGTAGAAGGAGTTGCCATTAAGAAATTCTTTTAATTTCCTTTTAAATGCTATATGGCTATCTGTCAGACTTTTGATGCTATTAGGTAAGTGACCAAAGACTTTTGTGGCAGCATAATTTACCCCCTTCTGAGCCAAAGTTAGATTTAACCTTCAGTAGTGAAGATCATCCTTTCTCCTAGTGTTGTAGCCATGTAGACTGCTAGTACTTTTGAATTTGTTCGGATTGTTAATAACAAATTTCGTAAGTGAATATATATATATATATATATATATATATATATATATATATATATATATATATATATATATAGAGAGAGAGAGAGAGAGAGAGAGAGAGAGAGGCCAGTTGCACAGAACCACTTAATGATTTTCTGAAAAACATCGTTTACGATTTCACCAGTTAATTCTTGTCTGTTGGGTGTGATAGCTATACTTGTATCATCGGCAAAAAGTACTAGCTTTGCATCTCCGTGAATATAGAATGGCAAGTCATTAATATATATTAAGAACAGTAGAGGACCCAAGACCGAAAAGATGGAATAAGTGTCCTGTAACCCTACATAGCGTTTGTTTCGTCACTAGAAATACATAACTAGTATAAGAAAGGTTACTGGTGATAGAGTTCCCACATTTCGCCACTCCTGACTTTGTGGTTCAACCTAACGTCTACTTAGTAGAGAAGGAACACCATGTTTAAAGTGAATTTCAGACCACAGTGCCATTACACCTTCTTCACTTGGCGTAGCCAGAAGAGAATAGAATCTGTCTCTCCCTATTAAAAAATCATCGGCAGAAGCTGGAATCGAACCCAGACCATCGTTATAGCAACCTATCATCAATACAACAGACCGCCAAATCAATCACTGTACTTCGATATCACAAAACATTGGTAATAAGCGTCTTTTATTTGCAAGTTTTTAGGTTTCATGTCCATTCTAGGTAAGTGAACGGGAGCTGTTTCACAGATTTGGATTAGTTATAACTCATTGAACAGATTTATGAATTAATTTTGGAGTCACCTCGACTACGAATTCCTTACAGTCGCAGGCAAAATTTACAATAATGGACGGTACAAGCAGAAAACTAACACACGTTCTATTTAATTCACTGTTCTTTATGAATCAGTATTTTAGTTTCCGTTGCTGCTGGTGGAAATACGTGTGTGTGAGAGGGAGCGAGAGAGAGAGGGAGACTATTTATATTCAGCTTCACAAGTCAGATAGTGTTTCCACACTGTTTTTCTGGGGTGTGGGTATGGTACATTCTACATAGTTTGAAGATTTAATGGTTTGAGTCATAGTAGTGGTCTTAGTGCACACACGTCTCTCAGATGGTTCATATGGCTCTGAGCACTGTGGGATTTAACTTCTGAGGGCATCAGTCCCCTAGAACTTAGAACTACTTAAACCTAACTAACCTAAGGACGTCACACACATCCATGCCCGAGGCAGGATTCGAACCTGCAACCGTAGTGGTCGCGCAGTTCCAGACTGTAGCGCCTACAACCGCTCGACCACCCCGGACGGCACACGTCTCTCAAGGTGAAGTGTATGAAATGCGGATAGACTACACATAGGGCAGTGGCCGCCTTCAGCATGCAGGCCGCATCATGCGAATACAAAACAAGAACTTTTTCTTCTTAATTTCCTTCAGGCCACAACACTTTAAGACTGTCATTCACAAAATGAGTTATTGTTGAATGATTTTTGCGTTCTAACATTCAGCAAAAAATCGATAGTATCTTTGGGAATTCTTCTCCGTCGCGTTTGTCATCAAAAATATTGCCAATTAAAGGTCCACGTACGCCCGTTGTTTCGTGGAGGGCTATCCATATATGGTGGTTACTTATGTAGCGGCGCTCAGTTTTCAGAGCCTCTTGGTAACAAACAGCAAAACAGTTTTTCTTACTGACGACACATCAAGAATCTATTGGACTCAGTTCTTTTGTAGAAACGCGCAATATATAGGCCCTTGAAATTTGTACAACGGAATGCTCACAGCAACCATAGCGCAGCACATATCATGAAAGAACTAAGTTGTGGAGTTTGGAGTCTTTTGTATCTGCGTCAAAATCGTTTGCTCCCAACACATTTAGACTGGTTTGTCCTTCGTGCGTGTGGCACTACGTGTATGTAGCTTAATTTGGCCCCCCTTCAATCCCCCATCCGCTTAATACACGTCCGACTTAGAACAGCCTCTAAGTCAATTTAGACGATAATTTTGATATAATAGGAGACTTTCGTTTATAGCCAGGTTAACATGTTTTCTTATTCCGTTTTGAAATGATAATATACACTGTTTGTGTGCTGCAGTCTTTTTCTGAAATTACAAAAGTTACTCTGCAAAAGTAAGGTTTTTCAAACCCCAATAACGTTTCCAAGGTACAGCGAAATTCAGAACATATTGAGGAGGAAAAGGCTGTTGCACTATTGGTTTAAAACAGAACGTGCAAACGACGACAGGCAAATGTTATTTGAGTTTCGTGGGTCTGTGAAAATATTTATACTGCGAAGCATACAACTACCATCGTCATACCTTACCAAAAGATTTGGCCAAGAAACCGAGAAAGTGCTGGTCCTATATAAAATCGCTTAGCGGGTCAAAGGCTTCACTCCAGCGGCCTATAAAGTCAGCCGCAGTGTGCACCAGAAACAAACGCAAGGTTCTGATTCCAGAAACTATCGCGGACGAAGACCATCGCAATTTAGATCTGCTTGCACTTCACTATATGAAGCTCTTTGGAAAGGCCGTATTAGAACGTATTTGACGACCTCGCTATGTCCTCCTGTTTCTATTGGCTTTCTCTTCTCCTCTACTGTTGATGGTTTGGCGCGCCTCTCGTTCGGCGCGTGGATACTTGTGTCAGGCTACAAATTCTGATTTAGGCTTAACCCCAAGACACGACACAACGTAAGTAAGAGATATAAAAATAACTTAAGTAGTAACACCCAAGCCAAAGATACCTGAGCGAAAATGTGTATTCTTTGATGAAAAACCTATTACTGCATAGGGAGTTATGTACAATGGCATTTCGTTAAATGGTTTAAATGGCTCTGAGCACTATGGGACTTAACATCTGAGGTCATCAGTCCCCTAGAACTTAGAACTACTTAAACCTAACTAACCTAAGGACATCACATTCATCCATACCCGAGGCAGGATTCGAACCTGCGACCGTAGCTGTCGCGCGACTGCAGACTAAAGCGCCTAGAACCGTTTGGTTAAATAAACTGTTGTATGAACGTTAGAACACACAGCAGTTATTCTATATTTTATTGAGAGATAGTAAATGAGAGAAATTTAAAATCAGAAGATATTTATTGGTGTTGCATGAGGAGTTAAAATGACCTAAGATGTTAAGTCCCATAGTGCTCAGAGCCATTTGAGGAGTTAAAGTACATAAAATAGGATACACCAGGATTTTTAATAAGCCACTTAAGATGAATGCAGGTTGTAGTAGATACGCAGATAGTAGGGTAGTGAGAAGAGCTACATCAAATTGGCCTTCGTACTAAAGACTAAAATAACTGAAGGGTCACAATGAGTACAAAAAATGCTACATATAGTTTAAATCAGGTCGACTGTTTAATTACACCGGAAGAGAGTAGAAAGAAAATTCAAGACTTGATTGTAAACAAGAATATTAAAGACAATGTTAGGGACATAGAAGGAATCTCATCAATTACAGCACTGTTCTAAGACCAAAATAACATCGGCCTACTGTCTGAAAAACGTAGTGGATATTTTTATCTCAGTTGTTAATTGGTCCACTGTGACTACTCGTGTAGGAGAAAAGAAATTACCAACATATTTAAAGAATCCTAAGATATTTAAGGTGCCCCACCCCATGCATGAAACATTGTTCTTGTTACGTAATACACCTTACACTTTATATGGAAACGAAATAACATCTATGTGGAGAATAGTTGGAATACGAGAAAAAAAATCATGTGTTGTTTTCTACTGGCTCTTCCTGCGTTCCGTATAGTTCGGTAACCTACAACATGGCTCACACTATGGCCTCAATATGCATTCCTCAGATGGATTAATTTGATGCCGCATAACGTTGCGTGCCAGCGCCTCGTAGCTCAGGGAAGTACCTGATGGGAGTCGTAACTCGGCGGCCTCACTGCTCTCCGTAGTTGTAGCACGTGAGAAACGCGTCATACTCGCCTTCACCTTATAATCCTAACTCTACGTTCCTTCTGCGTAGTTGTGAGTCCAGAAGGAAGAGGACATTTTTCAACGTTAACAGGAATTGATTTAAAAATGACATCACTTTGTAAAGAATAAAATAATTTATATACTGTGTATATCCTCTGTGTAAGCATATTCCTAGTGCTGCGACCCTTCGTTAAACAAATAAATTAAAATTTTTCAAGTGACTTGACACACAATGACTTTGGCTCAAAAGTAACTACCTAGTGGCCGATCACGAACCGGTGCAAAACATTTGCTATCTTTACACTGAATTTCATAAAGTTTATTTGCAGAGCATATTAACTGCGGATTAAAATGAGTGTAAACTGATAGAGTCAATACCCTATCAAACCAACAGGTTTCGAACCTGGATTGATTAAAAATATAGATAAGTGAAGACGGTGGTATCAATCCTTCGGGTGTTCTATATAGCGCCTCTCCACTTACGTACAGCGTACAGAACGTTTATAAAACCATGGGAATCTGTCCTAAAAGTCATTCTTTGGGATATTGCTCAACTAGTGGTTCACATCGGATTGAATGTAGGTTATATTGTCAAAGCGTTGAACCTTCATGTGAATTTCTGCACTTTTTCGCTATGCAGCAGTTTATTATTGATAACATCAAGTCACGCCAGTTTTTTCCAGATAAAAGCTGTCCACGTTTCGCATGTAAGTCAAGTTGCGGCAGGCGTCCACGCTTCGTAGTTCGGTAGTCAAGGTGTGCACGACATACTATGCACACACCTCTCTCTCCTTTATAACATTAGGTGGGATGTCTTGAACACTTGATTTAGGGATGTTGATTCATTGCTATTTGTGACACAACAACGCTGATAGCTGCGGCGGCACACTGGCTGCTCACAACGGACTTACCCACACCATTTGATACAATTGAAATTCCACCCTACTCCCCTTTAGAAGAGGAAGATAGTAAACTCTCTCAAGAATAAAAGCTCACATGGAATTGCTGGCATTTCCAGCAGGATACTAACAGCTTGTTCCCAAGAAATAAGTGGGATTCTTAGCCACATATGTAATAGCTCTCTGAAGCAAGGTATTTTCCCATATAGACTGAAGTATGCCATTGTTAAAACACTGCATAAAAAAGGTGATTCGTCTGATGTCAACAACTACTACCCAGTCTCTCTTCTGACTGCCTTATCCAAAACTGTTAATAAAGTAATGTATTGTAGAGTAGTTTCACACCTTTGTAGAAATAAAGTTTTAACAAAATGTCAGTTTGGTTTCCAGAAGGGTTTTTCAACGGAAAATGCTATATATACTTTCACTAATGAAATATTAAATGCTCTGAGTAACCGGAAGTCACCCGTTGGGATTTTTTGTGATCTATCAAAGGCTTTTGATTGTGTAAATCATGGAATACTTCTAGATAAGCTCAAGTACAGTGTTATGAATGGGACAGTGCTCACATGGTTGAAATCATACCAAACTGGAAGAGTGCAGAAAGTTGAAATAAGCAGTTCACATAATACGCAAAAAAACTGGTGATTTCTCAAACTGGGGAACAATCAAGAATGGGGTACCGCAAGGTTCGGTCTTGGGTCCTCTGCTGTTCTTAATATATATTAATGACTTGCCATTCTATATTCACGAAGATTCAAAGCTGGCACTTTTTGCCGATGATACAAGTATAGCTATCACACCCAACAGACAAGAATTAACTGGTGATATCGTAAACGATGTTTTTCAGAAAATCATTAAGTGGTTCTGTGCAATTGGCCTGTCATTAAACTTTGACAAAACACAGTATATACAGTTCCATACAGTAAATGGAATGACACCATTAATAAATATAGACTTCGATCAGAAATCGGTAGCCAGGGTAGAATATTCAAAATTTCTAGGTGTATGCATTGATGAGGGGCTGAACTGGAAAAAACATACTGCGGATCTGCTGATACGTTGAGTTCAGCTACTTATGCTATTAGGGTCATTGCAAATTTCGGCGATATAGATCTCAGTAAATTAGCTTACCACGCCTGTTTTCATTCTCTGCTTTCGTATGGCATCATATTCTGGGGTAACTCATCATTGAGTAAAAGAGTGTTCACTGCACAAAAGCGTGTAATCAGAATAATTGTTGGAGCTCATCCAAGATCATCCTGCAGACACTTATTTAAAGAGATAGGGATCTTCACTGTAGCCTCACAATATATATATATTCAATTATGAAATTTGTTATTAACAATCCGAACGAATTCAAATGTAAAAGCAGTGCACATGCTACAACACTAGGGGAAAGGATGATCTTCACTACTGAAGGTTAAATCTAACTTTGTCTCAGAAGGGGGTTAATTATGTTGCCACAAAAGTCTTTGGTCAATTACCTAATAGCATCAAAAGTCTGACAGATACCCATATAGCACTTAAAAGGAAATTAAAAAAGTTTCTTAATGGCAACTCCTTCTACTCATTAGATGAATTTTTGGATATAGTAAGTGGTTAATTTCCCAAACCCCCACAAAAAAAATTAAGTGTCATGTAATATTTTATGTAATGCAATATCTTGTATAGACACCTTTTGTTAACCTGACACGTTCCACATCATTACGAAGTGTCGTATTCATGATCTATGGAACAAGTACTAATCTAATCTAATTTAATCTAATCTAATGCACGTATGTTGTTTACAGTTGTTAGTTCATGCCACCGTATTTTCTGTGCTGACATCGCTTAAACGCCAAGAATAAAACCAGACCCGAGACTTTTTGTGCGGAAGGTCTATGACTAATTAAATATACGACACGACAGTTAATAATATCCTTTCAAAATGTTTATTTAAAAAAAACACAAGTCATTTGCGGGTAAGAACTTTTGAAACAGCAATGAAAGTACTTCACTGATATCCCACTAAAAGAAGGAAGAAGCTAATTTCCTGTGTCTCCTTACTCTTTCGTCGCGGTACGTGAGGAGAACATTAGAATGCACAACACAAAATGCTTCGTAAAATCATATGATTCCTACATTGAGCTCTCTCACAAAAATCTGTAACTTTCGACTGTGTGACTGAACACAACACAGAAGCTAAGTAGACAAGAGGACCCGACCAAGCCATCACTCAATCATCTCCCTGCACGAAGTACCCTTTCCCATAAAAGAAAAACCTCTCATCTAACTGTAGTGTCCTGTGTGCTCACCCGCTCCCACAGCTACATAGCCCCTCACTGGGTGTTGCTCTTACCAGCTGCTTTCCAGCCACACCGAAGTTATTGATCTTTCTTAATACAATATTAATTATCAATTTTCGACACAGCGAAGTTACTGTTGTTTCGTAATACGGTATTCAATTTACAATTTTAGGGCTATTTGGACAGTTTATATAAATGACGTCTTATACGTATGTTAATTTTAATCTTATACAACGTACAAATATTCAGTTATTTCTTATATAATGTTAAAACAATAAAAAATGGTTCAAATGGCTCTGAGCACTATGGAACTTAACTTCTGAGGTAATCAGTCCCCTAGAACTTAGAACTACTTAAACCTAACTAACCTAAGGACATCACACACATTCATGCCCGAGGCAGGATTCGAACCTGCGACCGTAGTGGTCACGCGGTTCCAGACTGTAGCGCCTAGTAAAGCTCGGCCTCCCCAGCCGGCTAAAACAATAGGTTTCAACATTTGTGATTTAGTCTTTTCATAACTAGTAAAGTATACCGTAAGAAATTTGGGATTAGCTCATTACTAATGTGCAATGATCGGTAGCACTGATCATTTATTTTGACTGTTACGTAATGGATGCCGGATAACTGTAATGAGGTTTCTATTTTTGCAAGCCAGGGGGTGTTTTTATGTGCTATCCAGTGTTTCTGAGTGTAATTCCTATTTCACAGATTGTAACTTGGAATGTTTAGGTGTAGTCCCTAATCTGTGTTTATGTGAGTTTTTCTTCTCACGTTGGTCATTACATCCCATTTGAGCTCAGAAAGCTAGAAGCTAGGAAATTATTTCCGCGAAGCAGGTATTGAGAGGGCCTGCATACAATAACAAGATGAGTGTGAGTGAGTGACCGGGTTCCAAATGCAAAAATATGAAAAATATGAAATATATTCGTTTTGTTGCGCACATCTTTCTGAAGACTTTGATATATATAAAATGTATGTTCGAGGAAACGTAAGACATGTTATTTGGTCTTAAGTGTGTCAAAGTGCAGTGCCACTCCTCTCCACAAAGCATTCTTCCATCGTTCGTCACTTTATTTCGTTCTGTGGAATTCAAATGCGTATATTTTGTTATGGAAGCCATCAAACCTTATTCAGGACAGTGGATATTAAAATGTTCTGCGGCGCGTCTCCTGCTCCCAGTCGGTCGGTCTGACATCCTACCCCCCTTAAGAAAGCTCCCAATTAGTAATACTGGGTGGGTTTATTTGTGTTCGGAAGAACAAGAACTCTTCAAAACATATGCACTCTTTATTGCCTATTAGCTAATAAGTTAATCTTATGTATGACATAGAATTGCAAACAGTAAAAACAAGAGACAAGCAAGACAGTGCACATTTCTTCAATCGTTAGGCACCAGCATTTTTCTCTTTCTGATCTTACTACAGCTATACAGGGCGTCCTTTCTTTTCTGCGAAAGAATCTGTTACCTCATCAAAGTTTCTCAAACGTTTTGCTACATGAAAAAGAAAAATGTCGTTGCCTAAAACTGAAAATGCTGTTAAATACGAATCATACCCAAGACTGGTGTGGTTTGTTGGTTTGATTACGTCTATTTTTGTCACTGTATGCTAGATTAAACGAAATAGGCCTTTCTAATATTGTCGCAATTGTAACACACGCCAAATAAGTGAGACTAATTTGGCACAAATAGTCATTTTTATCTACCTCGTTTACATAAATTACACAAAAGAATATAATTCGCAAAGTACCAATATCAAATGCCTATTAGGCCTGCTACAATCAAAAAGTTTTATGTTAGGGTATAGTTTCACATTTCATTCTTGAGCTCCAGTTTCTCAAGCCTGAGATCGAAAAGTAGTAGTGGTATGAAATCTTTATACAAATTAGGAATCGTCATATTCGTCCATATAATTTGTGTGATGTCCTCGTTTCTTCTCCTAACAAACAATATTATCATCACTATTTCTGTAACTATTCCTGCCACTGTCGAAAGTTATCCTCCGGTTAACTTTCCTAATACTGCCAGAATCACCGGTTCAGTTATCTCGCGCTCATTCTCCGGGTAGGCGTTATTACGTGCTCGTACAACGCGTTTTCCGCGCTATTTCGAGAATAGAACGTAAGTGGCTGCTAACCAGGGTCTACACAACTGGCCCTTAATAGTGTAAATTGTCTCAGAATTTCATTTTCTTGGGTACACCGAGAAGATAATACGTAATCTTTCTTACCTATTATTCCTGTTAGTCGTTTATTTCCGCTCTGGTAGTCTGAATCTATGGATTTCACTAATAATTATAACAACGCTTATAATTCGCACACCTAATCAACCACATAAACAAGCAGCGATTGGCATTCACTCGTTCGGGTTTATTCGGCTCAGCTCGTATAGCCCCGTCCCCATTTCTCTGCGTGAAAGCTTTTTATTTTTAGATTCGACGGGGATTCCCCTGGCAGAGACGTGCACAATGTACGCATTCAAAAGTCAACTTATGGTTCGTTCAGATATCAACTTACAATGTGTTCAGAAATGTTCAAAAACCAAAGGGTTGTGTTTCAAAACCATATGAACAATCGATAGACCAACGTGCGTTAGATGCTAGACGCTTTGTGAAACAAGATTTTTTTCCTTCAAGAATGTGAATCTGGCACCCCCTGAAATTGCCACCCGGGGCAGATACCCCCGTGTGCTCCCCCCCCCCCCCCCCCTCAATCCGGGCCTGGTCAAAGGCAGGGTGATTACAGGCGGCCGCAGGACAGCCACGATGGACCGGAGGTAGTTGGACCCTAAAGTATACAGCTGGCTGATTACTAACATGGTACACATTTTAACAACAATAAATGAGGCTAGGAAGGCTGGTATAGTAAAGTCAATCCCCAGAGTGCAATACATTGTATAAAAACTGCCAACTTCAATCATAAACATATTTACAATTAAACTATTCATTGCACTAGAAACGTTTATACTTACTGAGTAATAAGCAATTTTGTGATTCACAATAAACAGTATGTTTGTTAATGGCATTTCACAGCAGCTATCATCGCGACAAACAACGAATATTACGTTGTTGTTAAATGCTCTATAATATTAAGTTTATATGTCCAAGGGCGTCGAATCAGATCATTGTCCACAATTACACTGATGAAATGAAGCACTATGTAGTTATTAGCGAATAGATTTATTAATGTATGATCAATGCTGAATACAATGTGAATGATGGTGCGCTAGAGGCACAAATAGGTCAATGTTAATAAGATATGCAATTAAAAATGGTAAGATTTGTTGTCAACAGACAAGTCATGACATTACCTGTCAATTAGAATGCTACAGCGTACAGGCAAGCGCCGGCTCGCCAGTCGGGAACGAGAGAGCAGAGAGACGTCAACCAAATTGCACGCTGACCGACCACTCTCCAGGACGACAACGCCACAGCAGCGGCCTCTATGCGAAGAGGACATAAGCGCCGCGCCCGACTGTCCGTGGCCCAGTTCAAGAACAGCATCGAGATTAGTCATTTCGCTTCTGCTATGTAGCATTGTCTATACTGAAGAGCTTTGCTTATTGTTCATGTCGCCCTTTGCTTGACTCACATCTACAGTAATTCTCAGACTTAAGTATTATCATTTACTTTCCGTAATAAAACTCATTAATACGATTTGCTTGAAATGTTGTCTACCGATCCGAGAAAGCGGGTTCCCTGGACACCCCATATTCGACGACTAGGCAGGATTCAACATAGAATAGGTGTTTTAGTTTTAGAATGATTAGTGTAGGAATGGTGAGCCATTTACATATACATCAAAGTGCTGTACGAAGTGCGTAACTTGGTAGGGAGCAGCTCGAGCTCTCATCGACAGCAGTGCCATGACGTTGGTGGGGAGGTGCTCTTGGGAGCAGAAGACACGACGATCGTGGAGAGGCTCTAGTTTACTGTCATCGGAGAGTATGGCAGGCTGATGCTACTGCATTTATGTAGAGACACTTCGGATCGCTTGTCGGGTCTAAGTTGTGGCTTGATCTCAGTGGGGAGTCTGTTATCTTTCGTCTCACACTAGTTAAATCAAGAGCTAAGGTATATTTCAAAAATTAACGTTATTTAAGTGAATAACTGCTTGTAGGAACACCAATCAGTAGGAGTTTGGACCTTCTGAATAAACAATCTTTTCTTAAAAGTTAAATCTCTAGTTTTGCCTATGTTTATTACAAATGTTTCCCTGATTCTGTATTTTCATTAACTTATAATTCGCATAACTTACCTACCCTCAGTTATTCGACCTCAGGATCACCTTTTAATAAAATAGTTTGCCCGCATCTCGTGGTCGTGCGGTAGCGTTCTCGCTTCCCACGCCCGGATTCCCGGGTTCGATTCCCGTCGGGGTCAGGGATTTTCTCTGCCTCGTGATGGCTGGGTGTTGTGTGTGATGTCCTTAGGTTAGTTAGGTTTAAGTAGTTCTAAGTTCTAGGGGACTGATGACCATAGATGTTAAGTCCCATAGTGCTCAGAGCCAGCCATAATAAAATAGTTTGCTTATACAGCAATAGGGAGTACAGCAGACGGTGTACGGCTCTTCCCTAGGACAATTATGAGCCAAGCTTTATTCAAAGCCGTACACTTCCTCCTCTGTCACAGTAAATGCACAGCAGAAACGTTTACAGTTTCTTATCTGTTTTACTAGAATATGCACAAACACATAATTTTTAGTTCGTGAACTGCGTTGTGAATCAATTCTTCGTTGGTGAGCAACTTTCTTGGCTCCTCCGTGTGGGAGGAAGCAGGTATCATGCTGTCTTATTAGTACTACCACCTTATTTACTGTTATGTACTCCTTTCTGTATCATCTTCTAGAAGATCACTTTAATAATTTAGTACTTGTCTCTAACGATCATCAAGCAGATTAAACGCGCTGTGGACTAGGACATTTTTTAACCTATGGGGAACTAATCTGAACTACGCGAACTGCATTGTCCAAGCTATTCCCTGTTGTTTGTCGATGCTGGACTGCATGAAAAGGAATTGCTCTGAGCACTATGGGACTTAACTTCTGAGTTCATCAGTCCCCTAGAACTTAGAACTACTTAAACCTAACTAACCTAAGGACATCACACACATCCATGCCCGAGGCAGGATTCGAACCTGCGATCGTAGCGGTCGCGCGGTTCCAGACTGTAGCGCCTAGAACCGCTCGGCCACCCTGGCCGGCGACTGCGTGAAATCAGTCTGCGGTCTATCCTATTATAACGTATTTTATATCTTAGCAGTTACGAGAAATTTATTCACAGCCGTAAGAAACCAATCATAACCTTGCTTAAGTCCCCTTCTTAAGACAGCGTGACTGTGGAGTCTATCAGAACTTCCATAACATATAACTGTTATTACCCTTGATTAATTCCTCTCGCTCAGAGAGTGTATCGTGCTTCAAGGGCTCACTGATACCACTGGCGTTATACCAGCTCCACCTGTGATGCCCAACGATCCTACGTTCCTTCCCAAATTCTTCCCCAGCTTCAGGCTGCACAAAAATCCCTTTAATTCTCTTACACCCACATACGTTTTCTGACATCTGATTGACTATTTTGCTATCTCACATTTTGGTTAGTCGGCTATTGTTGGTGGATCTACCGCTATCATAAATACGCTGACGTGACAAAAATCATGGGACAACTCACAACATCACGTCGGACCTCCTGATGCTCGGTGTAGCGCAGTAAGTCGACGTGGCAGGGGCTCAACAAGTCGCTGGAAGTCCCCTGCAGAAATATTGAGCCATGCTGTCTCCACAGCCGTCCACAGTTGCGAAGGTGTTCCCGGTGAAGGATTTTGTGCACGAACGGACCTCTCCATTATGTCTCATTAATGTTCGATGGGATTCATGTCGAGTAATCTGGGTGGCCAAATCATTCGCTCAAATTGTCCAGAAAGCTCTTTCCACCAATCACGAACAATTGTGGCCCAGTGATGCATCGTCATCCATGAAAATACCACCGTTGCTTGTAAACATGAAGTCCATGAATGGCTGCAAATGGTCTCCAAATAGCCGAATATAACCAGGACTCAGTCCGGTCCATGTTAACACAGCCCACACCATTATGGAGCCACCACCAGCTCGCACAGTACCTTGTTGACATCTTGGCTCCATGGCTTCGTGGGGTCTGTTCACACTCGAACCGTACAGTCAGTTCTTACCAACTGAAATCGAGACGTTGACCAAGCCACGGTTTTCCGGTCGTCTAGGGTGCAACCGATGTGGTCACCGACCCAGGAGTAGCGCTGCAGGCGATGTCGTGCTCTTAGCAAAGGCATTCGCGTTGTTCGTCGGCTGCCATAGTACATTAACGCCAAAATTTTGCGCGCCGGCATAACGGATAAATTCGTAGTACGTCTCACATTGATTTCTGCGGTTATTTCAAGCACTGTTGCTTGCCTGTTAGCACTGGCGACTCTACGCAAACGCCGCTGCTCTCGGTCGCTGAATGAAGGCCGTCGGTCATTACGTTGTCCGAAGTGAGAGGTGATGCCTGAAATTTGGTATTCTCTGCACACTCTTGACACTGAAGATCTCGGAACATTGAATTCCCTAACGATTTCTGAAATAGAATGCCCCATGCGTCTAGCTCCAACTACCGTGCCGCGTTCAGAGTCTGTTAATTGCCATCGCGCGGCCTTAATCACCTCGGAAACCTTTTCACACGAATCACCCGAGTACGAATGACGGCTCAGCCAGTACACTGCCTTTCTATACCTCGTGTACGAGATACTACCGCCATCTGCATGTGTGCATATCACTTTGACATTACCTCAGTATTTTGCTCCTCGAGCGATCTGAAACAGTTTAATTGACAACGTTACAGCCGATAACTCACCTTGCGGGCGTGTAATGGCTCCGAAATGACCTGTTATGAGGCAGTGCCGCATGATTTGAAGACAGTAAAACCTAGTCAAACAATACCACTGCGATTCCTTTCACTTATTCTAATTGAACCCTGCTGTACCACGGTTAGAACGTATCTTATCGAACCAAGTGGCAACTGTTAACTACTTCCCTTGGTCTACAAATCCCTAGATTACATGTCTTAGTACCGCTGACGTAGCCTCAGTAGCCATGACTTTCAATTCTTTTTGATACCTATCTGTCATTACTGGTTTACACAGTACTCATGTTGTCCTAAAACATTCACTCCATTGCACAAAAGTCCTATTTTTTTAATCTGTGGCTACTCTGGACTATCCTTAAAAATTATACAAGTTTTCTGGGAAGTCAAGATTTCTCTGGCAGGACACAGACGCATTTACAATACTAGTTCTTCATCACTCCAATCAGCTTGAACAACTATACGTGCGCGCGTCGTCCTCGGTTCTGGTGAGGCATAGCCCTATGGTAAATGGAAAGGAGCGTTTGGCGTCATTGGCCGGGAGGCCCCTTGCGCGGCAGGTCCGGCCGCCTTGGTGCAGGTCTTATTACATTCAACGCCACATTAGGCGACCTGGGCGCCGGATGGGGATAAAATTATGATGAAGACAACACAACACCCAGTCCCTGAGCGGAGAAAATTTCCGACCCAGCCGGGAATCGAAACCGGGCCCGTAGGACGGCAATCCGTCACGCTGATCACTTTTTTTTTTTTTTTTTTGTAGCGGTCGCGCGGTTCCAGAATGTAGCGCCTAGAACCGCGTTTTTTTTTCTTTTTTTCTTTTTTTTTTAATTTTTTTAAAATTTTTTTTAACAGTAAGGAACTGAAAACTAGTAAGTGCACTCTTTGCGTCGAGTTGGGGACGCACATAACTAAAACCATGCTAATAGTTGTAGAAAAAGGCATAAAGAAAGAGAGCAAAGTGCGGGGCGAAGGAAACCATGAAACAAAACTGAAGGGTGGAATCCGTACCACCATTAACCAGTGCTACATCTTGCACCGGATGGGAAAACTAAAACTGCGAAGACCTTTTCGCACCGGGGACAAAAAGAGGAAATGGGGCAAATACTGCTACAGAGTGTGAGGGATCACAACGAAACTCTCCATCTGCTGTATCATCCAGGTATGACTTCTCGTAATGATGAAAGTAGATCCCACGTTGTACCGTGTAGTGTTCTATCATCGTATTGTAAGTTTAGCTTCTCTTACCCGTGATGTTCCAGCTACGTGGAGGGTCGTGGAACGCACTCCACAAAAAATTGGAAAAATATTGTCGATACTTAGGGTTACGGAGAATCTTGCAATGTCGTTCCTGCAAATAGTTCCAAAAGTCTAAAGTGTCCTTAGTGCCGTCTTGAAACAAATAATGCACTGCATGTCCACGAAGCCACGTCATTGCATTAGTTTTAGTGCGTGGGTAATGCGTTTCATCCTGGAATAAGATAGTCTTGGGGTCGATATGATTCGGCGTTACTCGAAGGAAGTATGCTGACATTTGCCTCACTAAGTGCCACACTGCCGCAGACTCGCCACAGCTAAGACGGTGTTCATCGTTGTCTTGAACGCCACAGCTCGTGCACGTGGGTGAGTCTACCATATGGATCGCATGTAGCCTTGATCTGGTCACCTGCTTACCGTTGGCAGTGATATACCACATCGCCGTGACGTCAGTGTCCAGTGTTACGTGGTGAATTGTCCTCCACACTACTCGCCAGTTGACGTTCGGGTGCTTCCTCTCCACGACGTTATCGGGTCGTCCACGTTGCAGGACCCTATAAACCGTCTTTGCCGTCGCCAGTTGAGTCGCTGGTAAGGCAAGTCGAACGTAACTGAGTTCGAGGTAAAAGACACCGATGTAGAAGAGCGAGGAGGGGACGTGGTGTATCGGCACAGGCGGCAACAGGGAGGGCGGTGCTAGTTCTTCTATTAACAAACTGGTCAGACTGTCCGGACGGCGGTGCCATAGTTTGACTGATGTGCTCACAAATAGGGTGACCGCTCTGTCATGAACGTGATAAAGGCCAAGCCCTCCCCGATCCGGGGGAAGGGTGAGAGTCTCATATTTGATCTTGAAAAGCATTCCTGAACTCACGAAGGACCCAAAAGCCGCAAGTATACGGCGAGCTAACATCACCGGTATAGGTAATATCTGGGCGATGTGCGGAATGCGTGACGCTAAATGTGTGTTAACATACTGGGTCCTTTGGACGATGTCCAGGGCTCGTAGGCGGTTGTTGGCAATTCCAGTCCGAACATTCCGTAAAAGCCGTCGAAAGTTGTGAGCAGCGGTCCGTCGTATATCGTCTGTAAAGTCAATGCCGAGACATTTCAAACTATCTCTGAGCTGTAAGGGGGTGACACTGTTCTCAGACAATCCGACCCCGATGTTCATCGCCACCGATTTTGCGACGTTGATACGACTACCAGTGGCCATGCCATATTTCGTTATCCAATTTAGTGCGCTAGCGGTGTCGTCACCGTTGCGGATGACAATCACCAGGTCGTCAGCGTACGCTTTACACCGGAAAGTGCGGCCTCGTAACGTCATACCCGTTAGTCGTTGGCGCAGGCCGCAGAGGAGAGGTTCCATGGCCACAGCGTGAAGTAAAGTGGACAGAGGGCAGCCTTGCCGTATCGATCGAGAAATGGTGAGGGGCTGCGAAGGTCGGCCGTTGACGATCACCTTGGACGTCGCGCCACGGAGTAGTCGCATGACGACAGTGACGAATGGCTGGGGGTACCGCATATGTTGGAGGACCGCTTCCAAATAGTTGTGGTCCACTCGGTCGAAAGCTTGACTAAAATCGATTGCCGCCAGTGCACCCTTCAGACGACATGCCCTCGCCAGTGAGATCAAGTGCTGTTTGAATATTATTGTCGCCTCCTAATGACGTTTGATCGGGTGAGATAACATTTCGTAGGGTCTGGCGTATCCGCGCCGCCAACAGTCGAGAAAAGATCTTAAAGTCGCAGTTCAATAGCGTCAACGGGCGGTAGTCCTGCAGTCGTGAGCCACCGGACGGTCTGTGAATAGGAATAATCATCCCTTCCACAAGGGCCGCAGGGAGCGGCACGTCCGGGGATAGGAGTTCGCGACAGATGTCCATCGGGAGGCTAATAAATATTGAAAAGTCCGGTAAAATTCCAAGGGGAGGCCATCAGGACCCAGAGACTTGTTGACAGCTCCTTTTATAATGGCGTCGATAACTTCTTCTTCTGTAATTTCTTCCATCAAGGCCGCTTCCATTGCCGGGGTGACGGTGCCGTAAATCGTCTGAGAGACGTCCTCCAGTGCTGTCGTATCAGGGGTCTGAGCGGAATAGAGTTGGGAATAATGATTGTAGAACGCTGTGTTTATGTCTTGTTGCGTGGTGAGGCGATGACCGTCCTTCGTGTCGATGAAGCGTATCAGCGCTCGTTGGCGTCGTTTACGTTCACTAAGGACGTGGAACATTGACGGGCGTTCGCTCGGTATCCGATCCTGCGTCCTCGAGCGGATGACTACCCCCTCTAGGTGGCGTCGCATATGAGCGAGGATCTGAGCCTTAGCACGGTGGACCGCCGTTTGTCGTTCCGGAGACGGCGCCATAGCATCGCAGTCGCGCAGGACCCGGAAGTAAAAGTCGAGTGTATGTCTTCGCCAAGTAGCGTGGTCACGACCGTAGGTTATCAACGTTCGCCTCAGTGCCGGTTTGGCGCAGTCCAACCACCAGCGGAGCGTTGTGGGATATGCACGGAGGCGATTTTCACACGAATGCCACGTATCCTCAACGGCTTGGCGGCAATCCGAGTAAGACAGGTGAGCGATGTTTAATTTCTACGGGTTGCGGCTTCTCCACACTTGTTGCCGCCGCAGGGTGACAGCACAAATGTAAGCTGAGTGGTCTGAGAATGCTGCAGGCCACAGTTCCGCATCCTGTGTTCCAGCGGCGAGAGAGCGTGAGACATAAATCCGATCGATACGTGAATCCCGGTCGGTGGCCGTGAAGATGTTCCCAAGTGTCCACCATCTGCAGGTCTCGAATTAGCGTCCCGAGTTCCGGGCACGGATTATGTCGTGGGAGTTGATCTCTGGGCGCCAGTACGCAATTGTAGTCACTTCCAAACACCAGATGGTCGTGGCGGCCTTGGAAGAGCGGGGCGACGTCTTCCGCAAAGAATCGTGAACGTTCGCGACGTTTGTCCGTCCCGGAAGGTGCGTAGATATTGATAAGGCGGACGCTCAGTACTGTGAGTGCCATTCCTCTTGCCCCAGGCAGAAACAGGATATCGTCCGCCACTATCCCTTCCCGAAGAAGTACAGCGACACCGCTGCCTGTTGGGGAAGCTGGAGAGACGCAAGCATCGTAACCGTACATGCCTGGGAAGTCGTCGACGTACACTTCCTGGAGAAGGGCTATGTCGATGGAAGCAGAGTTCAACATATCCTGAAGCAAGGATAACTTAGCGCGCGTCCGTATAGTGTTGATGTTTATAGTTGCAACGCGATAAGTTTGAGGTCTATCCACAGCATCCGTGTTGGCCATCAATACCCTTGTAAGGCTGTCTCGTCACTGTAACTGGCGGCGGGAAAGAATCAACACTGGTGGGGTAAATTTCCCCCCGTGTCGTCCGACACGATGGGCAAGGAGTGTTCCTCACAGTCGTCCGCCCAGTCGCCATGAAACACCATCGGCTGTTGGTGGCTGTTAGTGGCTGCTGTGGCACTCGGCGCTCACTCCATCGGCTCTGCTGGCTGGGAATCGGCAGCGGCTGTCTGCTTGTGATCCTGCTGTGCTGTGGGGTCTGAGGGGCTGAAGCCGTCACCACGGCCATCTGTTGAGTTTGAAGTTACAGCGGCCTCTGTACCGCCGGTACCGTCGTCGGAATTTCCAAAGTCCATGTCAGACGATCGCTACAAACACTCGTCCGATGGAGCACGCCGCCGTCTCTTGTGTTTTCGCGGGGAACGCTGTTTACGGACGTGTGTTTCAGTATCTGAATGTGGGTGGATTTCGTCAGCTGCTCCGGTATCTGGAAGAAAAGCCGCTGTTGGCACAACCCGTGGGTCAATGTCCATCCTGGCATCCACGCCTTCTTGCAAGATCGGTCGATGATTATCTTCAGGTGGGGGCGCCGTTGTAGAGGCCGGATCCTGTACTGCAGAAGCCATTTTGGTCTCTCCATCGGGGGCGGCTATCGGACTAAGGTCGTCAGCATCGGAAAAGGTTGCTGCCCGTGTTACTTCGGCGTAATTGAGAGGAAGAGTCGTCACCGTAGAAGGAGTCATAGATTCACCTGTCGGGATTTGAGTAAGCCGTCGTCGGAGACAATCCGACCGGACGTGCCCTACTTGGCCACAACCAGAGCAAGTGCGTGGCTGACCGTCATACATAATGATCGCCCTGCATCCGCCGATGACAAGATGTGACGGAACATGTTTGGTCAGTTCAATTTTAATCTGTCGTACCCCGTTAAGAACGGGGTACGTTGTAAAGGTGGTCCATTTTTCGGCCATATGGCTGATCACTTTGCCGTAGGGCTGGAAAGCCGCGGTGACTACGTCCGGTGGTACTTCGAAAGGGAGTTCGAAGACGCGTATCGTACGGAGGCCAAGCCCCGCGTGATCGATAGAGACTGCCCCAATATGGCCATCAGAATGTTTGAATTTAAGATCGTTCGCATGTGCGCTCACGATTCTGTTGCACACCTCGTCACTTACTAGCTTGACGTAGACAACACTGCTCGTGATAGAGAGATGGATACCAATTATGTCTCGCGGGTCAATTTTAACGTCGTCACGTAGAAAACGTTCCACTTCAAAAGCTCGCGGTCGTGCATGATCGGTTTGAAAACTGATCTTGATGGTGGTTTGTCTGTATGAATGTGCCATGTTGCGTCGGTAGTGATGGACTCTAAACTAGCGACAACGCAGTAGTAAACAACTACGGGCACTCGCGACCGCGCGGACGGGGCGT
The DNA here is from genome assembly GCF_023898315.1 of Schistocerca nitens. Classification (NCBI taxonomy): domain Eukaryota; kingdom Metazoa; phylum Arthropoda; class Insecta; order Orthoptera; family Acrididae; genus Schistocerca; species Schistocerca nitens. The sequence goes on along the minus strand of NC_064616.1, from coordinate 939,038,748 downwards.
AAACAAGACGTCCTCGCCGCAGCGCTGCGGAAAGCAGTCCTCAGCTATCGGGGCGGACAGCCCTATGGTGTCACCGCATCGTTATAGCAGGTGCGGCGAATGGCCGTAAGGTGAACGAGTGCTGCTGCGATGCAGTGTGCTTACGCAGAGATGCTGATGCACTGTACACTGAAACACTGCCTATTATAATAGCAATCGTGTCGTTTGCGGCCAAAGGCAGTCAGGCCAAGACATCAAGCCTCGTAGCCCGGTATTCCAATAACAGACGGTGGTGTTCCACAGGGACGCGAACTCAGGACCACTGGCTGAGCACTGCGTCTGGAGGGGGCAGAACTCATCGGCATGGAGCTGGGATGACCTTCGTTCAAGCCGCAGAACGTGTGTTAGCAGCTGGTTCCCAGCCAGTAGTGGCATGGAGCTGGGAGGACCATCGTTCAAGCCCTGGAACATAAGTAAGCAGCAAGTAGACTCAAGGCGGCAGCAGAGGTCAAGAACGCAAAGATCCTGGTCGACTAAGCAACAGTTGAGGTTTCAAGGTCCAGTGACGCTGGTGGCAGCTGCATCAGAGGCACCCCGTTGGTTTCACGCCAGTGTGCGACACAGGGTGTGAATCAGAACATAGACTACCGGACCTGCGATGACTGGCTGGCGCTGGTGGCAGTGGGAAGGGGGTTTATAAATATTCCTCTAAAGGGATGATCATGTGGAGGAGGTAGCACTGCCGTACTCTTTCGTCAAGCGGAAGCTTCTCTAAGACTGGCCCGTGTCCGTGGATTCGGTCATCACATTGCGGAAGTAGGCTGGAATGCAGAAGCGACTCGTGGCGGAGGGTGCTGGTCGGCATGCGTTGTTGACCGCGGTGGTCAGCGTCCAGAGCACAATGTTACTGCTACAGGCACGGTTTGGTTCATTACTATTAATATATCTGCAAGTAAATTTTCCTAGGCCTTATACTTCCTACATGAAATCACTTTAATCAGCATTCTAAACTCCTTACACCTGGGAGGGACTATGTGGCGCCCAATGTCAGTGCAGTTGTGTACCGTATCAAAAAAAATGGTTCAAATGGCTCTGAGCACTATGGGACTCAACGTCTGAGGTCATCAGTCCCCTAGAACTTAGAACTACTTAAACCTAACTAACCTAAGGACATCACACACATCCATGCCCGAGGCAGGATTCGAACCTGCGACCGTAGCGGTCTCGCGGTTCCGGACTGTAGCGCATAGAACCGCACGGCCACTCCGGCCGGCTGTACCGTATCAACCGGCAGAGACAGTAAATCTCAAGAAACTCGCCTTGTGTGTGCATAATGTTCATAATATCAATCTGTTGTAGTACGGAAGCAACCTTTTAGTTTAAGTATCAAAGGTCACTTACACCGAGTTCACAAAAGTCATGGGATACCTCCTAAGATTCTGCCGGACACCCTTTTGCCCGGCGTAGTGCAGCAGCTCGACGTGGAATTGACTCAACAAGTTGAGTTGTTGGAAGTCCTCTGTAGAAATATTGAGCCATGTTGCCTCAGCAGCCGTCCATAATTGCGAATGTGTTGCCCAGGCAGGATTTTTTGTACGAACTGACTTCTGGATTACGTAAATTAATGTTCGATCGTATTCATGTCTGGTGATCTGCTTGGCCAAATCACTCTCTCGAATTCTCCAGCCCACACCATTATGGAGGAACCACCAGTTTGCACGGTGCTTTGTTGATAACTTGAGTTCATGGCTTCATGGGGTGGCGTGTCACACTCAAACGCTACCATCAGCTCTTATCAACTGAAACTGGGGCTATTCCTACCATGCCACGCTATTCCAATAGTGTAGGGTCCAACCAATATGATCACGAGCGCGGGAGAGGTGCTGCAGGTGATTTCGTGCTGTTAGTAAAAGCACTCGTGTTGGGCGTCTGCTAACATAGCCTAACAGATACATTTGTCGTACGTCCCACATTGATTTCAGCGGTTCTTTCACGTAATGTTTCTTGTCTATTAACACTGACAACTCTACGCAAACGCCGCTGCTCTCCGCCATTAAGAGGAGGCCGCTGCGCACTGCACTGTCCGTGGTGGGAGGTAATGCCTGAAATTTCCTGTTCTCGGCACACTCTTGACACTGTGGATCTCGGAATATTGAATACTGATTTGATTTTCGGAATGTAGTATTCCATGCATCTACACTACTGTGCATTAAAATTGCTACACCAAGAAGAAATGCAGATGATAAACGGGTATTCATTGGACAAATATATTATACTAGAACTGACATGTGATTACATTTTCAAGCAATTTGGGTGCATAGATCCTGAGAAATCAGTACCCAGAACAATAACCTCTGGCCGTAATAACGGCCTTGATACGCCTGGGCATTGAGTCAAACAGAGCTTGGATGGCGTGTACAGTTACAGCTGCCCATGCAGCTTCAACACGATACCACAGTTCATCAAGAGTAGTGACTGGCGTATTGTGACGAGCCAGTTGCTCGGCCACGACTGACGAGACGTTTTCAATTGGTGAGAGATCTGAAGAATGTGCTGGCCAGGGCAGCAGTCGAACATTTTCTGTATCCAGAAACGCCCGTACAGGACCTACAACATGCGGTGGTGCATTATCCTGTTGAAATGTAGGGTTTCGCAGGGAACGAATGAAAGGTATAGCCACGGGTCGTAACACATCTGAAATGTAACGTCCACTGTTCAAAGTGCCGTCAATGAGAACAAGAGGTGACCGAGACGTGTAACCAATAGCACCCCATACCATCACACCGGGTGATACGCCAGTATGGCGATGACGAATACACGCTTCCAATGTGAGTTCACCGCGATGTCACCAAACACGGATGCGACCATCATGACGCTGTAAACAGAACCTGGATTCATTCGAAAAAATGACATTTTGCCATTCGTGCACCCAGGTTCGTCGTTGAGTACACCATCGCTGGCGCTCCTGTCTGTGATGCAGCGTCAGGGGTAACCGCAGCCATGGTCTCCGAGCTGATAGTCCATGCTGCTGCAAATGTGGTCGAACTGTTCGCGCAGATGGTTGTTGTCTTGCAAACGTCCCCATCTGTTGACTCAGGGATCGAGACGTGGCTGCACGATCCGTTACAGCCTTGCGGATAAGATGCCTGTCACCTCGTCTGCTAGTGATACGAGGCCGTTGGGATCCAGCACGGCGTTCCGTATTATCCTCCTGAACCCGCCAATTCCATATTCTGCTAACCGTCATTGGATCTCGACCAACACGAGCAGCAATGTCACGATACGATAAACCTCAATCGCGATAGGCTACAATCCGACCTTTATCAAAGCCGGAAAGGTGATGGTACGCATTTATCCTTCTTACACGAGGCATCCCGACAACGTTTCACCAGGCAACGCCGGTCAGTTGCTGTTTGTGTTTGAGAAATCAGTTGGAAACTTTCCTCATGTCAGCACGTTGTAGGTGTCGCCACCGGCACCAGTCTTGTGTGAATGCTCTGAAAATCTAATCATTTGCATATCACAGCATCTTCTTCCTGTCGGTTAAATTTCGCGTCTGTAGCACGTCATCTTCGTGGTGTAGCAACTTTAATGGCCATTAGTGTAGCTCCATCTACTATTCCGCGTTGAGAGTCTGCTAAGTCCCATCATGCGGCCATAATCACCTCGGAAACCTTTCCGCATTAATCACCTGAGTACACTTCCCTTTCGTACTTTCTGTACGCAACACTACCGTCATCTGTATATGTGCATATCGCTGTCCCATGACTTTTGTTTCTACAGTGTTTGATGGCTTCAACTTTGCTGGGGACACATTCAAATTTGTGTCTCAGTGTCTTGGAGGAATGACAGCTCTTTCCACAGTCGAAAGCTGAGAAGTTATTAATGTTGGAGGCTAGAGTCTGGAGCAAAGAAGGCGATCTATGTGAATCCGGAGGTGTTCCAGTATATTTAGGTTGGGGCCTTGGGCAGGCTAGTCCATTTCAGGAACGTTAGTGTCCACAAACAAATTGCCGCACAGGTGCTGCTTTATGAGCGGATGCACTGCCAGTGGTAGAACAAATGATCGTACAGAATGCTGTAAAATGTTTTCATATCCCTCCGCATTTAATGTTTTCGTAAGTGCAAGAAGGGGACCACAAACCAACCACGAGAAACACATCCAGACCGCAACACAACCTCCTTCATAATTCTCTTTTGGCACTGTACGTAATGGGAGGTAAAGGTCTCCATACAATTTGCAAACACAAATCCTTCCATCGGATTGCCGCTGGGTATAACGTGACTCATCACTTCAAATCACTCGTTTCCGGTCACTCACTGACCAGTGACTTTTTACACCACATCCAGCGCCACTACAGAAAAGTGTGGCTCATAAGGAGCTAATCGATTATTGTAGGCCATCTTTCTAATTCTCTACGCACAGTTCTTTATTTCTTCGGGCAATCCACTGAAGATTATTTTATGTTCATAATGCACAGTTTTCTAAATTGAGGCCTTGCTCGTTGCTTAGCTATGAAAATCATTCCCATTTTTAGATGATAATTTTCCTGTTGTCCTTAATTCGAGACATGTTTTCGGCATGGAACGTAAGTTCGCAGAATTTTATCAGTATTTCAATCCGTGATAGCGATTACACTGATTTTTGATGAACGTCTACTCAACGTTCGCAAGCTTACAAAAGGAACCCGCTGCACACGCGCTGCTCTTGTTTGGTTTATTTCCTCTGTTAATCCCAGCTGTAAGGGTTCTCAGACTGACAAGATATACTAGAGAATCGGTCGTACAAAATTTGTTAAACGGATAATTTAAAGTTCTTTAGGCTACTTGGAATGATTTGCAACCTGTCATCTGCTTTTCCTACGATTAGTTTTATTGTTTAGTTTCAGTTTAGATCACTCTGGATGAGTATTCCTTGATATTTTACGGTTTTTATTGTTTCCAGTGATTTAATAGACAAACGTGTGGTTCCTGAAGAGGGGCAGCAGCCTTTTCAGTAGTTGCAAGGGCAACAGTCTGGATCATTGACTGATCTGGCCTTGTAACAGTAACCAAAACGGCCTTGCTGTGCTGGTACTGCGAACGGCTGAAAGCAAGGGGAAACTACGGCCATAATTTTTCCCGAGGGCATGCAGCTTTACTGTATGATTAAATGATGATGGCGTCCTCTTGGGTAAAATATTCCGGAGGTAAAATAGTCCCCCATTCGGATCTCCGGGCGGGGACTACTCAAGAGGATGTCGTTATCAGGAGAAAGAAAACTGGCGTTCTACGGATCGGAGCGTGGAATGTCAGATCCCTTAATCGGGCAGGTAAGAGCAGTTGAACGGAATGGATGGTGTCTTGAAGGGAGGATATAAGATGAACATCAACAAAAGCAAAACGAGGATAATGGAATGTAGTCGAATTAAGTCGGGTGATGTTGAGGCTATTAGATTAGGAAATGAGACACTTAAAGTAGTAAAGGAGTTTTGCTATTTGGGGAGCAAAATAACCGATGATGGTCGAAGTAGAGAGGATATAAAATGTAGACTGGCAATGGCAAGGAAAGCGTTTCTGAAGAAGAGAAATTTGTTAACATCGAGTATAGATTTAAGTGTCAGGAAGTCATTTCTGAAAGTATTTGTATGGAGTGTAGCCATGAATGGAAGTGAAACATGGACGGTAAATAGTTTGGACAAGAAGAGAATAGAAGCTTTCGAAATGTGGTGCTATAGAAGAATGCTGAAGATTAGATGGGTAGATCACATAACTAATGAGGAGGTACTGAATAGGATTGGGGAGAAGAGGAGTTTGTGGCACAACTTGACCAGAAGAAGGGATCGGTTGGTAGGACATGTTTTAAGGCATCAAGGGATCACCAATTTAGTACTGGAGGGCATCGTGGAGGGTAAAAATCGTAGGGGGAGACCAAGAGATGAATACACTAAGCAGATTCAGAAGGATGTAGGTTGCAGTAGGTACTGGGAGATGAAGAAGCTTGTACAGGATAGAGTAGCATGGAGAGCTGCATCAAACCAGTCTCAGGACTGAAGACCACAACAACAACAATGTAATTCAACAATAATGGATCTCTCCACCTATTAATGTGCAAATACGCTACTTTTGTTTCCTTCGTCAAACATACTGACTGTAACCTTAACAGCAACCGCTACATCAGCGAAATTTAGAGCGCGAACTGCTTCTCATCATTCGGGAAACTTGACATGTTAGTCTGTGTTAGCGGCGTGCAAACCCTCTTCGAAGAACGGCGTGTCTCTGTGATCCTCGAATCGGTGAGTTCGTCTGACATGTCATATAGCGGACAGGATGAGGTGTGATTAGCCGCCAACTTGCTATCGTTGTCCTCCAGTAACCACTCTTGAAACTCTACCGACTCGCACACAAACAGTGAACAGGGAAATCTTAACATCCACTGTTGTTACGATTCGTTGTCATGGTGTCTAGCGGCTCTGATTACAAAACGTGGAGCTTTCACATCGTACATACGTCTCGTCATGTACCACAAATTCCTGTATCACCTGACGAAGAATTACAGTCTCTAAGAACAGAACTTTAGATTACTGTCGTCTGCACTGTCCGCCATGTTGTAGTTCGACTAAATGATACACCGGTATGTGCGTGAACAACGTTTATTTCGTATTTCTGGTTTTTACCTTTATGTTATTTGCTGCAACGGTGTCTGAAGCAGAGAATTTTCAGATCGGCGCAATACTGCAATACTTCATTAGAAGACGGCTACCAGAACAATTACTTCTTTCACGTAAGATACTAATTTTACGATCTCTCTTGTGGTTTTGTTCCTGCGAATAGTAACGGGACATTTAGTGCTCTAGAAATATTTCGTGTACTTTGTCTCCCTACTGTGTACATCCTGCAAGGAACTGGCAAGTACATGCAGCATTATTCGCTCAATATGTTAGACTTATCTTACACATGTATCTCTCTTGTCAAAAGTGGCCCATGTAGTATTCACACGTGTCAGAGTTGCAAATGAACTTCTACATCTACATCTAAATCTACATAGATACTCCGCAAGATACCGTCCGATGCGTGGTGGAGGGTACCCAATGCCACTACTTGCCATTTTCCCACCTTTTCCATTTGAAAATAGAGCGAGGGAAAAACGATTATCTGTACACCTCCGTATGAGCCCTAATTTCTCAGCCGGCCGCTGGTGGCCGAGCGATTCTGGCGCTACAGTCTGGAACCGCGCGACCGCTACGGTCGCAGGTTCGAATCCTGCCTCGGGCATGGATGTGTGTGTTGTCCTTAGGTTAGTTAGGTTTAAGTAGTTCTAAGTTCTAGGGGACTTACGACCTCAGCCGTTGAGTCCCATAGTGCTCAGAGCCATTTTGAACCTAATTTCTCGTATCTTATCTTCGTGGTCTTTACGCGCAGTGTATGTTGGCAGCAGTAAAATCGTTCGGCAATCAGCTTCAAATTCTGGTTCTCTAAATTTTCTCAGTAGTGTTTCTCAAAACGAACGTCGCCTTCCCTCCAGGGATTCCCATTTGTGTTCCAGGAGCATCTCCATAACACTTATGTGTTGTTCGAACCTATCGGTAACAAACATAGCAGCTCGCCTCTGAATTGCTTCGATGTGTTACTTCAATACGACGTAATACGGATCCTAAATACTCGAGCAGTACCGAAGAATAGGTCCCGAGTCCTCTATGTGGCTCTTTAAGGTGAAGCACTCTTTCCTAAAATTCTCCCAGTATACCGAAGTCGACCATTTTCTTTCCCTACCACAGTTTTTACATGCTCGTTCCATCTCATATTGCTTTGCAAAGTTACGCCCAGATATTTAAACGACTTGACTGTGGCAAACAGGACACTATTAATGCTGTATCCTAACATTACAAGTTTTTTTCTTCTTACTAATCCACAGTAACTTACATTTTTCCACATTTAGGGCTAGCTGCTATTCATCACACCAACTGTAAATTTTGTCTAAGTCGTCTACAGTCACTCAGCTTCGACACCTTACCGTACACCACGGCATCATCAGAAAACAACCGCAGATTGCTGCCCACCCTGTCCGCCAAATCATTTATGTATATAGAGAACAACAGCGGTTCTATCACACTTCTGTGGGCACTCCTGACGACACCCTTGTCTCTGATGAACCCTGCCGTCGAGGACAACATACTGGGTTCTATTATTTAAAAAGTCTTCAAGCCACTCACATATCTGTGAACTTACTCCATACGCTCGTACCGTCGTTAACAGCCTGCGATGGGGCACCGTGTCAAATGCTTTCCGGAAATCTATAAATATGGAATGTGCCTATTGCCCTTCATCCGTATTTTTCAGTATATCATGTGAGAAAAGGGCAAGCTGAGTTTCGCACGTACGACGCTTACTAAAATCATGCTGATTCGTGGACATAAGTTTCTTACTCTCAAGAAAGTTTATTATATTCTAACTGAGAATATGTTCAAGGATTCTGCAGAAAGCTTCCTGAAAATTCCGTATTTAATATTCTTTAGAGAGAAATACATTGTCACATTTATAGTACGTACATCTACGTCACTAAGTAGTAACAGGGTTGCTTGTAGGCAATGCTTCGCATGAGTTATTAGCTGTGTAAATTTTATTTCGGTTTCAGTTTTTACTGAATAATTACTTGCTTAGTTCATTCGTAATTTTGATCATCATTAGTAGTATTTCTGAGCAAACGGTACCAACTTCGTTCAATTTACGAAATTTGATTTTACGAAAATATTTCCCTATATAATAAAAAAATTATCTACATCTCATGGAGGTGTTTAGCACAACAACAAAACGAGTAAAGCGTAAATCAAATACAGCAGAATCATTGTTTGATCAGCGTGACAATATCCGGGTCACACTACAGTTCTGAAGTGATACAGCAAAACTGTCACTGTTTTTACACCAGATTTTAGTCAGTTCGTTTCACCCTCCGGGAATTTGGAACATCCAATGTAATACACTCATGAAGGAGTAGAAGCGGAACGTATTTCCTTCTGTGTTACAGTGACACTTGGTGGGAGGCATACTGTAGTTAGGCAAGAAGGAAAGTGCGAGAGTCTTGGGCCAGCAGCAGTTACACATAACGGTTCTCTACCATGCACCTAATCTGTACTTCCTAGTCACACGTATGTTTCTTGGAGTTACAGTTTTCTTAAGCAGTAGTGTACCTTCATGAAGCCTTCCAGCAACATGTACCACGCTAAGTACAGAGTCTGACATTTTCAGCAGAGGACCTTCAGCTTTCTCCTGGTAATAAATATGTAGTGACTTCAGGATCTGAAATGTGTTATGACGCTTGTCATATAACTATTTTACGTCAAACTGCAGCCTTCCTTCCTTTACAATAATAAACTGCATTGAAATTAGAACAGTCAGTTGCTGCTATATTCGACAAATAGCCTCTATTTGTAAGGATATATGGAAAATACATAGTCGGTTACGGAGAGCTAGGAATTATGAGCTGTCACGCGACGCGGCGGTGGCCTGCTAGTTCGAATTAGTGGACGAAGCTTCCATAAATACCCTAACACGAAGCAATACTTGTTTCATTGTGTCTCAGCTCCGTAATATACAGTAGAGTGAGGAACGAAAGACACAATAAAGTGCGACCGTTTCGGCTTGTTGACCTGGTTGCTGGAAGTACACGGCAGCTGGCCTTGCTCTTCCTTTTGCACGTCTCTCGCCTCACCGACTAGCGGGATGAACAAGGCGCAGATATATGGGCCGCCCTAAAGTTATCTATATCGGATATTGATCTGGGAGCAATCTTCGAACACTTGCAGCTGCTGTGAGAGCATGAGACGCTCTCTGTGATGTCCGCAACTTTATACAGCCCCGCACTGCACGAAGACATCGTGTTTAACACTCTGAATTTTCCGGGGTACGAATGAAAATCCCTTGTGACTCTAAGACAAAGAAATGTTTGTAGATTCCGAGGCTCTAATAAACCCCTCCTCCTTACCACACCACCTTTCTCCTAAAACGACAACATCAAATAGAAAATTAAATAACATAATTTAATGTGGTCTTTGAATACATAGGAAACTTAGAGTCATTTTTTGACTAGGCAGCAGCGTGGACGGGAACAAGACTTACAAGTGAGGAGTCTAAATGTTCGCAGCAGGCAGAAGTAAATAACGCAGTTTGTACCTCATTAGGAAGAATTCTTTCTATCCATATTGTGCTTAAACCTCATCACCGTACATCCGTTTTATTCTTTTATTCAGATCAATACAACCTTATAATGAAGTAAAAGGTACAAATTACAATAATTTTTTATTATATAAATTTAAAACGTAAAGAACACAGTTCACAATCGAATTACATGCAACTGTAACGTAATTTTTTCTTCATTGTTTGATTGTCGATCACTCCAAAACCCTAAGACATAAATCAACAAACGTACAATATACTCTTTACACGTTCGTTGAACACGTCCACTAGGTGGAAATAAGATGGCTCCATCATGTAGCCAAAACGCAAGACAGACGCAGCTCTGTACCTAGAGAGAGGTAGGTGTCACGGAACTGTCCCTCAACACAGATTAGAGTAGATTAGATTCAGTTTTCGGTCCAGAGACCCAAAAAATGAGATAATTCTCGTGGGTGTGGAATATGTCAGAAAGTATAATATAAAAAACATGAAACATTTGAATATAATACTCACTACCCTGATCATTTGTCAGGAGATAGGTGAATACAATACAGTAAACTAGAACAGCTAATATTTACACCACAAATGATTCTTATTACACGCTTTTGCACGCTAAAAACGTTTGCTCGGTTTGATAAGTTACACAAGAATAGAATCCTGCATGACATAACATAATGAAAGTAAGCAAGTTTTTTTTTTATATATTTATGTCTCCTACATCTAACATCATTCTCACTGCAAATATAGACTTGTTTAGGCGCTTAAGCAATTCTGTGGTATGCCCTTCCCAACTGAAAAAAATGGCTCTGAGCACTATGGGACTCAACTGCTGAGGTCATTAGTCCCCTAGAACTTAGAACTAGTTAAACCTAACTAACCTAAGGACATCACAAACATCCATGCCCGAGGCAGGATTCGAACCTGCGACCGTAGCGGTCTTGCGGTTCCAGACTGCAGCGCCTTTAACCGCACGGCCACTTCGGCCGGCTCCTTCCCAACTGAATTTATTATCAAGTTGTAATCCCAGAAATTTAACACTGTCAACCTCTTAGATCTGCATGTCCTCATATGATATGCACAAGCTGGAAGGAAATCTCTTACAGGTTCTGAACGGCATACAGTGGGTCGTTTCAAAGTTTAATGACAGTGAATTAGCTTTAAACCATTTATTAATGTCAGTGAAAATTTCATTAGCAGCTATTTCTAAATCTATACTTAACTTGCTATATATTCCAATGTTTGTATCATCTGCAAACAAAACAAACTTAGCATCTGGCACTGTAGCAGACGAGAGGTTATTAATGTGCACAACAAAAACACCATGGAGCCAAGATGGAACCTTGAGGAACACCACATGCAATTAATTCCCACTCAGATGAAGACTGACTGCTTACTGCACAGGTATTTAGCAACGAACCCTTTGTTTTCTGCAAGTTAGATAGGACTCAAACCATTTCGCAGCACTGCCGGTGATACCATAATATTCTAATTTAATTAAGAAAATGGTGTGGTTCACACAGTCAAAGGCCTTTGACAGGTCACAGAAAATGCCAGTAGACTCTAATTTATTATCTAATGAATTAAGTACATTCTCACTTTAAGTCTAAATAGCTTTCTCTATACCAGAACCCTTAAGAAATCCAAACTGTGCCTAGAACAATATATTATTTGCAGTCAGATGCTTAAGGAGACGCTTGAACACAATCTTTTCAAATTTTTTGAGAAAGCCAGCAAAAGTGTAATTGGTCGATAGTTTGATGGTATCTCTTTATCCCCCATCTTGTACAGAGGCTTAACTTTAACATATTTTAGCTAGTCTGCAAATATTTGGTTGATAAGAGATTGATTACACAAATAACTTAAGATAGAACTCAAGTAGCATGAGCACTCTCATTAACTTTGATGCGTTATCACACCCACTAGAATACTTAGATTTTAAGGATTTTATGATCCATGGTACTTCTTTGGGAGACTTGAGTGTAATTTCCATTTTCCTGGAGTTATTTTTAAAGACTGACCTCAGATACTCCACTGTACTGTTCACAGAACCTGATAAGCCCAAGTTGTCAGTAACAGAAATGAAGTACTTGCTTAAGAGGTTTGCAGCAGTACATGCACTTGTTACCAAAGTCTCACTTACTTTTAGAGGTATGTGTTCCTCTTCCTTTTTGGCCCCACCTGTCTCTGTCTTCACTATACCCCTTACAGTTTGTACTTTGTTGCCCAATGTAATAATCTTTTTCTCAAAATAAAGCTGCTTCGATTTCCGGATTACTTGCTTCACTATTTTGAAGTATTCTTTGTAGTGAATTACAATGCTAACACAAGAGCTGGTCCTAGGTAGTAAATACAGTCTCCTTTTTGTCCCACATGATGTCTTTATTCCTTGTGTAATCCATGGTTTATTTTTTGACTTCTGTGTGATTTGAGATACCCTTAGGGGAAAACAATTTTCAAAAGTGGAGGTAACTTGATTAATGAATGCTTTGTATTTTCCATTTGAGTCAGAAGTATTGTAAACATCTATCCAAATCATGTCTTTGAGCAATTTCCTAAATTTCTCAATTTTTAATTTATTTATTGCCCTCCTGTACTCAGATTTAATAGATTTTTTATCCTGACAAATTTCAATATTTAACACAAGATGCTGCAAGTCGCGATCAGATAGCCCATTTACTATTCGTTTTGTGATATGACTTTTTTCCCTAGATTTGTTTGCAAAGATACTATCAACAGCAGTGTCAGAGGATTTACATATCCTAGTTGCAAAGTTCACAGCAGGAACTAAATTGAATGGTAGGGGTACTGATTGCAATAGTGTTCACGGACAGAACTTTTCAATAAATCCACATTAAAATTACCAGCAACCACTATTTCCCTGTTTTTTAGTGTGAGATGGGACAAGAGAGCTTCCAGATTTTTTTATGAAGAGGTTAAAATTCCCTGAAGGTGATCTGTATACACCTACTATTATAAAGGTCTTATCATGAGAGCCGGCCGAAGAGGCCGAGCGGTTCTAGGCTCTACAGTCTGGAACCACGCGACCGCTACGGTCACAGGTTCGAATCCTGCCTCGGGCATGGATGTGTGTGATGCCCTTAGGTTAGTTAGGTTTAAGTAGTTCTAAGTCTAGGGGACTGATGACGTCAGAAGTTAAGTCCCATAGTGCTCAGAGCCATTTGAACTTATCATGAGATACTACTTCTGTTGCACAAGCTGCTCTGAGAAACATTTATTAATATCAGTATTCTTGAAATTAAAACACTTTCTGACAAATGTGGAACGCCTCCTTTCTCCATATTTTCTCTACAGAAGTAAGAACCTAACTTGAATCCTGTGAAATTAAACATATCTATGCCAGTGGTCACATGATGTTCAGAGATGCAGATTATATCAACTGGTTTGCTCAACTCTAATTGTTCAACACAAATAAGCAACTCATTAAGCTTACCTCTCAGTCCTCGGACATTCTGATGCAATAAGGATAGCTGATATTGTGTACTGGCAAATTACAACTGGATGAACCTAATTTTCCTGTCAATTTTTGCGTATCTCAAGGTTCAATAAGAGGCTGTATTCATGAATTGTGTACATTAAAATTTGCTTCCTGGCGGCCTGTTTCATCAATGTGAATGTCATTTCCACCCTGTCTCTGAACTTCTTTTGTTTCTACCCTCCCTACCCTAAAAAAACTGCTGTTCTGTCACTTGTAACCACTGGTACTTCACCACTTGTGACAGTGCCCACCTTAAGTTATTTGCTATTATCCAAGACAGTTTTCCCTTCCCTTTGCTGCTGAAGTGAAGGCCATACCTAGTGTAGTCCCACCTGCTGATAGAGTCAACAGGAACCACACTGATATGAGACCCCATACCTGATCCAAGCAGTCGTTCCACCTCTAAGTAACCTCTCCTAACAGAAGAGTTTAAATGAGGCTGGACACATACTGCCTCGTGCATGGATGTGTGTGATGTCCTTAGGTTAGATAGGTTTAAGTGGTTCTAAGTTCTAGGGAACTGATGATCTCAGATGTTGTGTCCCATAGTGCTCAGAGCCATTTGAACTTTTTTTTTTTTTTTTTTTTTTTTTTTTAGGCTGGACATGGCGGCTCAGGACAGACACAAGCCCAACACCAGTTGTCTCGTTGCTTAAAATATCTTTGCCAGGTCACTCTCAACTGAATAATTAGGGTTCCTATCAATGCTGTTGCGTATTCCACCCACTATTACCACGGTGTCTTCCTTTGCCAAGTCTTTGCAAAGTAAATCTACATCCTCCGTCACCTGACCCAGACTTGCACTAGGTTTAAAAACACTTCGGACCTGGTAACCTGACCCTATTTCATCCTGCAACAGTTGGCCAACACCTCTGCGATATGAACTACCTAACAACAAAACTTTCTTATTTTTCACAACTTTTTCTGACTTCTTACATTACTGACTTCACACACTTTTTGAAAGTTTGTTGTGTCTTGTTTACTCCTAAATCCACTTTTGGCACATCAGTTTCCAACCGTGACAACAGATCAAACCTTTGTTTCCACATTGACACCGAGCGAGGTGGCGCAGTGGTTAGCACACTGGACTCGCATTCGGGAGGACGACGGTTCAATCCCGTCTCCGGCCATCCTGATTTAGGTTTTCCGTGATTTCCCTAAATCATTTCAGGCAAACGCCGGGATGGTTTCTTTGAAAGGGCACGGCCGGTTTCCTTCCCAATCCTTCCCTAACCCGAGCTTACGCTCCGTCTCTAATGACCTCGTTGTCGACGGGACGTTAAACACTAACCACCACCACCACCACCACATTGACAACAAAACTGTCTGAGACAGCCCTATTCCTGTTTCTTCTGTGACCTGCTGACTCCTTTCCCTTCCCCCCCCCCCCCTAACCTTCCAGATCTTGCTTCGCTTTATATAGTTCCTCCTGAAGGACAGCAATCTTCTCTTCCTGTTCCACTGTCTCCCTGTCTCTACAGAAAATCCTACGCAATCAGTGAGCCTTGTTTATTCCCACGCCACTATAGTCACGTTCATGAAAGAAACTGTAACAACCCTCACACCACACCCCGGAACCAACAATCCTACGGCAAGTCATAAGCTTCTCACTCATGGCAAAGAAATTTTAGCTTTTTTCTGCGTTTAAACAAGGAATAACTTCCCCGGCTACTTAGTTAATATATTAGATTTCTTAGTAAATTTAGGCCTAAAGTTCGGATACTAATTCAAAACTTCCGGAGAAATAAAAACAGTTTAACCTGTATTGTTTACAAACAAAAAGTAAACAAAGAACTGAGGCTACTCTACATAACATTTTCACTTATTTCAGAGCTTTTCACTTCGGCTACTTACTAGAGACTCAAATGGATAGGGTGTAAGAATGCACTAACAACACAAACCTTACTTTATTGAAATAATCAAGTAACTTTCAGTATACTACAACGTAAACGAACCCTACTTTAAAATTCGCGCCTGTAAAATGTTTTCTTTTTCGGCAAAATACGCAAAAAATGAGAAACCTTCAATTGATAGGTTACAGTAGGTATTAATTTGCTGATTTATGATGTAATATTGCCTGAATTAATTGTTATTACTCGATTAAACACTTATCTTTAAGAGAGCTGTGAATGTACACTACTCGTCAACCAAAGATGCTACTCTCATTCGACTCTTATCAGTTTACCGAATAAACTGTTCACTTCACCTGTACTTAAATGCTGTGAGCGAAAACACTGATTGTTCCACGAAATCATTCAAAAACGTACTGATTCTTAAACCGACATTGAGGCTCAGAGCTAGAAACCACAAAATGTAACTGAGGAACTTTTAAGTCGCTTACCTGTAGCAGTGAAATTTCGGTTACTTTTAGTAGCAACTGACGTGTCGTACATCCACATGGATGTAATCCCTGGAAGCTCATACTAGAAACTGATCATCATCAATATGACCGCTGCACTGCAACATTTTTTTAGAGGCACTTAGTTATGATTTATTTGCATATCAATATAATGTATCCGTAAAAATTTGCATTCGTCACCAATTAATATTTTAACCTATGGATAATTATACATGTACAGGTGACAGTTGTTATTTCTTACACCGTTACGCCGCTGTACATATTGCTTTTGAAATTATTTTATGCTTAAATGTGTTTTTTAATCTTTGGAATCAAGATTCTGGCTCATTATTTGTATTCTGATTTATTAAAAAATCTGATACTAACGTGAAGGTCAAGTGCTGTCGGTGAACCCCTTTAAATTATGACCGTTTAAGAAATTATTTTTTATAAATAAGTTGTACATTCACATCCTTCGTCTCCCTAGCTGTTGCACTTTTCCACCTACAGAGTGGGTCTTTACACTTGAGTTTTCGTCTGCTTTTTGTATTTCATATGGTGCTATTGCCGATGTAGTTTTATTGTGGTTGCTTTTACTCGTGTGGAAGCTGTAGAAACAACCTTTGAGTTTCCGCCCTTGGTGTAAACACACGCAGTAACCTCTCAGTCCACCTGCCGCCCTCCTGACAGCCGCGATTTACTTCGAGATCGACGAATCCTACCAGCTAACAGTTTTTTTTTTTTCAGGTGCAGTTATGGCAGATCATACAGCAGAATTTATTTGAATTAGGGAGTGCTTTAACGTTTATTAATATTTCAGTTCTTTAACTCGATTCTTTGTCCCATCGTAACTTTGCTGTGGTAGAGTGCTTTGACCAGTCTATTTCACACTTCAGTTAATATGAATCTCTTATGTGTGAATGAGTTGTGTTTTTTCCGTATGTTCTTGTAACAGTTCTCTTTCCGTGGTTCAAATTCGTTTCATTTCACGAATTTTGGGTTTCTTGTACCGTGTGAAATGGTAATGACAACCACGTGCTTGTCATGTGGAATATTGAGGCTTCATCTCTTCTTTCTTCTTCTTCTTTCGATTTCGGCCATCTTTGGACCACGTTCAACAATTCACTTGCCCGGCTTTTTGATCTTTTTTCTCTCTTCCCAATATTTCCTCATCATTTTCGAATGGTTCCTCCTCCGCTCTTCCGACCATTTCCTGTTATTATTCTTTAGTTTCGTTTCTTCTGGAAAACACTTAATTTCGTTCACTATTTGTCTAAACTTTTTCCTGTCCCTGATTGACTCACGGGTGACATTAAAATAGGCCAAATCCTTTTTCACCATCTGTATCCATTTATTGTAGGTTTTTTCGTTCCTGTTATTATGTTCAAACACTTTTCTTGTTAGTCTGTTTCCATCCATCCTCGACAGGTGACCATAAAACGTTAGTCTGCGTTTACGCATTGCATCACTCACTTTCTCAATAGTTTTGTATATTTCCTTATTACTCTTTAGCTTGTACTCTTCTCCAATCTTTCTCGGTCCTAATATTTTTCTCAAAATTTTCCTTTCTTTCCTTTCCATGTTTTCTATTTCCCCCTTTTTGTTAAGAGTTAGGCACTCCGATGCATACAGGCATTCTGGTCTAATGACAGTTTTATAATGTCTTAATTTAGCTTGAATCGAAATGTTTTTTTTTTGTTATGCATGTCTTTGGTTTTTTGAAAAGCAAATTCCATTTTCCTTGCTCTCGCCTGGTTTGCACTCTTGTCTAAACCATTCACTTGGATTATTTCACCTAAATACTTAAATTTTTCTACTCTCTTAATATTGCCGTATTTGGTAATAAGATTTTTCTTGTTATTTCTATGATTAGACATATACACGGTTTTTTCAAATGAAATCTGCAGTCCAGCTCTGGCCGAAACTTCTTGTAGTTTCTCCAAGTAATTCTGAGCTATTTCTTCGTTTTCTGTAATTATTGCCAGATCGTCTGCAAAAGCTAAACAGTCCACTTCTATTTTTTCTTTTTTTGTTCCAATTCTGATGTCATTCTTGGTGCCTTTGAGTTCTTCTTTCCATATTCTCAATATCTTTTCCAGTACGCAGTTGAAGAGGATTGGGGATAAACCATCGCCTTGTCTAACACCTGTTTTAATTTCGAACTTCCTTGAAATTTCACCCATAAATTTAACTTTGGCCTTACTGTTTGTTAGCGTCTGTTTGATAATTTGAATTGTTTTCTTATCGACCCCAAATTCTTCCAATACTTTCAGTAGTGTTTCTCTATCTACCGAGTCGTATGCTTTTTTGAAATCTACAAATACTATTGCAAATCTCTGGCCTCTTGAGATTCTGTAACGAATTAGTGTTTTCAGGTTAAATATTTGTTCAACACAGGATCTACCTTGTCTAAAACCTGCTTGATATTCACCTATTCATCTCTGTTATTTAATCTTCTCTTTTTCTTTTAATAACTTTCCCTGTGACTGTAATTTTATCCTACATCGTGTATATTATCTGAATTAGACCACATGCATTCAAGCCACGTGGTGAGCTGTCAGCTCAACATAATCATTTATTCAAACTCGTTCAACATGAATTGAAATCGTGTGCCAGTTTGCTTTTATTCCAAATATTTCCGTATTTTTCGTACTTCCGAAGTGAAGAATTTCCATGCGAGGTTCTGACCACCGTTTGACGGGTAAAGCTGGTTACTCTCTGGCCTATATTGTGTAAGTTTAGTGTACGGAATTACGCTTACGGTTTCTTCTTGCCGTGTGTGCACTGTTGGTTCGAATGTGCGGGTCCGTGTAATTTGACGATTCCTTCTCTTGCAGTTATTCTACATTCTTCCCACATGTTGAGCTACGATTTATGAAGTGGTGCAGTACAATACAGGGTGTCCCAGAAATATAGTGAAAAACTTCTAGGGGTTGTAGAGGGTGTCTTGGAAACAAAGCGAGGACAGGAACCCATATCGAGAAACGTCATCCAGTGACACTAGAGAGCGTCGAAGTTATAGAAGCCGGTGCCTACCGCGAAGACACTCCTTCAGCAGCAAAGTGAAGTTCTACGCTGATGGACACTAGGCGGAACATCTCGCAACGTTGTTTGTTATTCAGTGAGCGCAACTGGCAGCCAAGAGCGCCAGCGGAGAAGATGGGGCTAACTGATGCGTAGACAGGCCTGCTCTCCTATGAATGCGATTCTCTGTTGCATCGGTGGACGTCGGTTTCAGACACGTTTCCATTCACAGTTTATTTATCTCCTGGAACCCCCTAAGATCTTCAAAGTTTTGCGGTATACAGGAGGAAAATAAATTGCAAATGGAAACCTATGCCTAAATCTTCATCCACCAAGGCAACAGAACATCGCATTCATAGGTGACAAGGCCTTTCTACGCAGCAGCTGGTCCAACTTCTCCACTGGCGATCGTGGCAGTCAGTGCAACAACATCGTGAGACGTTCTGCCTACGGTCCGTCAGCGTAAAAAGTTAGGTGTGGTACAGTGGCAGGCGCCGGCACATATAACATCGACGCTATGTAGGGTCGTTGGATGATGTTTCCGGGGACGGGTTCCTATCCCTGGTTTGTTCCTCACGACACCCTCTACAACCCCTCGAATTTCGTGGCAACATTTCTGGGATATCTTGTATACAACCCCCTACGTATCGTCGCAGCAGGGACCGCGAAGACCATTACAGTGCTCATTTAGGCAATTAGCATCTTCGCGTTCCATACATGAATCGAATTAGGAGAACCCCTAATAATTGGTACACTGAGTGTAACCCCTGTCACGCACTTCAGAGTCGTTTGCAGAGTACAGATATATATGTAGATATAGACAAGGAAACAATGATTGCACGGGGACACAAGAATGTAGATACTACAAAGGTCTTCAATTAACGAAAGAAGCATCTAACAGTAAAATGCTAAATGTACGAAAAGTAACAAATTAGACGTTTTAACAACAGTATTAAATGGCTCTGAGCACTATGGGACTCAACTGCTGTGGTCATAAGTCAACAGTATTAAATAGATGGCGTTAGAAAAAATGTGGAAAGTATTGTGATTTATCCAAAGTTAGGCTTAGCATTCCATTCAGCGAACAGCTGCTGACGATGTCACGATAGTATCGTTCCCAGAACCGATCGCGATCCTCTGGTTTGGAGCCGAGTGGAAGGCTTAAACCAGAGGCTCAGACGATTCTGCGGAGATCTGGGTTGCAAATTTCTCTACCTCCGCTATCGGGGTGGAGAAATGTAGGGTCCCCCTGAATAGGTTAGGCGTGCACTACACGCAGGAAGAAGCTACAAGGGTAGCGGAGTACGTGTGGAGTGCACTTGTGGATTTTTTAGGTTAGAGAATTCCCTCCCTAGGCCCGACAAGACGCCTCCTGAGACGTGACAAGGTAGTAATGGGCAAAACGCAACAGGGAATAACAATATTAATGTGCTAATAGTAAACTGCAGGAGCGTCTATAGAAAGGTCCCAGAACTGCTCTCACTAATAAACTGTCACAACCCCCACATACTACTAGGGACAGAAAGTTGGCTGAAACCAGATGTAAACAGTAACGAAATTCTAAACTCAGATAGGAATGTATACCACAGAGACAGGTTGGACAGTGAATGGGGAGGCGTGTTTATAGCGATAAAAAGTACAATAGTATCGAAGGAAATTGACGGAGATCCGAAATGTGAAATAATTTGAGTGAAGGTCACGGTTAAAGCAGGCTCAAACATGATAATTGGATGTCTCTATAGGCCCCCTGGCTGAGCAGCTGTTGTGGCAGAGCACCTGAAGGAAAATTCGTAAGATATTTCGAGTAGATTACCCGACCATGTTATAGTTCTGGGTGTAGATTTTAATTTGCCGGATATAGACTGGGAGAATCAAACGTTTATAACGGATGGCAGGGACAAAGAATTCAGTGAATTTTTTTTTTAAGTGCATTATCTGAAAACTACCTTGAGCAGTTAAACAGATAACCGACTCGTGGCGATTACATATTAGACCTTCTGGTGACAAACAGACCCGAACTATTTGAAACAGTTAACGCAGAACATGGCATCAGCGATCATAAAACGGTTACTGCATCGATGATTTCAGCCATAAATAGAAATATTAAAAAAGGTAGGAAGATTTTTCTGTTTAGCAAAAGTGCCAAAAAGCAGATTTCAGAGTACTTGACGGCTCAAAAAAAAGGTTTTGACTCAAGTACAGATAGTGTTGAGGATCAGTGACGAAGTTCAAAACCATCGTACAATATGCATAAGATGAGTGTGTGCCAAGCTAGATCGTAAGAAATGGAAAAGAGCCACCGTGGTACAACAAACCGAGTTAGAAAGCTGCTGCGGAAGCAAAGGGAACTTCACAGCAAACATAAACATAGCCAAAGCCTTGCAGACAAACAAAAATTACGCGAAGCGAAATGTAGTGTGAGGAGGGCTATGCGAGAGGCGTTCAATGAATTCGAAAGTAAAGTTCTATGTACTGACTTGGCAGAAAATCCTAAGAAATTTTGGTCTTATGTCGAAGCGGTAGGTGGATCAAAACAAAATGTCCAGACACTCTGTGACCAAAATGGCACTGAAACAGAGGATGACAGACTAAAGGTCGAAATACTAAATGTCTTTTTCCAAAGCTGTTTCACAGAGGAAAACTGCACTGTAGTTTCTTCTCTAGATTGTCGCACAGATGGCAAAATGGTAGATATCGAAATAGACGACAGAGGGATAGAGAAACAATTAAAATCGCTCAAAAAAGGAGAGGCCGCTGGACCTGATAGGATACCAGTTCGATTTTACACAGAGTACACGAAGGAACTTGCCCCCCTTCTTACAGCGGTATACCGTAGGTCTCTAGAAGAGCGTAGCGTTCCAAAGGATTGGAAAAGGGCACAGGTCATCCCCGTTTTCAAGAAGAGACGTCGAACAGATGTGCAGAACTATAGACCTATATCTCTAACGTCGATCAGTTGTGGAATTTTGGAACACGTATTATGTTCGAGTATAATGACTTTTCTGGAGACTAGAAATCTACTCTGTAGGAATCAGCATGGGTTTCGAAAAAGACGATCGTGTGAAACTCAGC
Source organism: Schistocerca nitens (assembly GCF_023898315.1). Classification (NCBI taxonomy): domain Eukaryota; kingdom Metazoa; phylum Arthropoda; class Insecta; order Orthoptera; family Acrididae; genus Schistocerca; species Schistocerca nitens. The sequence continues at coordinate 939,016,687 of NC_064616.1, read as the reverse complement.
TCGCGCTATTCGTCCACGAGACTCAAAGGGCCATAGACATGGGTTCCCAGGTAGATGCCGTGTTTCTTGACTTCCGCAAGGCGTTCGATACAGTTCCCCACAGTCATTTAATGAACAAAGTAAGAGCATATGGACTATCAGACCAATTGTGTGATTGGATTGAAGAGTTGCTCGATAACAGAACGCAGCATGTCATTCTCAATGGAGAGAAGTCTTCCGAAATAAGAGTGATTTCAGGTGTGCCGCAGGGAAGTGTCGTAGGACCGTTGCTATTCACAATACACATAAATGACCTTGTGGATAACATCGGTAGTTCACTGAGACTTTTTGCGGATGATGCTGTGGTGTATCGAGAGGTTTTAACAATGGAAAATTGTACTGAAATGCTGGAGGATCTGCAACGAATTGACGCATGGTGCAGGAAATGGCAACTGAATCTCAATGTAGACAAGTGTAATGTGCTGCGAATACATAGAAAGAAAGATCCTTTATCATTTAGCTGCAATGTAGCAGGTCAGCAACTGGAAGCAGTTAATTCCATAAATTATCTGGGAGTAAGCATTAGGAGTAATTAAAATGGAATGATCATATAAAGTTGATCGTCGGTAAAGCAGATGCCAGACTGAGATTCATTGGAAGAATGCTAAGGAAATGCAATCCTAAAACAAAGGAAGTAGGTTACAGTACACTTGTTCGCCCACTGCTTCAATATTGCTCACAAGTGTGGGATCCGTACCAGATAGGGTTAATAGAAGATATAGAGAATATCCAACGGAGAATAGCGCGCTTCGTTACAGGATCATTTAGTAACCGCGAAAGTGTTACGGAGATGATAGACGCACTCCAGTGGAAGACTTTTCAGGAGAGACGCTCAGCAGCTCGGTACGGGCTTTTGTTGAAGTTTCGAGAACATACCTTCACCGAGGAGTCAAGCATTATATTGCTCCCTCCTACGTATATCTCGCGGAGAGACTATGAGGATAAAATCAGAGAGATTAAAGCCCACGCAGAGGTATACCGACAATCTTTCTTTCCACGAACAATACGAGACTGGAATAGAAGGGAGAACTGATAGAGGTACTCAAAGTACCCTCCGCCACACACCGTCAGGTGGCTTGCGGAGTATGGATGTAGATGTAGATGTAGAAGAAGGTAGTTTACACATCGAAAGACAGTCAAAACCGCTGCTGAACTGCAACATAATAACGTAACAGCTATTCATTGTAAGATGTCATGAACTGATGTATTTATTTTGTTCACGTTCTCATGAAGTACGTTTCTTTTCTGTGTGTCTATATGGTGTATCTTGACATTGATTTTAAACTAACTTGCCGGCCGTGGTGGCCGAGCGGTTCTAGGCGCTTCAGTCTGGAACCTCGCAGGTTCGGATCCTGCCTCGGGCATGGATGTGTGTGATGTCCTTAGGTTAGTTAGGTTTAAGTAGTTCTAAGTTCTAGGGGACTGATGACCTCAGATGTTAAGTCCCATAGTGCTCAGAGTATTTGAACCATTTTTTAAAACTAACTTCCTGATGGGCCAGAGACTTGAAATTTTGTACATAACACAGAATTTGATGACAATATAATAGTGGGCTGGTAATAACCACCTAGCTGCAATAGATGATGGAGTGTGTGTGAAAACACGGTGAGAAACAAGCGTAGCACAGATCACCGCGTTTCTTCGAGCTGGGGTTCTTGCACGGTAGCTGTCCTAAGCAGGTTGCGTCGAAGCCACTACAGGGGAAGTGTGCGTAAACTTCCTGCTGCAGAAAGAATCTGCGGCAGCTCATTCTATTTATAGGGCACCTCTGAAACGCCTGAAACAACTTCTACCAAACTGGGCTCACATATCACTTGCAACGTGGAAAAAACTAAAGTGAAAGTAAGACCCTTCCAGCACCCCTATATCTGTGGGTAGGGGTGAAAATGGGTGATACAAAATCGTAACTCAGGGACACTTGGAGCAATTTTATTAAATCTGGTATATACATGACTCATTCTTGTTTTTGTTATCTTGCTCTATTTTTTGTCTATTTGTCTGCTCGTTACGAATTTTGCAATGATTTTCAACTAACTTCCCGGATAGCTAGGGGCTTGAAACTTTCAGCATAGCTCAGAACTGGATGACTATGCAGTATTAACTCGCATGCTGGACTGTTGTGTGACGGAGAGAACGTCGTGTAGCACAGCCATTTCGCCTTTTTCCTGTTCCGGTCGCAAATGTTTCACTGGTAGAACGGTTGCTGATAAGCATCTAGGTGAGCTGAAATATGTCTATAATTTTTACCTTCAATGTTTTTGGCAAAATGTACATAGGAGGAAGAAATATATTGATTCATTGAGGCTAAGAGATGCTAAAATAAACCTGAATATACCACATATCTTTCTAGTAACCGCATCTAGAGATTTGAAATCAACTGAAAAATTTCACACACACAAGCAGACAAAAAGCAGAAGATAATTATTTAAATAAAAATAAATTTTTGTGTAACACATTTTAACTCGGGCAAAGATATGTAAAATAATTTGTCCAGGCCACATACAGATCCTTAACCCCATACAGATAATTCTTAAAGTTTGTGATTGTTAATTTTTAATAGCTACGAAAACACTTGTGAAATGTGCAACGAAAAATGTTGGTTGCAGGCAATATACGAGTATAATTGATGTATGAATAGTTCACCTCGCAAGTATTATCTATTCTATTCTATTGCATGTTTTCCATTATAAATATTGCATGTATTTCAATTACGGATTTTCAGAACTATCTGTATGGAGTTAAAATATGTATGGGGATGGGAAAAATTATTTTAAACTTTCTTAAATAATTTTTTTCACGCTGCAGTGCTCATTCTCACGACCTGGTTGACACACGGAACTGCAAAAATCAGAAAAAAATTACACTTAATACTTTGGAAGGTACTGCAAGTCAACTACACTCCTGGAAATGGAAAAAAGAACACATTGACATCGGTGTGTCAGACCCACCATACTTGCTCCGGACACTGCGAGAGGGCTGTACAAGCAATGATCACACGCACGGCACAGCGGACACACCAGGGACCGCGGTGTTGGCCGTCGAATGGCGCTAGCTGCGCAGCATTTGTGCACCGCCGCCGTCAGTGTCAGCCAGTTTGCCGTGGCATACGGAGCTCCATCGCAGTCTTTAACACTGGTAGCATGCCGCGACAGCGTGGACGTGAACCGTATGTGCAGTTGACGGACTTTGAGCGAGGGCGTATAGTGGGCATGCGGGAGGCCGGGTGGACGTACCGCCGAATTGCTCAACACGTGGGGCGTGAGGTCTCCACAGTACATCGATGTTGTCGCCAGTGGTCGGCGGAAGGTGCACGTGCCCGTCGACCTGGGACCGGACCGCAGCGACGCACGGATGCACGCCAAGACCGTAGGATCCTACGCAGTGCCGTAGGGGACCGCACCGCCACTTCCCAGCAAATTAGGGACACTGTTGCTCCTGGGGTATCGGCGAGGACCATTCGCAACCGTCTCCATGAAGCTGGGCTACGGTCCCGCACACCGTTAGGCCGTCTTCCGCTCACGCCCCAACATCGTGCAGCCCGCCTCCAGTGGTGTCGCGACGGGCGTGAATGGAGGGACGAATGGAGACGTGTCGTCTTCAGCGATGAGAGTCGCTTCTGCCTTGGTGCCAATGATGGTCGTATGCGTGTTTGGCGCCGTGCAGGTGAGCGCCACAATCAGGACTGCATACGACCGAGGCACACAGGGCCAACACCCGGCATCATGGTGTGGGGAGCGATCTCCTACACTGGCCGTACACCACTGGTGATCGTCTAGGGGACACTGAATAGTGCACGGTACATCCAAACCGTCATCGAACCCATCGTTCTACCATTCCTAGACCGGCAAGGGAACTTGCTGTTCCAACAGGACAATGCACGTCCGCATGTATCCCGTGCCACCCAACGTGCTCTAGAAGGTGTAAGTCAACTACCCTGGCCAGCAAGATCTCCGGATCTGTCCCCCATTGAGCATGTTTGGGACTGGATGAAGCGTCGTCTCACGCGGTCTGCACGTCCAGCACGAACGCTGGTCCAACTGAGGCGCCAGGTGGAAATGGCATGGCAAGCCGTTCCACAGGACTACATCCAGCATCTCTACGATCGTCTCCATGGGAGAATAGCAGCCTGCATTGCTGCGAAAGGTGGATATACACTGTACTAGTGCCGACATTGTGCATGCTCTGTTGCCTGTGTCTATGTGCCTGTGGTTCTGTCAGTGTGATCATGTGATGTATCTGACCCCAGGAATGTGTCAATAAAGTTTCCCCTTCCTGGGACAATCAATTCACGGTGTTCTTATTTCAATTTCCAGGAGTGTAAATATAGGAACTAAATACAACATGTCGTTTTATAATTTTTTCACGTCACCCCCCATCCTTAGAGACAGTGGGAAAATCTTACTCCCACGGAATTTTCATGCGAATAATATGTACCAAAGATATTTAACTGAAATTGTTCCAGGTGTTCTGACCTATACGTCAAAGCCGCCCCATTTTTATTCCCAACCCTGTAGGATATAGATGGTTCTTAACCCCACAGTGCTTCTTTCCAGATAGTAGGTAACACATAAACCCTTGATTCTTTAAAAAATCAACCTACTCTATATAAAAGAACTTCAAAGTTCTGATTTCTGTACAAACTAGTTAATGTGTTAACCATTTATCGATAAGCATGTAAAAACTTTGGGAAATGTTTGAAATTATGTTTAAAGTTCGTTGGAAGTCACTAAATCCTCTCATTGCCAAATACTGGATGACTATAGTGTAGGTAATTAGTGCTCCGTTTTAAGAAAACCTAGTTTTTAGTACATCTCAGTGTTTATGACATCATTTCCCGTTAACTATGTGTCGTAAAATGATATAATTTTGCAGGTACATTCAGGAGTTTTACTGCATGAATCACGAAAATGAAGTTAGCGAAAAACTTTTTTTTCGTCATTTTGTGGGGTTTCTCGACGAGAAGAAGTTTCGTAAAGGTTTAAATTATGTCTTAAGATTGTTGCAAGTTACTAGGTGCTCTCATTATGAAATTCTGAATGAATACAGTCTGGGTATTTTCGCCTGATGCGTTCGGCAACTACATAATCATGATTACTCTCCAATTCACAATGAAGAGCCTGTAGAGGTTTCGCCAAACTACCTTCAAGCTAGTTCTCTACCGTTCCACTTTCATACACTGCGCAGGGAAAATGAACACTTAAATCATTCCGTACGAGCTCTGATTCCTCTTATTTTGTTCTGTGGGCGCCAGAAAATATTTTCGCGTTCGGTGGACGAAGTTTGTGATTAAAATTTCATGAGAAGACCTGATGCAACGAAAACGCCTTTGTTCTAATGACTGCCAACCCATTTCGCGTATCATATCCGTACCTCTCTCTTCACTACTTCATGATAATTCAAAACTAGGAGTCTTTTTTTGAATTGTTTCGATGTCCTTTGTCAACCCTATCTGATGCGGATCCCACACACTGCAGCAATACTCTATAAAAAGACGTACAAGCGGTAGTGTAGACAGCCTCTCTAGCAAACCTCTTTCATTTTCTAACTTTTCTGTCAAAAAATCGCAGTCTTTGGTTCGCTTTATCCACAACATTACCCATGTGATGGTTCCAATCAAAATTACTCGTAATTTCCGCTTACTTTTCACCCCCTCCCACCCGTTTGAGAGGTAGGTGGTTTTTATTCCCATATTGCTTCTTTCCCGATAGCAAGTGATACACTGCAGGCCATTAAAATTGCTACACCAAGAAGAAATGCGGATGATAAACGGATATTCATTGGGCAAATATATTATACTAGAACTGACATTATCACGCAATTTGGGTTCATAGATACTGCGAAATCAGTACCCAGAACAACCACTTCTGGCGTAATAACGGTCTTAATACGCCTGGGCATTGAGTCAAACAGAGCTTGGATGGCGTGTACAGGTACAGCTGCCCATGCAGCTTCAACACGATACCAGAGTTCTTCAAGAGTAGTGACTGGCGTATTGTGACGAGCCAGTTGCTCGGCCACTATTGACCAGACGTTTTCAATTGGTGAGAGATCTGGAGAATGTGCTGGAGAGGGCAGCAGTCGAACATTTTCTGTATCCAGAAAGGCCCGAACAGGACCTGCAACATGCGGTCGTGCATTATCCTGCTGAAATGTAGGGTTCGCAGGGATCGAATGAAGGGTAGAGGCAAGGGTCGTAACACATCTGAAATGTAACGTCCACTGTTCAAAGTGCCGTCAGTGCGAACGAGAGGTGACCGAGACGTGTAACTAATGGCACCCCATATCATAACGCAGGGTGATACGGCAGTGTGGCGATGACGAAACACACTTCCAATGTGAGTTCACCGCGATGTAGCCAAACACCGATGCGACCATCATGACGTTTTGCCATTCCTGCACCCAGGTTCGTCGTTGAGTACACCATCGCTCGCGCTCCTGTCTGTGATGCAGCGTCAAGGGTAACCACAGCCATGGTCTTCGAGCTGATACTCCATGCTGCTGCAAACGTCGTCGAACTGTTCGTGCAGATGGTTGTTGCCTTACAAACGTCCCCATCTGTTGACTCATGGATCGAGACGTGGCTGCATGATCCGTTACAGCCACCCGGATAAGATGCCTGTCATCTCGACTGCTAGCGATACGAGGCCGTTGGGATCCAGCACGGCATTCCGTATTACCCTCCTGAACCCACCGATTCCATATTATGCTGACAGTCATTGGATCTCGACCAACGCGAGCAGCAATGTCGCGATACAATAAACCACAATCGCGATAGGCTACAATCCGACGTTTATCAAAGTCGGAAACGTGTTGGTACGCATTTCTCCCCCTTACACAAGGCATCGCAACAACGTTTCACCAGGCAACGCCGGTCATCTGCTGTTTGTGTATGAGAAATCGGTTGGAAACTTTCCTCATGTCAGCACGTTGTAGATGTCAACACCGGCGCCATCCTTGTGTGAATGCTCTGAAAAGCTAATCATTTGCATATCACAGCAACTTCTTCCTGTCGGTTAAATTTCGCGTCTGTAGCACGTCATCTTCGTGATGTAGCAATTTTAATGGCCAGTAGTGTATTTATTTGGTTTAAATGAATCTAGTAGTTTAGGAGGATATGTTGAACATATATACATACATTCAGTTTTATTGGATATAGAGTTTTAACCTAAGCCGATTAGGCTGATCAGAACGTTTCTTACATCGAACTACGGTTTCACAAATACAGTATTTTTCTTAGTATCTTTTTGCTTAAGAAATAACTAATAAAAGGATGGTATTAATACGATTAAAATGATTTGAATGTATGTAGGGAGAATGTGAATTGACTGTACTAAGACATAATATACTTATAATTAACTGTACTACTACTGCTTCTGTTGCTGTTGCTGCTGTCCTGATGATGATGATGATAATTATAATAATAATAATAACAGCAATAATAATCAGTAGGTAATGCCTGATGACTGAAGTGAAGAAGATGATGATAATACACGAGGCGATGTATAGGTTTCCGTTTGTGCGCGTTGCTGCAGCGTGTAAGTAATGTTGAGTGACTCCGAAGCGGATAATAAGCACCAACATGTAGGCAAGGGATGAGTGTGGTATGTGTCTTTCCCACGCGCGTGCAGTAAATGAACTATGGCAACGTTACTACCAGATGTGTACAAACAGAACCAACGTGGTGTTATTCTTTACTTGGCTGCCGAAGGACAAACATCGGTAGACATGCAACAGTGATTGAAGAATGTGTACGGGGTAGCATGTCCGTTAAAAACCACCATTGTGAATGGGGAGCCGAGTTCCGTGCTCGTTGGCACAAGCCGCTGCTCCATCTGGGAGGTCAGCTCATCCTTTACGGAGACACTCGAGAATCTGCCCTATAGTCCTGATCTCTCCCTCTCTCACCATGCGACTGTCCGCGTTCGTTCCCTTAAAAACGACAATGAAGGGTCAGCGATTCCTGTCGGCTGATGATGTGTATTAAGCAGTTATGAACTTCTTCTTGCAGCAGGACACGGTATTTTACCACACGGGTATCGTCAACCAGGTGTGTCGGTAGGATGATTGCCTCAGTGCCCACGGCGATTTTGCCCGATTGGCATACAGATTCTGGACTGCACGACCAGTGAACGGAAACTTTTTGATCGCCCATTATAACAGGAGTGATAGTGGCAAATGAGGTGTAGAATGTATTTATGGATGTACAAAAGTGATATTTTCTGATGCAGCAAGTTCTGAGAGTAGGAAATTTAGGTAGAGTGCACCAGCTAAGAGCATTGGAAAATGGGGAAGATAAGGCTGGAAAAAAGATGTAATGGGGATCTAGTTCGTACAGGGTAAATGCAGGCATTATCGTTGCTGCTGTAGATACGTCGTTAACTGTCTTTTGAAGCTGCAAAAGGTATTCGGCCTCTGATATAATGAGAGAGGTGATTCGAGTGTCTGGTTACTGCTACTGTAATGGAACTAGAGAAAGCGGCTGCATGGTGGAATTGGTCACAAATGATTTTGCTATGATGGAGACAAGTATTTCTGCTATGTTATTCAAACAAGAGTGTTAAGGGCGAGGATAGATATGAGGAATAGTGTATGTCGATAAGACAGTAAAGGAGACAGAACGCCTGCAGATCTCTGCATTCGTCTGCACACAGCCAGGATAGCCGTTTATAACATGGTGAAATATGATCAAAGAGTAGAAGGTCATAGATGCTTCGAACACAGACGCTCCTCACCAGTTTCAGGTGCTAAGAGCTTTCCTGAGAAAGATCTTGCAGGGAAACATAGCTACAATCAAAACCATTGGAAGTATAGGCGTTTGCAGAAGTTTCTTTTTCAGGTCAAAATAGAAGAAATTTTCACATTTTTGTAGAGTATGGAGAGATGCTGATGCCTTCTTTCACACAGCAGCTATGTGCTCAGCCCAGTTTAACTTTAATGTATTATTATTCCTAGAGTGAGGGAAAGATGTTGATATGTGTCCCATTTAAGATTAAGACGGCAGAGATTGCTGATATTTCGGGCTAATGAGCCTTATGTGACCTGAAAGGACCGCTTGGAGTTTGGTCACAGCCCAGTATTGAAATTCAAGGTAGCTGTCTCCAAATTTATTGATTTTGCACTTACATACAACTGGTAGTCTTCAACATACATGTGGTATTTGCAATAGAACAAAGCTGGTGACACATTATTAGCATACAATGAACCGAGTGTAGGACCTAATACCAAACCCTGGCAGTAATATTTCTCTCCATTGTGAATTTATCATGCCGGACATGACGAATTGGTGGCAAGACGTCAGGTATGACCGAAACCAATGGAATGGGCTTGGTGGGATATTTAGGCTGCTAAGTTTGGCAGGTAAAATTTCAAAGCCGACAACGTCATAGGCTTTCATAGAGTACAAGAAGCACATGGTAGCCACTTCTTGTCTATCCATGGCAAGCTTCAGGTCGTCTGTTATTTTCATTAAACCCAATGTTGTGCTGCAATGTTTGCGGGAACCTGGTTGTTTCTAGTCAAGTACTTGGTTGTCTGGTCGTGGATAGTATAGTCTAAGGCCTTTGGCAGCGCCAGAAGAATGCGAGTAAAAGGAAAATCAGAGGATGCTGTGGTATCGTTCTTTTTAGGTAGTGGTTTAACAAGCCCCTGTTTGCAGGCTACAGGGAAAACACGTGTGTTTAAGGGGTGGTTTAAGATATCTCTGATAGTGGGCAGTAGTGGGTCAATAATAAGATTCATTATTTCGACTGTGGTGCCATCGTGTTTAGTAAATGCTGATCTAATACATATGATGGATTTTTTGACGGTATTACCAGTAACATGCTGAAGGCTGAACTTTTTTGTGGCTACCGTCGTTTATGTACGTGCTTGCTAAGACTGAAGGATAGCCAACTGTGACTAACTTGTATGACGGCCCATGTAATCAAGGAAGTTGTGGGTCTAGCGCTTCTAGGCAGCTGAGGTGCGCTTCTCGGGTGCCAAGTTACATACTGTGTGCTAGTTCGCACCTGCTAGACCCGCGCGGTGACCTGTGATCACATACAACATGCTACAGCCATTTTCGTCGTTGACTTATATGTTTTTCCATATCATTTGAGGGAGGTACATCTAAATGACGAGTTTCCAATTAGCTGTTTTTCAGGTAACTTCTAGTTTCCAAAAAGTCTGTGGTTACTGAAAACTGTACTTACTAACTTGAAACACACCGCATATGTCTTTTAGTGTCCAAAGCAGGCCATAAATTACATTTTCGAATGTCTTAAATAGACTACGTGTTGAACGTTTTGTAAGTTTGAAATTATCAGCGATAATATACAAGGAGTGGTGGGTTATCTACAGTTTGTACGAAAACCATTCGACAGCGGAAAGATAGATTGTAATAAAAAAGGTAGTAAAACACGGTTACACCCTATTTCTCAGGTTACTCAATTCGCACGTTGAGGAACCAGCAAACGAAGCTTAGAAGTAATTTGGGAAAGGAAGGTGGAAGAAGCAAAAGCACTGAGATTTGTTGACGAAATCGTGCAGGGTGTCCCAAAATCAGACATAAATTTTTCGAAACTCAATCTCTCTATAATTGAAGAAGATATAAACCATATTTTTGTGGATAATGCAGACAGCAGTGAAAACTTAGCCACGCTTCCATTTATTGCCGAATTTTAAGTGCACGTGGCGTTATCGTTTTAAGAACAGAAGTGAATGTTTAAGTGTTACTACAAAACAGAGACAGTGAATGAGGTTCGATGACATTGCAGAGTTGAATTTGAAACACCACTATCTCTACTATTAACAGCTACAAGAATGAGAGAAAAAATTGAATTCGATTTAACGGTGCATGCTGTGAAGAAGGGACGTACTGGAAGAAAGGGATGTTCAAGAGACAACGAAACTGTTAATCCATTGATTCAGGAGTACACATAATCCCCGGAATTGTCTGTGAGGCAATAATCTTGTATTCATAGAATTTTTCGACTCGAAGATGTGTGTCTTGCATTCCAACTCTCCCCCATCATCTGAACGAGGATTAGCCAGAGAGACGAATTGAATCATGATGAGTGGTTCGTCAACACGTATGAAGAAGATGAACATTTCGAATCTGTAGTTCTTCAGTTGGATGAAGCGACCTTTAAACTAAACGGTACAGTTAACCGTCATTATGATGTGTACTGGGATAACGAAAATCCATACGCAGCCGAAGAAATACATGTTCATCTACCAGCAATATCAGGCTGGTGTCGTCTGTCGTCTAGAGAGTTAACTGCGCCGTAATTCTCCGAAGGAACTGTCACTGGTAACTCTTATCTAGATATGTTACATATGAACATTCTAGATCTTAATGACATTTCTGACAATTAAGATTATTGCATTCAACAGAATGGGGCGCCACCTCAATTTGAAATTGATGTAAGCGAATTCCTCGATCGCACATTCCCTCTAAGTGGATAGGACAAAGAGGAAGTGTTGTGGAGTATCCAGCTCAATGACCGGATTAATCCCTTTAGACTGCTATCTTTTGGAAACTGCCAAGACTATGGAGTATGTTGCAAAATCACGCTCAGTGGATGGTCTAAGAGAGCAAATTGAACAAAACTATGGTTCTATTTCAATAGAAACAATACAGCTGGTCTCATTACAAAATCGCTGTGTCGCAAGAGAACGGTGACGACGATGCATTGCAGTGGAAGGTGGTCATATTGAGCATATATAATTAAAGAGGAATTCTGATTTAACGAGTGTATGTATTAATTTGGACGCCCTGTATTTTCATGAGAGACAGCAAAGAACTTAGAACATCAGTTGAGCGGAATCGATAATGTCTTAAAATAAGGTTCAAGGTAAACTTCAAGAGAAGTAAAAGAAGGGTAATGGAGTGTAATCGAAATATATGACACGATGCTGAGGGAATTAGTTTAGGAGATGAGGCACTAAAATACTGGATGAACTTTTGTGTTTGGGCAGCAATATAACTGATGAAGAAGTAAAGATGATCTATAATGCATACTTGCAGTATACAGAAAACCTTTTCTGAAAAAGAGGATTATGCAAGTACCTATTATAAATTTAAATGTTAGGAAGCATTTTATGAAATTATTTATCGGGAATACAGCCTTTTGCGGAAGTTAAACGTTTAAGATAAACAGCACGGACAAGAAGAGAACAGAAGCTTGTGAAATGTGGTGCTACAGAAGGATGCTGCAGGTTAGATGGGTAGATCTAATAATTACTTGGGCAGAAATTGCTAGCACAGTTTGATTAAATTTAATGAACAGAAGAAATCTTGCATCGCCTGTTTTTCTTGTTTAACAGAAAATGCTGTACCTGAATACAACAACGTAAAGTAAAGCGTTCACCGACATTCCATGTTATACTTTGATAAGTGAAAAAACTAAGACGTGACATAGCTTTTATTTTATTTAGAGCAGATTTTGTACAATAGAGTGCGCTGAGGAAGGAAATTCTCCTCGATTAAGCGGCTGAAGACCTTTTTGCAATTTCCTCGCCAACAATGCCACATGATTCTTTCTTTCTTTTTCTTTCAGAATATAATTTCCAAACGGAACAATCCATCTTTCTGTGTGGCAATCATCTATGTAAATTTATGCACTTCGGCGTCTTGTGGTAGGTTCTTATTGATCACACCAAGTCTCGTCACCCGTGATGATTTTTTACAGAAGAGTTGCCCGCACTTTCACGGTAGGTGTCTACGCGGCTTTGTTTTAGTCTAGGGGTCAAGTTTATGGGGAAAATTTTGCACATAAATTTCCGTTCTTCAAAACATTCTGAAGAATGTCTTGAACACCTGATTTACAAATGTTGTTCCATTGCGATTTGTGACACAACAGCTTTGGCACACTACGTCTGCACGTCAACTTCTTAATACTGCCCGCTCACAAATGGTACTTGTACGATGAACATCTACTGTGAACGTTGTTGATTCAAGCTACCACCGTAACTACTGCACTGATCTCCTTTATACGACAGGAATACGACCAAACTCGGAACGTTTTGGATGGACGATGTATGCAGAGGACTAGCACAATCCACAAGTTTTTGGATGCTGCATATTTATTTTTATATTAGCATGAGTATACGTTATGTAATTCCCTTTTTCATCATTTTACGAGCGGAACTTCTAGGAGGTGCATCGAGTTATGAGCTCCCACTTCGCCTGCTTGTAGTGTGGATTGGCACCTATCATACCATGAAATTGTAGGTGGCAATGCGGCCTCTTTTTTAAAATATTTCCTGTTAAAATTTGGGCAGCTCTTTATATACAGAAAAGTTTCACTGTTATGGCAAGTAACCGAGTAGCCGAGTGGCAACCGAGCGAGACTACCGTCCAGGCGACCCTGGTTCTAGACCCGTCTAAGCTATTTTTGTTTCCTTTTTTTTCAAATTCCTGTTGTAATTTATAATTAATCATGGAAATTCCGCAAGGAACTGATTGAAAAGAATTACAAGCCTCTATAAGTCAAAATTACACATTGAATGTCAAATTTTTTTTCAATCTTTTGCGATTTTTTTTGTTTTAACAGGAAATTAGCCGTAATGTAATTTCTTGAAATATTTTATTATTGTCCAATTTTTTTAGTTATGTTTTTAATTTTTTCGTTCCGTTAGGGAATATTAATAAAAAATACCAACGAATGAGGGATAAAAAATATGTTTCATTTAATGGAAAGTTAATCGATATTTCCTATATTTTGACGAGTACATTCCGACGGATGATACTTATAAAAACAATCAAAGCACTTGCACTTTCAACACCAGGAACATTGTACGAATGCACATTCATTTTCGTCGCAATCGCATTTTTATTTTCTCAGGTCTGCAGGAAACGCCACTGCATTGACGTTATGGAATACTTTTTTTTGCGATGGATCTGGCTTCGCGGCACGCCAGGCATACCTGTAACAATATTAACGATGAACTTGTAGTATATCTGAAAATCCAAGAAAGCTATCCGAAAATTGAAAATAATGCTTTATTCACGTACCTTATCATATTTTTATATATCGGAGCCTGCAGTTGGTCATGTACCAGCGAATGGATATTTTCCATGCCCTCCCTGGATGTAGTTTCTACGATGTGTTGCAAAACGTACGGAGCGTGTTGAAAGTGGCGAATGTAATTCTTTACTTGGCGATAAAAATATACATCGCATGGCTGACAAAACGGTGTACATCGCGGTGGTATCACTGATAGAGTACAAGTTGGTAGACCATCTTTATCGTTGAATTTCATTTGATGCAAGTCCGTGGAGGTTTGGCCACCCCACGAGTCAACGATGTAGAGGAATTGATTATTTTTCACGTATGGTTGAATTACCTCATCCAAAAACTCTTCGTATGTTTGTTTATGCAGTTTTCCGGACTTTGTTGATGTGATGTGAACATTCTGGTATGTCTCTATGTATCCGTCGACGTCTTTTCGGATTCAGGGGCCGAACGTTCCAGTCACCTCTTGCAGGCAAACAAATACTTTAGGCAGCAGTTTCCCAGACCATGTGATTGCACATTGCGCAGTATATGAGTGCATCAATTTAGTTATTTGTCCCACAGCAATTTCGGTGACTTTTTCACCTTTTTGGGATAAAGTGCGCCTGCTGCTTATTTTATACTCACATCTTGTTTGATATGTATTTATTATGATATAATCAGGGTTGAATCTCGTGATTATATTGCTTGTTTGCTGCTGATATTTCGTAGTGATTTCCAGAAGCTCGTCCAAAGTTCTCTCGCCTTTCTCGCTGACATACTTTGTTACATGCCGTCGAGATATCCGATGCATCGATCTAAAGCGACGAACCCAAGATTCCGACGCTCTGAAGTCAAAATGTCCATTCAGAAATTGAAAAGCAGCCATCGCACACTGTTGGAGCATCCGTGTTGTTACGATGCCTGATCTGTGGTCTCTCGCCACGATAAACCGGTCGTAAACATACGAATTGATTACTGAAATGTCCCCTTAGAAAAATTATGCATAACTGTGCTTAAACTGACACACAATATTTTTTTTTTCACCGCAACGCAATCTGACTTTCAATAATTCCTACAAAAGAATGGCCCTGACTAACATTAACCTATACCTTTCACAAATCACTTACCTCACAAAAATCTTCGTTACTCGAACTACCGCAATACAGCGAGCGCCACTACTGCCAGCTAAATAAAAGATTCAAACTACGGAAGGCACTAACTACTGATAGGCATAGTTAGCAGATGAAAGATTTTAATAGAGAACAAACAATGTATTTACCTTAATAGTCATAATATATATAGCAGTTCATGACATCCATTCTTACAAATGCACTGT
Source organism: Schistocerca nitens (assembly GCF_023898315.1). Classification (NCBI taxonomy): domain Eukaryota; kingdom Metazoa; phylum Arthropoda; class Insecta; order Orthoptera; family Acrididae; genus Schistocerca; species Schistocerca nitens. The sequence goes on along the minus strand of NC_064616.1, from coordinate 939,001,333 downwards.
TTCTGATGGACACACATCCAGATTATCCATTCTCAAAAATCCGCCATCTCACTTCCCCCCAACCACCACTGCTGGCGGCTCACCTCCAACTGCGCAACGCTACGCGCTGTTAACAGCCAACTGCCCAACACTACAATGGCGAATATTACAACAATGCTAACCAGCCACAGACTGTACACAGCACAGCCAGTGATTTTCATACAGAGCGCTATGTGGCGTTACCAATAAGAAAACCTAAACAACCTACTTACATAGCCCCCATGCTGGCCACAAAAAATTTTACAAATTGTTTTAGGCAGTGGCCAATACAGAGTTGAACAAATTTTTCATAATTATAATTACAATAACAAAGAAATCAAATGTACACACTTATTGATACAATGTTGGTCGAAAGCTAAAATTTTCTCCCAGTCCATAAAGACAGTCCTGATCATTCATCACAGTAAAATTGCAGTGTTTTTCTCAAAGTCTGAGCAGTAAAAGAAAATGGACACAGAAGTAGTGGATTTCCATGCAGTCTTGAAGAAGTAGTGTTGTCCTTCCAACGGAAAGACAGTGCTGACTCTTGACATGCAGACAGGTAATCGGCCACAACAGAGCAAACCCACAGCAGAGTCATTCGAAGTTTTGAAGAATATTAGTAGGTAGGTCATCACAGAGCAGACCCACTGTAGTCCTGGTAGAGAGTATGGTATTGGTGGGCCACCAGAGGTGCAGACCCACTGCAGTCCTTGTAGAAATAATGGTAGTGGTGGGCAATCGAAGATGCAGACCCACTGTAGTTCTTGTAGAGACGGCCAGCAGCCATCTGTTGCGACTGTGCAGGTGCACAATCACCATCGAAGAGTCTTGCGGAGAATATAGCAAGTCCATAAACCACCACTTGTGCACGCACAAAGTTTTTGGAATTGTCCTTAGAACCAGCAATGCTGTTAATCAGTCCCTTGCTGAGTTATTAACACAAGTCCAAACACTATCAGTCCCTACTTCTCACATATTGTCCATATACTATGACCAACAGAAACGTGTGCAGTGAAATGTAACTTACAAGTTACTTAATTTGATGAACTGGTGTCTATTACAATTTTACAACATAAGAATACAATAACAAAGGTACAAAATACATCACTGAAAACATAATAATACAGATAACATTTGTAGTAATACAGGCTTTACAAAAGAATAGAAATAAACATGTACATCAGTGTTACAAGAATTATGACATAAGTACATACATAAAAGATCAGAATAGCTTTCGAAACATCAACTTCACACATGAGCATTAAAACAAAACAGAATAAATAATAATGTCTAAACATCTTTACGAAGAAAATAACATAGTATTTGAGAAATTCTACAACATGAATCTTATTAGCTAAACACTTAAAGACAGGAAAAAGACAAATACACAAGGGTACATAAACACATAGCGGAATAATACAAAAGGAAAGACAGGGTTCGTTTTCAGTGTGACATTTGGTACTGCAGTCCAACCCAAAACTTCGTTCTGTAGATCTTTCCTCCTATTTCAACATTTGTTTCCACCAAAAAAATCCTATCCAAGCATGCTTTCTGTATTCTGTTCACATCCTCTTTCAAAATTCTTTTTTGGCCAAACCATTTTCTTATAGCTTCTCAATGCATTTCTTCCAATTCATCACAACTCGTTCTCACATATAGCCTACCCCACCTTAAGCTAACTTAAATCTACTGAGCTCAGATGCTAAACTAAGGGACGAGGCAATGCAGCAGCACAAAAAATTAACACAAATAGCAATGACAAAAAAAAATGGAAAATGGCAAAGCAAGCTACAGTAAATCTAAATTACCAAGCAAATGCAACATTACAACTAATATGAGCCAATGTGCAGCATCAAGAAAAATAAATCAGTAGTAAAACTGGCTTAACAGAGTAATACAAAGTGAAATTTAGTAGCACTATGCCTGGCAAACAGCAGCAGCAAATGCAATAACTTATATCTAAACATGACAAGGCTCAAGCAGAAAAAATATTACAGTAAAAATGGCCATGTTTAATACCTATGTCACATCTTAACACTAGAGTGATGCATCACGATAACTTACTCTACTGTTATTAATCCCTTCTTATTGTTCTTTCCATTCCAAGAGCTCCTTTTTCGAATAATATGGATCATAAAATTATTATTTAATAGATCTGTTGGCAGAAAGTGTTCACATTAACAAATGCACTTAATTTCATTTTATAAAACCAATGCTGCAACACAGCTGGAAACCAGATCTTAATCAAAATGAGCAATCTCCTAACTAGAAAGACAATAAATGTAAAATGTGTCTCATCATTTCATTAGGCATTCTAGTAAATATCATAAATTAAGAGCTCCACAGTGTAATCATATGTTTTCAAGTTTGAGCGTGTCGTATTTGCGATGCTTTCGACAAAGAAATGTCAATAGCGAGGATAATGGCCTCTTTTTTTTTTCTCCACCTAATGGCTTTCTTTCGTCAGACGACTATCTCTCAGCTGCGCGCCCAAAACGCATTACGTCAAGGTGACCTACCTTCCTTACCGAAATATTTACGACATCAGTTTCCGCTACAGTGACAGTCTCATATAAAAATTTCACAGGTCGAGAATTTGCGTTACAAATGTGTAGAAACAAAATCCTGTAAATATAACAGTGTCCAAAAAATTTTCGTCGGCATTGTGGTACATTCACGCATTTACACACATTTCATAACTCTTAAAGTACGATTCTCAGTTTCCAACATCCTTTTTCACAAGTAAGAGTCCCTAACCACTACTCATTATTCTTTACCTTGTTATACATATAAATATTCGTCGACACTTCTTCAATATTTCATCATAATAAATACGTAGCATAATCAAATTCCTCATATAGCATCAGCTAATTGATTATAAACATACCTCAACTGCATAATACATATTGTCATCATAATAATAATATTATAAAACTCAGCCAAATCTCAAAATCGTCATAGCTTCCTCCAATAATTTCAAAACCTGAAAAAAAATTCTCTGCTCATTTCAGTAGTGTCATCTACCTCAAACGTACTTTAAAAATCATGATCCCATACCAAATACATCATTCAAAGCTCTCATAGAATCACAATAGTTCCAAAAAAATATGAACAGTTCACAAAGTACAGACAAAATACAATTTCGTAAGTGCGAAGTTATCCAACTACGTAATTACGTAAACATCTGTCACTGACATAGTAAAAAAATATTTGTTTCTCTGTTAAATAATCAGGTAGCTGTGTAATTCTGTGTTGGAGAAATATGGTACCGATGTGTAAAGTTGTATAAGCAAATACCATATTAGCTAGGGCTCCTTGTGCTTGCCACACACATGGTACACAAAGTAAGCGTGTACCCCCCTGAGGATTAATGTAATTATACCCTCAGGTGTTACAGATTACAGCAATGGAATGAACTGTATCATGGAAAACTTTCTTTGTAATTCAAAAATCTTGAAAAATAAGTGGTTCAAGTACAAAATTAATCACTCAAATGCGTGTCCTGTAGCGCTAAATGTGCGTCTTGTTGTAAGATAATTCTGTGGAAGTGTCGTAGTTATCTTCCTCTGTAAGCAAAGTTCTGCTGAAGTCAATGTACTTACCTCATCATAAACGAAAGTGAAATACTTTGCATACAGATATCGTAGTTATTACGTACCTTACCATGATCAAGAAAGTACTATAATGTAACGTATTGTTGTGCTAGGGAAAAGGCAGTCTCATTGTAGCTATACCACAAAAGTTACTACTAAAACATGTTTTACTTTCCAGAATAATACAGAAAAACTGCGCAGATATAAAACAGATACACCGCAAAAGCAACAATGTAAATTGTGTCTCATATTAGTAGCGTCGTGATATAATCGCGTAGCTGTCAAAGAAACCAAATACTAAGTCATCTTTAATCTCACAGAAAGTACTTCAAATAAAGAATGCCTTTTCAACTAAACCAAAATGTTGCATTAAAATCTCATTAGCAGTATATGTTCTAAGTACGAGGGCTATTCCGAAAGTAAGGTCCGATAGGTCGCGAAATGGAAACCACGGTAAAAATCAAAAATGTTTTATTTGCAACAGTTAGATACACCTTGCAGCTACTTATCTCCATAGTCGCCGACCCGACTTAGACGTGTATCGTAGCGTTGTACCAACTTTCCCATACCCTCGCTATAGAAGGCAGCCGCCAGTGCTCTTCGCCAATTCTCTATGCTGGCCTACGGCTCGTTGTCTTGTGCCGAAATGTTGTCTTCATAACCAGCGGTTCATGTGACCTGAGCTGAAACTCAGAGGGAGACAATTACGGGCTGTATTGTGGGTAATCTCACATTTCCATTTGGAAACGATGCAGGAGCATCTTCATTGCCCCTGCAGAATGCGGCTGAGAATTGTCTTGAAGACGAAACAGCACGACAGTTATGTAATGTTAGCTGCATAGCTTCAGGCGAAATTTCTCACCAGGCCCCCGTACTTGGCGGCAGACACTATTTTCTAGACATCTTTACGCACTCACTGCGAGCTCAGAAATGAGAAGAGCGACGTGATGCTAACTGGGGTTATACTAGAGACACTACCCAACACATCTGTGCAAAGCTTTATCGGATTTTCGTAGTCGTTTCCATTTCGTGACCGATCGGACCTTACTTTCGGAATAGCCCTCGTATGTAAGCCTTATAGTCGTTACGTAATCGTGCAATTAACAAGCAAGAATGTACACACACAATAACACTGTGTCGTCTGTTCACTATAACAATGCACTCGTAACTACTGTCTAAAAATGTTCCCTAGGTTCTAGACTGGATAGTTAACTTCAAAACATTGTTACATGATAACAGTTTCTCAGTGTGACAAATTGTACTAGTAGCGTGAAGTGAAAAGTTTTACAGCAAAGACGAAGTAAAAAGTAGATTATCTCTCAATAAACGGTTTTACATGTGAAGTGTGGTGCAATCTTTTACCCTTTATAACGCGCACAGTTTCAACTTCAAAGCAATTATCATGTTGTATACGTCGGTAAGGAATGCTAAAACTTTTCTCAAAGTTAGAGTCTATGTTATTTTTCTCTGAGCCAGCCGGCGCACGGGACTGCCTGCGGTGCGAGTCATTATCTGCTATCTCTTTGTTTGCGTACGTCGTTATTGGGATTAGGAGACCTAACTTCTACAAGTTCACCTTGCCGAGAGGGCCCTGCTCTGTTTGAATCTCGCCAGTTCCGATGCAATTCAAGTCTGTCGTTACGATTATATCGTCTGTCGTCATGTCGGTAGTTCCTGTAGTTTCTTTCTTGTCGGTTAAGTGGTGGAGAATTTCTCCCTGAATTATCACTGCACGGTAGACCGTTGCGTCTGAAGTTATTCTGCCTCCCGTGATAATAATAGTTCTGGTTGCCATATTGTCTGTTCCTTTGATTGTCTCTGTTATATTCATTACTACGGAAAGGTGATCTTTCCCTGTAATTATTACTACTCTGCCAACGGTTGTCATACGGGTGGTGTCTGTTTTGGTCACGATTTGTGTTGTGAGAATAGCCTTGTTGTGTCCATTTATTATTTCTTTCATCGCGGAATTGCGACGGATGTGACCTGTAATTATTGTGTTCCTGTTTTCGCATTCCGCTATTGTCAGTGTCAATTTCTAATTCGTGTAAGAGTCCCTGAAAAGCTTCAGTGTCGTCTTTGCAACGTCCTGCCAAAATAATATGTCGTAAATGTTCAGGTAATTTGATTAAGCAAATGCGGATGAGTTCTGAGGGGCTGTATGGGTTTGACAGGTACTGATTCTTGGGCAACATGTCTTCAAAATATTTCACAAGACTGGAAAATTCAGATTGTTCGAAATGTTTCATCATTATGATGCTATGTTTTACTCGGTCTTGTGTAGCTTGAGACAAATATGCTGAGAGGAAGGCATGATAAAATTCTCCCTCACTGTGGCAATCGTGAATGAGCTATCGCATTCTTACAGCTGGTTCATTCTCTAAACAGCCACACATAAATTCTAATCTGTGCTCTAATTACCAGTTGGGAGGAAAACAATGATAGAATTGATGAAGCCACGCTTGTGGATGAATGTCGTTGCCAGAATTCTTAAATGTTTTGAATTTACGTGTAGTAATAAACAGCTTATAGTCAAAATCATCATTTCGGCGACTCGCATATCGGTCATTGTTACTTCGTTTCGGCGGTTCCATCTCAAAATTCTGTGTACATTGCAAATTTCTTGCATAATTTCCGAAGAACCCCGTGTTATTATTTCGTGGCTGTTCCGTATTTCTATGTCCCTCTTCCCGTATTGGAGCGCGGGTGTCCTCTGAAATACGTAATTCTTGTATTACCTGTGTCAGCTGATCTTGTACTTCCCGGATTTCTCTTTGGTGTTGCGTATTAATTTGATTCTGATTTTGTTTGAATTTCCTAATTTGTTCGCACTCTTCTGTGTCATTAAAGACTACCGGTTTTGTGTCATTCAGATTATCATCTACCTTCGTAGATAAATTATTTAGCTGATCCGAAAGTTCAACTACTTTCTCTGATAATGAACTAATTTCCTCCATGTGTCTTTCTGAACCAATTTTCAGAGTATCTACTGTGTCCTTTAAGTTTTCCTGAGTTTTTGCAAGTTACGTAACCGAATCGGTAGATGCAACTGAGTCAATTTAAGCTTGCTAGGTCTCATGATTTTCATGAACAATAGTTTGCAGTTCTTTTATGGCTGCTCCGTGATTCTGTAATGCATTTTCATGCCGCGAAAAAATAGGTTGAAAATGCTCACAAATTTGTGTTTTTACGTCATTACAGACTTTTTGACATTTCGATTCAATGTTATGTAACTCAGTAGTTAAATCTTCACGTGTTTGTTCAAGCATGGTGTCTAACTTTTGAAGCTTTTGCTGTGTTTGTCTCTGATTTTGTTCCATTTGTTGCATTAATTGCAATAATAATGTATTAGTGTCTGGAATCTGTTTCTCTATGCTTTTTGGCAGTGCATTTTCACCGGCAACATTCACATTTTGACAAGCAGAAAATGTGTCTTGACTCATTTGAGAAAACGGTGAGGACCCAAAACCTGAGTCTACAGTATTTGCAATACTGTGTTCTGTCATTTCGGATTCCTGAGGCGAGCTGTTGCCGACCGATCGATCGATAATGCTTCCCTGTTCACTACTTGTTTCATTGTCTACACCATTATTTGCCGCCCGCTCCATTTCCCTATGCACAATTACCAAATTACTACTTCGAATGTCTGTTAATTCACTACACAGTGGTGCTGATAAGCTACGCTCGTCGTCACTATTATTTCTCAGTTTACTTTGGAGCAAAGTGTTAAGTTTTTCACACGCCATTATTGTCACAATATTTCACACGATAACACAGAAAAGCACAATTTGAAGAGCAAAAATAAGAGAACACATTAACATAGCATTGAAAATAAAATCTAGTTAATTGCAAGCGCAGCTGCGAAATACTTGGTGCAAATCTACATGCATGCCACAACTGTTTTACTGTACAACAATGAAAGACTGCAACTACAAAGGAGATTCTCTCTACAATTATGCGCTAGCAATAAACAATAGCTACACTAATTACACAAACTACAAGAAAAAAATCAGAAGATTCCAGTGAGGTATCCTCGGCTAAGGGTCGACATATGAAACGTCCCCTTAGAAAAATTATGCATGACTGTGCTTAAACTGACAAACAATATTTTTTTTCAGCGCAACGCAATCTGACTTTCAATAATCCCTACAAAAGAATGGCCCTGACTAACATTAACCTATACCTTTCACAAATCACTTACCTCACAAAAATCTTCGTTACTCGAACTACTGCAATACAGCGAGCGCCACTACTGCCAGCTAAATAAAAGATTCAAACTACGGAAGGCACTAACTACTGATAGGCATAGTTAGCAAATGAAAGATTTTAATAGAGAACAAACAATGTATTTACCTTAATAGTCATAATATATATAGCAGTTCATGACATCCATTCTTACAAATGTACTGTTTCTGATGGACACACCTCCAGATTATCCATTTCTCAAAAATATGCCATCTCACTTCCCCCCATCCACCACTGCTGGCGCCTCATCTCCACCTGCGCAACGCTACGCGCTGTTAACAGCCAACTGCCCAACACTACAATGGCGAATATTACAACAATGCTAACTAGCCGCAGACTGCACACAGCACAGCCAGTGATTTTCATACAGAGCGCTACGTGGCGTTACCAATAAGAAAACCTAAACAACCTACTTACATTACTTCCAGTGTATCATTCCGCTACCCTCCTACTGCGATTTGGAATCTCCACTTTGACAACTGGGTTTTGCTTTTCAATAATCTCGTTGAATGTTTTTGTAACGTTTTCAATGACCACGTTGGATGAAGTTCTGCGATCTCCACGGCCTGCTCATCTCCATCATCTTCTTCATTGGAATCCGAAGAAGTAGGTGTTATTTGTATATTTCGTTTTTTCCGTGCGTCACTTTCTTCGTGGCTTGCTTCGGAAGGACTCGCAAACTCTTCATTGTCGAAAAATAACAGTTCTTGGTCCGTGAATGTCATAGTCCCGTACATGTCTAGAAATCGTTTGAACATTTCTCTGCCGATTAATGAAGATCGTTCGCTGATGTTGGAGCTCACTGATTCCAGTATAAAGTTGTTTCTGAAAAGTAACTGCCGTAGACAATGCATCGCGTCTGTTAACTCCTGCCGTTCTTCATTGTTAGGTGGAGCCCACAAAAGACCTCCTTGGTCTTCTACCAAATTTTCAGTATTGTCAAAATTGCACTCACTGACAACTCGTGAACGGCTTGTAATTTGCTCTGTTTTAAAGGATAAACGTCTGCACACTTGAAAGCCAAACTTTCAACTGACGAGAAACGTTTATTTGGCAGTTATAACCGTCGCTACTCACGTACACAGTAGATAAAAATAGGGGAACGCCAACGGTCACAGTCCATAAACAGGATTAGGGGCGACGACGCGTCAACGATGACACGTATAAAATTTTCTAGGAAACTGTCCCAACATTTGTATGACTGGTTTATGACTATTTTCGAAGAAATATTTTAACAACGTCTCTCAATTTTCAGGTAAATAGGCAAATTTATGTATGCCAATGTTTTAATTACGGTTAATTTCCTGTTAAAATAAAAAAAAACGCAAAAGATTGAAACAAAATGTGACGTTCAATTTGTAATTTTGATTTATAGAGGCTTGTAATTCTTTTTAATCAATTCCTTGCAAAAGTTTCATGAGTAATTATAAATTAAAACAAGCATTTGAAAAAAAAGGAAACAAAAGTAGCTTAAACGGGTCTAGAACCAGAGTCGCCTGGACGGCAGTCTCGCTCGCTTGCCACTTTTTTTTTTAATTTTAGCGGTCACAACGGCCGTCTTCTAAAAGGCCAATTGAGTATAAAAATAAAATTACATGTGAAGGGTGGGAGGGGGTTATTAGAAGACAGATAAATCATTCTCTTTTATTAAGAGCTGACGGAGGCGTCATGGGTCGATGGAGTAGTGGAAACTAAAATGTAAATGTAGTGTGACTAGGACCTCCCGTCAGGTAGACCGTTCGCCAGGTGCAAGTCTTTCGATTTGACGCCACTTTTTTCTGTTTTTTCCTTTTTTGTTTCTTTTTTTCTTTTTTCTTTTTTTGTTTTCTTTTTCTTTTTTGTATAAGAACAAATTATGAGGAATAAATAAGGAAAAGTTTGTTTTTTTTCAAAAGAAAACAGACTCCAATTATACTGGTTTCTCCTTCCAGTAAACAAAAATGAGTCTCCTTCGTATTGTTGGCGAAGAAGCAATCTTTTGGAAGAAAAAATTTTTTTTCCCTCAAAGCCAAACTCAAATTTCTTTTTCCTTTAAGAACAAATTATGAGGAATAAATAAGGAAAAGTTTTTTTTAAAGAAAACAAAAACTCCAATTATACTGGTTTCTCCTTCCAGTAAACAAACACGAGTCTCCTTCGTCTTGTTGGTGAAGAAGCAATCTTTTGGAAAAAAAAATTTCAAACCCAAAATCAAATTTATTTTTCCTTTAAGAACAAATTATGAGGAATAATAAGGAAAAGTTTTTTTTTTAATTAAAGTCGTCGTGCGACTTGTAGTTAAAGACCAGTTCTTACAGGAGCTCCTGAAGTGTCTCCGCCTACAGCATGCCAGCTCGTCCAAACGTGTCTTCGCATGGCGTAGGCGTGGGTTCTGGGTAGCAGACCTATTCAGTTTGGTTCGGTTTATACAGTTTTCAGTTTCTCAGGGCTTGGACGTTCCAGCTACTAGGTGGGTCATCGAAAGTGCCCCGTAAGAAATTGGAAAAATATTGCTTATAGCATGGGTTTCGTATCAGGACGCAGTGTCGTTCGTTGAGATAAGTCCAATATCCTAGCGTAGACTTGTCGCCAGAAGTAAAAAGATAGCGGATCGTGTGGCCACAGATCCAATTCACAGAGTGAGTTTTGGCGGAGGGGTAGAAAGTCTTATCGGGGTACAAAAGCATGTGGACGTCGATCTGAGCCGGTGTCTGGCGAGTAAGAAACGCCAAAATTCGCCGCGCAAGTGTCCAGACGTCGATCGCTGTGCCACAGTGGAACCGGTGGACATCCGTGTCATCCATTCCACAGTGGGTGCAGAGGGATGAATCGGCGAGATGGATGCGGTGCAGACGATCTCGGTTAACTTGTTTGCCATTCACGGTGATGTACCACGCTGATTGAACGTCTGATTCAAGAAAACGCTCATGGATCGCCTTCCATATGTGTCGCCACACGTACCGTGTATACTTACGTTCGATGGGGTTGGACGGGCGGCACTGTTGTAACAATTCGGAGACTGTTTTCGTGAGGTACAAACGTGTAAGTGGTAAGGACCGCTAGATATAACTGAACTCCAGGAAAAATCGTTGGATGTAATAAAAGGGGGTTGGAATGGTCGATACCAGTACTGGAGCGGACAAGGAGGCCTGTGCAAAGTTGTGAAGCAGGAGGCTAGTAAGGCTCTGCGGGCAACGATGCCAAAGTTTTAGTTGGGAGCTGACGTATAGTGCCTTGACACGAGTCGGCACGTGGATGAGTCCCACCCCGCCACGATCTCGTGGCAGTGCAAGGGATTCATACTGCACCTTGAATAACATCCCCGAGCTGACGAAAGAGCCGAAAGCCATCAACAGTCGTCGCGTCAGGAGATTTGGGACTGGTAGTACTTACGCCACGTGTGGTATACGGGAAGCATGATACATGTTCACGTATTGCGCGCGTTGGATAACGTCGAGAGCCCGTAGCCGGTGATCTGCGAGATTTGCTCTGATTGTCTGTAGCAAGCGTCTACCATTGATAGTCGCTGAGCGGCGCAGGTCTGCTGTGAAATCAAGTCCAAGACACCGTATGGTGGCGGCGACACTAAGGGGGGCAGCGCATCTCTCCGGCAAGCCCTCACCAATGAGCAGGACCTTGGATTTTGACACGTTGAGGCAGCTCCCCGACGCTTCGCCGTAAGTCGCCACCCATGTCAATGCTGCTCGTACTTCATCTTCACTGCGCAGATATAGTACTATGTCGTCTGCATAGGCTGTACAACAAAAACGGTGGCCGTGCATAGTCATACCTTCCAAACGTTGGCGCATGCCCTGGAGCAGGGGTTCCAAGGCGAAAGCATACAAAATCGTGGGAAGAGGGCAGCCTTGCCGCACAGATCTTGCGATGACCAGGGGCGGTGTTAGGCGACCATTGTACATGATTTTAGAGGTTGCACTACTCAACAGGTGCATAACCACTGTGACAATACCGCCAGGAAAACCCATATGCTGAAGAACTGTCCGTAAATAGAAGTGGTCAGCACGGTCGAAAGCCTGGCTAAAGTCCAGTGAAGCCAAGGCGCCAGGGAGACGCTGATAATGCGCTAATGCTATCATGTCTCTGTAACGGCACAGGGCCGTACGGATGTTGTTGTCGCCTCCTAGGGAAGTCTGGTCGCAGGATGTGACGTAACGTGCGACCTTCTTGAGTCGCGATGCCAGTAGCCGTGTGAATATTTTCATGTCGCTGTTGAGCAAAGTAATTGGTCGATAGTCCTCGACCCTCGATAACCCGCGCGGTTTATGTACGGGGATAATAATGCCTTCTAGAAAGGCGCTCGGGGCCACTGTCATCGGTGACATCAGCTCTTGTGCGATTGCCGTCCACATGGAAGCCAACAAATAGTGAAAACTTTTATAAAATTCGATGGGTATAACGTCAGGTCCAGGAGATCTGTTATCGGTACCCGCCTTGATAGCATCTACCACTTCATCTGTGGTTACATCGTCTTGGAGGCCATGCACTGCATCCTCCGGAAGAGTGTTCGTAGTAAGCTGAGCGACTTCTGTGATCAGTGCTGCAGAATGCGGTACGGCTGCGTATAGCCCGGTAAAATGAGCATGGAGAGTACGACCGATGCTTTGTTGGGTGTCGTGCCGGCGCCCTTCCACATCAGTGACGACTTGGATCAGAGCTCGTCGTCGTCGTTGTCTTTCCTGAAGGAGGTGGTACATCGACGGACGTTCTTGAGGGATTCGATTAGAAGCTCGAGAACGGACTACAGTGCCTTCCAAGTGACGCCGCATGATCAAGGAGACCTGCGCCTTCGTGCGATGGACCATCGACTGCCGGGCTGGCGAGAAAGGCATCGTCGTACAGTCACGTAGTATGGTGTAGTAGAAGTGCAGGGTATTAATTTGCCACGCCTTTAATTCCTTCCCATAACTCATCAGAGTCTTCCGGAGGGTCGGCTTTGCACAGGAGAGCCGCCATGATAAGGTGGAGTCATAGGCTTCTCGACGATGGCGGCAGCGTGCCCACGCTTCTTCGACCATACGGCGACAGTCTGAGGAGGTCAGGTGAGCGACATTGAGTTTCCATAGACCACGACTATGCCACACTTGCTGTCGGGCGAGAGTGACGTCACAGAGGTACGCATCATGGTCTGAAAAGGCCAAGGGCCAGACTTCCGCATGACGTGTGCCATCAGCAAGGGAGCGGGTAACGTAGATGCGAACTATGCGGCTTGACGAGTGAGAGGTGTAGAATGTATAGCCCGGTTGAATTCCGTGGAGCTTCTTCCATGTGTCAACAAGTCGTAGACGGTCGATGACCACTGAGAGAGATGCACAAGGGGTATGTCACGGGAGTTGGTCCGCGGGCTCTTGTGTCGAGTTAAAATCCCCACCGAGTACCAAATCGTCCTGCGGACCGGTGAAGAGGGGTGTGACGCTTTCGGCAAAAAAAGTTTGTCGGTCATGACGGCGGCCAGTGCCGGACGGAGCGTAGATATTAATAATACACACGCCGAACAGTGTGAGAGCCATACCTCGCGCAGTGGGGAGGTAGATGACGTCCTCTGCAGGGAGTCCGTCGCGTAGCAGGATGGCGACGCCGCTACCGGTGTCAGATGCGGGGGAAACATGGGCGTTGTATCCGGTGGGAACTAGAAAGTCAGCCACAAACACCTCTTGTAAGAGTGCTATATCCACATCCGCAGAGTAAATAGTATCTCTAAACATGGCCAGTTTATGGGGGGCACGAATGGTGGCAAGATTCATCGTGGCGATACGATATTGCTGCGTACGGCCATCCTCAGTATTTGCAGAACGTGCGGTAGAAGTAGCCGGCAGGTGGAGACCCGCCGGTGGTCCCGCAGTGGTGATAATTACTGGCGGGGCGCCAGCCCCAGTATCGCCGAGGTGGACTCCTGTGCAGACACGCTGGCAGTCGGTTCCACTTCTTCTTCAACGTCATCGGCCCAGTAAAGCTGACGACGTGGACATATGACGGTCACGTACTTCCGGAACGGGTGTTGTGGATTCCGCAACATGAGTGGCAGGGGGACCGCCGTCATCATTCGTTGACAACGGCGAGGATACGTCCCGAACCGGGAGAGCAGGCGTCACAGGAGGGGCGCCTGTTGCTGCTGCATCGCGTGACTGGACGCAATGTGGGAGATCACCGTCAGACATCAGGTCGACATCTCGCGGGGCCATCTGAAGGCGTTCGTCGTCGTTTCCTGTGTTTGCGAGGCGACCGCTGTTTTCTGATGTGGCCTTCTGAATCAGAATGTGGTCGCCCGTCGTCTGACGCCGTACTCGTCTGGACAAAGGCAGACGTCGGCACGACACCGAGGTCGACGTCCATGGTTCCAACAGGAACATCGGTTTCGGTCTGCAACCCGGACGGTCCTCACTGTAGGCGACGCCGTGCTTGTGTCGTCGGCGCGTTGTGCTGCGGCGGGTGGCGTTGACGATGCTGCTGGTGCAATCGAAATTGGTACGACGGGGTCCTGTGCAACCTTGGCGTAGGTGATGGGTAAGGACGTGACCGTCGAAGCCTGGGTCTCTTCACGTAACGGCGTCTGAATTAAACGGCGGTGTAAGCATTCGGAACGTACATGTCCCTCCTGGCCACATCCTGCGCACGTTCGTGGCTGTCCATCGTACATGACGATGGCCCTCACACCGCCAATCAGCAGGTACGATGGGACATGTTTCGTCAGCTCAATTTTTATTTACCGGACGCCATTTAATACGGGGTACGTCGTAAATGTTTGCCACTTCTCCGCGACGTGACCCAAGACGGTGCCATATGGTTGGAAAGCGGCAATGACCACATCCTGAGGCACCTCGAACGGGAGCCCAAACACCCGCAATGTCCGGAGACCGAATCCAGCATGGGCGACTGTCACAGCACCCATATGTCCATCAGTTTAAATTTGAGTCCGGAGGCATGACGGTGAATTACGTCATTGCAAATTTCCTCCGTTGACATCTTGATGTAGACAACACTTCCAGTGATGGAAAAATGTATGACGATTACGTCCTGGGGGTTCAAACGTAGATCCTCACGTATGAACTGTTCGACTTCGAAAGCTCTGGGTCGTGGATGTTCGGCCTGAAACGTTACTTTGATCGTTGCACGGCGGTACGAGTGCGCCATGGTGTACGTTAGTACTGGACTCGATAGACACAAACACCGCGACGCGGAAGTAAACACCGCCGAGAGCGGAGCGTCGGACGGCGCGCGGAGCAGCTCCGCACGCTAGCACGGCTGCGAGCCGACTGCCTACTCGCTCACTTTCCACAATAGGGAAACTTTTCTGTATATAAAGAGCTGCCCAAACTTTAACAGGCAATATTTCAAAAACGAGGCCGCATTGACACCTACAATTTTAGGGTTTGATAGTTGCCTACCCACACTATAAGAAGGCGAAGTGGGAGCTCATAACTCGATGCACCTTCCAGACGGTCCCCTCGTTAGACCAGCAGTCATTTAGTGGTTTCAGTATTTCCCTAGGACTTCATTACCATAGTCCGTTTGACTTCATTGACGTAATTGTACTCCACTCTGTTACACACATTTTCAAAAACTGAGAAAGTTAGGTCTACATCGATTTCAGTTAACCCAGTCATATGAACATGTCCCTGTAAATCACTAGTACTTAAAGCGTGGAACTTTCACTTATAATTTGTCGTGTTATTTCTCAGAACTGATTATTTAACAATCTTGAAAAATTAAGGAATCTGGATTCAAAACTAATACTGGCCGGTAATTATTTAATTCCTTAGGCTTTTTGCCGTTTAAGGATGAAAATCCTTATTCCCGCTCTAAAATTTCCACAAAATGACATCCTTCTAGCACTTCCTATAAATGAATGTATGTTTAGCTCCGATAGCATGCCAACAGATATTACAAAATTTGTAGGGAGACCATCGGCTGATAGGATCTTTTTCGTGGGAGATGCTTTGTCTATTCTTTGTATTTCGTCTGTAGTTGTTGTTGTGGTCTTCAGTCCTGAGACTGGTTTGATGCAGCTCTCCATGCTACTCTATCCTGTGCAAGCTTCTTCATCTCCCAGTACCTACTGCAACCTACATCCTTCTGAATCTGCTTAGTGTATTCATCTCTTGGTCTCCCTCTACGATTTTTACCCTCCACGCTGCCCTCCAATGCTAAATTTGTGATCCCTTGATGCCTCAAAACATGTCCTACCAACCGATCGTCTGTAGTAAAAGGATACAAAACATGCTGTTTATCGCCGGCCGCTGGTGGCCGAGCGGTTCTGGCGCTACAGTCACGTTTGAGTGTGACACGCCACCCCATGAAGCCATGGACTCAAGTTATCAACAAAGCACAGTGCAAACTGGTGGTTCCTCCATAATGGTGTGGGCTGGAGAATTCGAGAGACTGATTTGGCCAAGCAGATCACCAGACATGAATCCGATCGAACATTAATATACGTAATCCAGAAGTCAGTTCGTACAAAAAATCCTGCCTGGGCAACACATTCGCAATTATGGACGGCTGCTGAGGCAGCATGGCTCAATATTTCTACAGAGGACTTCCAACAACTCAACTTGTTGAGTCAATTCCATGTCGAGCTGCTGCACTACGTCGGGCAAAAGGAGGTCCGGCAGAATCTTAGGAGGTATCCCATGACTTTTGTGAACTCGGTGTAAGTGACCTTTGATACTTTAACTAAAAGGTTGCTTCCGTACTACAACAGATTGATATTATGAACATTATGCACACGCAAGGCGAGTTTCTTGAGATTTACTGTCTCTACCGGTTGATACGGTACAGCCGGCCGGAGTGGCCGTGCGGTTCTATGCGCTATAGTCCGGAACCGCGAGACCGCTACGGTCGCAGGTTCGAATCCTGCCTCGGGCATGGATGTGTGTGTTGTCCTTAGGTTAGTTAGGTTTAAGTAGTTCTAAGTTCTAGGGGACTTATGACCTCAACAGTTGAGTCCCATAGTGCTCAGAGCCATTTGAACCATGCTGTTTATCTTT
The DNA here is from genome assembly GCF_023898315.1 of Schistocerca nitens. Classification (NCBI taxonomy): domain Eukaryota; kingdom Metazoa; phylum Arthropoda; class Insecta; order Orthoptera; family Acrididae; genus Schistocerca; species Schistocerca nitens. The sequence continues at coordinate 938,984,493 of NC_064616.1, read as the reverse complement.
TGTGTTACGTTTATCGTTTCTCCGTTTGTGTACAATTCTTCAGTGCTAGTTTCTTCAAGATCAACAAACAAAAAACAAGATTAACGAAATTTGGTGACCATTATGAATCACGGTAGTTACTTTAGCTGAAAGAAGTGCAGGAGCGTAGGCAGTTAGGTCTGATAATACACTTACAGCACCCACTGTTAATGGCTAATTGAACAGAGAGAGCGAGATAAGTACACTGATATGGCACATATCCTTACACGTCGAGATCGGTTACAGTCCTGCGACTGAGTTAAGGAACATTGACATTCATTCGGACATCAGTTAATGTTATCTCTTTGAATAAAGTGCTCGATCTGGATTTGAGGATTCACCACAGTTACAGGAACGACATTTGAGCATGGTTAACTGTGAATCTCGTACCCTGCATTACAGCCGTTCAAAGCCCGCTACTAGAAGACTGGTGCTATTATGTCACGTCACATTATTGGTTCATGGTTAACAACCAATATTCGAAACAGCTCCATCACAAGAGAATTCTGGGATTTTACAGCTTGGAACACTCCTAGTTTTTATTATTATTATTATTAGGACGGTAACAGACACTGATTGACAAGAGCTCCACCAAGCATACTTTCAGTCACGAGAAATTTTATTTTCAAGTGATGTTACTTGGTTTTCAGAGTATTTTATTTCCATAGGAGGAACTTAGCTAACAAGAAATGTGAAGAAATCAAGAGGAAACTCTGTTTCTGTAATTACTCTATATTAAGAGTTTTTATATTAAGGTAACTATAAATTTAAGAGGTTCACCATCTTTTTTAAGTTTCAAGATAAGAACATTTTGTGGCGAAAAAATTGCTAGTCGGTTAATTTCGCTTCTGTTTTCATTAAGGGGGATGTAACGGAAAATGTAAACATTTATTTAAAAAATCATTACAGCCATATTTATTAATGTACGAAACTAAAATTTTGCGTGTGTAAAGCAAAAGAGCTTTGTTGTAACGGAAAATTATAATTAGATATGCAGGATTAATATTTTGGCAGAAGTTTGAGTTTTAATTTTTTATTGTCTTTTTTATAAGAAACCATAATTCAAATTCTAATCATGTAACTAATGTGAAAATTTTATTGTAGTGTCCTGACAAGGTTATAAGACCACTGAACGACAGTTACTAATTTATGGTACAAACTGTATTATTAACAGAATTTTTAATTTTGCACATCCAAAATTAACATCTTTTTCTACATACAGTTCTCTAAAAATCAGAATGTAATTACAGTACCTCGTATTTTTTAGTTCCAGGGAGACAAAGTACGTTGCGAGCAGTTACTGAAAATTTCATAGCATTAGCGCATCCGCTTTTTGAGAAAATGCTTCTAATAACGCAAAAAATGTAAAACAGAGAAAATGAGGTTCAAGTAGTAAGCTAACCTCAATTTTAAAATCCCCCATACTGACACTCCTCATCCTCCAGGTTTCTCTTCTCTCCTCCTCGAATCTACCTGGCCTACATTTGCAGGTAAGACACTGATCTGTTAGCCTTCTTGATCCTGCTCTCGGCTATGGTGTAAAATGCTTTTGTTGTAAACACACCAGGATCTATACGGACTCTCTCCAGCACTTCAATTCTGCCATTATTCCCGTTATTGTAACATAAAACTGCACCATAGACACCTATTTTGAGTACTTTAAGTTCACAGCATGTCCTTTTTGAGCATATAATCCAAATTAAATTATTGAGGCTTTAATTAGCATTTTGTGTCTTTCCGTGAAGACACTTCCTCAATAAATAAGGGTTTGCAAGAAACCTGAGAGTGGGCTTAATTGCATTCATAACAGGTTCTGGTAATGAGTGCTTATGTGAATACGTCTCATTTCTGTTGCTGAACTTACACCAGTCGTCTGGTGTTTGGTCAGTGGGTAGTTTGTGGAAAAAAATTGCCCACACAGCACGCCTCATTGCCTCTAAATTATGTGTTTTTCCTGATAGCTCACCCACAAAATAACTGAAGAGAATCAGTTTCTTTCAGAGTAAGCCTGCCTTTTCCTTCTAGTGGTTTTCCATCCTCAAGTGCTTCACCTTTCTTCTCTTTCAGCAAGCGACGAAGCCTACCACCAACCCTCTTTTGGATGTGGCCAACACATTCCAACTTCCCTATTGTTGTACTGTACGGATTTTTATCTGTTACAGCTCTGAATGAAGAGGAGTCTACATCACCAAAGTATTTAGTATATCTGACACCATACTGGTCCTCAGATCTGGAGAACATCCTCACAACTGCAGCAGCCTCCATGCCTCCAATTGTGCCACTATAACTTTTAGAGCATTCTACTACATGCTTTTCTTGCCACAGTTTCTCACTGTCTTCGTTGTTGGACATTTTCGTTGTTGCCCACTGGTGGCAGTATTTAGACATAGTTTCTACATCTAAAACTTTACCTCAGTCAATACCAATAACAGATGCAACTCCATACAGAGTCGTGAGACCCCTTTTCATCCAGGTCCCATCTACAGACACACACAGGTCAGTAACATTTGTAAGAGATTCACTGCCATGAATATCTACCCCAGGATCTATTTCTTTTTGGTTTATTTCCACCAATTCCTCAACTGCTTTCTTCAGAGAAACTTTGGCAGTATCGCATACAGCATCAGACATTTCTTTATTTATTTTTTCAAAACTTGCACAAGGTGGAGGCACGTTCAGAAAACCGCACAGTAAATTACCTCCTTCCCTGCCCTGTCCAAGGCATCTCAGAGCATATGATAATCTAAAATTGCTTTCCTAGGTACCAGTGTCAGTTTTTTTGGAGGAGGAAAATAAAATTTCATAGTCACACGAATTACAAATTAATATGAAATCACAAGCTATTCCCACTCTTCTTTCTTCAACAACAAAAATGGTTCAAATGGTTCTGAGCACTATGGGACTTAAAATCTGAGGTCATCAGTCCCGTAGAACTCTGAACTACTTAAACATAACTAACCTAAGGACATCACACACATCCATGCCCGAGGCGGGATTCGAACCTGCGACCATAGCGGTCGCGCGGTTCGAGACTGAAGCGCCTAGAACCGCTCGTCCACTCCGGCCGGCCTCTTCAACAACAATCATGCGTTCCGTATTTTTACAGCTAACACGTGCACATGAAAACCTTATAGCCTGCCAGAGAAGCTCTAAATTAATAAGTCTGAATCCAGTGGAATCCATATCAATATCATTCACGCACGTGCACAATTCTCCTGTCCCAAATTTCGATGCTGAAGCTGAGGTCTTATGTTCTTCATTTCGAGCCGCTTCCACTTTTTTGTTGGTAAACCGATTTCCATGAAACGTCCGTTTCCTAAACAGTTTTTCCAGCACCCATTGCGCGTAAATCTTGAGTCCCACGTAGAGGTTTGCGAATTCAACCTTCCACCTACTAATATGTGTTAGTATTGTCAAAACGTAAATAAACCACATGCAAGAAAGTTTTCAGGCAAAGATATAGATGTCAGTCAGAGATACAGATGTCAGCCAAAGATATCGAAAGAAAATAGCCTTCACACTGACAAAAATTCCGCTGACGCAAGCATTTTCCCAAATGTCAGAAAAAGTGGGAGAGGCCGCCAGTGCAGAGTTAATCAGTTTAACAATTTAAAAGCATTTCTAAAGCTGCTGTCACGATAAAATTCACACACAAGATAGACTAAACTGTAAAGGCCAAGAAAATAATATTTCTGAAAAATCGATTTTTTGGACCAAAATCCATAACACCAACCCTTTTAAAGAATAGCTGGATTTTATTCCATATTCAGATTGTTTTTCCACTGGCATGCCATCAACCAGTAAGTTATTCTTCATACAGAAGATGCTTCATTTAGTTTCGTAGCGTTGCGTTAATGATTAAGGCGGCTCCGGGCGACAAGCAGAAAATAGGGGTACGGGCTCCGGTCTGGTCTGAATTTAAAGTTGTTACTGCGCGTTTATTACACAGCAGGTTCAGAATGTTTGATTTCGTTTCATGACACTGCATCTTCAATGATTTCGTGCCCATTGATCCCTTCACTTCCTCCGAACGCACTAAATTCATTTCACTATGTACATACTCCTCGTCAAAGGGCGTTCCGATCTCAGTCTCCCATCCGTCCTGCAAGTCACACACTGCCTGAGACTCACACGTTTAGACATTGAGTTAGAGAGATTTTAAAGAAGAAATATGCACCCAAGTCAACGTTTACCAATGCTATGAGTGAAACATTAAGCCCAGTACATCTCAGGTACAGGAAACAGAGACCAGTCATCAGTATTTTTATGCAGCTCTAAAGAAAAGTCTTCTGTCGGCTACCAGTACCCGAAATATTCGCGGAATGTATGTTTACTGAAATTCTCTGAAGATTGAGAGTGTTCAATTATTTACAGCCGAAAATATGACGATAACCTGTCAGAGAACAACTATCAGATTTTATAGCTACGTGCACTATGTTTATTCCATTTTGGGCTTTGGGGCGTAGGTAAAGTGATTAAATATTTTCCTTTAGCATTTGCCAGCAGGATATGGACGGGTTTTATGGTGCTGTGTTAGTAGGTTAGTGGACGTGGTGGGGTAACTGCGCTTGGTGCAGATTTTATGAGCTGAGTTACTGCAGACGGTAGTGTGGCCGCGACCTGAGCAGCCATGGGGAGCCACGTCGAAATACCGCCTGCACTTTCTGATGTCCCGTTGCAAGAGTGGCACGTTTTCCATGAACTCACCTTCTTATTCTTCTCCTTCGACTTCATTGTGAGCGCTAAGTACCGTACTCCTGTGCGTATTTCCACTGGACAAGCCCCACGTGAAATCAGAGAGAAATGCTCCTTCTTGCTGCTTAAAAGACCTTCCACTCTAACCATTATTTTGTAAGCAACACGCCAGATTTAAAAGTCCTTTGGAGTAGTCTGCTCTGCTGCCATCACAAAAATAACGGTAACTCAAAACATTACGTGTCGACTGTATTGAAAGTTATCTTATGTGTAGAACACGTGAGTTGCCATAACTAAATCATGAGTACACAGTTACGCACAAGGAATTAGGTTCCGAACTAAGCACATATTTGAAAACTGCAAAATAGCTGTCTCTGTTTTACACAGCACAGATGACGCGAAGATCGATTGCGACTACTCGCAAATAGAGTGATGTATGCTATTAATAACGTGAATTATGAGCTCGAAAAGAATAGTGCTTTCATCAATGTAGTTTGCAGTCGGGACAGGGGATAAAGATGAACACTCCACTTACTATATTGTTTTGAGTCGAAAATATTAGTCTACAAAACGAGCTATGCGAAGATGATCGTTGTCGTCTTCCGATCTCATCACTTGTCGCATCACGATAAGGATGGAAAAAGTCCTGGAGTTAATCGTCGCCATAACTGCAGACGTGGGCTGCTGCATAGACGGAACACAGAGCGTGCTCTGTGCAGTCTGCTGTCTTTCCTCGTCTTCGAGTATAAAAGTATGTACATCGCGTATCCAAGGAAATACTTCTATCTACAATTCACCGTCTCTACGCTTGAGGTGCCGGCCGTTGTGGCTGAGCGGTTCTAGGCGCTTCAGTCTGGAACCGCGCGACCGCTACGGTCGCAGGTTCGAATCCTGCCTCGGGCATGGATGTGTGTGATGTCCTTAGGTTAGTTAGGTTTAAGTAGTTCTAAGTTCTAGGGGACTGATGACCTCAGATGTTAAGTCCCATAGTGCTCAGGGCCATTTCGCTTGAGGCATTATTTAAGAAATCCAAGAAAGGGGGTATAATTCACGGCTAAGCAAACAAAATCTAACACTGAATGCTGGAAGAACGCAAGGAAAGGTGTCGCCGTGGATCTCCCAGGGTGCCGCGTGTGCAAAACGGGGAGTAGGATCGCACAAGGAGTGATGGTAAAGAGAGAGCGGCGGCCAATGGAAGTGTCAATATCATGCGTCTCGTACCTCCATGGTTTCGTGCTCACATCCTCCCCAACACTCACGCTCACAACGATACCTAAAAAAGAACGGCTGTTTCCGCTTATGGCTCAGGTAAGACACTAATTATTAACTTTAGGTTAACGCTATAGTTGTAACAACAGTTGCTGTAGGATATATTCAATGCAAAATGTAGTTCTAACTTTATAATGTGCAGAATGTTCCTTGGTTAGAACGAGCAACAGCTCTTGGAGAAAAGCAAAAGCTCCAAGAGTTCGGAGCCTGAGCACACCTGCCGCACTGCATAGAGATTATATGGTAATACACTGCCCAGTCACATTAATGTGGCCACCTTTCAAAAGCCTGAATATGATCCCAAAGGATAGATGCCTCTTGTTGATACATTATGCCTTCTAAAATGACGAGATCACCCAGAGAGTGCCACGAAAACACTCCATAAACCATAACGTTCCTTCCTCACGTCTGGACCCTTTCACCAACTGTTGCAGGGTGTTTGCTTTTAGACGTTTCCGTCAATGGCCATCTCTCATCTTCCATTGGCTCCTTTCCCCCCTCCCCCATCACTTTTCCTCTCCATCCCCCCTTTTTTTCCCGTCATCTGACCAGTTTCCCCCCACCTGCTCTCGGGTGTGGTATGTCATATTTGTGCCAACTTTTTAGTGCAGTGTTTAAGTGAGTGTTCAGTGTTGTGCGTCTTTCCACAGTGTTGCGAACAGAAATCATGCTGTCGCTGGGTGTGCATTTTATATCTTTTGCGAACAGAACCCAGACTGTCGTTGTGTTTTTTAATTGTCTGTCTATTATTTTTCTGCTTCCTGCATATTTTATTAGCATCATCAACCCTGTGTTTTATGTTTTAAGCTCCAGAATTTTCTGCCATTTTACCTTCAAGTCACCGATTTTATCGCCAACTGTTATTATTTTTTATTATCTTCATCTTTTTACAACAAATTCTGTAGGCTGAAGAGCGGCGTAATAAGCTGCTGCCAGCCCGCCCCCTTTAGGGGGAATCGAAACTCAATAAAGAAAAAAAAATGGCCTTTTGTTTAAAGCAGAATGAGAACGGTTAAAAGCAATGCACACAGACATCTCAGTCGATAGTTTGAAACCTCCCTTTTTCGCCTATTGAGGCGTAGCGGCCGGCAGGAGTGGCCGAGCGGTTCTAGACGCTTCAGTCTGGAACCGCGCGACCGCTACGGTCGCAGGTTCGAATCCTGCCTCGGGCATGGATGTGTGTGAAGTCCTTAGGTTAGTTAGGTTTAAGTAGTTCTACGTCCCATAGTGCTCAGAGCCATTTTTTGAGGCGTAGCGCCGTATAACGAACCTGCCATGGGGGCGGTTAAGTGGAAGATGTGTCTCAGAGCAGGATAGTGACAGATGGTGACGCGAGACTGGACGCGCACCTAGTTTATGTATCAGCCGATAGAGGACAGTATTGGATAGGGGGACTGTGATTTTAGTTTCGATTGTGCCCACTAGAGTGCACTAAAGTAATAGAATGTTTTTCATAAACTGTTCTAGTATTTTCATAAAGTGTTATTATTTCTATTTGTGTATGTAAAATGTTATAAATGTGTTTTAGCAGTATGAATGATGCGTGAGTGTGGTTTAAGGTTAATATGAAGGTAATTGTTTAACGAGTTATGTAGTGGGATTTAGTGTGGGAACATTTCAAAGAAGTATGGATATGAACAAAGGGGATTTTTGTGGAATAGATTTGTAAAGCAAGTGTATGGTAAAGGGAAAGTTCATTCAGGTATAAATAACAATAGTAATTAACTTAATGCATAAGCAAAACTTTAGCATTTTAGATAATTACGTCGGTAAAAAGTGCAGTCGTTAGGTTTATTATTTTGCGATTGGTTATTAATGAAAAGCGCGGACTGACGCGGGAGAATGTTGTTTTGCTATTGGCTGTTGAGTAAACTGACCAATCGTAAAGCAATATTCTTCGCGCGCCTTGTTCTGCTGGTACAGAAGACTTAGGGTATTTTAGAAAGGAGTCGAAAACCTAGCCATGGAAGAGATCGGACGTGTGCAGTAGTAGTTCCGATGGCAACCATAAGTTGGCGGATCTAGAAGTGTTTGATACATCAAAAGTGTTGGAAGGTGACGGAATAATTAATCCGATGTGTGTGTAGAAATTTCGGAATGTTTAAGTAAATTCTGTGACGAGAAAAGACATCTATTCCGCGTGGCGTATTGAGGAGGTCGGTGGCTAAAGACTGTGACTGCATTTGGTACCCACAGACTTAATATTTGGCGAGCATTATCAATCAAAAACAATCAGTATTTTTGTAGCTATTACGTTTTCGGGAAATGCATAAACTTGCTAACGTGAGTGAAAGGGATTATGAGTGGCCGGCCGGAGTGGCCGTGCGGTTCTAGGCGCTACAGTCTGGAACCGAGCGACCTGCCTCGGCATGGATGTGTGTGATGTCCTTAGGTTAGTTAGGTTTAATTAGTTCTAAGCTCTAGGCGACTGATGACCTGAGAAGTTAAGTCGCATAGTGCTCAGAGCCATTTGAACCATTTTTTTTTCATTATGAGTGACATTGTTAAGACTAGCACAATGGCAGTGATACTTGTTCACCTAAGTTTCAGAATATATTATTTGAGGACAAAATTTCCAACCTGTTATTTCGTGTTTCTCCCGAAACGTAGATTAGTGACTTTAATTGCAGCCTGGTTCACGTCGAATTACAGTAGGTTTCACTCGGCTTTCCTACTGATGATCTGCTGAGACAATGTTCACAGGTAGGTGCAGGTCCGTCGTAAAGGGACAGAAAGAACCGCGCCGCCGCACTATTCATCAAATCGTCAAAGAATAGGTTGCAACTGACGAGTTGTTGTTGCAAGTTTCAAGAGGGACAATATGCAGAGGAGTCGTCAACAAACAAAGAGTACTGGACCAGACATTTAACTACCGACGTCATACTATTAACAGCTATGGCAAAGACAGTTACACCTAAAACACTACCTTGAGGGACACCATTCTCCTGCAGAAATCTATCAGAGAGGACGTCACCGACTCGATATCTGAAATAGCCTGGTGAGAGGAAGGGCCGTGTACAAATGATAAGACATCCTCGGAAACCCCATTCATGGAGCTACCTGAGGATAAGTGTCTCCAAGTAGTATCGTAGGCCTTCTCGATGTCCAGAAGGTGATTCCGGAGCAGAAAAGCTGTACACTGAAAATGACTAAGGAGCTGTCTGGATCCTAAGATGCAGACGAAGCAACGGTTGACCATTCACTCCGAGGTCTTTTACCTCTCGCTGCGAGTAGGGGAAGTTACCTGATGCCAAAACGAGATTAAGAAGGGCGAGGAGGATTTCTTTGCTCCATTCTATGAGGTGCGGTAAAATAACATAATGGACCCTGTAGTGACCAGCTGATGTGTCAATAAGTACACATAACGCAGAATCCAGCTCCGATATGCAGAAGGGACAGTAGTATTCTGTATCAGTTGTGGAACTGAAGTCCCAACTGCCTCTCTCAGTTACCACTCTGTAGCATCTGTAAGCTGAATCCTGATTGGCTATGGCGGTAGCTACAGCACACCGCCTTAGTCTGTATAATGTCCCGAGGGTTAGTCTGGAGACTACCGTTCCCCATTACAGCAGCCAACACGCACCTCCTCCTTCTCCCATAAATCATCCTGGTTGTCTCCGATATCAATGCACTTTTAATGGACCCATTTATGGTGGTCATGAACCGTTGACACGATCTCTTCTCTCCCTAATAGTTCGGTGAAGATTTGCCCTCCCTGCTCGAAAGGCTGCGAAGTTCTCTGCAGTTTTCCGGCACACGAAACAACACAGAACCGCCCACCTGGTCCTGATTACGAGCGGCATTTGATGCTCCATCAAGGGATGGGTTGCCTCCTCTTTTTTACTGCGCTGCACCTTGGATCATATGGGAAATGGGATTCAAGCACTCTTAGACGCTATCACGGTGTTCAAACACAGGAAGTTGACTGTAAAGTGTCCAGTCAGCCCTACTGAGCGCCCATCGCGGTGGCTTTCTTTCGGGCACCACTCTGTCCGGCAGGGGACTCCAAACTCGGAAGTGATCACCTGTGTGCAAGTCATCAACCACTTCCCGTTGAACGGTATATGAGAGGGCTGGAGAGCGTACCGAGAGATCGACAGCAGTGAACGAGTATGTTCCAGTGGTGAACTGCGTGGTCCACCCCATGTTCAACAAACTCGCACATGAGGACATGAGAAGGCTCACAAATGCTCTACCCCTGGGACAAGTGTGGGGCCCTAAAGTACAGGATGTTCGTTCAACTCACCACAGAGGATAAAAGAGTGAGGAGCTGAGTTATGAGGTCACGGAGAGCTTCTTCGTTTAGCACCTCATTTGGGGACAGGGAGAGTGAACATATTGTCAGCTATCGACGCACATGTACTGATACAGCAACTGTTTATAGGCTGGTTGTGAGGAAAAGAAGTGAAAAATGACAGGTTTGTGCACGAAAGTAGCCACTATCCTTCATCTCTCTCTCCTCGAACGTTGTCTTTGTCCTGGAAGATGTAGCCATGTACCTCTCTTGAAGACAGATACAGATTGGCTCACCCTGAACCAACACACGTATTTCCTCCAAATGTGTCCTGAAATCATTCAAGTTCCACAGAATTAACCGTCTTAACGATGAGGTTTTCCTCTCGTGGTGGGGAGATTGGAGCGGAGTAAACATTAATTGTGGAACTCGCCAGTTCCCTCAGGCAGGCGCTGACATCAATATCAACGACGGTATGCTCATCGTCCAGAACCAAGGTCGCATGATCTGATGGCTTCGGACCTGGTCGTTTTGGTGCGTTGGTTTTCGTCCCCATCTTAAGTTTTAGGGATGGTGGCATGGCTTTCTTGACAGAAACACCTTCCTTTGTCTCATCTGATGTGTGCCGCGAGCGTCTGTTATCCTTTAGTTTGGTAACCACCAGAATTTCAGTGGCAAGAAGGCTTGGTTGTAACATCAGTAGTACAGGCTTACTGCTGCATTTACTGCTGCATGTTGGTGGGCCGTGCTCAGCTGTCAAGGTCTGGAAGCCACCACTAATATTATGTACAGGCTACTGCAATTCTGGCGCTGAAGATTCCACAAAAATGAGTGGCCGTGTTGCCTTAAACGTCTTTTTCGCGTAAGAGTAGTAGTACGTAGGGTGACTGATCTCTTGTATTTTCTTCTCTTCTGCGAAGACAGAGAACTTCTCGCTCGAAACTGGATGGGCTTGGTAGCAACTGAACGAAATAGGTTGGGCGGTACATTGAATACCTGGTTATAGACACTGGAGACTTATCGTCCACGCATTGCCTGATCGTTACAGCTCATAAGGTGTGACATAAGCGTTTGACACTTAATGCAGCGCATTAGATTAGATACACAGGGCCTAACTTTAAGTCATAGAAAACTTTCTGTGACATTTTCTGACAATGGCGCTAGGCTGAATGAAGTACGTGCAGAAGTTACGGTTTCAGAGGGTTGGTGGTGCTCTCCAGTCCCCAGCTGAAGCAACCTGGGTTCGCCAAGCCCGTGTAAATTAGTCAAATACTGAGCTCCTGGAGACGCTGGCCATTTACCATGACTCGGGGAGGCACGTGTGGCCAATCGAATCCCAAAGACGCGGCGAACGTCATCCCCCTTTTCCTATTTTCTGTTCCTTCCTTTTTATTAAACTTTAGTTGGATATTTTTCCTTTTTCCAAGTAGTGCGCGATGCTTAGGACTCGATTTCGCAAGTGATCTGCGACGGACAATTGCCCTCTACTTTCCCAACTATGAGCTGGGTTGTTAGATCACCGTTTACGAGCACTCGATCTTCTGCAACACACACAAAACTTAAATACATATTTGACGTCACGAATCCCTCATAGGTACGAGACCCTTACCCTGCAGGGGTGTAGGGGCGATTTAGGTTTGTATCACGTACCTGACAGAGCGTTAGCCCTTTCCATTAGCTCTCACATGACGTTGTGACGCCATAGGTCTATGTCTCCTAACAGCCTACTGCTGGAGGCCCTTGAACCACACACTCTCTCAACACCTATCCAGCTTTCGGAAGTCCCTCCGCCCCTCTTTTACTTCCGCCACTTTTTCCTTGAACTGGGCAACGTCTGTACCGTGATACTACCGTCGCAGTTGACGTCCACGAAGGCAATCTATGGTTTCCTTCAGCAGCACAGGTTCCGAATGTGGTTGATGGAAAGCTTCCCCATTTCGAATGGCATGCCGTTTGGCGATCGACGTGCACTCCTTATCTTGACACTGACGTCCAGCCTGCATGGTACCTTACTGTCAATGGGAACCAGGTATGCCGGTCACACCTTCACAGGATTTACCTCGCAGACACCCCGTTGTGTGTCATCTGTGACGTTATGGACACAGACGAGCACCGCCTGATGTGCAAATCGGCGAGAGGTGTCGTTCTTGGTGCGACAGATGTTGTCCCTCATTACCCATACTACTCTTCTTCATATACGAGGCCTGTTCAGAAAGTAAGCTCCGATTGATTGCCAAATTGAAACCACAGTGAACAACAGAAATGTTTTACTTGTAACAATTAGCTACACCTTTCAGCTACTTCTCTACGTAGTCGCCGTTCTGACTTAGACTTTTGTCATAGCGTTGTACCAACTTTTCAATAGCCTCATCATAGAAGGCAGCCGCCAGTGCTTTCCGCCAATTCTCCACGCTGGCCTACACCTCGTTGTCTGTGTCAAAATGTTGTCTCCAAAGACAGCGGTTCATGTGACCAGAGATGAAACTCAGGGGGAGACAATTGCGGACTGTATTGTGGGTAATCTCACATTTCCATTTGAAAACGATGCAGGAGCATCTTCATTGCCCCTGCAGAATGCGGCTGAGAATTGTCTTGAAGAAGAAACAGCACGACAGTTATGTAATGTTAGCTGCATAGCTTCAGGCGAAATTTCTCACCAGGCCCTCGTACTTGGCGGCAGACACTATTTTCTAGACATCTTTACGCACTCACTGCGAGCTCAGAAATGAGAAGAGCGACGTGATGCTAACTGGGGTTATACTAGAGACACTACCCAACACATCTGTGCAAAGCTTTATCGGATTTTCATAGTCGTTTCCATTTCGCGACCGATCGGAGCTTACTTTCTGAACGCCCCTCGTACCTACTCAACTGCTCCTCTTTTCGGACGCGGGATACTTCCCGCAAGCGAAGACGAACTCTGTGAAGTGGATCTGTGAACACGCAGCACACTACTTGTTTGCTGATGGCGATAAAAGTATCCTTAACTTTTGGCGGTTCCTTAATGAACACCATTGTGCAGTTGTCCGCAATCCAAAATACAGACAATTTTTCTCCAGTTTCCTTTGCTGTGTCTTCCTTAACCCACCCCAGAGCTTGGGTATTCCTGCTATGAAGATTTGACCCCCGCCTCTTCCACACTTATAACCGATATATTCAGTGGTCATCGGAATGTTCTTCTCGGAAAAACTATACGGTGATAGTCTCAATTAGTCTGACGTCTTGTTGCGCCCTCCTACTCGCGTGAGGCCCGTTTCTTGATATTCTCGATGGCTTTAATGACAAAAATAATCAGTTAATAAAAACAACGAAAAGGAAAATAAATAAATAAACGATGTTCATTGTACCTCTGCTCCACGTTCTCTAGGCTTTCCTTTGTTGCTGGAGGGTGGCAACTGGACATGGTGGCCAGGCCTCAGGTTGCGACCCCTGCCTCTCCCTTTGGACGCCAGAAAGGTTCCTTTCAAAAACAAGTGGGAGAGCCATGTTCAAACCTCCCTCGCCCCAACGTTGTTTTCTTTTTCGCCTTTCGATTTATTTGTCGTACAAGCTGTAACAAATGAACGCAACAGTTTCACAATCACCCTGTTTCTCTGTGCTTTGTCAAAACATGCGCTTTTAACGTTTCTGAAATTGCGTTCCATGTTGGACGTTTCGGCTCTTGAATTCCTTTGTTGTTACATAGTTTACACCCGTTTATCTGTTGTTTTCATTTCTGTGAGAAGTCTATTTGGTACCTCACCTGCTTTCACTATTCATCACGTTTTCTTGCTACGGTAACGTATTCTTACAATATGACTCATATACATAACAAATGTGTAGTATGACAACTGTCGAGTCTACAGAAAGAGAACAAACATTTCAGTGACCAGACAGCCAGCACATACTGCTGTGAAAAGAAAAGAAATAAGATGAAAGTAATTGGCATGAGAGAGTTTCGAACATGGCTTTTTTTTTTTCGCGGGCAACTACTCTACCGACTTTGTATACATATACATATAAAGGTATAGATTAGGAGGCATAATGAGTGGGCAGGGATCGTTCTGGGAGCCCTGGGCACGGTGTCCCAGTCTTCTGACATTATAAGGGAGAGGCAGCGTGAAGGAAATAGTGTACATTTATTTAATTCTTCTTTGTTATTTTTTATTTAAATTTAATGTCCCAGGAAAAAATAATCACGTATGAAAAAGAAAGGAAAGAAATATAGCGCCGAAGTGACATCCTCGTCACTTCACTGGGAGTAATATCGTAGCCCGCGAATCTACGTAAACCTGGGACTCCCCACCGCTTCGGGTGTCACGAAACATGTTGCCTAGAACGTGCGTTTTGAATTTAGAGTGACGTCGGATGATTTCGTGTTGTTCTGGTAGATAATTCCAATAGTACATGGCCGATATCACGGTCCGCGAGGGCACGTAGTGTGCTGCGTGTCCTCCAATCAAGCGGATTGACGTTTTCTGTGAGCGGAAAAGACAGCGTCCGGGAAAAATGAAGCTTCCCTCGTGATCGTGGAGTCGTCGGTTCGTCGGAGAAGTGCCATGATGCGTTGCGTAGGCCGCCGAACATCCTCTGCTTTACCCCATGCAGAGAATGTTCGTCTGTCTCCTGCATGCCACTTTAGACACTTATTCAAGAAAAATCCACAAAAATTTACGAAACAACACAAACCTCTCCCCGCCAGAAGCTTCACACAAACGTTCAAAATCTACCCTTATACTCCTCTTTAGGGACTAATAACACATACATAAAACACCAAGCACAAGCTTACACACAGAGAACACTCACACAACCCCAGTCCCTCAACTTCACGTAAGCCCCTAGCGTGTTCTAAAGACAGACGGGCACAGCCCTGTGGTGCTTCATATACAACCAAAACAACCGTGGCCTCGTCACGTGCCACATGACACATATAAGGCAGAGTGGGGAATGTACCACATGAAAGTCGTACAATCGCCGGCGGTTGATTAATGTATACCAAGACGATCTCGCAGCCGTGGCGAGAACAGCTCGCCAGATCTGCCACCAATCCCTTGTTGGGTATTTAAGCTCGACAACATTGTTGCCACGATGACGCCTCAAGTATCGATATATTTCACGGGTACTGGGGATCCTTGTAGAAGGTCCCAGTAACTAAACATAACTAAAATCAACAAAGAATCGGGCGACGTGAGAAAAAGAAGGCGATATTGTGCCTACCACCACCGACGGTTCAAAGGACGGGGGAAGAAGCACGTCCAGGATCGCCGACGCGATGGCGTGTTGCCGTTGGTTCCAGGCCCGAAGCGTCGCCCGCAGGTACAGAGCTAGATGCTTGTTCCACACATTCGTGAGATTAAGTCCTCCAGAGCGGTGTGGGAGAGTTAAAGTCTAGTATTTGACTTTAAACAAATCCCTTGGTTGACATAGTATCCAAAGGCCGCCGTTAACCTATCATAAATACCATGTCGCACTGGCAGTACCTGTGCCAGGTGTAGCAGTGGTGAAATAACATAAACATTAGTGTATTCCACCCTTTGGCGCAGGTCGTGGGTTCGGAGTAAATTGTTGCGTATGTGCAGTCGGGCGTGCTGGAGCAGATGTCGGTAGCTCGTCGCCGCTGATTGACGTAGCAGTCGGGTGAACAAAACTCCTAAGCATCGCAAGATGTCCACAGTCGTAAACGGAGTGTGCAGAGCGGCCAGCCCCCGACCGATGTGCATAATCTTGGTTTCATTCATGTTGACCCTGCTACCCGCCACCACTCCGTACGTAGTAAGAAGGCCAACCACCTTACGTACTTCGTTCTTCGACTGGGCGAGTATCATCAAGTCGTCAGCATATGCACAACACGTGAAGGAAGTCGCACGGAGTCGGACGCCTGTAAGACTCCATGTAAGAGTCTGCATCAGTGGTTCGAGAGCCCCTGCGAACAACACCATCGACAAGGGACACCCTTGCCAAACTGAGGTGCAAACAGATATCGTTCCTACCTCCCTGCCATTAACTGAAATTGGTTCAAATGGCTCTAAGCACTATGGGACTTAACATATGAGGTCATCAGTCCCCTACAATTAGAACTACTTAAATCTAACTAACGTAAGGACAGCACAAACATCCATGCCCGAGACAGGATTCGAACCTGCGACCATAGCGGCAGCGTGGTTCCAGACTGAAGCGCTTATAACCGCTCGGCCACAACGGCCGGCCCTGCCAGTAACTCTCACCGTCGAAGGAGCGCCGCGAAGGAGGTGCGTGAGGAGTCATAAAATCCTGAGGTACCATGCATGGAAATCATGGTTGATCCTGTCAAAGGCACGATCAAAATCCACTGATACGAACGCCGCTTGCATGTGACATGCTACCGTCAGGGAAATGATGTCACAGTATTCGCCTAGGATAGAATGGATGTTGCTCCAAAGCCCTAGACAAGTCTGGTCTGGTTGTAATGTCTTGGATATTACAGTCTTGAGCCTTGCCACCAACCTTCGCTCAAAGATGTTATAGTCAGTATTGAGCATCGTGAGCGGTCGAAACTGGCTGCCGATTTCGGCATTGGTATAAGCATTCCCGCCATGAATTGCGACGGGACGTCCGCGTCAGGGTTCAATAACTCATTATACATCAACACCCATTGGGACATCATTAGATCTGCAAATTAGCGATAAAATTCGAGTCTCAACCCATCTGTCCCATCGGACGCACCCTTCGTGAGTGCTCTTCGTATGTGTTCTTCCGTTAGGGGTTCCAATAACGCCTCAGCATCCGGACCATCCATCCCCATTTGCATCTGTCGTAATATTTCTTCACCTATCCAACATACCATCAGCGTTCCGGTGAAAAGGAGGTGGTAATGCTCCCGGAACCCGGCAGCAGTGTCCAGTTGTGATGTCAAGGGCCGATCATCACCATCATGGTACACTGTGATCAAGGATACGCGATTACGCGCATATCCCATAGACACATGGTGCATGCAAAAAAAAAATGAATCAAATGGCTCTGAGCATTATGGGACTTAACATCTGTGGTCATCAGTCCCCTAGAACTTAGAACTACTTAAGCCTAACTAACCCAAGGAATATCACACACATCCATGCCCGAGACAGGATTCGAACCTGCGACCGTAGCGGTCACGCGGTTCCAGACTGAAGCGCCTAGAACCGCACAGCCACACCGGCCGGCGATGGTGCATGCAAATACGTTCTCTATTGACGTTGTCCAAGCACCAAGCACGGACCGAAAGTTCCTCCAGTCGACGTCTCGTGATCGATAAAATGCACTCCTGACGTTCGAGCGATGGGGTCGTGGAGGACAGGTCACGGAGAACCATGTGGTAATAATCAAGTGTATCTCGTAGCCATCTCGCTTTCCCTTGCCTTATGTTATGAGAGATCTTCGTATCGCCGGTTTTGCACATTACAGCCACCATGAAAGAATCGCACGGTGCAGCGGCAGACGACGAGTGCATGTCTGCCATGTTTCTTAGATCCGCTGGGGACATTCGGGATGCACCAGTAAGGATGGATTATGTTTCCTCGAACTACGGCTGCACCAGACCCGCTGCTGTGGGAGAGTTAACGTGCATAAATATGCAAGGTGATCCTAAAAACTAGTAGCCCTCACGCGCCCATGGATCTTTTGCCACGTGTCCATTAGTGCCATGTTTCGGTAGATCCTGTGCAATGCATAGCAGGAGCTGAAATTAGGGGTTTGATCCTTCGGTATGAGAGCACAATTAAAATCCCCTCCTACCAAGATGTGGTCACATCTCCCATGGAATAGGTGCGCAATCTCCTCCGAGTAGAATTGCGCACGCGCCCGTCGATTGTCAGAGCCGGAGGGTGCATAGATGTTGACAATACGAATGCCGTTCACAGTAATCGACAAACCCCGATCCGAAGGGAGATAATCGAGGTCAACACCAAAATCCCTTCCCGGACTAATACCGCTGTGCCATGTCCTACGTCTGGAGTTGGCGTTAGGTAACTGTTGGAACCACGCAAAGGCAGCATTGTTGGTTTCCTGCACTAACAGAATATTCACATCTCTGGCGTAAATCATTTCCTGGAAATGCTGCACCTTTGCAAGCGATCGCGCGGTGTTAATGTTCCCACCTTATGCATTTGGTCCGTTGGCGTTGTCATGCTCGTGTCGTGTCATTGTGAACTCCGAAAGCCTTAGTCCACTACTCGTGCTCAGAGGGCTGCCCGCCAACAGGCTGCCCTCTGTTGTTTTCGTTCAGTGGTGTACATCCTATAAGTGGGCCCTCATCAAGTGGGGGTGCCAATTCCTGTATCCCTTCGACTGGTTCTGTCCAGTCACATTGGTCATCAATCCCAGAAACGCCCTCTGCGGTATTTCGATGTGGCTGCCAGGACATTGTCACTGACTCCTCTGTCGGCAGTATCGAGTCAGTCGGTGCCAATGAACAGGGACCGTCTGAAAGGCAGGGCATCCGGTCACCATCTGAAGGAATCCTTTCAGCGTCCTCTAGAGACACATGTACCGTGTCATACGCTTCTTGTGCTCAATAACTTTCGTGTGCCCTAGGCTAGGGGAGGACGTGTCGCTTTTTGCGACGCTTCGGCGATCGTTGTTTGTGTGCCCTGCCCTCTGCCGCCGTAGGCGAGGCCTTTCAGTGTTCGTCGAGCGTTCGTTGATCCGTTGCTGCCGCCACAGTCTCGACCTCCTTTTCCACACCGCGTGCTATATGTGAGGGTGCGGAAGGTTCCTCCCCTATCTGCCGTGAGGTGGATGTAGGGGCATCCTCCGTGTCACCTCCATTCTCCCGTAACTCGGTCTACTCTTGCATCAACACGTTAGTCTCCGAACTCGGCAACACCTCCCGGACGGATACTGCGACATACGTCATCGGCAGTAGCGCGGGAACTCCTCGCTATGACGCTTCTTCATGTGGCAGTTCCATGACGCGGCGCTGTATGCATTCCGAGCGGATATGTCCTTCTCTACAACAGCCAGAACACGTGCGTGGCTGGCCATCGTATATCACAATAGCTCGACATCCTCCAAAACATAAATATGAAGGAATATGTTTGTAAAGCACGGCGTAGACGCTAAAACTCACCCAGCATCCAGGCGTATGACTGGCTACCGCTCCATATGGTCGCAGCGCTTCAATAAACATCGATTCTGGTACCTCAAACGGCAATTCAAAGATCCAAATGACCCTCACTTCCAAGCCTGAAGGAGCTACTGTTACATCGCTGATATGGCCATCAGAGTGTCAAATTGTGAATCATCTTTGAGCAGCGGCGATAGTTTTTTAACACACAGCTCCATCGGTGATCTTGACGTACATTTTACTGCTTACAATGGTTAGGTGTATCCCAATTAGGTCTGTATAAGGTAAACGAACTTCTCTCAAAAAACGCTCTATTTCGAAAGCCTTGTGTTTGGTATAGTCGTTGTCAAAAGTAAATTGGAGTGTAGTCTTTCTAAAATTGTGTCCCATGGCGATCTACTCAGACAAAAACACGCGCCAGTATGAGTGGTATGAACACATCTTCTTCCATGCGCGCCCGCGACCGGGACGATATGTCCGAGCCGCGCCACTGCCTAATGCACACTGTGGATCGTCCGTTTCATAGTCCAACACCGTCACCATTTACCCACGACGCCACAGTCGTTCACTTGCGCTCAGTATTGCACCTTAAGCATGGACCGCTCACTGTTGCCATTTTGCATTTTTTTTTTCACAGTTCATCACACCTCCGGTCGAAGTAGAGAGGATATAAAATGTAGATTGGCAATGGCAAGGAAAGCGTTTCTGAAGAAGAGAAATTTGTTAACATCGAGTATAGATTTAAGTGTCAGGAAGGTGGGATCTGGCCGCGTGGCAGCTGCCTTACCCCTTTCCAACAGGTACGGGGTGCTTCCTAGTGGTGATGACATCGTTTCCGAGCCACCACAGGATGCCTCGCCTGTTGGGCCAGTGGCCGATTCTCCGGCAAGGTCCCGACAGTCACAGAGGGCGGGCCTATTAGTTATAGGGAGCTCCAACGTTAGGCGGGTTATGGAGCCCCTCAGGAAAATAGCGGGTAGGTCGGGGAAGAATGCCAGTGTGCACTCGGTGTGCTTGCCGGGGGGTCTCGTCCGTAATGTGGAGGAGGCCCTTCCGGCAGCTATTGAACGCACTGGGTGTGACCGGCTGCAGATAGTAGCACATGTCGGAACGAATGACGCCTGCCGCTTGGGTTCTGAGGCCATCCTTGCTTCCTTCCGGCGGCTGGCTGATTTGGTGAAGACAACCAGCATCGCACGCGGAGTGCAAGCTGAGCTTAATATCTGCAGCATAGTGCCCAGAGTCGATCGCGGTCCTCTTGTTTGGAGCCGTGTGGAGGGTCTAAACCAGAGGCTCAGACGACTCTGCGACTATAATGGTTGCAAATTCATCGACCTCCGTTATTGGGTGGAGAACTGTAGGGCCCCCCTAGACAGGTCAGGCGTGCACTACACACCGGAAGCAGCTACTAGGGTAGCAGAGTACGTGTGGCGTGCACACGGGGGTTTTTTAGGTTAGAGGGAACCCCCCCCCCCCCTTGGGCGAAACGATAAAATACCTGACGGCTTACCAGAGAGAACATCAGCATCGTTGATAAAGAACGTCCGTCCTCAGAGACCAAAAACAGGAAAAGTTAACGTAATATTGGTAAACTGCAGGAGTATCCAGGGCAAGGTTCCTGAATTAGTATCGCTTATTGAAGGAAATAGTGCGCATATAGTATTAGGAACGGAAAGTTGGTTAAAACCGGAAGTGAACAGTAACGAAATCCTAGACACAGAATGGAATATATACCGCAAGGATAGGATAAACGCCAATGGTGGAGGAGTATTTATAGCAGTAAAGAATTCAATAATATCCAGTGAAGTTATTAGCGAATGCGAATGTGAAATAATCTGGGTTAAGTTAAGTATCAAAGGTGGGTCAGATATGATAGTCGGATGCTTATGTTACCACCTGCATCAGCAACCGTAGTAGTTGAGCGCCTCAGAGAGAACCTGCAGAACGTCGTGAAGAAGTTTCGTGATCATACTATTGTAATAGGGGGAGACTTCAATCTACCAGGTATAGAATGGGATAGTCACACAATCAGAACTGGAGCCAGGGACAGAGACTCTTGTGACATTATCCTGACTGCCTTTCCGAGAATTACTTCGAGCAGATAGTTAGAGAACCAACTCGTGAAGCTAACGTTTTAGACCTCATAGCAACAAATAGACCGGAACTTTTCGACTCCGTGAATGTAGAAGAGGGTATCAGTGATCATAAGTCAGTGGTTGCATCAATGACTACAAGTGTAATAAGAAATGCCAAGAAAGGAAGGAAAATATATTTGCTTAACAAGAGTGATAGGGCACAAATCGCAGAATATCTGAGTGACCACCATCAAACGTTCATTTCTGAGGAAGAGGATGTGGAACAAAAATGGAAAAAATTCAGAAACATCGTCCAGTACGCCTTAGATAAGTTCGTACCGACTAAGGTCCAAAGCGAGGGGAAAGATCCACCGTGGTATAACAATCATGTACGAAAGGTACTACGGAAACAAAGAAAGCTTCATCATAGGTTTAAGAGTAGCCGAATCATAGCTGATAAGGAAAAGCTGAACGAAGCGAAAAAGAGCGTAAAGAGAGCAATGAGAGAAGCATTCAACGAATTTGAACATAAAACATTGGCAAACAATCTAAACAAGAACCCTAAAAAGTTTTGGTCATATGTAAAATCGGTAAGCGGATCTAAATCCCCTATTCAGTCACTCGTTGACCACGATGGCACCGAAACAGAGGACGACCGAAGAAAGGCAGAAATACTGAATTCAGTGTTCCGAAACTGTTTCACTGCGGAAAATCGTAACACGGCCCCTGACTTCAGCCGTCGCACGGACGCCAAAATGGAAAATATTGAAATAAACGATATCGGAATTGAAAAACAACTGCTATCACTTAGTAGCGGAAAAGCATCCGGACCAGACGAGATACCCGTAAGATTCTACAGTGATTATGCTAAAGAACTTGCCCCCTTTCTATCAGCAATTTATCGTAGATCTCTGGAAGAACGTAAAGTACCTAGCGACTGGAAGAAAGCGCAGGTCGTCCCATTTTCAAGAAGGGTCATAAATCAGATGCGAATAATTATAGGCCTATTTCGCTTACGTCAATCTGTTGTAGAATAATGGAACATGTTTTATGTTCTCGTATTATGACGTTCTTAGATAATACAAATCTCCTTCATCATAACCAACATGGATTCCGCAAACAGAGATCATGTGAAACTCAGCTCGCCCTATTTGTCCAAGAAATTCACAGTGCCGTAGACACTGGCGAGCAGATTGATGCCGTATTCCTGGACTTCAGGAAGGCATTTGATACGGTTCCGCACTTACGTTTAGTGAAAAAAATACGAGCTTACGGAATATCGGACCAGGTTTGTGATTGGATTCAGGATTTCCTAGAAGAAAGAACACAACATGTCATTCTTAACGGTTCAAAATCTGCAGATGTAGATGTAATTTCGAGAGTACCGCAAGGAAGCGTGATAGGACCTTTATTGTTTACAATATACATAAATGACTTAGTTGACAACATCGGTAGCTCCGTGAGGCTATTTGCAGATGACACGGTTGTCTACAAGAAAGTAGCAACATCAGAAGACTCGTACGTACTCCAGGAAGACCTGCAGAGGATTAATGAATGGTGCGACAGCTGGCAGCTTTCCCTAAACGTAGATAAATGTAATATAATGCGCATACATAGGGGCAGAAATCCATTCCAGTACGATTATGCCATAGGTGGTAAATCATTGGAAGCGGTAACGACCGTAAAATACTTAGGAGTTACTATCCGGAGCGATCTGAAGTGGAATGATCACATAAAACAAATAGTGGGAAAAGCAGGCGCCAGGTTGAGATTCATAGGAAGAATTCTAAGAAAATGTGACTCATCGACGAAAGAAGTAGCTTACAAAACGCTTGTTCGTCCGATTCTTGAGTATTGCTCATCAGTATGCGACCCTTACCAGGTTGGATTAATAGAAGAGATAGACATGATCCAGCGAAAAGCAGCGCGATTCGTCATGGGGACATTTAGTCAGCGCGAGAGCGTTACGGAGATGCTGAACAAGCTCCAGTGGCGGACACTTCAAGAAAGGCGTTGCGCAATACGGAGAGGTTTATTATCGAAATTACGAGAGAGCACATTCCGGGAAGAGATGGGCAACATATTACTACCGCCCACATATATCTCGCGTAATGATCACAACGAAAAGATCCGAGAAATTAGAGCAAATACGGAGACTTACAAGCAGTCGTTCTTCCCACGCACAATTCGTGAATGGAACAGGGAAGGGGGGATCAGATAGTGGTACAATAAGTACCCTCCGCCACACACCGTAAGGTGGCTCGCGGAGTATAGATGTAGATGTAGATGTAGAAGTCATTTCTGAAAGTATTTGTGTGGAGTGTAGCCATGTATGGAAGTGAAACATGGACGATAAATAGTTTGGACAAGAAGAGAATAGAAGCTTTCGAAATGTGGTGCTACAGAAGAATGCTGAAGATTAGATGGGTAGATCACATAACTAATGAGGAAGTACTGAATAGGATTGGGGAGAAGAGAAGTTTGTGGAACAACTTGACCAGAAGACGGGATCGGTTGGTAGGACATGTTCTGAGGCATCAAGGGATCACCAATTTAGTATTGGAGGGCAGCGTGGAGGGTAAAAATCGTAGAGGGAGACCAAGAGATGAATGCACTAAGCAGATTCAGAAGGATGTAGGTTGCAGTAGGTACTGGGAGATGAAGAAGCTTGCACAGGATAGAGTAGCATGGAGAGCTGCATCAAACCAGTCTCAGGACTGAAGACCACAACAACAACAACAACCTATTTTCATGCTTAAGCTGTGTTCAGTTTTTGGCAGGCTGTCCACTGGGCCGTCTTACCATTAAATATATGGGGGGTGCTATGGGGAGTTTCCCCTGTCAGAATTGTTTTGAAATTTCTCACGCGATTGATTAATGTAAATTTTTTCATAATTCCACGCCCATTGATTTATTTATTCTTGATAAATTGAATTATAACTGTAGTTAACCTTAGTCTAAGAAGCGTTCTGAAGATAAATAAATTAATGTTTAATTTTAAGTGTGGCAAGCAGCTTGCACTTACTGCTGATAAACCCCTGTCTACTCACACGCATCACCACAAACAATACACAAAGTACCAGCAAATATTGCATGCTGCCCCTGACCCAGGACTTTTTTCTTTGGTTTGCATCTAAAGTCAAAACGACACAGTAAGATGCAGTTTAGCATGTAAAACTGAGTTTTAGTGACAACTTGGCGGCCATCAACTTAGTTAATTGTAATTTTTCTTTTAGCGGCAGCAGATTCATCAATTATAGATATTTCTGTATTTTGAACGTATTCTAAAATACTAAAATGCAATGCCGATTTACGTCACTTGTGTTGAGTAAATATTCAGTATGTAAAGAGATTCTATACGTGTACGTTACCTTGTTTGCATATTATATTGCTTGCCTATGGATATATATTGAGCAATAGGCCATTTTAGTATTCAGTGAATCATGGAATGCACCAAAAGAGCTTGATCTCGTGAAACGAGGAAGATCACATGGAATGAGACGCCATTAGAATCCGCGACTAAGTTTGCAGAATCTCGCATAGAGGAATCAGTTTGAAAAAAAAAGCCTGCAACTCAGGAGAACGTTATGATTCAGGAAGAAAATAGGAGCAATCAGTCAAACGAAAGAACAAACAATGTGCGTCCGGTCAGTCTATGTTTGAAGATGGGGGAATATGTTTAAAAAGACAAAAAGCAGAAACCAATAAGATGGAAGCAGAAGCCGATAGCAAGAAAGCAGAAGCCAATAGGAAGCAGGCAGACGCAGATACGACCGAAATGAAGGATGATAAAAGGGAATTTTTGAAGAAGATGGCTGATCTGATACTCATATTCAAAACCTTCGATAACTTCACAGAGAATATCACGAAAACAATTCAGAGCGGAGTAGATTGACTTCTCCGTGCAAAAAAAAAAAAAAAAAAAAAAAAAAAAAAAAAAAAAAAAATTAAGGTCGCGAAGTTAACTCTTTCCTAACTAAGAAAGTCAGAAAGGTTGAGAACACAAACTCAGACGTTGCTCAAAGATAGCACAGTTTAGAGGATTACCCAGTTTCGGAAGCGGCAGTCAGTTCGAATTGTGGAAACGGAAGAGTTTGTCTCAATTAAACGTCAAAAAATTGTTCAAATGGCTCTGAGCACTATGGGACTTGACATCTGAGGTCATCAGTCCCCTAGAGCTTAGAAATACTTAAACCTAACTAACCTAAGGACAGCACGCACATCCACGCCCGAGGACCGAGCGAGGTGGCGCAGTGGCTAGCACACTGGACTCGCATTCGGGAGGACGACGGTTCCATCCCGCGTCCGGCCATCCTGATTTAGGTTTTCCGTGATTTTCCTAAATCACTTCAGACAAATGGCAGGATGGTTCCTTTGAAAGAGCACGGCTGACTTCCTTCCCCGCCCTTTCCTAATCCAATGAGACCGATAACTTCGCTGTCTAGTCTCCTTCCCCAAACAATCCAATCCAGTTCATGCCCGCGGCAGGATTCTAACCTGCGACCGTTTTAGTCGTGCGGTACTGGACTGAAGCGCCTAGAATCGCTCTGCCACAACGAATCAAACGACACATGGAAAAGAAAGAAAGTGATGGGGTCGTCGTGTGGCTAGTGCCTCCCGTCGGGTAGACCGTTCGCCTGGTGCAGGTCTATCGAGTTGACGCCACTTCGGCGACCTGCGCGTCGATAGAGATGAAATGATGATGATGACAACACAACACCCAGTCCCTGAGAGGAGAAAATCTCCGACCCAGCCGGGAATCGAACCCGGGACCTTAGGATTGACATTCCGTCACGCTGACCACCCAGCTACCGGGGCCGGACAGTGATGGGGTGACTGCGTGTGATGAAAGTATTGTTACAATTTGGAGAGAGCCAGAACAGGAATGAAAATGAACGTAGTGTTGCGTGCGGCAGCTTAAAGTCGAATGGCTCAGAGTTATCAGATTTAATTAGGGAGGAATGCATGACTCCTGTGCCAGTAACCAAATCAGGCCGATGAGAAAATTCTTAATGTTCCATGTGGGCGGGAAGCTGCAGGTAAAAATGTGGGTAGCCCATTTCAGATATAGTCTACCGAGCCACTGGCCCAACCACAGGCAAACTGAAATCGTGATCAGTGGTGAAGCATTTTCTAAGGCCAGAATGAGTGTCCAGAGATGGAGGTCCATTGATGATTTTGAATCAGAGAAAATGAGGACTTATTAGTCAGTGGCTGAGTAAAATAGGGTGTGTCTGAGCAAAGGTTCGCACCTGGCGGCGATGCGTTCCATGTCGTACACGGTGTATTTTGGTGAGTTTCAGAAGGCGAAACTGTCATCAACGAACCTTGAGGTTCCTTTCCCTCCCGTCGTTCCGGAGAAATTAGGGAAATATGCTACCATCGACTTGTGGGCTCCTATTGTGAGGACAAATAGGGGTTATAGGTACATCCTCGTAGCCGTTTAGTTGGTCTCGAAATATGCAGCTAAAAAGGGCAACTGGAAGCTCTGTTTCGAAGGCTTTCATTAGAGACTTCATAGGTGTCGTAGTAACAAGGAATATGTCCTCTCGGATAACGGGAGAAAGTTTGTTTTGTGGCCTAGGAAGACTATGCTATGGAGGAGGATATTAAAGGTATATATATAGCCCGATGTCACGCACAAGTAAATTGTGCAGAAAGAGTGATGCACGAATTAGGCAAACTGTGGCACATCTACTGCAACAAAAGGCATGACAAGTGGAATGACTATGTAACAGATTTTGACAGTGTACCACACAAGCGACTTATAATGAAATTGCGTGGTTATGGAATATCGTCTGAATTATGTGACTGGATTTGTGATTTCCTGTCGAAGAGGTCACAGTCCGTAGTAATTGACGGAAAGTCATCAAGTAAAACAGAAGTTACCAAACATGCAGCAACCAGTCGCAAAATCATGTTTTATTTATTCACATTTGCAAATCGATTTCAACTGATTAACAGCCATCATCGGTGCTACAAATACAAGAATAAAAATAATGAATAACAGTGACCAAATGCATAAATGTGCTTAAAGCAACGTAAACCAATTAAATGTATACAGACGCATTAAACCATTTAAAATGAACATACAAATTTACCTTTCAATCAATATGTGCCCTGAGTAGTAACACTGTCTTAAGCAGAGGTCAAAAATAAAGCGATACATCGAGAATTGACTATGACAATGAGAAACCATAAGGGGGCGCTGCAAAGCAAACCAGCCCTCTATTTGAAAAGATACAGCTAAAATAAAATAAGGAGAAGAAGAAAGAGGCACGACATACAAATTGAGGTAAAATATAATGATATAATACTAAAATATTTACATGAAATAATACTAAATATACTAAATAAAATTTACATGAAATATTTTAGTATTATATCATTATATTTTACCTCACTTTGTATGTCGTACCTCTTTCTTCTTCTTCTCATTTTTATTTTAGCTGTATCTTTTCGCTTAGAGGGCGGGTTTGCTTTGCAGCGCCCCCTTATGGTTTCTCATTGTCATAGTCAATACTCGATGTATCACTTTGTGCTTGACCTCTGCTTAAGGCAGTATTACTACTCAGGGCACATATTGGTTGAAAGGTAAATTTGTATGTTCATTTTAAATGGTTTAATCCGTCTATATACATTTAATTGGTTTACGTTACTTTATGTACATATGTTCATTTGGTCACTGTTATTAATTATTTTGATTCTTTTATTTGTAGCACCGATGATGGCTATTAATCAGTTGAAATCGATTTGCAAAAGTGAATAAATAAAACATGATTTTGCGACTGCTTGCTGCGTATTTGGTAATTTTATGGTTTACGGTCGCTGCACGACTTGGGAACCACATGGAGCCCACCATTCATAAAACAGAAGAGATTTCTAGCGTTCCGCAAGATAGTGTTGTAGGCCATTTGCTGTCCTTATCTATATAAACGATTTTGGAGACAATCTGAGCAGTGGTAATAAGTTGTTTGCAGATGACGCTGTCATTTATCGACTAATAAAGTAATCATAAGATCAAAACAAACTGCAAAACGATTTAGAAAAGGTATCTGAATGGTGCGAAAATTGGCAGTTGACCCTAAATAACGAAAACTGTGAGGTGATCCACATGAGTGCTAAAAGGAATCCTTTAAACTTACGGATGAAACAGTCAAATCTAAAGGCCGTAATTTCAGCTAAATACCTAGGACTTACAGTTGCGAACAGCTTAAACTGAATAGAACACATATAGAGTGTTGTGTGGAAGGCCAACCAAAGACTCCCTACATAGGAAGAAACGATCACCACGATAAAATAAGGGAAATCAGAGCTCATACGGAAAGGTATAGGAGTTCGTTCTTTCCGCGAGCTATTCGAGATTGGAATAATAGAGAATTGAGAAAGTGGTTCGATGAACCCTCTGCCAGACACTTAAATGGGATTTGCAGAGTATCGATGTATATGTAGATGTATATGTAATCATGAATCAGCTCCCTCATGGGTAAACAAAAAGGGAACCAACCAAAGCGTTTCCGAAGCGAGATCCAGATGATCGTCTTGGGGGCGTGATTTCTTTTCCGCCACAGCATCCAGCACGGCATAGACGACGGCTCGAAGAGACTATTTCAAACATCAGGAAGGCAGCGATACA
Organism: Schistocerca nitens; assembly: GCF_023898315.1. NCBI lineage: Eukaryota > Metazoa > Arthropoda > Insecta > Orthoptera > Acrididae > Schistocerca > Schistocerca nitens. Next base: position 938,955,508 of record NC_064616.1, on the reverse strand, counting down.
ACGGCAGCAGAGAAAATAGACAAATGCCAAGCAGGATTTCTTCTTAACAGGGCAGAAGATACTAGTGAGAAATCACAGACGCACTGTACCTTAGGCCTTAACGCACAAAGTGTGTGGTTTCCACAAATGCAGCCATGCTCGAAACACTGCGGACGAGGAAATTATTGGAACGCACTACTTCTCCAATATGAAACCCCTTTTCACAATAAAAGTAGTTTAATATTAATTCTAATGTAAACAGCTTCAAGATATATAGTAAAATACTCCTTACCAGCAAGTTATAGATAACATTAATGAAAGATTAACTTACATTGTTATTTTAGGTCAGTGTTGCCAATATTCATTTTTTTCCACCTTTCGGGGGTGTTTCTTCCATGCAAATATGTTTGTTTCATTTTAGTGGGAATCTTTTTATATTCTGTATCTATCTTTGGTGGTCAGTTTGTATGTGTACACGCATTACTTTAGTCCTTTTTTATACCCGTATTGTGGAAGACTTATTTTCTACTGGGTGTTAATACTTGTTCTCGACTTTTCTAGTTGCAAATTTGGAGTGACGAGCCACGAGGATGATCGGAAAGTTTGGAGACTTCTATTGATGGAAGTTCCCGAATATTTATTTCAAATTTAGCAAAAATCACAGTGAAAGATAACATTATTTCATGTATCGGTCCATTCGCATTTTAAAATTTTGTCTGTTGCATTTCAATATGCTGCCTCATCTTTGTGTATGTGACTTTCAGCTCCTTAAGTGTTTTGATATCATTGTTGAAAAGCCACGGGATTATTCTGTTGTGGTAGACATGGATTCTCTGCCACGTTTTAAAAAGAGTTTTGAGAGGCATTTGGCCTTGTGCAGTTGTTGTCAAAAGAATGCTTTGGAATTTATAACGATTGTTGCCCGTGTGATTATGGCCCTTCAGAGTTTTTAGCTGGCGAAGAGCACATTTTGTTGGAGATTTCTTTTTTCAGCCGTCGGTTAGGAGCTATTAAGCACTGAGTAAGACTTGACCAGATTTCTGTTATAATGCGATTTGCGCTTACAGCATCTCTCGCCATTATTCAAATGAATTATTGTGCAAAGCCAAGGCGTAAAATTGTTGCCCTCCCCAGCACCAAACTGCAGAAATATTCTGCCTCGCCGGCCGCTGTGGCCGAGCGGTTATAGGCGCTTCAGTCCGGAACCGCGCTGCTGCTACGGTCGCAGGTTCGAATCCTGTCTCGGGCATGGATGTCTGTGATGTCCTTAGGTTAGTTAGGTTTAAGTAGTTGTAAGTCTAGGGGACTGATTACCTCAGATGTTAAGTCCCATTGTGCTTAGAGCCATTTGAACCATTATTCTGCCTCACGTTTGTCAAGCTCAAGGACTGATGTAAATTAAAAATGAGGGACACCAAGTATTTTTTAGACTTAGGATTTTGAGAGAAACATTACTTCGTCAGCCATTTAATAACTAAATTTCTTATTCAGTTTATCAGGAGAACTTCATTAATTCACCTGTTTTTCCATTTTTTCCATGGATGTGGTCAAATTTAGAATTTGCGTGATTTCTAAAACTAATCTAGTTCGTATATACAAAGACAGTAACTTGTTCTCGAAAGAACAGTTACTGTTGATGACCATGCAGCTTTTCCCTGGAATAAATGATGACTGACAACCTCAGCTGCCGACAGGTGTTGTTGATATACCTCGATGTGGACAGCTGAAAATGTGTGCCCCAACCGGGACTCGAACCCGCGACCTCCTGCTTACATGGCAGACGCTCTATCCATCTGAGCCACCGAGGACACAAATGAGTAGCGCGACTGCAGGGACTTATCCCTTGCACGCTTCCCGTGAGACTCACATTCCCAAATGTCCACAATTCTACATATGTATTGTACCTTATAGACATTTGCCCACCCACTTATTACTCGCACACGCTTTGGCGATTCCCGTAAGACTTTGGGCAACCTGTGCGCATTCGCACAGACGAAGGTCAATGGCTGGGTAGCCTTTAACTATATATACGAAGACAGTAACTTGTTCTCGAAAGAACAGTTACTGTTGATGACGATGCAGCTTTTCCCTGGAATAAATGATGACTAACTGACAACCTCTGCTGCCGACAGGTGTTGTTAATATACCTCGATGTGGACAGCTGAAAATGTGTGCCCCGACCAGGACTCGACCCGGGACCTCCTGCTTACATGGCAGAAGCTCTATCCATCTGAGCCACCGAGGATACAGATGAATAGCGCGACTGCAGGGACTTATCCTTAGCACGCTTCCCGTGAGACTCACATTCCCAACTGTCCACAATTCTACATATGTATTGTACCTTATAGACATTTGCCCACCCACTCATGTAGAATTGTGGACAGTTGGGAATGTGAGTCTCACGGGAAGCGTGCAAGGGATAAGTCCCTGCAGTCGCGCTACTCATTTGTGTCCTCGGTGGCTCAGATGGATAGAGCGTCTGCCATGTAAGCAGGAGGTCCCGGGTTCGAGTCCCGGTCGGGGCACACATTTTCAGCTGTCCACATCGAGGTATATCAACAACACCTGTCGGCAGCTGAGGTTGTCAGTTAGTCATCATTTAATCTAGTTCAGTTAGGACAATATGGGCAAGCGATGATTAACTTTGCTTATTAGAGTTTCTGACGTGTTTCAGGGCTTCATTGATGCAGCCGGAGGCAGGCAGAGTGAGGTCTCTCTGCAGCTCTCATGGAGCTCAGTGACCAGCAGACCGCTACCTGGAGTTAATCAAAAATGGTTCAAATGGTTCTGAGCACTATGGGACTCAACTGCTGAGGTCATTAGTCCCCTAGAACTTAGAACTAGTTAAACCTAACTAACCTAATGACATCACAAACATCCATGCCCGAGGCAGGATTCGAACCTGCGACCGTAGCGGTCTCGCGGTTACAGGCTGCAGCGCCTTTAACCGCACGGCCACTTCGGCCGGCTGGAGTTAATCCCCGGTGGGGAAGAGCACCGGGCGTAAGCCTCACACTTACAAGCTTAGTAAGCCTGCTAGCCACCAGAACCAGACCTAAATGTCTGACTGCCTTCCCTAGCGCCCGCCCGAGTGACAAAGGGATTCACCCCGCGACATTTGTCAGTGGGCCCAAGCTTTTGGAGTCGGGCTGTGATAATTCTGTGAAAACACTCATACGCATTACTCAATTAGTTAATTTTGCACACCCACCTGACACAGACAACACTGCTCTTGCTCACACTTGAATCTACATGAGCTTGGTTGTAAGTTACTTTCATTCGAAGAGCCAATGGTGCTTCAGTTCAATGTACCAGCTAGTAGATTTCCTTTTTCAGCTTTTTACAACATATGTTTGTCAAACTAGACTGACATATTTCGTTTAAACTACGCATTCTAAAATTGTTACGGAAGATAATTTGATATGTCCAAACTGAACAAAAACATAGAAAAGTGCACCCAATTTGCTAATGAAACTCTTTTCTAATGTAACACTGCGTTTCAGATTTTGCTCATGGAAGCATAATCTGTGCCTGTGGCACTATTGTTTTAGTTTTTATTGTGATTCACCGACTGAGCTCCACATGTTCTATTAGTTTCCTTACAGCAAGACTGCCAGGAGTTAAGTTTATTTCGTGTTAATTTTCGATATGAAATCTGAGATGACCTCTTGTCTTGTCAGGCCAGCCGGAGTGGCCGTGCGGTTCTAGGCGCTACAGTCTGGAGCCGAGCGACCGCTACGGTAGCAGGTTCTAATCCTGCCTCGGGCATGGATGTGTGTGATGACCTTAGGTTAGTTAGGTTTAATTAGTTTCAAGTTCTAGGCGACTGATGACCTCAGAAGTTAAGTCGCAATGTGCTCAGAGCCATTGTTTTCTTGTCTTGTCATACCACTAAGCTGGAATGTGGTGAGAGAGGCCAGCTATGGGCTTTAGGCATTAGCAATATTAGGGAGGTTTCCCCAAATTGTCTTAATGATGGTGTAGTAACATGAGAAGGCCGCTTCAGGTAGCAACTATCCCAGGCCGGGGTGCCACAAAGCTCCCTTTCAGAGCAGGAGGTGCCCGGCATAGGGTGGGGTGGGGTGGAGGGGGTTAGCTATAAATGTCCACCGACTTTCCGAGAAGCAAATGCAGATAATGTGCCAAAGCCATTTTTACCACACACAGCGTGGAAAACAAACTGCATTTCATGACCAGACGAATTTTCAGCCAATCAAATTGAAAGCCAGTCCATTGCCAACTTCTAGTCAGTTTACGGAAATACAACAAGCGCTTCTTTAAAAAATGTCTGCGGGTTCCACCTACATTTTGGAAGGTGTGGAGAATTTTTTGGTTGCCGCGGTGGCAAAAATCGCGAATCCTCGCTTCCAACCGGGAGTGTTTAGGAATTGTGCGCTAGCATCGTGAGTCAACCTTTTTCAGTATTTCTGCATTTGTAAGCTGCTGAGGCTTTGGAAAAACATTTGCTTCTTGACCAGCGGGTTTCCATACGGCGTTCGGATGATTTCTGCATTTACACGGGACTTACAGAATTGTTTTGAAATTTCTCACACTATTGATTAATGTAAAGTTTTTTCGTAATTCTACGCCCATTACTTTTTTATGCTTGATAAATAGAATTGCAACTGTAGTTTCTCTTAGTCTGAGAAGAATTTTGAAGATAAATTAATTACTGTTTAATTTTAATGGCTTCATTATTTTCATTTTGCTCCTACAACTGTCGGATGAGGCGGTCCTATATTCTTATTAAATATCGTCAGTCGGTTCTGTGTAACTAAGTTATGGTTTCGCTGTGACGGAGATCTGGTGTAAGATGGGTGCTCTTACTAGGCACATGTTTGACTAACCAAGAAAACTAATTGTTTCACTCTACTTTTTTTCTTTTAGGTAATTAAACTTCACATGCATTTGCACTGAGAGCATGAGTGATTATAATTACCAATGTCATTCTGTGATGTTGGGGACTTACAACGGTAGAATTGCTTGTCGGGTCAATCGTGTGTTAACAAGTGTGGCAGGCAGCTTGCACTTACTGCTGCAGAACCCCGCTCTACTCACAAACACACACACACACACACACACACACACACACACACACCACCACCACCACCACCACCACCACCAACACCACCACAACCAATACGCAATTTAAAAAAAACAGCGGTAATACAGCAAGTACTTAATGCGATTGAATGCTTTCTTTTCATGCCACAATATAATTTTATCACTGTAAGACTAATTGTACGTTATGTCATTAGTAGAATGTACCATAATTTTCTTAAATCGAATAAATAAACAGAAATAAGTCTGAAAGGCTTTGTTACCCAGTGCAGTATTCCTGTTGTAATTATCATAGAATGTAGTACATATTTTATAATTTGACCAAGTCATTACTGCTTCTATTTCAAACTGTAGTTTTTTCTGTTTCTTGGTACTGAGGCTTTAGTAACCACTGAAGCGAAAATAGATTTATTACCAACTGAATTACCAGCTCGCAAACTTACTCATTTTTCGTAAAAGAATAAAAAGTCTTCTATCCTCATTCGAAAGCATTTCCAACCTCTTTCTTGTTATCAGACTAACTACAAGCGTATCCAGATTGAAATAGAAGACGCACATTAATGTAATGCAAATATTTAGTTAATATTTATTCGAAAAAGTTTGACTTCAACTACTCTGAAACAGTACAGTGTAATTATTGACGTTTGAAGGAATTAGGTTTGGATTTACGCAATTTTTCCGTTTTTAAATACTCAACAAAAAACACTAATGATTAAACGTTTGCAAGGAGGTTCATATCAGCAGTTTTGATTAGTTTTACATCATGTTATAATATGTCACTGTAACAGGCAGATGGCTACTGCAACTATCACATTTAGGTTGGTTGTAGAGCACTGTGCCATAGGGAGGTAGTGAATTTTATTTCTGTACCTGATATAATAACCGATTTTAGACTGGTAGTAAGTAAGTTTATTAACCTTGAGGTTCCAACATGTATTTGAGAGCGTAAACATCAATGAGAGGGCTATAAAATATCTATGTTATATGTTTTGGAGTTAGTGAATTGCGGAATATGGCAACGTAATCGTTCTATTTTAGTTGTGGCCTTCTGTTTGCTTGTCTATCTAGTAAACGCCTTACCTGCAATGAACGTTTGCTAAGCTGAAGAACATTATACTGTCCACTGCAAAACTGGGTCCATTAATTTCGTGAGGTTATAGCAATAAGGAATAAAGATTGTACCTTTATTGACGAGTGCATTTTCAGTTCCCTGTAGAAAGATACAGCGGTCTGTATGTCTACATAAAGATACACCTCGTTGCACACAGATACATGCATATCAATTCACTTTTGCCATCACTTTGCAAATTGGGCCAGACACAAATGTAAAATGAAGGGTCTGCGGTTCAGCAGTCATGCAGTGCGCGTATTGCCACGCTTCTTCTACAAGTAAGCGGTGAGCACTATACAGCTGACACAAACGAAACATAGCGCTCAGATATCACTCATTTTTAACTGCGGCAAGGATCATGGTCCAGTTCCCGTGGGCACATTATAAACATTCGAATCATCACGGATCATAGCCCTCGCCATCTTTGTCTCACTGTTCGTGATGCTGTATCTGCTGTACTGAATTATTGATGTGATGAATGAACGACAAGGACAATCATTTTAACACCTGACTGTATGTTTCTGAGTCTGAGCCTCGCCTCGAATCTGTCAACTGCCGTCCTCTGCTGTTCAACTGGTTAATGAATTTGAGCCTTGTTAATAGGAATTACAAGTTTTTTCATGATATCACCTTTCGCTGTTAGAAATGATACATTCACACATAGAGAGCAACAAAATTTAGTAGGCAATAATTAGCGCCCTTTTACCTTACCCTTGTTTTATTTCTAACTGCCTGATAATGTCAAAAACACTGTTCTGTTTTCTGTCAATGGCACTGACTGATTGAATGTTGAAATAATTTACATAAAAAAGCTTTCCAGTAAGTTTCATTCTGTTCTTATTTATTCACAACAGCGGATTTTTTATTGTCCATTTATTGTTAAATCTAAGTTTTTTTTCTCTTCCTTAAACAGTCTATCTTTCTTGGGGGAAATTCCGTGCCAAAAAATATCAAGTGATCTTGTTACACCAGCAATTTTTTACAAAGAAGCAGTCAGCAAAAGTATACAGATCAACAAGTCATAAAAGCATTAATACTCACCACTATAAGATGAATAAGCGCTGTTAGACTAGGTGAACGTATGACGCTACAAGACGATATCGCCACCCAGTCTACACCAAAAGTTTCTTCAAAATAAACTTTGACGTTGACGTTCAGTGTCATTCAGATCTGTATACGGTTAATGTGAATATCACCATACGAAATTTGCAGTAAATGTTTTGACATCACAATGTGAAGCGAGATTAAGGCGTATTTTTCGCCCAAGTTTTGCCGTATGTGTATTAGCAGAGCATTTCTTTCCACCAATGACGACCAGCTGACAAGCACTGACCAAGTACACCACTGCTGGTGACCCATATCGTCAGTGAAACTTACCACCCTCGAAACCAGAATAACTCGATGACCAGGAGAACACACCAAACCAGCAGTGCAGACCACACTTGAACAGAATCTAAGAAGGTAAGAATGACATAGGTGAATGATGAGATTAAGGAGTCACAATTCCAACGTATGTGTATTACTGTTTAATATCGACTCATAGTCACTGGATATGCTTCATAAGATTTCTAATTTCATCATATGTGAACAGCATTACAGTTCGTCAAAGGTGTTGACTGCGTAGCTGTCTGCGGCTATGCTACTTTTACTTGATTTATTACAGGCACACTTTGATTAGCGACTGCCAGTTATGGAGCTGGATCGTGACGTTACTGGGGCCTTCTACATCTTCCGACATGGGGCACGCCCGTTAGGCCTCGTAATTAGTAATTTGACCTCACAGAGACCTGACTTTTCACTCAGCACGCAACACGCTCCTGCACACAGTCATCCGCTCAACGATGGAGTGCCGTGCACTCTCTCTGACGTCATAAGCAGCTTCCATTTCACTTTACTCTTTCACAAAATATACAAAATTTATCTAAATTTTCCCTATCAGTTCTATGTTGGCAATGACTCAGTGCAATGGTGATCTACGTTACATTACAGAGGAAATTTAAATTACCAGAATGAGATTTTCACTCTGCAGCGGAGTGTGCGCTGATATGAAACTTCCTGGCAGATTAAAACTGTGTGCCCGACCGAGACTCGAACTCGGGACCTTTGCCTTTCGCGGGCAAGTGCTCTACCAACTGAGCTACCGAAGCACGACTCACGCCCGGTACTCACAGCTTTACTTCTGCCAGTATCTCGTCTCCTACCTTCCAAACTTTACAGAAGCTCTCCTGCGAACCTTGCAGAACTAGCACTCCTGAAAGAAAGGATATAGCGGAGACATGGCTTAGCCACAGCCTGGGGGACGTTTCCAGAATGAGATTTTCACTCTGCAGCGGAGTGTGCGCTGATATGAAACTTCCTGGCAGATTAAAACTGTGTGCCCGACCGAGACTCGAACTCGGGACCTTTGCCTTTCGCGGGCAAGTGCTCTACCAACTGAGCTACCGAAGCACGACTCACGCCCGGTACTCACAGCTTTACTTCTGCCAGTATCTCGTCTCCTACCTTCCAAACTTTACAGAAGCTCTCCTGCGAACCTTGCAGAACTAGCACTCCTGAAAGAAAGGATATAGCGGAGACATGGCTTAGCCACAGCCTGGAGGACGTTTCCAGAATGAGATTTTCACTCTGCAGCGGAGTGTGCGCTGATATGAAACTTCCTGGCAGATTAAACTGCCAGGAAGTTTCATATCAGCGCACACTCCGCTGCAGCCACAGCCTGGGGGACGTTTCCAGAATGAGATTTTCACTCTGCAGCGGAGTGTGCGCTGATATGAAACTTCCTGGCAGATTAAACTGCCAGGAAGTTTCATATCAGCGCACACTCCGCTGCAGAGTGAAAATCTCATTCTGGAAACGTCCCCCAGGCTGTGGCTAAGCCATGTCTCCGCTATATCCTTTCTTTCAGGAGTGCTAGTTCTGCAAGTTTCGCAGGAGAGCTTCTGTAAAGTTTGGAAGGTAGGAGACGAGATACTGGCAGAAGTAAAGCTGTGAGTACCGGGCGTGAGTCGTGCTTCGGTAGCTCAGTTGGTAGAGCACTTGCCCGCGAAAGGCAAAGGTCCCGAGTTCGAGTCTCGGTCGGGCACACAGTTTTAATCTGCCAGGAAGTTTCAAATTTAAATTAGTTTAACAATATTTGCCTTCATTAGGGAAACGTATTTGTAGTTGCAGGGGAAAATTAAAAAAAATAATGAGATAATATTCGTATTAGACAAGAGAGAAAAATAGCAAATCTGTGTTATACTCTCATACACTCAAGGCATCGCATCAAATGGAAAGAGCCAAAAAGCGGCTCGCTGAACTTCACTGCAAGCCTCTAGTCATATACAGGTTTTCCAGTCTTCGCGTCTTACTGCTCTCAAGTATTGAGGAAAAGATATTTTAAATTTTTAACAGCAAAGCTGCTAGTTACTTATTGCATGGTTAGTTTCCCATTTTCACAAGCCACCTATCACAAAGAACAAAGTTTGTTGTGAGTGGATTGGTCGAATGTTGCTCAGTACTAATATGGTTCATATGGTAACTACCTACGTATTGTGTATGTGATACAGTTCTATTTATGTCATGAAATCCAAAGTTAGCTTAGATATGAATTTAAAGGATGTCACAATTGTAGCTACACCTTATTATAATATGTTACTGTATGAGCGTAGTATACATTTTTCTTAATCCTTATTAATGGGCAAAGCCCGAAACTAGTTAACCAATAAATAATTGGCAGTTTTGGAGTTAAACAGCTTAAAATTTCTTTTCTTCAAAGCGACCAGTCAGCTACTGTCCAGTTTCGCTCACATGCGATGCATTTGCCTGTACACGCTACTTATAGTTCTCTCAAGTCATAGCATTTATTAAGAGCAGATTAAAATTCGTTATCCGTTGACATCTAGGGCATGGTCACACATCTGTCACATTCCTCAGTAAATACTTCTATCATTTTCTAATAATTATTAATTGCAGGCGGGATTTTGTTGATTAGTGTAAACAAAAATGTTCTAAACACCAACCGTTATCTGTAAAGAAAAAAATTGTTTGCTAATCATTTTTAATCTCGAGAAAACAACACAACGGAAGATAGATTGCGAAAGTGCTAAGACTGATACACAACGTTACTGTTCAGAATTAAACTTCACGGACCTATGTGTAAAATTGTACAAGTTCAAACACGTTTGCTGCTCAGAGTTAGAGTTCGCGAAGCTAACTGTTGAGTTTTTTGAACTCACGCACAAGGTCCATAAAACTATCGCCCCAAATATTTTAACTCCTTAAAGTCGCGACAGACATGCCACTCATCAAACAATACATCCGTTTTCGTCCACTCTCGAAGCAAACTGTTCGCAGCCAATATGGCCATCGCCCTTAAATAGGCAGGATTTATCGTTGCGATAATCTCACATTTTCTTTTCATTTATTGCTGCCACACACCTGGATTGCGTCCAAAATTTCACCAGGTTTACCGTGGTTTCTTTATTTATTTGCTGGAGATCGTTGGTTTTCTTGCTGTTTACATTTTAACCAGCAAGCTAGTTAATTAACGCTTATTTGCTATTACTTATTATTATACATAATGAATGTTACATTGTTGCAGATAACTATTGTCTTTTGCTGTCTCATACTAGCACAAATTTATTGATATGCTACTCATTTTGCGTTAAAATACGTTTTTTAATTCCGGTTAATTGTTCAAAATGTACTGCATTAATAAAAATGCTGAGACTGTATTCAGATATTGCTGTGCAAGCGCTGCCTGTGGACATTTAGTCCTTTAAAATCGCTTAAGGTGTTAGATGTTCTTAATTTCTTAAGTCACTAGGTATTTTCAGATATTACAGCTTCAGTATTCTGCAATTCGCGCACGTCTCCACGTCGACCCGTATTACTGCGCTGATTCCACACAATCGACTGACACATACCACTTCATTGCAACTGTGGAGAGTCACATGGTCGCCTGCTATCGAGCAATGGCACATTGTCTATTTACAATACACACAAGGCCTTAGGAACACAAGACATTTGCGAGGGGATGGGAAACACACTCACCCGCAGTGCATCGTAACTTTCCACGACAGCAAATTTCCCAGCGGCCACTGAGGATGCCACAGGGCTGCGTACCATTGGCGTGCACCATTCACACAGTTTCCACTCACTGCTGCAGCCAAATAGTGACACGGGTGGGTAACAAACACACGTGCATATCTTCATTCGGCCACATCTGCTTACAAAAATAATTACCCTATCACCCTCTGCTCGCAAAGAAACGATGACAGTTCTTGATTAAGAACTACATATTTTCTCCCTTAAAGGATTTCTGTACGTAAGTTCGACTACGTTCTGCAAACTTGGCGATAAGTATTGCCTTGGGAAGACATTCTCGGCGGAAAAGTTTGCGGTTATCGTAATCACACCTATAATTTGGTCAAACTACGTCTCACAACGTACTTACAACGTCTCACATCGTCCTTATAGTATTCGTCAGTGTAGACACTATTAATCTGGACATGGGCTGTTTATACCAAACCGTTTAACGATGGGAAGTTCTCGATGTGGGAGTTGTTTGTCATGGACAGAAAATTAATGTGAATATTACAAAACCATTAGCTTAATAAGTCATGGTTGGAAAATACTGACCCGATATTTTACAGAAGAATGAAAAAACTGATAAAAGTCAACCCTTTCGAAAATCAGTTTGGCTTCTAGAGAAACATAAAATGGTTCAAATGGCTCTGAGCACTATGGGACTCAACTTCTGAGGTCATTAGTCCCCTAGAACTTAGAACTAGTTAAACCTAACTAACCTAAGGACATCTCAAACATCCATGCCCGAGGCAGGATTCGAACCTGCGACCGTAGCGGTCTTGCGGTTCCAGACTGCAGCGCCTTTAACCGCACGGCCACTTCGGCCGGCTCTAGAGAAACATAGGAACATAGGAGTCAATATTGACCCCACCACATACCTTAGTAGAAATGCTGAAGAAAGGCAAACCTACGTTTATAGCATTAGTATATTAGGAGAAAGATTTTGACAATGTAGACTGTAAAATAAACTTTGAATTTCTGGAGGTACCGGGGATAAAATACAGGGTGATAAAGGTTATCTTCAACTTGTATGGAAAGAAGACCACAGTCACAGGGAGTAGAAGAACCTGAAAGGTTCAAAAATGGTTCAAATGGCTCTGAGCACTATGGGACTTAACATCTATGGGCATCAGTCCCCTAGAACTTAGAACTACTTAAACCTAACTAACCTAAGGACAGCACACAACACGAGGCAGAGAAAATCCCTGACCCCGCCGGGAATCGAACCCGGAAACCCGGGCGTGGGAAGCGAGAACGCTACCGCACGACCACGAGATGCGGGCAAAACCCGAAAGGAAAACAATATTTGAGAAGGTGGTGATGCAAGGCTGTTCCCTTTCCGACGGCATTCAACCAGCGTATTGAGCAAGCAGTAAAGGAAACCAAGCAGAAATTTGCAAGAGGGTTTAAATCTCAGGAAGAAGAATTTTAAACTTTGAGGGTTGCAGACGTCATTGCAATTCCGTCAGAGAGGGCAAAGATCCTCGAAGATCCGTTGAACGAAATGGATAATGCCTTGAAAGAAGTTATAAAATAGACATCAACAGATGTAAAATAACAGTCGGAATACAGTCTAATTAAGTAAAGCCATACTTTGGGACTTTCATTATAAAATGAGACCCTAGCACTACTGGATGAGTTTTGATGTTTGGGCATCAAACGAAATGGCGACAACTGAAGCAGATGGTATAAACTGCAGCCTCGCTATGGCAAGAAAAGTGTTTGTGGAAATAGATTTTTTTTTTAAATCGAATATTATTTCAGTTGTTAGTAATTCTTTTCTCAAGGTGACTTTGTACGGAAGCGAAACTTTTCAGACCACAAGACAACAGAAGCTTCTGAAATATTGTGCTACAGATATATGCTGAAGATTAAATGAGTGGACTGAATAACTACCAGATGTAAGCTGAACCTATTTACGGAGAAAAGAAAGTTATAATAAACTTGACTAATACCAGAGATTGGTCTATAGAACACATCACGGGGTACCAAGAAGTGATTAATTTATAACGGGGAGACCTGTGGAGGGTAAAAGTTGCAGAGAGAACCAAGGCTCGAGCTCAGCAAACGGGCTCGAATAGATGCAGGTCGGAGTAGTTATGCAGAGATGAAGACGCTTGGACAGGATATATTAAGGCCGACAGCTGAATCAAACCAGTCTTCGGACTTTTATTACCCAGACGATTACAATAATTTTGGTGAAATGTTATATATTGCTGAGTATTATTATTTTTAGCAAGCTAATTATCACTTGGGGAATGAGTAATTTAGCCATATGTAGAACATGAATTAGTTTACTCATTTCAACATTATGAAGATTTAAAAATAATACAATTCCTGAGTAACGTCTAAATACAATCCACTAATACCAGCATTCATTCACTAATGTCACTGCTTTTTATGTGTACAAAATGCCATGGTTCAACATAATAATTACATGCAAGGGTTGTAGTTAATGGTTATATATTCTGTTAATTGAAAATGCACTCTCTGCTATAATATTCTTCCAAATAAATCATAGAGAAAAATTGTTCCGTGTTATGCAGTTTCACCTTCTTGTTTTCACAAAATATCACTAATTTTCAAATACATTAATAAGCACCTAAAAATAATTACGGGAAAATATTATTTGTAATGAACTCAAAACTCTCATCTCTGGTATGACATGACATGCAGCTTTCTAATGAGATCGCCCCAGCCTGGAAGGCAATAATTAATTAAGTACTACGATCATACAATGAAATCAAACAGCAAAAGTTCACGAAATCAAGAGATTGATTTACGGATGAAACGGTTTAATTAGAGGATGAAATCATGAAGTGTTCACTTTTATTACAGTACCGTTACATCAATAACAAATCTCAGAAACGATTTCATTGGGCTGGACACGACTCACTTATTAAGGGGTAGGAGGGGAAATGAATCATCTCACCATTCTTCATAGGTATTTGTAGTGCAGTGATGTCGGCGGCAGACACTTGGTCGTGGCTGTGCGGTGGATAGTCGCAGCACTCATACATGTTGCACGGCTCTGTGTCAAGACACCGGAACAGTCTCCGCATTGACTTCTCGTTGTGGGTTGCGATATCACGGTGTTGGGAGGCAGATATTAGGCAAGGAAACTGTAATGCTCAGTCGAGTACTTCACTCCAAAGCACTGGACCAAATGGATTCTTCCAATTAACATGGAACAGGAAAAGAACACGTTACAAAGCGACAATGAACATTCAGACTGGAATAAGAATTAGAATCAAAGTCAACAGAATAAATAGGTGGTGGATGGAACAACCTCCTTGTCGTCTTGTTTTAGCGCTGCCCCAACAACTCTTCCTTCACTTCTCATGACTCTCCTTAGCTCACAGACTCCTCGAATTTTTCCTCCCCTGGGTGCTGACATTGGTGGACTAAATTTGCAATGCCACCCAGTGACTGATCGCCGCTTCGTGACCACGCTCCCAGTACAGGGTGGAATTTTTCTGTCTGGCGTTTTCCGCCTCACCTGTTCACAGTCGAGCCTAGTACCAGCGTTGGCTACAATCAATCCAGCAAGTCGCTCCGACGTTTTTCTGCATTGCTTAGTTGCTGTGAAAGCAGAAACACAACATTTTATAATGGCTTTTTCATCGCGAGGCCTGAACATTTTTACGTTTGTTCTTCGTGTAAGACCTTGTTGGAGTTCGTAATTCATAAACAATCTTCTTACTGTCCGGCAAACATAATCTTTTAAGCATGCTGATTTCTTTTCCACAGTTCCATAATTTGACCCACTTCCCTGTGTAAGTTCTTGGCACTTTTGAGTCTATGATTCGTCTCAGTGGCTGCACGGGTCCATGAATTATCGGCACGTTTATCGCTGTCTTTCAGGCAGTTCACGAGATGTCTATTCTTAAGCGAGAGGAGAGCATCCGGAAGCCTTCCCCGTGTGGATGCAGAATGCCCCCTTTTCCATATCTCTGGTGGTCGCTTTGTGTCTTGGCCAATGGCGCTGGAAGGTTGCAAAAGTTTCCACCAGCAGAGGTATTTCACAGCTCCTTGCAATAACTCTTAAATTTCCGATAGAGAAGGATGAGAGTCACTGCAAAGTGGCCGTCTATGTTCACTTGTCCCTTAGTACATACACTTAAAAAAAAGGAAAATTTCCAAATAATGGCACAGACACTTCACTCACTAACGTGCGGTTTTTGTGGAAATGTTTCATTCCCGGATGAGCCCTAGCGTGTGAAGCCCAGTTGTTAATTTACACAAATAGTTGTCCTTGGTTAATAAATACAAGACATACACAAATACGTATACAAAGTTCAAAACAAACTAACACTACATGAGAAGGACAAGTCATAGTGATAGCGGCACGGTCACAGATGTTCATAAAATATTTGCAAAATAATCACGGAACTAAGACATGTGAAAATCAACATAAACCATACACAGTAATACTGCTGATCACAGAAATATATTCCAAAATGAAAATACTATACACACACAATACAGATAGACTTAAGATGCCTACAACTAAAATAAACATTACCCAGTAATGATGTTCATCAACGATTTACATGTTATAAATACCAACATGAGAAACGCACAAGATACATACAGTTAAGACATGTGAATCGCACATGAACCTTACACCGTAATAATGTTCAACAACGATATACGGGGGTTGCCCAGTAAATAATGCCCCATATTTTTTTTCTCCAGAAGTATTTATTCCACAACAATCAAATTTACATATGTGAAAGACTGATGTTTTGTCTACGTGCTTTATTTTTCCACATAATCTCCTTCAAGTTCGACGGCCTTTTTCCAGCGAGACACAAGAGCGTGTATTCCCTGCCGGTAAAAATCTTTACTCTGCCTACGGAGCCAGGTTGTCACTTCGTGAATCACTTCTTCGTCATCGGCAAAACGTCTTCCACGAATGAAATTCTTCATTGGCCCAAACAAGTGAAAGTCTGAAGGAGCCAAATCGGGGCTGTAGGGTGGATGGGGTAACACTATCCAACCCAGTTTCGCGATGTGTTCACAAGTCCTCAAACTTGTGTGAGGACGAGCGTTATCATGCTGAATCAAAACATCCTGTGGGTTAACATGACGCCCAAGGCGCCGGAAGCGCTGCTTAAGTTTGTCTAATGTTTTGACATAAGCCTCTGAATTAATGGTACTGCCTTTTGGCATCACATCAATGAGAATTACGCCCTCGCAATCCCAAAACACAGTCATCATGACTTTTCCGGCTGAAGGACCTGTTTTGAATTTTTTCTTCTGTGGAGAATAAGCATGACGCCATTCCATCGATTGTCTTTTTGTTTCGGGCTCAAAATGATGCACCCAAGTTTCATTACCTGTCACAATCCGTGACAAAAAGGCCTCCCCGTCAACGTGAAAGCGTCGCAACAAATCGAAAGAAATGTCTTTTCTTTGGGATTTGTGATCGACAGTAAGACACCGAGGAACCCATCTTGCATACACTTTTGAGTATCCAAGCTGATTGATAATCACATCCACACTTCCTTTGCTTACTGACAACTCCAGTGCCAATTGTCGAGTCGTAATGCGTCGATCCCGTCGAATGAGAACATCAGCCCGCTGCAACATGTCAGGCGAGACAGCCGTGGGAGGCCTTCCCGACCGCGGCAAATCTCGGAGCTCCGCTTTCACCCTCTGTGCCCAGCGACCAACAGTACTCCTATCGACTGCAGATGTTCCGTAGACATTGCACAAGCGTTTATGGATATTGCCCACGGTTTCTTCCTCTGCTACGAGAAATTCAATCACTGCACGTTGTTTCTGACGGATGTCACTTGCAGACGCCATTTTAGAACATTCCTACACCACCGCTCTCTGTCGGAGGAAATTGAAACTTTGCGTACACACGCGGGAAACTTCAAATAACTCGCACCTAAAGTTTCACATTTCTAATATTTTTTATTTCGGAGAAAAAAAATATGGGGCATTATTTACTGGGCAACCCTCGTATATTCCACAGATGTCAACATGAGAAACACACAGTACTCTTACACTATCCAGTCGCATTAATGTGAGCCCCTGTCAAAAGCCTGAATAAGTACAGACGCCTACTTTTGTTGATGCAATGAACTTTTCAGAACGACGAGATCGCCCAGGAAATGTCAGAAAGACAGTCTCCAGAAAATAACCCTCCAACCTCTAGCGTGGACGCATATGATAAATAGTACAGGGCGTTTGCTTGCAGACGTTTCAGGACGTACACGCCAAGGCCATCTGTCCGATGCAGCGTTCATCTGAAAAGGTGACCTGCTGCCACTCAGAGGACGTCCAGATGCGGCACTGGCTTTCCATTTCAAGCCTTTGGCGCCGATGAACCGCCTCAACATGAGTACACGAATCAGGCGCCTGCCCATAGGCACCAACATTCACTCAGCGGCCCCTAAGTTATGATGTGGTCAGTTCTCAGTAGTTGCACTTCTATTTGCCCGTACAGATCTGCGCAGCAGTCGTTCGCCCCTGTCATCTATGGCCCGTGGTACACCACAGTTGCCTCGGCGTCGGATTTCGACAGCGCCATTTTGCTACGCTCGGTATACTTTAAACACGGTAGCACGCGAAGAGTTTACACACTTAGCCGTTTCGGAAAGGCTCCCACCCTTGGCGCGAAAGGCAATGATCATACCCTTCTGGACGTAAGATACATCGCTCCGTTACCCCATTCTGACAACGACTACACTGCTTCTCGCGCCACTCCTGACACGGTCTACATACTTTCCACAACGAACATAGCCGGTGGTCACATTAGTGTAGAAGTAAGACCTGCGACACAAAGATTAAGTTTACACAGTAATAAGCGTTGAAATGTTGGAACATGTGAGGCAATACTGACCCTACGACTTATCTTAGAAGTCCGCAGCTCGTGGTCGTGCGGTAGCGTTCTCGCTTCCCGCGCTCGGGGTCCCGGGTTCGATTCCCGGCGGGGTCAGGGATTTTCTCTGCCTCGTGATGACTGGGTGTTGTGTGATGTCCTTAGGTTAGTTAGGTTTAGGTAGTTCTAAGTTCTAGGGGACTGATGACCATAGATGTTAAGTCCCATAGTACTTAGAGCCACTTATCTTAGAAGAAAGATTAAGGAAAGACAAACCTACATTTCTAGCATTTGTAGACTTGAAGAAAGCTTTTGACAATGTTGATTGGAATACTCTATTTGAAATTCTGAAGGTTGCAGGGGTTAAATACACGGAGCGAAAGGCTATTTACAATTGGTAAAGAAAGCAGATGGCAGTTATAAGAGTCGAGGGTCATGAAAGGGAAGCAGTGGTTGGGAAGGGAGTGAGACAGGGTTGTAGCCTATCCCCGATGTTATTCAATCTGTATATTGAGCAAGCAGTAAAGGAAACAAAAGAAAAGTTCGGAGTAGGTATTAAAATCCATGGAGAAGAATAAAAACTTTGAGGTTCGCCGATGACATTGTAATTCTGTCAGAGACAGAAAGGACTTGGAAGAGCAGTTGAAGGGAATGGACAGTGCCTTGAAAGGAGGATATAAGATGAACATCAACAAAACCAAAACGAGGATAATGGAATGTAGTCGAATTAAGTCGGGGGATGCTGAGGGAATTAGATTAGGAAATGAGACACTTAAAGTAGTAAAGGAGTTTTGCTATTTAGGGAGCAAAATAACTGATGATGGTCGAAGTAGAGAGGATATAAAATGTAGACTGGCAATGGCAAGGAAAGCGTTTATGAAGAAGAAAAATTTGTTAACATCGAGTATTGATTTAAATGTCAGGAAGTCGTTTCTGAAAGTATTTGTATGGAGTGTAGCCATGTATGGAAGTGAAACGTGGACGATAAATAGTTTAGACAAGAAGAGAATAGAAGCTTTCGAAATGTGGTGCTACAAAAGAATGCTGAAGATTAGATGGGTAGATCACATAACTAATGAGGAGGTATTGAATAGAATCGGGGAGAAGAAGAGCTTGTGGCACACCTTCACTAGAAGAAGGGATCGGTGGTAGGACATGTTCTAAGACAGCGAGGGATCACCAATTTAGTATTGGAGGGCAACGTGGAGGGTAAAAATCGTAGAGGGAGGCCAAGAGATGAATACACTAAGCAGATTCGGAAGGATGTAGGCTGCAGTAGGGACTGGCAGATGAAGAAGCTTGCACAGGATAGGGTAGCATGGAGAGCTGCATCAAGTCTCAGGACTGAAGACCACAACAACAACAACAAGCGTTACTTTGTGCCAGGAAGGGCTGTCAACAAGTGAAGTGTCCAGGCGTCTCGGAGTGAACCAAAGTAACGTTGTCAGGACTTGGAGCAGATACAGAGAGACAGGAACTATCGATGACATGCCTCGCTCAGTACCACCCAAGAGCTACGACTGCAGTGGATGACGGCTGTCTACGGATTATTGCTCGGAGGAACCCTGACAGCAACGTCACCATGTTGAATGATGCTTTTCGTGCAGCCACAGGACGTCGTGTTACGACTCAATCTGTGCGCAATAGGCTGCATGATCCGCAACTTGACTCCCGACGTCCATTGCGAGGTCCATCTCTGCAACCACGACGCCATGCAGCGCGGTACAGATGGATCCAACAATATGCCGAATGGACCGTTCAGGATCGGCATGACGTTCTCTTCACCGATGAGTATCGCATATGCCTTCAACCAGACAATCGTCGGAGACGTGTTTGAAGGCAACCCGGTGAGGCTGAAAGCCTTAGACACACTGTACAGCGAGTGCAGCAAGGTGGAGGTTCCCTGCTATTTTGCGGTGGGGCCGACGTACGCCGCTGGTTGTCATGGAAGGCACTGTAACGGCTGTACGATACGTGAATGCCATCCTCCGAACGACAGTGCAACCATATAGGCAGCATATTGGCGAGGCATTCGTCTTCATGAACAACAGTTCGCGCCCTCATCGTGCACATCTTGTGAATGACTTCATTCAAGATAACATCATCGCTCAAATATAGTGGCTAGCATGTTCTCCACACATGAACCCAATCGAACATGCCTAGGATAGATTGGAAAGGGGCTGTTTATGGACGACGTGACTCACCAACCACACTGAGGGATCTACACCGAATTGCCATTGAGGAGTGTGGCAATCTGTACTTGTTTTGCAGCGCGGTACAGATGGGCCCAACAACATGCCTAATGGACCGCTCAGAATTGGCATCATGTTCTCTTCACCGATGAACTTGTGAATAGTATGCCACGACGAATATAGGCATGCATCAGTGCAAGAGGAGGTGCTTCTGGGTATTAGAGGTACTAGTGTGCACAGCAGTCTCGACCACCACATCTGAAGGTCTCGCTGGATGGTGGTACAACATTCAATGTGTGGTTTTCATGAGCAATAAAAACGGCGGAAATGATGTTTATGATTATCTCTATTCCAATTTTGTGTACAGGTTCCGTAACTCGCGGAACCGAGATGATGCACAACTTAACTTCTTTGATGTGTGTATATAGATTGTAAAAAAAAAAAGAAAAAAAGAAAAAAAAAGGACTGCGCGCCATATTTGTCGACAAGAATTGATCTTAAAAAATATCTGAGCACCATGTCCATTCTCAAAAAAATAAATAAATAAATACATTGTACATCAGAAATATATATACTCATCTTGCACATTGTATATACAGAATAGTGTTTTTTTTTAAGTTTCACCTGCTGCAAGCTGTCCAAGTTTTTAAGTGTAGATGTAGATATATACATAGTTGACAGTCCTTCAGAATTGTTTTTGTATAACAACCATGCAAGTACTATTGTTAGGACTGTTGTAGCATATGAATAAAAGTTCCTCCAAATTAGTTTTTAGCACAGATTTGTATATCTGAAAATTCTAAATATTTCAACCTGTGAATTTTCTTGTTATTGTGTAAAAAAAGTACCTCTGTATTGAATTGTACAACCATATTATACCTCAAGAAGGAAACTGTATCTCAAGAATCAAATTTTGCCTGTGAGAACTGAATAAATGAAAAAATACGTTACCTTATGTCTTTGTTATTTTTATGTACAAAAAACCTATCCCAGTTGTATGTATAAAGGATGTGCAAGACACAAGTTTTGAACATGAAGGTAAAGTTTAACATGGAAGATAACAAAATATATACACTCCTGGAAATTGAAATAAGAACACCGTGAATTCATTGTCCCAGGAAGGGGAAACTTTATTGACACATTCCTGGGGTCAGATACATCACATGATCACACTGACAGAACCACAGGCACATAGACACAGGCAACAGAGCATGCACAATGTCGGCACTAGTACAGTGTATATCCACCTTTCGCAGCAATGCAGGCTGCTACTCTCCCATGGAGACGATCGTAGAGATGCTGGATGTAGTCCTGTGTGAACGGCTTGCCATGCCATTTCCACCTGGCGCCTCAGTTGGACCAGCGTTCGTGCTGGACGTGCAGACCGCGTGAGACGACGCTTCATCCAGTCCCAAACATGCTCAATGGGGGACAGATCCGGAGATCTTGCTGGCCAGGGTAGTTGACTTACACCTTCTAGAGCACGTTGGGTGGCACGGGATACATGCGGACGTGCATTGTCCTGTTGGAACAGCAAGTTCCCTTGCCGGTCCAGGAATGGTAGAACGATGGGTTCGATGACGGTTTGGATGTACCGTGCACTATTCAGTGTCCCCTCGACGATCACCAGTGGTGTACGGCCAGTGTGGGAGATCGCTCCCCACACCATGATGCCGGGTGTTGGCCCTGTGTGCCTCGGTCGTATGCAGTCCTGATTGTGGCGCTCACCTGCACGGCGCCAAACACGCATACGACCATCATTGGCACCAAGGCAGAAGCGACTCTCATCGCTGAAGACGACACGTCTCCATTCGTCCCTCCATTCACGCCTGTCGCGACACCACTGGAGGCGGGCTGCACGATGTTGGGGCGTGAGCGGAAGACGGCCTAACGGTGTGCGGGACCGTAGCCCAGCTTCATGGAGACGGTTGCGAATGGTCCTCGCCGATACCCCAGGAGCAACAGTGTCCCTAATTTGCTGGGAAGTGGCGGTGCGGTCCCCTACGGCACTGCGTAGGATCCTACGGTCTTG
This sequence comes from Schistocerca nitens, assembly GCF_023898315.1. Taxonomy (NCBI): domain Eukaryota; kingdom Metazoa; phylum Arthropoda; class Insecta; order Orthoptera; family Acrididae; genus Schistocerca; species Schistocerca nitens. Next base: position 938,933,228 of record NC_064616.1, on the reverse strand, counting down.
GCGTGCATCCGTGCGTCGCTGCGGTCCGGTCCCAGGTCGACGGGCACGTGCACCTTCCGCCGACCACTGGCGACAACATCGATGTACTGTGGAGACCTCACGCCCCACGTGTTGAGCAATTCGGCGGTACGTCCACCCGGCCTCCCGCATGCCCACTATACGCCCTCCCTCAAAGTCCGTCAACTGCACATACGGTTCACGTCCACGCTGTCGCGGCATGCTACCAGTGTTAAAGACTGCGATGGAGCTCCGTATGCCACGGCAAACTGGCTGACACTGACGGCGGCGGTGCACAAATGCTGCGCAGCTAGCGCCATTCGACGGCCAACACCGCGGTTCCTGGTGTGTCCGCTGTGCCGTGCGTGTGATCATTGCTTGTACAGCCCTCTCGCAGTGTCCGGAGCAAGTATGGTGGGTCTGACACACCGGTGTCAATGTGTTCTTTTTTCCATTTCCAGGAGTGTAGAATGGTTGCATGGGATTACATCTATCATGCAGCACGAGTTGGCTTATGGGAGCAGGAGGAACGTGACTGTGTCCTCTTCCAAAGACGTATAGCAAACATGTCTAAAATTATATCACCAATACTTGAAGAAAACCATGGACATAGTATCTGGGCAAAACAGTACACTATCAAAGTGGGAACAGGGTGAAGAGAAATCATACACAGAGTTAAAACATCATTTACTTTTCATCCAGCTTAAAAGTAATTTTAGGTCTTCATAAGCAGACACAGCACTGTTTTAACACATCTTCTTCTTCTTCTTCTTTATTCAATGGAGAGCAGGACACCCATAGAGTTCATGGTCTTGAATAGCAGCAAACGTGAGTATTCAGTGCAATATGTGATTTTCTCCTCGCCTTTGACGTAATTGATAGTATCCGTGTGGTCGAATAATCGAAGTGACATCACCATATCTTCATAGGTTATACCAGGATCATATCAGTTACTTCCACGGTAGAAACGTGTTAACCACTACGCACTCCTCTGTGTTTTAGCACACTTCACTCCTTGAAAGACCTCGGTGATGGAATGTCTGCTGAGAATCTCTTTATTATTCAAGCATCATCTGTGTATGCTATGAATGCAACATCTTTAAATAGAAACTGTCTACGCTCATCATCATAGAAATCCTGATCGTCTGCAATGGTTTTCACACCTTGAGATACCATTGTGAAATGTGAGTATGATGCAGCACTTGTTCATTCACACAGCTCATTGCACAACACTGGTGTGGAGGCAAGGATTAATCACAGAGTCATCTAGAACTAGAGGATACACTGCTGTGTTCTGAGAAATTTTTCGAAGATTCAAATTCAATTTGTACATCTATATGTCCATATTTAATTATCTCGTTCTGTTTTCAATGGTCTGTTACTATGAATGGCTCCAGCTCCTTGAATTTCCGTGTATTGAGTAGACATCTTTCCTCTTCATAGTACGAAGCACGGTACCTCGCATACATATCACATGATAGACTGTATACATTTTCATTCCACTGCAGGTGTAAATTATCATATGGATAGAATTCAGAGTTCAGGTAGACTCTGGCATCAGTTAACCCGCAACTGTCAAATTTGATGAAATTGTTTACTGTATTCCCTCTTCTATTGGTCTGAAATGCAAGTATGATGAACCTGGGGGTCTCCAGTTAAGTGGAGGTTTTAATAGACCACGTTCCTCTGCCTACAGCTGGTAGCACTGGATACTCGAATATCACCCATGAGAGGAAAGATAACTCTATAAATACACCATCATTCAGAACTTTTTAGAGCTTCAAACGCTGCTCATCCGATACAGTGCTGTAAGGCATTTCCGTATTATTTTATTGATGGTGACCTCGTTCTCGTCTTGAGATCCTTGAATGTATGAGTTTTGTCCGACACACTCGTGCCAGAGTAAGTTCCTGTTTAGCATTCAGAACCATTCGCTAAATGTCCTCAAGTATCCCAGAATCAGTTTTAAATGTATACATGTAGTACATCTTTCGTACTCTTTCACTGTTCTATCCACTGGCTCGTCTATGAACCATCCAAAGTTAAGTTCATATCCTACCTCATTGAACAGGAACGCTAAAGTATTACGTGTAAGGTTTGATGTCACTGTATCAGTACCATCTCTTTCCGCAAATGATCCATCAATATATATGAAACTCTTGCGTGGGATGGTTAAAGCGTCTTGGTGTTGGATGACAGTGATAATTTCATCGTTCTTGTTAAATGCTGTTGATGCACAAGGTTCGTGCAAAAAGTATTCCTGGCGTATAATACACTCGTCGTACTCTAATTCGCTAGTTGTATCGAACGACGTCATTGCCCGGTTTCAGACCTACTGATTTAAGAAACTTGTATCTTGCAGATGTTATCACGTTGCTGTTCGGTTGTAAAGTGCCACGTCGTGCATCGTGAACGTTGGTTTTGTACCTTACACGCATCCTGCCTTCGTTGACAATATGACTGAAAAGTTTGTGGGACAAATGTTGCATGGGACATAGGGGGCCATAATATGACGTTGGTTTTTTGTTGCTAGGTGGGATCGTGTAAGAGATACGAAGGTCAACTTTCTTCTTTTTTTTTTTTAATGTGGTGCTACACTTTGGTACTTATTTTCTGATAGCGGCTATCGAGGCGAATGCAGTGACGTGTAACAGTAAGATCTTTGAAGGTCAACAAAGGTCAAAAAGGTGTCATTAACGTCTATTTACAGAAGTTGTTTGAAGTAATGACCATTGGTATGAATGCAGTGCTGCAGTCTTCTTATCATGGACTGAGTGGTATTCCTTATCACTTCTGCAGCGTGACGTCCTGGGAGATCTTTATGATTTGCGTATGTAATGTCATGTTCGAAACATGCCTCGTCAAACATGTTGATTCCCTTATCACCATGAGCCGAAAGTTTTTGACTTTGTACCAGGTCCGTAGTAACTATATCCCGGAATATGGAATTCGACTGGAAGTTTCTTGAGAATACAAAATTGTTGAGGCTTTCGTGGCCACTTGTTGACAAACTGCCTATTGGCTTCTGTCTCGGGTTCTTCGGCCGACGTTCATCTAATGATTTTTCTGACGTTTCGCCAGCACGAGTGGCTGGCATTGTCAAAGCTTCACCCTCCAGTTCACCACCGGCAATGGAGGGTGAAGCTTTGACAATGCCAGCCACTCGTGCTGGCGAAACGTCAGAAAAATCATTAGATGAACGTCGGCCGAAGAACCCGAGACAGAAGCCAATAGGCAGTTTCTTGAGAATACCGCCACCTCCTATAACGTGTCTCCTATCGTGAATGTTATTCTATTGTCTTAGTTGTGCTCCGTGCACTCCATTATATAGCAAATCGTCAACGTCAATCCAACTGTTTTTTGCTGCAGGAGAACCAAGTCATTTAACTAGCGCTCTATTTTCTCGACGTCTTATGACATGCTGTGTGAGAAACGCATGTGGTTCTCAGCTCTTCTGCATTAAAAAAATGGTTCAAATGGCTCTGAGCACTATGCGACTTAACTTCTGAGGTCATCAGTCGCCTAGAACGTAGAACTAATCAAACCTAAATAACCCAAGGACACCACACACATCCATGCCCGAGGCAGGATTCGAACCTGCGACCGGAGCGGTCGCTCGGCTCCAGACTGTAGCGCCTAGAAACGCACGGCCACTCCGTCCGGCTCTTCTGCATTCCCTCGGTGTGAAAGCATCTTCAAATTTACGTTTCACTACTACCCTTTCAGATTTAGGTTTTGGCATTTGTTCTCTGCCCTTTGAAAACTGCAGATATCTCACTCTACCAGTTTGGGAGGTATACTTCTCAAGCGCTTTCTTGTAAGTATTTTGAGATGCATACCAAATCACCCACATTTAATTTCTCTTTACGAGGATCCAGCATTTAACAAGACTGTACACCATATCCATGAGTCCATTATCACGAACAGCGATAGGTCACATCTTTATTGTGTTATATTTTGTTCGATTATACTGTGCAACTATTTCTGGGAGGATATCTCCCCATTTGTATGACATGCGAAAATTAGAAAACATCCACATTTCACATTTTATTCTTCTGTTCAGAGGTTCCACAGTACTAGCCTTCAGGTGGGTGAATGTTGAGTAACGATGTATTTCATACCGCCACATCACGGTCTTGAAATTCCTATTGTAAAACTCTCCACCGTGACCGGTTTGGAGGTTGACTGCCCGTCGATTCGCCCCTTACTACAACAAACGCACAAACTATTCAATGGTATCTCTCCTTGTTTTTTATATTAATAAGTAATGCTCAGGCAAATTTGGAGTATGGTTCAAATGGCTCTGAGCACTATGGGACTCAACTGCTGTGGCCATCAGTCCCCTAGAACTTAGAACTACTTAAACCTAACTAACCTAAGGACATCACACACATCCATGCCCGAGGCAGGATTCGAACCTGCGACCGTAGCAGTCCCACGGTTCCGGACTGCGCGCCTAGAACCGCGAGACCACCGCGGCCGGCTTTGGAGTATGTATCAATAACCATTAAACTATATTTGAATCCATTATTCTCATGTGAATGTTCCCTCATATCTACAAGACCAGCCTGCTGTAAATCATCCAAACCTCTAATCATAACATGCCTACAAAGATATGTTTTGAGTGCTGGTTTATGTAGTTCTTTCTATACTTACTTGATTATACCTCTCTCTCTAGGTTCTGAAATTATTGAGACAACCTCATCCAAATGAGCAGTATTACCAGCAACAGTTCACTCCATGAGAAGTCGTAGTCAGTCTCTTAGCTGATTGGGGTCATCTTAGTGATGAGTTTCCGTAGGCCTGGCGTTCCTTGAAATTTCCTGTCGCCTATCTGCACTTTTTTTCATTTAAATTTTTTGGCTGCTTGTCCAAGATGTATGATTTTTCACCACCGACACTGCATGTTTTGCCTATCCTAGTATCGCTATGACTGTTAATGAAATCGGCATTACCATCATCGTTGTCGTTGTGTAATTTTGCCAGAAGTTCATTGAGAGAATCAGTAACTGGTTTATATCTTTCTCGTAGTGTCTGCTCTCGATCCAAATGTCCTAACTGTAGCAGTCATAACTTCTCTCAAACAGCCTTCCATGCAGTAATCACCGTACGCTTAGTCAACATCTTGTTAGATACTAAACAGGCTGTTTCGCGAGCTGTACCTGTGTACAGATGCATTCTCTGTCTATGCACACCTATCCTGTCGGGCAGAGTGCCTGACATACATGTGAACTTCTACATGGTGCTATGTATACTGATATAGTCATCACTTTTTTCGTAACTATGTATAAAGAAATTCCTGGAAATTCCATCGATACCTACCATCATTCGGTTTTCTGTATTTATCAATAACAAGAATTCCACACTGTGTATGATTCCAGAAATCTTGCGCATTTCTTTACAAAATCATTGACTAACATGTCGGTTCTTACACGCGTCTGTAATTGTGGTTCACATTCGACTTGTCTTCTTAGACAGCTATAATGAGATTCGTATTACCCCTCACCAACTACTTTAGGATTCTGGAATATGTCTCACTCAAATAAAACATGTCAACACCCATATGATGTCCAAAACAGAATATCGAAGAATTTGATCCTGATTTTCCACAGCAGCATCGTCGAATAAGAACACTTTGATTGACTTTACTTTTCTGGATTGTATTTTACACCATCGACACCCTGTAGTATTATTTGCAATAGCTGGTACTTGGACTGAAACAGCATTTTGGAAAATACGCATACATGCTCAAAGCAGACTCCATCTGGGTGCGTTAGCAGCGAGATGAGAACTTTCGTCTTGCCACAGTTGGATGGGCCTACAGTTATCGCTCATACGTTATCAAGTAGGAGTATCCCATTCTTCTTGTTCTGGTCTTCCACACCATCACAGGACCAGTCACTTACAACGAAGTCGTGATGCTTCACCCATGCCGCCATTATACTGACAACATCAAGTTTTGGTGTGCAGAGAGTTTTTATAGAAAAATGATCACTTGTAATAATAATAATAATAATAATAATAACAATAATAATAATAATAATCCCCGTGGAGGCCCGGGAAAAGAATAGGCCTCCGGTATGTTCTGCCAGTCGTAAAAGGCGACGAAAAGAACAAACCACTAATAGGGCTAACCCCCCTTTTAGTGTGATTAGTTGGTTCAGGACAGAACTAAAGAAGCCTCGGACAAGCGCCGTCATGGTCGGGGACGACGCTTGAACCCTATGCCCGCCCACAATGGCAACGACACTGCTAGCCAACTGGAAAATGATTTAAATCCAAATAGAGGTGTTTTGCAGGATATGCTTCCTGCAACCACCCTAGAAGGAAAACAAAGACAGAGGATTAGATGGTCAGATGAAGTTAATCGGCACCTCATGTTCTGTTATTACCAAGCAACAAACCTAGGAACCAACACAACTGGATACAGATCACAAGTATACACAACATTTATTACCAGATACCCAGAATTAAAATTTTTAACAGAACAACGACTAGCTGATCAGATCCGTGTAATAATCAAAAATAACAGGATACCCCAGTCAGAATTAGAAAACATCAAACAAGAAGTACAACAAATACTGGAACAAAATAATGTGCAATTAGAAGAAGAAGAAAATACAGTAATGGACTCAAACATCCCAGAGCAAACAAACAAAGAACAACACGCACCAATTAAACAATCAGAGGAAAACGAAATCTTAAGACAGCCACCAGAACAAGCACAAATAGAACACGAAGTGACACAGATGCTGGATATAGAAGAAAAATTTCAGCTAACATATATAGAATACAAAGACACAAATACAGACATTAGACCATTCTTGCATAGACCACCAAATGACCCACAAGTCGAAACAACAATAAAAACTATCAACACAATCATACACAACAAAATAAATGAAAACACAACTATGGAAGAGTTACAACTACTGGTTTATATAGGAGCACTCACTACACTAAATATACACACTAGACAGAGATCAGAACCAACCAACACACAGAAGAAACCCACAAAACCAGCATGGCAACACAGGCTACAGATCAGAATAGAAAAACTGAGAAAAGACATCGGACAGCTAACACAATTTATAAGAAATGAAATCTCGGAAAAAAAAAACGAAAAAGGTTAGGTAAAATCTCACAACAAGAAGCGACAGAGCAATCAGACGAAAAGAAGCAGAAATTACAAGCATTAGCCAAACGACTCAGAAGATACAAAAAAAGTGAAAATAGAAGGAAACAAAACCAAACATTCAACACAAACCAAAAGAAATTTTACCAGACAATAGATAACACACACATTAAAATAAACAATCCACCAAACATAACAGACATGGAACACTTCTGGAGCAACATATGGTCAAACCCGGTACAACATAACAGGCATGCGCGGTGGATACAAACAGAAACAGACACATACAAGATAATACCACAAATGCCTGAAGTGATAATTTTGCAACATGAAGTCACCCAAGCAATTAATTCTACTCACAATTGGAAAGCCCCTGGAAATGATAAAATAGCAAATTTCTGGTTAAAGAAGTTCACCTCAACACACTCACATCTAACTAAACTATTTAACAGTTACATTGCAGACCCACACACATTCCCTGATACACTTACACATGGAATAACTTATCTGAAACCTAAAGATCAAGCAGACACAGCGAACCCAGCTAAATATCGCCCCATAACATGCCTACCAACAATATACAAAATATTAACTTCAATCATTAAACAGAAATTAATGACACATACAACACGGAACAAAATTATAAATGAAGAACAAAAAGGCTGTTGCAAAGGAGCACGAGGATGTAAAGAGCAACTGATAATAGATGCAGAGGTGACATATCAAGCTAAAACTAAACAAAGGTCGCTACACTACGCATACATTGATTACCAAAAAGCTTTTGATAGTGTACCCCACTCATGGTTACTACAAATATTGGAAATATACAAAATAGATCCTAAATTGATACAGTTCCTAAACATAGTAATGAAAAATTGGAAAACCACACTTAATATCCAAACAAATTCAAATAATATCACATCACAGCCAATACAGATTAAGCGTGGAATATACCAAGGAGACTCATTAAGTCCTTTCTGGTTCTGCCTTGCTCTGAACCCACTATCCAACATGCTAAATAATACAAATTATGGATACAATATTACTGGAACATACCCACACAAAATCACACATTTGCTATACATGGATGATCTAAAACTACTGGCAGCAACAAATCAACAACTCAACCAATTACTAAAGATAACAGAAGTATTCAGCAATGATATAAGTATGGCTTTTGGAACAGACAAATGTAAGAAAAATAGCATAGTCAAGGGAAAACACACTAAACAAGAAGATTACATATTGGATAACCACAGCGACTGCATAGAAGCGATGGAAAAAACGGATGCCTATAAATATCTAGGATACAGACAAAAAATAGGAATAGATAATACAAATATTAAAGAAGAACTAAAAGAAAAATATAGACAAAGACTAACAAAAATACTGAAAACAGAATTGACAGCAAGAAACAAGACAAAAGCTATAAATACTTATGCCATACCAATATTGACCTACTCATTTGGAGTAGTGAAATGGAGTAACACAGACCTAGAAGCACTCAATACACTTACACGATCACAATGCCACAAATATAGAATACATCACATACATTCAGCAATAGAAAGATTCACATTAAGCAGAAAGGAAGGAGGAAGGGGATTTATCGATATAAAAAACCTACATTATGGACAGGTAGACAATTTAAGAAAATTCTTTATAGAACGAGCAGAAACTAGCAAAATACACAAAGCAATCACTCATATAAATACATCGGCTACACCACTACAATTTCATAACCACCTCTACAACCCTTTAGACCACATAACATCAACAGATACGAAGAAAGTAAATTGGAAAAAGAAAACACTTCATGGCAAGCACCCGTATCATCTAACACAGCCACACATCGATCAAGACGCATCCAACACATGGCTAAGAAAAGGCAATATATACAGTGAGACGGAAGGATTCATGATTGCAATACAGGATCAAACAATAAACACCAGGTATTACAGCAAGCATATTATTAAAGATCCCAATACCACAACAGATAAATGCAGACTTTGTAAACAACAAATAGAAACAGTAGATCACATCACAAGCCGATGTACAATACTAGCAAATACAGAATACCCCAGAAGACATGACAATGTCGCAAAAATAATACATCAACAGCTTGCCTTACAACATAAACTTTTAAATCAACAAGTACCTACATACAAGTATGCACCACAAAATGTACTGGAGAATGATGAATACAAATTATACTGGAACAGAACCATTATAACAGATAAAACAACGCCACATAACAAACCTGACATCATACTCACCAATAAAAAGAAGAAATTAACACAACTAATCGAAATATCCATACCCAATACAACAAATATACAAAAGAAAACAGGAGAAAAAATTGAAAAATACATCCAACTGGCTGAGGAAGTCAAAGACATGTGGCATCAGGATAAAGTTGACATCATACCAATTATACTATCAACTACAGGAGTCATACCACACAATATCCACCAGTACATCAATGCAATACAGCTACATCCAAACATATATATACAACTACAGAAATCCGTAATTATTGATACATGTTCAATTACCCGAAAGTTCCTAAATGCAATATAACACATACCGTACAGTTAATAGGAAGTGACGCTTGATCAAGGTCCGCGTCACTTTCCATTCTCAACCAGACTTAACGTCTGAGAAAGTAAAGAAATAATAATAATAATGATAATAATAACAATGTGTGTAGCCACTAGCCGGCCGTAGTGGCCGAGCGGTTCTAGGCGCTACAGTCTGGAGCCGCGCGACCGCTACGGTCGCAGGTTCGAATCCTGCCTCGGGCATGGATGTGTGTGATGTCCTTAGGTTAGTTAGGTTTAAGTAGATCTAAGTTCTAGGGGACTCATGACCACAGCAGTTAAGTCCCATAGTGCTCAGAGCCATTTGAACCATTTTTTTTTGTGTAGCCACTATAGCACAATCATCTTACCGACTGAGCTACAATGGCTACACCTTACATTATAATTATATGATGGGGTCGTTAAATAAGAAAAACGAAAAATATTTGTGATAATACACTACTGGAAATGGAAAAAAAGAACACATTGACACCGGTGTGTCAGACCTACCATACTTGCTCCGGACACTGCGAGAGGGCTGTACAAGCAATGATCACACGCACGGCACAGCGAACACACCAGGAACCACGGTGTTGGCCGTCGAATGGCGCTAGCTGCGCAGCATTTGTGCACCGCCGCCGTCAGTGTCAGCCAGTTTGCCGTGGCATACGGAGCTCCATCGCAGTCTTTAACACTGGTAGCATGCCGCGACAGCGTGGACGTGAACCGTATGTGCAGTTGACGGACTTTGAGCGAGGGCGTATAGTGGGCATGCGGGAGGCCGGGTGGACGTACCGCCGAATTGCTCAACACGTGGGGCGTGAGGTCTCCACAGTACATCGATGTTGTCGCCAGTGGTCGGCGGAAGGTGCACGTGCCCGTCGACCTGGGGCCGGACCACAGCGACGCACGGATGCACGCCAAGACTGTAGGATCCTACGCAGTGCCGTAGGGGACCGCTCCGCCACTTCCCAGCAAATTAGGGACACTGTTGCTCCTGGGGTATCGGCGAGGACCATTCGCAACCGTCTCCATGAAGCTGGGCTACGGTCCCGCACACCGTTAGGCCGTCTTCCGCTCACGCCCCAACATCGTGCAGCCCGCCTCCAGTGGTGTCGCGACAGGCGTGAATGGAGGGACGAATGGAGACGTGTCGTCTTCAGCGATGAGAGTCGCTTCTGCCTTGGTGCCAATGATGGTCGTATGCGTGTTTGGCGCCGTGCAGGTGAGCGCCACAATCAGGACTGCATACGACCGAGGCACACAGGGCCAACACCCGGCATCATGGTGTGGGGAGCGATCTCCTACACTGGCCGTACACCACTGGTGATCGTCGAGGGGACACTGAATAGTGCACGGTACATCCAAACCGTCATCGAACCCATCGTTCTACCATTCCTGGACCGGCAAGGGAACTTGCTGTTCCAACAGGACAATGCACGTCCGCATGTATCCCGTGCCACCCAACGTGCTCTAGAAGGTGTAAGTCAACTACCCTGGCCAGCAAGATCTCCGGATCTGTCCCCCATTGAGCATGTTTGGGACTGGATGAAGCGTCGTCTCACGCGGTCTGCACGTCCAGCACGAACGCTGGTCCAACTGAGGCGCCAGGTGGAAATGGCATGGCAAGCCGTTCCACAGGACTACATCCAGCATCTCTACGATCGTCTCCATGGGAGAATAGCAGCCTGCATTGCTGCGACATTGTGCATGCTCTGTTGCCTGTGTCTATGTGCTTGTGGTTCTGTCAGTGTGATCATGTGATGTATCTGACCCCAGGAATGTGTCAATAAAGTTTCCCCTTCCTGGGACAATGAATTCACGGTGTTCTTATTTCAATTTCCAGGAGTGTATTTTATTTGCACATCAGCAATGGTATACATCTGTAAGAATTCACTGATTCAGTCCTCACAACAGCACATTACTTTGCAAATAAAGCTTTCTTCTTAGCACAGAACTTAATCTGAATTTTTGTCAAACTGCTGAGTGTTCCTTTAGCTTTCTATTTTGACACCATATTTATGTGGTGCTCTAAATCTTCAGAATGCGCGCTATATGTATAGCGGTAGTTCACAATGTCCTTATACACAGTTTGAACACAAGGCAGACCATGGTTCAGTCTCTCCAACACAACAGATGGCACCATCCGTAGGCTGAACACTTTTGTAACGGTGGAGTGTTGCAGATAAATGGATCGACCTCCAGATCCCTTCATAAGTGTCACGCCGTCATAAAATTATGTTACAGATAGTGTCAGGCGAGCACAGTAAATATCTGAAGAGGAAGAACGCTCGGAGGTCAACTGTTGATTAATGCACGGTTCTGCACGACACAGTTCATTCTATTCCAACACTGTAAACCACACTTAAACACTTCTCGATGCATTTTCAATCTCTAATACAACACGCCAATGACTATCCACAGAAGCTTCTGTACCACTATTTGAGCGCTTTGAACCCGCTAGCTGTTAAACGGAAAAGCAGTAGAGCACTGGGAAGAATCGGAAGTTTCTCATCCACCACATCAACACTCTGTCCTTGCAGTAAGATCGGAATGTTCTCGGATGGTGTGTATGTTGGAGACCAATATGACCTACATTGAGTGGTGTAGAGCTCCCAGCACAGTTCTTCTGAGAGTCAGGAACTGGATGTGTCCCTTCAACAATGCACAGGATGGCTAATAGCAGCTCGTTGTCCTGCTCCAGCATACTGGTCACGTGCACTATGGGATCCCACAATGCCCCTTCTGCTGCTGGCCGCAACATGGCTCAGTTCACTGCAGGTTGCGATGAGTAAGTGGTGGCTGCTGCTGGTCCAGACACACTGGAGGTTAGTGGAGGTACAAACACGCTGGATGCTCATGAACAAAGAAGAAGGTACAATAAGCATCCATAAACAAAGATGTGGAGTCGAACAAAGAAATGGAACTTGACAAAGAGGAGGAAGAACTGCTTATTGCAGTAGTAGTACCAAAGACATATATTTAATTGTTACATCTATCAGCTGCGACATAGTCACGAATATGAACAGTGATTCAATACTGTCAAAATTTTTTTATTCCAGTCTTTGATCACAACATAAATTCCTTTGACGATGATCGGTTCCAGTCAGTAGCGAGTATCTTCAGATCTGTTCTACACCATGTCCTAATGTGATAAAGCTCCAATGGCATCGTCAAAATATATAAATACACTCAGCATAGCATCGTCACACAGATGTAAAATATAGCCACAAAGTCCTCTGAAGCCGGTCATCGTCAAAGGAATTTATATTGTGATCAAAGACTGGAATAAAAAGCATTTCACTTACATTTATGCTTCTTCTGCGATGCAGAGGCAGATAAGTATCTCGGCTGACGTTGACACTTCATGGTTCTTCCACTGACTGACTGTGACTGAGAGCACATCTGTGTTACATCCCCCGGTGTCACAATCACATGACTGGATGTAGTGTTACCACGTTGCTATCGGCTCCTACCAATTTTCAGGTGGGGGTCAGGGAATAAATGATGTATTCCTATTGGTTCCCAAACGAGGTGTTGGGAGAGAAAAATCCCATTTCGAGCACCTTTTGGCGCAGTTTTGCCAAATAGTTCAGTCGAAGTCCACACATCAAGGTGAATACCTCTGGTTCATTCTCTCTGTGGTAGTTGAATAGGGCGAAATTGTTTCCTGCACTGTCGACCAGCCCTGTGTGTGTGTGTGTGTGTGTGTGTGTGTCCCAATCAGCACAAGCAGGAATACGTGAGGTGGCCTTCACAGCTGTGAAGCCTTGCAGTTGGTGCAAAGACGCGATTGGAAGTTTTTTCGCTGGATATGGGCTGTGGAGGTAGAGGAGGGTGCTTGTGTAATCGCGCACTGGTGTGTACAATCTTCGGGTATATTGTGACGAAACAAGCTGCGATGTTTTCCTTATAACACTCGCTTGCTGTGACACAAACCATTGTTACCTTCTGGGAGGGCTTTTGAGTTTAGACCGTGCGTGTGTCTTATCAATTAAGGTATCAGATAGTAATTTTGAATATATTGCAGTTTAACAGAAAACTAAACAGGCTTAAACTTTCAGGTTTCATTAAAGTAGAAAAGTTCATATACGAATGAAAAATCGAACTGCTGCCAGCCCAATTAGGCACATTAATTTGAAATACACTCCTGGAAATTGAAATAAGAACATCGTGAATTCATTGTCCCAGGAAGGGGAAACTTTATTGACACATTCCTGGGGTCAGATACATCACATGATCACACTGACAGAACCACAGGCACATAGACACAGGCAACAGAGCATGCACAATGTCGGCACTAGTACAGTGTATATCCACCTTTCGCAGCAATGCAAGCTGCTATTCTCCCATGGAGACGATCGTAGAGATGCTGGATGTAGTCCTGTGGAACGGCTTGCCATGCCATTTCCACCTGGCGCCTCAGTTGGACCAGCGTTCGTGCTGGACGTGCAGACCGCGTGAGACGACGCTTCATCCAGTCCCAAACATGCTCAATGGGGGACAGATCCGGAGATCTTGCTGGCCAGGGTAGTTGACTTACACCTTCTAGAGCACGTTGGGTGGCACGGGATACATGCGGACGTGCATTGTCCTGTTGGAACAGCAAGTTCCCTTGCCGGTCCAGGAATGGTAGAACGATGGGTTCGATGACGGTTTGGATGTACCGTGCACTATTCAGTGTCCCCTCGACGATCACCAGTGGTGTACGGCCAGTGTGGGAGATCGCTCCCCACACCATGATGCCGGGTGTTGGCCCTGTGTGCCTCGGTCGTATGCAGTCCTGATTGTGGCGCTCACCTGCACGGCGCCAAACACGCATACGACCATCATTGGCACCAAGGCAGAAGCGACTCTCATCGCTGAAGACGACACGTCTCCATTCGTCCCTCCATTCACGCCTGTCGCGACACCACTGGAGGCGGGCTGCACGATGTTGGGGCGTGAGCGGAAGACGGCCTAACGGTGTGCGGGACCGTAGCCCAGCTTCATGGAGACGGTTGCGAATGGTCCTCGCCGATACCCCAGGAGCAACAGTGTCCCTAATTTGCTGGGAAGTGGCGGTGCGGTCCCCTACGGCACTGCGTAGGATCCTACGGTCTTGGCGTGCATCCGTGCGTCGCTGTGGTCCGGCCCCAGGTCGACGGGCACGTGCACCTTCCGCCGACCACTGGCGACAACATCGATGTACTGTGGAGACCTCACGCCCCACGTGTTGAGCAATTCGGCGGTACGTCCACCCGGCCTCCCGCATGCCCACTATACGCCCTCGCTCAAAGTCCGTCAACTGCACATACGGTTCACGTCCACGCTGTCGCGGCATGCTACCAGTGTTAAAGACTGCGATGGAGCTCCGTATGCCACGGCAAACTGGCTGACACTGACGGCGGCGGTGCACAAATGCTGCGCAGCTAGCGCCATTCGACGGCCAACACCGTGGTTCCTGGTGTGTCCGCTGTGCCCTGCGTGTGATCATTGCTTGTACAGCCCTCTCGCAGTGTCCGGAGCAAGTATGGTGGGTCTGACACACCGGTGTCAATGTGTTCTTTTTTCCATTTCCAGGAGTGTATTAAGTTCAAGAAACTTAAATATTAGTTGTTGTACTGACTTTCATTAAGACTCCCTTTCAATAGTACACTGGATACGCACGAATACAGGCCGATCTAAGTTGTGGGTAACAGTAGTTACCATAAATGCACAAACCAATAATCATAGAAAGCAGAATTGTACCCAACGCATAATAATAACAGTTACAATCACAATCATTACGTGACTCAGTATTCAGAAGTTTACTGCAGGAAACTCCGAACTAAAGTTGGATATGGAAAGGTTGCTGACTTAACTGACATATAAATACCACAAATATAATTAAATAGAGCTACAATTACGCTGTTTATACTCCGATTTATAGAAATGTATCAGATTTCTTTAGTAGCAATAATATTCCAAATATTATTCTAATATGAGAAGAATATGGTGGGGACCCATAAACTGATATTGTATAACTAGTCAAACTCTGCGATTATTTCAGTAGAAAATTCAATTTACTAAATATGATTCCTAGCCTCTCTTGGAATAGTTAACGTTTTTAATTATTCAACACTGAGCTCGGTTAACTTCAAAAAAATCGTTCATGATAGTGCCTTTTTCATCACCTGAGAATCAGGAATTTTAGACAGTAACATTTACACAGTCTGGCACTGAATTTTTGCACATTTAATACACATAAATAAATCACTAGTTTGTTTGAAACAGGATACTCGTTTTTCTGAACACTTAGGATGGGATCCTGCATAGGTTCATGATTAGGATAAAAGTTATGGTTCTAAACACAGGTTTACAGCTCTTGGATTATTATTGAAAACACTCGCACAACTTATCTGGTCCAAAAGTGTTCAAATGTGTTTGAAATCTTATGGGACTTAACTGCTAAGGTCATCAGTCCCTAAGCTTACACACTACTTAACCTAAATTATCATAAGTACAAACACACACATCCATGCCCGAGGGAGGATTCGAACCTCCACCAGGATCAGCCACACAGCCCATGACTGCAGCGCCCAAGACCGCTCGGCTAATCCCGCGCGACTAACTGGTCCATGCTCTAATACATATCTGTATGCTTGAAGTTGGTGGAGCAGTGGCGAATTACCGGTGGCAAGCGACGTGCTGGCTAACTGCACTCATGGCTCTTGAGGTTTGAATGCTCTTTACAATTTCTTCTTGGCGACGAATTTTTAGCGTGTTAGAGCCATTCCTTATTGCCGAGAGTACCATGCAACAGCCAAATCCACATCTTAAGCAAAATTCCTTGCAAAATGGCTTCCAAATGCCTCCCTTGGCACTCTCGATGTATACCGTGCAACGGCTGTCCACTGACAGCGTACCGTTCCCACCTAGGAGCCGCTCAGTTCGACCGCCAAAACCACCTTTTAGATCGGTCCGAGCCACTTCCGTTGCGGAGGGACTTCCCTATACCTTTTACGTTACACAATAAAAGCGTCCTAAGCATGAACCAGCTTCCAATAACATTGTCTTTCTTTTAAAAACATACATATTATGAAGTGTCATTATTTTAAATACCATTTATCTTTTTCTGTATATACATTACAGAACTCTAAATTTCCTGTCACAAATCAATGACCTTAACTAGAAAAGAACACACACTTCATAATTACAGTTACACAGTTACATAATGTAAACCTATTACTAATCAATATAGGTGTTACACCCTCTTGTTTTGCCATCTGCCTGCTTAAAATTCGTTTTTTCAATTTTAACTAATTATCATTAACATACGTGAATATAATTGGCATTTCCATAAAAGAGAAAGGCTGGCCCTCAGTTTTAAAGAATATAACACCAGATCTAATTTTGTGCTTAGTTTTATGTATGTAATTGATTTTCTAATTTATTTTGACTATTCATGTTTAGTATCTTTCATTACAGGGCGAAATCAGTAATGGTTTCATAACTGCTACAATATGACAAATGTTTTTCCTGCAAATTGCAATATTCCACCCAGTCAATCAATTTGATACCATATTTCCCGCCAAATACGCAAATGATCAATCAAAAGTGCCTCAACATTTCTGGGGAAAAGATGGGTTGTGGGATCAATGCTGTAAGGAATTTGACCTAACTTGACCAGTAACCACCAACATGATGTGAGGTGATGTTGTGGGGCGGCTGGTTGAATTTATTGGTGGTATAAAATTTTGTAGAATGTACAACCAGTTCACGGCCGATTAACCATATGTGGGGCGGCGGGTGGAATTAATTGTTATTTAAAATGTTCCTATTATTTATGCTGTCTTTTGCCGTTCTCAACACTGGCTCTCTAACTACAATATTGGCAACCAGAAAGTGATTAGCAAAACGTGAAGCCTGTAATTAGAATTCCTAGTGCCCACTTCATCTGAGAAATACACTTAGAGCTGCAGCTTAAAGCTCTGAGGAATTAGGAAATTGTCTGGGATTCATAATCAAAAACGATCGTGAAAAAAAAACGTTATCTATTTTCTGAAAGTCACAGATGAAAAAAAAAAAGAATCCACACAATCTGACTAACAGAGCAGTTCAGAGTCTAATGCGCTGATGCAACTATAACTGTCCAAATTAAATGTTTAAGTGAATGCTCGCCATAATTTGATGATAATGTTCATCAAATGCCACGCTAAATAATGGTAGAATGTCTGTCCCGCGACGGCACGTGAAAATACGACATACGCAAACTGAAGCTAGATAATTAAAATCATCCCAGAATTAACACTTCACTCGAAAATGATTTCATGGTTACGCGTATCCCGAGTAACTTACTACGGCATCCGAGGCCGTTTATAGCAATGATACCGACTTGACGCGACTCCCGACACAGACGGTGTGCTATTCAGCGTCTGGAGAGAACTGGGGCCTTGCTTCCTCGCGCAGCGTTCTTATATATAAAGCCGCGGTGCGGACGGCTAAGGGAACGCCTGATAAAATCGGCTCTCCCGACTAGCCGCTGGACTAGTAATGCACCACTTTAAGTTACCGAATAAATCATAGCTTCTTTTGCTGATGGCCGATGAAGGTCTCAATTTAAATGTGCATTCAGCATACAGGTAAGTAATCATAATAAAAGTTTGACGTGGCTACGTTAAATATTTTGGGCGAGAGAATTAATTTCACTACACTGCACGCAGTAGACGAGCTCTGAACTTGCCCTTTGGAGATACGCTATCGCTATAGTTTTATAGTTATTCAAATGAAACTTCTCACATCTTTAGGGTTATAGCGGATCTCCATTCTACTTAAATATAAACATCCTAGCCTTATTTATTAGCCTACTTAATTTATCTTGCTTCCTTAATTTTTAAGACAAAAACCAGAAAATTATGAATTTCAACTAAAATTTTAATTTGTGAGATCCAAAGTACTGTTTCTATTAAATTATTATGGAAAAGGAATCTAAATATAAATTTTTAAGTCTCTAGCTCTTTTCTGTTGCGCCAATGACTTTTACAGAAAAACATCCAAATTTCGAAAATCGTTAAAGTTATCGAACTGATATTCAACACATATTAATTTAGTATTACTCCTGACATGCTAGAAATGTTTTAGGTTATTTGCTTGATTTTTAAAGTATTGCGCAACACTTATGACGTCAGAGCTAGTTACAGCGGACTGGCTGGCACACAATGGAAAGACTGATGTGAATTTACTACGGCGTGAGTAGGGTGCTTCCCTACATCACCCTCTACTTAATTTTTTTTTATCTTAATGACCGAGAAAAAAAATTTAATTACAAAAAAGTGAAACAAGAGTACAGCTTAAATTCCTATGAAAACTGAAATTGAAATGTAAACATGTAGAAATATTAAAAGAAAACTGATTACCTACATTAATTATTTAAATTGTTGACATGTTCACTGCCTCTTAAGCAACATTATCCCTCAAAATTTGAGCAAAATCAATGAAACACTTTGGCATACATATTGCCTTAGACAAACAAACACATAAAAATATGTAAAATTATGAAAATCTTAAATCCATTAAAAACATTTTTATATACACAAATTCAAAGAAAATAACACAGTTATTCAAGATACATAAACAGATGATTATATCTTAGCAGTCTTTTCTAAACCTGAAAGAAAATTTCACAAATCATTTTTACACACATGGTTGTAGCCGCTTTGGCTGGCGTTCTACATTTCCATTCACAAGGGTAGAGGAGGGAAAGTTGCTATGGTGTGCGTCCTTCACGATCACTCTAAATTACATGGGCAAAGGGGAGGGGTCACTGTGAGTTGTGTCCAAGTAACTCCACGCATTCACGCAGCTCCCAGGCTGCCATTATCTGGTTTGTCCTGTAGAACAAACAAAAAGAGTGCCTCAGACTCTGTTCACTTATTATCTAAGGGTGGGTCACAATGAAATGGGGATATATACATTTTATCCTTCAATATTTTGCTGGAACAAAGTTAACAGAACTTTTTCAATATTACTCTCGAGGTTACATAATTGTCATAGAATCGGTAAACAAATGGCTCAAAACGCCGTTAGTCACATAGTAGAGAAAATTTATGCTCAAGGCATACAATCATAAATCCTATTTAATTTCAATTTATTATTTCTGGGCCGGAACACTGAACCAATGCTCGGTACATTCCTGATACATTTGTATTTTATTCACTTAGCAGACTCATCTTTTATTACCTTATTCTTAGAGATACTATGAGTATATTTGATTAGTAGTTGTCTTCTCAGCTTCTTTGTACATGTGAGTAACTTGTGGTAATAGTACAGTTCTGTGTGTTCAAAACACACTACGTTTAGTTGACTACTAAATCCATTTATTGGTCCTCTGCTGCTGTGTCAGTTCCACATCTGCAATTATGTACTTACTTCATCGAAGTGTATTTATGCTGAGCTATAAATAATGTTTCACGTCTGCCATTATGTTACTCAATAATGTTGCTAGTGTATGAACTTAAGTAATACTCACTCCATTAAAATTTAAAGCATAGGATAGCACATTTATTTCATATCTATAGTGTATTGCAGCTGATCAGTTTGCTCACGTGGCAATCCATTTCCACTCGATCGGACGCTGAAACCACAGTTAGTCTCTCTCGACCTACCACTAAAATGCATTAAGTAATTATGGACGAGCGTAATGCTTAATTCCTTAAACCTATAGGACACCATGAGCTGCTGTGTCTCATCTAACATAAGGGTACCTATGGTCGCATTCACGCCTCCAACTCATAACCTCAATACGTGTAGGTGTGTTCTGTCACACGCTACACCAAATAACGGCCAGCTCCAACCTTATAAATACTTCAGGGACGTGTCCTTCACGTCTCAACCACAAACACTGCTCAATTCTATTACACTGCCATTCCTTGCTACACAAGGTGAGTTTATTCTTACAACTTATCTGCATTTTTTTTTCATAACTCTAAGCAATCTCTTAGATCTACAGCATACAATAGGTTTCACTGCTACTTCAGATCCTGCTTATAAACGAACTTGTATATCTTTTTTAAATATTATTGTGGGACCATTTCCAATAATCAACACTTTGTACTTACAATATTACCAGGGTTCTATACATATTTGTTACACAAATACATTTATATCTTAATTACGTCATACTTCTCTGTTGTTTATGTCACTGTTAAGTTTATCACATTAGGTATTTTCTTCACCAATCGGTGGATAGAATGGTTACAGAACTCATGGCTTGATAGCCATGACGGAAAATTTTAGTATTGCAGAAAAGGAGTCGAAACTTTGGTGGATAGGAAAGATGAAGAATGAGTGAAATCTGAAATGGAAAGAAGATCTCACACAGCTGGGACTGCACAGCTGCCACACTATGTCGAGGTTACAGAACAACCATCTCCCTACAGAATTCATTAGTTTATTAAAATTTTCATATTGGAAAGAAGGGGTCAACATTTTGTAGATAGGAAAGATGAAGAGTGAGTGAGATCTGAAATGTGAAAGAAGATCTCACACAGCTGGGACTGCACAGCTGCCACGCTGTGTAGAGGTTACAGAACAACCTCCTCCCTACAGAATTCATTAGCTTATCATTGGTTTGATAACCATACCGGAAAATTTTAGTATTTGAGAGTAAGAGCCGAAATTTTGGTGGATAGTAAAGATGAAGAATGAGTGAGACCGGAAATGGGAAAGAAGATCTCACACAGCTGGGACTGCACAGCTGCCACGCTGTGTAGAGGTTGCAGAACAACCTCCTCCCTACAGAATTCATTAGCTTATTAAAATTTTCATATTAGAAAGAAGGGGTCAACATTTTGTAGATAGGAAAGATGAAGAGTGAGTGAGATCTGAAATGAGAAAGAAGATCTCACACAGCTGGGACTGCACAACTGCCACACTGTGTAGAGCTTACAGAACAACCTCCTCCCTACAGAGTTCATTAGTTTCAGAAAATTTTCGTATTGGAAAGAAGGGGTCAAAATTTTTGTAGATAGGAAAGATGAAGAATGAGTGAGACCTGAAATGGAAAGAAGATCTCACACAGCTGGGACTGCACAGCTGCTACACTGTGTAGAGGTTGCAGAACAACCTCCTCCCTACAGAATTCATTAGCTTATCATTGGTTTGATAACCATACCGGAAAATTTTAGTATTTGAGAGTAAGAGCCGAAATTTTGGTGGATAGTAAAGATGAAGAATGAGTGAGATCTGAAATGGGAAAGAAGATCTCACACAGCTGGGACTGCACAGTTGCCACGCTGTGTAGAGGTTACAGAACAACCTCCTCCCTACAGCATTCATTCATAACCTTTAACCACGCCACGTCGCTCTGAAAATACTTTATGATGCCTTTTTAGAACCTGTCTCAGTTCTTCCTTCTGATTGGCTGAAATCTTATCGATTTCCTGCAATTTAGCTTCTATCTTGTCTAAAATAATTGCTTCTTCTTCTTCTGTGTTTAGCTTACTGGTACTAAGATTAACACCATCGTCCCAATATCTCCTATTTTTCAGAACTCGTATAGGCAGCTCCCAAGTTACATCATCGGTTACTACATATTTATCACTAAAAAGAACTGTAATTACTCCGGTTATCAGCAAGACCATTTTTAACTGGCTTCTTTCAAAGTCAACAACACTCTGATATTTTGACAAGAAATCTATGCCAATTAAAACCTCAATACTGAGATTATTTACAATGAAGCATGGATGATCAATTAAATTACCATTAATGTTAAAGGGCAGCAAAGCTTCTTGCTTTACCGTTTTTGACACCTTGCCAGTAGCACCAACTATTCTTAGTCCTGATACCCTCATTACGGTAAGCTTGTCTTTACCAGGTAACCCATCAAAGAAGGACTGAGATATCGCACTCACCTCACTTCCACTGTCTAAGAGACAACGTACATTGATACCCAACATATTCACTATTATTATAGGGTGGCTTATTCTAGTTTGTACAGGTGGTTCCTCAAACTCATCCAATAGTTCCTTTTGGATTTGTCTCCAATTAAAGTGATCAACATCTGTCTTCATTACATTTAGGTCACAGTGTGTAGGGGTTTCCTGACTTACATTTTCAGCTGCCTTTTCCAGTCGGTCTGTTAATTTCAAATCGAAAAACCGCACGACTTCATTACATTTAGCTTGCTGAACATGACCCAAATTACTGTAGTCTGAGCGATTCTGCGCCTTCAGACCAGGCATAACACTAGTTACAGCTAAACCACTTTCACTATTATCGTCGGGTTCCTTCTCCAGTGACAACTGGTCACACCTACTGGGTTCATCGACCCCCCCACAGGCTACCCTCTACATTCTCACTTACCTCCTGTCCTAAATCTATTAGTGCAGTATCAACATCCTGCACAGGCACTTTAGATAAGAGCACATCATCTTCATCGTAAATATAAGCATGAATTTCTTCTGCTTCTTCACCTGACAATTCAGTATTTTGTAGCTCCTCCCTATCGTTACACTGCTGCGTCTTCTCTTTCTCTTCCCACTTAGAAAGCGTCTCTAACACGGTATCTGTCAAATACTGTGAGTGATCTAATATTTCTGTTGTATCCTTAGATGCTACCGACACTTCATCCACATGTTCAGTTTGAGTATTCTGATCTGTCTTACCAATTACCGTAACTACTGGCTTAGGAAAAGTAACCGCCTGGTGAGCGCCAGTATCCTCATAGACGGGAACTAGTTTTCCTGCCTCTGCCTACTATTGTTTCCTTTATTTCCATCATAGTTAACTGGCACAGCATTGCTTTCCGCACTGTTGTTTACCTGCATAATTTTGTTTGGTACAAAATTACTATCATTTGGATGCCATTGTTGGTTCTGATAATTATTTCTCCAATTCCTACCTCTCTTAGGATGGCGAACACCTACTGTTCTGATGTTTACATTGCCATTCTGCTCGTTCTTCATTTTATTACTAGTGTTATTAGCATTTCTGTTATTACGTGCTTGCTCCTCATTGGCAGCAACACGTTCTACACGTTCCAAATATTCAATGAAACGATCCAGATTGTCTCTAGGGGCAGATATAATTCTAGTTTGCCAATACCATGGCAGTTTGGCTTCAAGACCTAGTATTATCATTTCAGGTTTCAGCTTTTCGTCCAAATGTGACAAACGTGAGATCCATGACCTAGCAAACTCTTTAATTGATTCATTGCCTGCCTTGAAGCGTTTTCCACTCCAAAATTCTTTCAACACTTCATTTTGCTTATTACTAGACCAATACTCATTAATGAAAGCTGTTTTAAATTCCGCTAATGGTTTACACTTCAACATAACATCAGCTGACCAACGCATGGCGTCACCTGCTAAATGGCTTCTAATAAATGAGATTTTCTCTCGTTCAGACCAAGTTGGTGGAATCACATCTTCAAAATCGTTCCAGAAATCTAGCGGGTGGATATTTTTATCTGGATCGAACCGCAAGAACTGCCGACACCCGATAAAAGCGGCGTTTGCAGCTACAATTTGTTGCATACTACCATTACCAGAAGTTACTGAAGCTACTTTACTCTCAATGTTAGCAATGTTAGTACTAATATTTTCTACTCTCATTTCAACATTATCTACTCTTTGCACAATATGAGTAGTATCAGTTTTGATTGCATCTATGTCTGCTTGACATATGTTTACTTTTATATTAACATCTTTAAATCTATCTGAGCACAGTCCAGATTCCGCCTCGATCTTTTCTGTTAACTTGTGCTCCAGCTTCGCATCTTCCATTTGGAAGTCTTTGCGAACCTCAGCAACTTCGGATTTTACTGTTTTATACATTTCAGAAAATTGTTGACCAACCTTTTTCTTAATATCCTCATGGTTGTAATCAATTTTATAATTCAAACTATCCAGATCCTCTTTCAACTTACTGCAGCCAGTCTTGAAGAGAGTTTCTAATTCAGCTTCACTGGATTCTAATTTGTTGTCCATTACCTCCATTACATCCGATTTTAACTCAGCTGTCATTCTAGCATTACTGGCTGACATTTTTGCATTACTGGCAGCTATTGCTTGTAATATAATATTTAAATCAATAGCCCCAGTATCTTTGGGTTGCTCACTAGCTGGCTTTTTATCACACTCAGGTGACAAAAAACTAGCTCCAACACCAGAATCATCAAAACTAAATGAATCTTCTGATTGATTAGTCATATCTAACTTCTCCTGTTTAAACTCTACCACCTCTGATGACTGTTTCGTTTTTAACTCATCAGATAAACTATCATCCAATAAATTAACAATTTCTGATTTCTGCTTTACTACAGGGGTCTCTACTATTGAAACATTGCCCCTTCCCACACTACTGTCAGGAGACAATACTTCATATTTAACTTTAACATTACTACTTTCATGCATATTTACACTTGAACCGTTGTCTGGATTTACAGTTCCTTCAACAGACATAGGTTCTGATTTAAGTTTAACCTCGGTTTCTTCTGGCAGTTCCATTTCCGACAGTCTTTTAGTGCAGGTTAGTAAAATTTTTAACAGCTTTTCACTTAACTTAGTTCCTTCTGCACGACATATGGTGTTGCCGGCGCAGCGTACCCGGATTACTGATGCGACGCAGCGTGCTGACCTGCAAACGGCACTCCGACGGCTGTTGTGTGTTTGCGTGGCCCGCAACTGCAGGCGCGGCTCCGGCTGCTCCGGCGGACGACTGCGTTGAGGCGAAACTGGTTTCTCGCGAAATGGAAGCTTCTGCTCCTACACACATCGTTACTAGTAACACACAGGAACAGATGGAGAAAACTCCGGCTCCGTCATCTCCACCTGATTAGTTACAAGCTGCACACTTGAAAGCACCGATTGAAGTGCAAAGTAATCCAAGTCAGATTGCAGAAAATATGGAGGCCTCCTATGTTCCCATCGACAAAGGTTTCTGCAAAGAAGCAGGGGTAATAATGGCAAACAACAGAAGCAGGAGACGTTGCCGAATACTGGAAAGTGGATGTGAAACGGAAAGACTCTCAGTGTGCGTTCCACATGAAGAGATCGTCGTTTGGTAAGCTCGCATCCAGGAACAAACCGAACATCTGAAGGCTTTTCTAAACCAGACAAAAGAGCAGGCCGTGGCGCCCGCTAGGAGCAAAAACGGACAGAGCAGCTAGCAGTTGCCACAGCGCCCACGTATACATTCTGCTACGAAAGTCTCGGGCTCCGTCCCTAGCAGTGGCGAAGCGGAAGGGGTCACCTCGACCGACACAATGAGACGAGATGTGGCCCCTCCACACCCGCACCAACGTGGTCACCAGGCCAAAAGTTCTACTGCCACCTCCGTCAACATGTTAGTTATCTAGTAAATGGATCACAGGATGCTGGGCTGTGATGTTATCCGTGCGTCTGGGTAAGGCTACGCATTAACACGGTCCATCAGGTGATAGATAGTGGACGAAACGCGAATGAGGGTAGCAATTTGAAGAGCAGAGGGAAGAAAGTGCCAAGGCTCGTGCCATGGGAAAAAAACCTCTGCGACAGTGAGACGACTAGCAAGAGCAGTAGTGGCTTACTAGCTGCGATAGTTCTTGCAAGGTTGGATTTGTTAGCATAGGTATCATGCATCATTACCATGGCAAGCAATGGCGATGTGTCCCAGTTGCTTCAGCCGCTGCATTCCTGGAACAATCAAGATCGTTATATAGTAGTGGGAGATCGGCCATAGATCATGTCACTGTGGGGGGGGGGGGGGGGTGGAGCTTGTCTGTATGCAGTGTACAGTACGGCTTCCCTGCGTGGTAGTTATTCGGCAGTGTGTTCCAGCTGGATATCCAGTAATGGTGTCTGATTAACAGGGGCTCACCTGTACCGTTGTGTTTGCGTGTGCTTGGCCATAGATGTTAGGTCCTTACAATTATTTCTTTTGGTCTTTTATGTTTCCATCTATGGTTGTGGTCGTAGTTCCCCAGATTCAAAATAAACGGGTACTGCGAATGTCTGGAGTTTCTGTATAGTCTTGTGATGAGCTTGTGGATTACCTCCGTGAGAGTCTCAAGTCGGTATTCCCGGTGAAGGTCTGCGATGCGTGTGTATCGTGGAGCATTGCTTATTATTTTTCGTACTTTGTTTTGTATGGGCTGCAGCCGGGGGCGGTGGTAAAGAAGGCAGCGCGTCACACCGCCGGCCACGGGCCGTGAAGGCAGCTGGAGGCGGAAAACGTGCAGTAGCCTTCCCCTGCCCAGTCGTCGTCTATCGGGGAAGAAATGTTTCACACAAATTACTACTATTTAAGTAGTGAAACGATTTCAGAATCTTTACAGTGTAATGTCTGTTAGTTTTATCAACCAGTGTCTCGTAGTGTTTTCTGCAAAGCATTAATTCTAAAGCAATTTTTAATTTTACGCCAATTTTGCTTTTTACTCCAAGTTTGCTTCTAGAATCAAATGACAGCACAGTACCTTTCAACAGCTCCTTTATTGCCGTTTATTGAGTGCACAATTTTAAATGTCTGCTAATACCCGTAACAACCAGTACAAAGTGTTTTCCATTTTAACACTCAATATGATTGCGATTTCACCTCTGCACAAAGTAGTATCTTTTATTGATTTTTTAAAGTACGACGATTTTACAGGACTTTGATGATGTAACTATGACGTCATCTACAACATTATCCTCGGCACTAAATATGGCACCGCAATTCTTTATAAAGACGTACTTGCATCAAGAATCATTCAACTTTCACCGAACGGCAGCGCCATAGCATCTGTTACCAGGGGCGCACACTTTCTCAATATTTATATGCCGTCTGAGACAGATAACACACGAGTCAGATCCTCTTTATTTAATCGGTGTGCTTGGCCTAATTGGTCTCGACCCACCCAATAGTGATCGGTAGCTGTTTGAATTGTTTGACTTGTGCTACGAGCTCGGCCGACCAGCATCCTACGCTTACTAAATGTCCTGAACTCGCGGAGCTCTTGGCTACTACGGAACGTTTGAACACATGGCGTCATTTCATCGAATTTCGAAGTATGTCACTCATATCTGTATGGGCTGTGCCATTGGAATCGAAAGGATCTTCGTCTCAAAGTGCCTGAAGGACGATCTACAAAGTATTACAGTGCATCCTCTGGCTTTCAGAGACCACTGTGGCTTTGCATGTGAAATGAAACTGAAGGGTGGTAGTTTCCTGACTGCTTCGCGTTTCTAGAAATTCAGTACAAGCCGTACTGCTGCAGTCGGTCTCCGCGTGAAAGTACATTGCGTGGCAGAACTGTGCACAAAAAGTGGGCGGTTACAGTTCCACCCTCGAGTGGTGGACCGACTTTGCAAAGGCAAGGCGCAGGATTACAGGCGCGAAGCATCCTTCTGAAAACAGCGCATCTCTACCTTTAATCAACAGTGTCTCCAAGATGCACTCGACGCCCCTGTAGGTCACAATGCAGACCTTCCCTGCGCCGTTGTGAAACTATAAAACAAGGTCATTCCCATCCATCGAGAAGAGGCGAAAGGGATCCGGGTCCGCAGCTGCCTCCGGTGTGACTTCGACGACGAAGTACCACCAACCTATCATTTGGAGCGTGAAACGCTACTGGCGAGCAGGAAACATGCGTACAACTACAGTAACGGATGCTGACGTCCTCCTCGCTGAGAAGGCCGCTGTTGTAACTCATGTCACGGACTGCTTTGCCAACATCTTTCGCCCTACTGACGATGACAACGCTGCCTTACGCCCCTTGTCGGAAGAAATACCCTGCGTTACCTCTGATCGCGTGGCATTATGCGAGGAAGTGTCGCAGCGTGAGGTAGGCGTGGTGTTAAAAGGATCCCCGAAAGGAAAATCCCAAGGCCCGGGTAGTCTTCCGAGAGACTTTTATCGAGTCTTCTCAGATATCAATGAGACACATTCACCGACGTGGTGAACGATATCATTCACGGTACAGCGGTCCCGAGCAAATTTCTAGAAGACCGAATTGTCGAATTGTGCTGATACCAAAGGCACAGGCTAAGTGTCGAGCTGCATACCTACGCCGCATAACACCCTCTGAACACCAATCATAAAATTGCAGCTAGATGGATCGTGGTGAAAATGGAGCTCGTCATGAACAAAGTTATCTGTCCATACCAGTCAGGCGTCGTAACAACTTCCACGCTGCGTTTATCTACAGGGATGCGGTCTCTTACGCTGCACTGAGTAGGCCTTCCACGGAAATTCTGTCAACTGACTTCACCAACACCTTCGACCACATCAGGCACAGTTAACTACTGTGTGTCATAGCTAAACTAGGCTTTTGTCAACAGTTCATCCACATCGTTAAGAAATTCCTCACAGGAGAAAGATCTGCGGTCATCGGTAATGGCCAGAGAACGAATCCAAATGCCATACAACAGCCAATCCGGTACGGATGCCCGTTGTCTACGTTCTTCTCTGTGATTGCGATTGATCTTCTGCTGCGAGCCATAAACCGCACTGTGGGCGGCGTGTAGACACAGCACATGATTCTCAACTGCGCAGCCTATACCAATGACGCGGGCATCTTCATAGAACAAGCCAATGACATTGATTTCATTCATCGGGTACTCAGTCCTTACCAAAGCTTCTCAAATACGCCACTCAGTATCCGTTAAACAGTCCTCCGCACAGTTAGCCAGCATGAAACTGATGGCAGACATCGTTGGTGCTTTTTGCACGAGCATGATATTGGGGCTTGATGTCGGTGCATGCCCGCAACAAACACAGGCGCGAACTTGGCGACGAATCCCTGTTACTATAAAGGGTCTTCGTAGAAAAAACGCAACCAGAGGGCTTAACCTGCATCAAAAAGTGACACCAGTCAGTATGTTCACCATGTCAAAGACCTGTTACGTTGCTCAAGTTCTAAGTCTGCCAAAACTCCTTAGCAGCTCAGTCCCGTATGTTGTACACTGAACAGCCACAGAAACTGATACAACTGCCGAATGTCGTGTCCCCTCCACGTAGCACGCAGAAGTGCCGCAACACGACGCGGTATGGACTCGACTAACGTTTGAAGTAGTGCTGGAGGGAATTGACACCATGAATCCTGCAGGGCTGTCCATAAGTCCGTAAGAGTACGTGGCGGTGGAGATCTCTTCTGAACAGCAAGTTGCAAGTAGTCCCAGATATGTTCAATAATGTTCATGTCTGGGGAGTTTGGTGGCCAGCGGAAGTGTTTACACTCAGAAAAGTGTTCCTGGAGCCACTCTATAGTAATTCTAGACGTGAGGGGCGTTGCATTGTCCTGCTGGCATTGCCCACGTCCGTCGGAATGCAAAATGGACATGAATGGATGCAGGTCATCAGACAGGATCTTACGTTACAGAGCCTCCACAAGCTTGAACAGTTCCCTGCTGACCTCTAGGGTCCATGGATTCATGAGATTGTTCAAATGGTTCTGGGCACTATGGGACTTAACATCTGAGGTCATCAGTCCCCTAGAACATACAACTACTTAAACCTAACTAAGCTAAGGACATCAAACACATCCATGCCCGAGGCAGAATTCGAACCTGCGACCGTAGCGGTCACGCGGTTCCAGACTGAAGCGTCTAAAACCTCTCGGCCCATGAGATTGTCTCCATACCCATACATGTCCATCCACTCGATACAATCTAAACGAGACTAGTCCGACCAGACAACACGTTTCCAGTCATAAACAGTCCAGTGTCGGTGTTGACGGGCCAAGGCGAGGAGTAAAGCACCCCTCCCGCCGGAGGTTCGAGTCCTCCCTCGGGCATGGGTGTGTGTGTTGTTAGTATATGTTAGTTTATGTAGTGTGTAAGTCTAGGGACCGATGACCTAGCAGTTTGGTCCCTTAGAAATTCATACACATTTGAACATTTGAGGAGTAAAGCTTTGTATCGTGCAGTCATAAAGGGTGTAACAGTGGCCTTCGACTCCGATGCTGTTTCTTTGCACGGTTCGCACGCTGACACTTCTTGATGGCCCAGCACTGAAATCTGCAGCAGTTCGCCGAAGGGTTGCACTTCTGTCACGTTGAACGATTGTTTTCAGTCGTTCTTGCAGGATCTTTTTCCGGCCTTAGTGATGTCGGAGATTTGATGTTTTAACGGATTCCTGATGTTCGCGGTACACTCGTGAAATAGTCGTACGGGAAAATCCCCACTTCATCACTACCTCGGAGATGCTGTGTCCCATCGTCCGTGCACCACGTTCTAACTCACTTAAATCTTGATAACCTGCCGTAGTAGCAGCAAGTGACCGATCTTATAACCACGCCAGAGACTTTTTGTTTTATATAGGCGTTGCTGACCGCGGCGCCGTATTCTGCGTGTTTACATACCTCTGTATTTGAATACACATGCCAATACCAGTTTCTTTGGCACTTCAGTGCTATGGGGACACGAGCTTTTTGAAGTCACTGCGGCAACCAGTGTGCTGCACATGTCACTTGGGAGCCTCGTACTGATCGACTCCAAACGCAAGAGCGAGTCGCTGCTGGCCCACTTCATTGCCACCT
Organism: Schistocerca nitens; assembly: GCF_023898315.1. NCBI lineage: Eukaryota > Metazoa > Arthropoda > Insecta > Orthoptera > Acrididae > Schistocerca > Schistocerca nitens. The sequence goes on along the minus strand of NC_064616.1, from coordinate 938,902,063 downwards.
TGCGGGCCAGTAGCCCTGATGGATCTACGGCGGCATTTCCGGGAAGCTATCGGTCGCAGTCCGAACTGGCCCGGTGGCGGCGCTGGGCATCCTGTGCCAGATGTCTCTTTGTACTGCGGCACTAACTCGCCAGAAGTTATGTTTTACGGACGGCCATGAACAGGACAGGAGGGTTCGGCGACTTTATGCTGCCATGCTCGCACAAACACAAATCCACAAGCTGGAAAAAAAAATGTGTGCGAAAACTTATGGGACTTAACTGCTAAGGTCATCAGTCCCTAAGCTTACACACTACTTAACCTAAATTATCCTAATGACAAACGCACACACCCATGCCCGAGGGAGGACTCTAACCTCGACCGGGACCAGCCGCACACAATCTGGAAGTTCGGTTGTCTACAGCGAATTGGCACTAGGTGTGGAAGAATATCAGTAACCCAGTGCTGCCACCAGATGTTAGCGCGCTGTGGTACAAAGTCGTGAATAATGCATTACCAACAGACCAGCGACTTGTGCACATCAGTCTGCTCACATCAGCTACTTGTGGAAGGCGTGGAGACACCGACACACAGTAACATAGATTATAGTGCCGCTCTGTCAAAACAGTGTGAGAACTCTGCCAAATCACGGTGGCATTCGTCAACAGGACAACTTCTGCAGCGACCGTTAGTAATGGTATCCTACCAGATTCTAAACCCTCTCCAAAGGCGAAGCAGAGCACGACAGTGTGGCTCCTCTGCTACACGGCCTACGCCGTCGAAGAAGCTGAAAATGGTGATAGCATTTCCTTCTTGACGTTTGTATAGCAATACTACTTGAAAGTTAAACATTTGAAAAATATAGAGAATTGTTTGCCGACCTTTTGACGGCTACCTTACACCATTGTGAGAAGGCTATTCGTACTTGATCTTCGAATCGGCAGTCAAGGATGGAATCCAATAGATTTTATTTTGTTGCCGTAGAGCTATGCTACATGGACCAGCTACAGGGTTCTGAATCGGAGTATCTTCTGTTTTTTCGAACAGTGTTCCTTGTTTTTCGTTGGAATTTACCGTTTTAACATTTTATTTTTTTCCCAAGAGGATTTTAATCAATTCGTATTGGCACTTCCTTTGGCTTGCACAAAGCCTTTTTTGATCGTTCACGACCGTTGCAGTATAGTTTTATTTCTTTTTAGTTTGTTTCTTAGTGTGTGTTTTTGGCAAGAAAAAGGGTCAACAGTTTCAGTTTCACAAGGCAACAAAGATTATCCCGGTTTCAGTAGAAGGACTAATTTCATTCTAGACTCTAAAGAATTTCATTTTTTAAGAAGAAAATACTCGTATATTTTGTTCTCAACAGATGAAAAACAGCTTACTTTTGCGAAGAACGTAAGCTCGCCACGTTCCTCAGAAGGAAATTTGGAAAATGTTATTGTTACGAAGCAGAGGATGCATTTTAATTTCTGACAACTGAAGAATTTTCGATTCGCCTTCAGACACATTTCCGGCATCTGATGGTACGCAGAAGGATGGATCCAGAACATAATTACAGCTATGAAACTCGCCAATGAACACACGATTGCTGAGAACAAGGAAGTATTGATGGGAGATCCTATAAAGAAAAGTAACTAAGGCGACCGTAAAAAATTGCTTAAGGTGACAGCGGGAAATTCGGGTTCGAGTCCCGATTGGCATATATTAGTTATTACTGTGTAGTAGTTCTGTATCTGATACAGCGGATGTCAAGGAATTCGCAGTCATCGATTTAATTTCGAAGAAGTAGTCCCTGTTTTGTTAGAAGTTTCTCTGAGGTGACTGTACATGGTGGAGGGTCCTTCCCATCATGAACTGTTCTACTAGGTTCACATCTATGACGTGCATGGTCAACTATTCTCTAAACTTGAGCCACAATTAGTCTACATTCTCCTCTCTAGAGCTGGGCATTTCAAATTCTCACTGAGGTAAGTGCTTACAACCTCTTTGTTTAGTTTACTGAACATACAAACCCTTGTACTTGTTTTAGTTGCCAATTGTAATCACTACTGGTACTACTGCCACTTGTTCACTAGCACCAGTTTCATTGTGGACATCCTCAAACAGTTTACATTTATTTGTTGCCGTTATTTCCAACATATTATCTTTGATGTGGTTCCAAACTATCCGTTCTGAGAAGGCATTTAGCAGTTTCTCGTAGGAAGTCTACTCATGCCAGTCACAAACAAACCTGCAATTATCCCATAAGATGTTTCTATGATTAAAGTGTCATCTGATTACTGCAGGAGGAGTAGGGAACTTACATACTAGGGAACTGAGATTTTTCCACGGTTTTCTGTTATATTTTGGAGAGAATCTGATAGTCGATAGAAAGAAACAGTTGTACCTTTAAACCTGTGGCTCAAATCTACGACGTGACATCTTAGCTTGTCACAGGTCCTTCGATGGCTCTGATTCAAGCCTTCCGCTCGACTCAGAACCAGGAGGCGATGATCAGATCTGGGGTCGTTGTAGCAGATTGTGAGCTCCCTTGATAATCGGTGAACATGGCTGGTCTCCTCCGCCTTCTGCTCCAGTCGTAATGATACAAGTATGACCTCACAGCTCAGATGATGGGTCTCGTTTGTTCCGACGTACACCACAATCCACAGTTGGTGGCACCCTGTTCCCTCAATGGTTCCTGGAACAGCCCCTTACTTCTTTACTTCTATCTCTATTTAGCAGATAGTATCCATATATACCCTGAATATAACAGCAAAATTACACTGTTGTCGAAAATTAAAGCAACAAACGGAAATTTTGCAAGGTTGGATTTATTTTGCCACAAAACAGTATAAACAGGTGACAGCAAAGCAGAAACAATGTAAAGAATACAAAACGTAATCAATTGCAACATGCATAACGGTAGACAAAAATGTTCTTCGTCTTTTTCAAACTTAACCAATTTGTACATACATTTTGACAACTGGTTAATGTACTCAACATGGGGTGTGACCTCCTCTGGCACCAATACAGGCCTGACAACCATGGGACATGCTGTGAATCATATCATCAATCTCATGTTGAGGCAATAACACCCATTCTTCCTGCAGAGCTGCTCACAAGTCTTGGAGAGTGGTTGGTGATTCCTGAGGCGATGCAAGAAGTCTTCCTAGAGCGTACCAGACGTGCCGTATAGGAAACTTCCTGGCAGATTAAAACTGTGTGCCGGACCGAGACTCGAACTCGGGCCGTTTGCCTTTCGGGGGCAAGTGCTGTAGTTTGGAAGATAGGAGACGAGGTACTGACAGAGGTGAAGCTGTGAGGACGGGGCGTGAGTCGTGCTTGGGTATCTCAGTTGGTAGAGCACTTTGCGGCGAAAGGCAAAGACCCCGAGTTCGAGTCTCGGTCCGGCACACAGTTTTAATCTTCCAGGAAGTTTCATATCAAGGCACACTCCGCTGCAGCGTAAAAATCTCATCATGCTCTATAGGATTCAAATCTGGAGAGCGAACAGGCCACGCCATGCGTGCTATATCTTCCGTTTCCAAAAAAACATCAACCTCCTCCCTTGCTCTATGATGTCGAACATTATCGTCCATCAGTACGAAGTCTGGGCTCACAGCACCTAGCAAAACCGCTCATGAGATCCCAAGGTCTCCAGACGGTACCTGACAGCAGTTAAATATTGCTGATTCACGTATACAATTTCATGAAGAGGTGTTCGAGTGGTCAACATAATCCCTGCCCACACCAATAGGGATCCCCCTCGACATCGGCCTTTTTTCACAATGTTTGGGTCCCAAAATCGTGTTCCATGTGCCCTCCAGATGCGAATCCGTCGACAATCACTCTCCAGACCAAATCGGGACTCACCCGTCAAATGAACGTTGGTCCACTGTTCGACCGTCCAGGTGGCATATTGACGGCTCCACTATAGACGTTCCCTTCTGTGAAGACACGACAGAGGTAAACAGATAGCAGAACTCCAACAATAAAGGCCACTCTGCTAAAACCTTCTGTACACCCTTTGCCTCCATACAACACGTCCAGGTGATGCTGCGAAGTCAGATGCCAGTTGCAGTGCATTACTAAGGCGGTATCGTCGTGTCCTTACAACCAAATAACGGTCCACTCTTTCTGATGTCACACGTGTTCGGCCCTGTTCTGGTCTCTGGGATACAGGTTAGGTATCTATAAACTGTCGCCTCACCCGAGAAACAACAGAACGATTCACGTTAAGGCATCTCCTGCTTCCATTCTTCTCTGCGCCATACTGCAGCGTCAGTGACTGTGTACACAGCGATTGTGGATGTGAGACTACCCTGCAAACACTATCCCGTTTGATAGGTGCCCTGACGTCATTGCTGGAGTGGTTGTCCCTTGATTGGAATGCCATCTTCCGTGCACAAGACGGTCTTAACGACATCTGTTGACAGTTTTTATGATTTTATCGTGAATTAGACACAGGACGTGGAAATAGCAGATTGTTGCTTTAATTTTGGGCACCAGTATACATCATTGTAAGTCGTAAACACAGATATGCGTGGAGAGAAAGGTTTTATTAAAACGAAGCGCAAATTATCCAGACTTTACTCATTCAGTGTTTGATAATGAAACCACTTGGAGACCTTCAAGAATCTTTTTACATAATTTCAAACCTTTTCTAAACTTATTTTCACTTGAAGTTTTAACGTCAAATATTCACCACATTAACTAATTTGTAAAGTAATCAGAAGTTTGATGCAGAGGAGTTCAGTTCTTTAATGAATCAGGGGTTTACTGGTTACATACTATCTGGAAAGAAGAACGGTGGGGTTACGAACCACCTTCTTCCCATAGAAGTGAGAATGAAAAAGGGGTTACATTGAAAGATAACTCAGGAACACGTAAAACAATTTCAATAAAATTTATTAGGTACATCACACATTATTTGTATAAAAGTACTGTGAGTGTAAGATTGCTCACTGCCACTAGGGGTGGGGGTGTGGACAGGAAGGAGTGACGTAAAATATTGTAAAAGGACATGTTGCTATTTATTACCTGGATAGAGAGAGGGATGAGTGGCAGTGATGGACCGAGACAGGGGTATTGATGGACAGACGGGTAAGAAGGGATTGGATAGACAGAGTTGGGATTAGCAGATGGACAGAGGGAGGGGCGAGGAGGAGATCAACTAATAGAAGGCTGAAATAAATTATACCCGGCCAGCGCTGCGTTTCTGCGCTAGTATGTAAATAAACGTGAGAAATACATGAATTCTTTTACTTACCTGAATTTGCGATATTTTGTACGCTAGTTTTCCAAAGATGAACACTGCAACGTCTTTCTCGCCCAAGCTAGTTACCCGAATTTTCAACAGCAATTTTTTGCGTTGGCTACTGTTCGGCTTGATTTTAGTGTACTCGCAAAAACTGTAAACAATGAATTGTTGTATTGATCAAACTAATCTGTTTCTGTTTATCTGCACGATCTGAAGTGAAACTTAATATTTGGTAGGGCTATTGTGATGATACGGTGAAGATAACTTACGTTTTGTATAAATCTATAACCCAATGCTGTGGTAGACATCGGAAGGGATAGCGTGAAAGTTTTAGCATGAATTCTAACTTCTTCCAGATTATCCTTCCAGATGGGGCAGGAAAGCCGTTCAATGACACTACAATCACGCAGAGCTCTCTGAATGTGACTGATGTGGACTGCTGACCTGTCTCGAGTTTTGACTTGACTCATTGTCGACAACGTGACTATGGATTTATGGGATTCAGATCGTGTGAATGCGGAGAGCTATAGTTTCTGGGTAGCTTCCTGTGGCTATCAATATCCGTTCCTGTCGCCGGCTCAGTTATCTCTGAGTAGCGGTGATTTATCATCGACTCTCTGTTCTGCAAACAAAAACCGAAAACTCTTGGAAGCGGAATGGAAATTATTCAAAAACTGTGAACCTGAACATTCAGAACCCGTTTCTTCTCAATCGCTTTATTTTTTCCTATGTAAATTCTCTGAAATTTACTGGTGAGGGCTCACCCATGACGGCCAGTTATTGTTAATATACCACTGTATTTTTGGGATAATTTATTGTTGTTCTTTTTCTTAATTTGCTGTACGATATGACTTCTACTAGCTATTGCAAGCGGTATACAACGTGCTCCAATTTCTGCATTTAGTCCAACCTTTAAAGTGATGCATAGTGATTAGATGAAATAATAAAGGAAGAACTACATCCAGCGCTGTTTATTACAACCACTAATTTGCCATATAGCCCCTTCCAACTTTGTACAAGCAAAATTCGCAGTCATCTGTACCCAATGTTTCCATAGTCTACTTCCAATGTACGTTAGTATTCCAGCGCTCGACCCCAAAGGCGACACAACTACTGTGAATCCGGCTTCAGTATTAACGCCTCATTTGTTTTGATTTTATAATTCTTACACATCATTATCACGATGTAGGGCCCGGACATATGAATGTATTGGAAGGAATGTGTCCGAATGCTGATATGAAGGGAATCTTATTTTGAAACGTAGTATCTGTTTGACAATAGAGCAGGCCACAAATCTTTAGAGTCGAAGGCGTACAGGCGATACAATATCCTAAGCTGAGTGCTTTGATGTCAGGAACAAAGACTCTTAAACGAATTTTTAAGCCTGTGTAGTCGCAAACAGCTTCTACATTATAGCAACAACTTAAGATTACAGCAACAGTTGAAAGAGAGTACTTCCAGTCTGAATACATCCATTCCAACACAACCCATTCACAAAACTGAGCTCTGGGAGTAATTGTTGCTTCATCTGCACTCTCTACACTGCACACGTCTGCAGCACCCTTAATCCAATTGACGTCCACTGCATCTGACGATAAAGCTCCGTTTTCCGTGTTTACATGTTTATTGCAGTCAACGTGGTGCTTTAATCTGGACTACAATCATCCTTATTATCCGTTGCCGATTCTGGATGACTCATGGTTCTCGAGGCTTGCATTGTCGACTGCTCGCTAATTACACTGTCAAAAAAATGTATAAAATGTTTTAGGTTGCTTGTATTTCCCGATTAACTTCCATCATGTTGGCTGTTCTATTTTCACTGAGTGTTGACATCACCATGTCATTACGCTTGCATGACTCTTATTCATAGAAATATAGTTAATAAAAAAACATTGTTCTAATCACTTTTCCTAATTCACTGTCAATAAACGTCGTCCTACATTCTACATGTGGCGGAGCTATCCAAATGCTGGCACCTCTACCATTCAGTGATTTTGCAAAAAAATGGTTCAAATGGCTCTGAGCACTATGGGACTTAACATCTATGGTCATCAGTCCCCTAGAACTTAGAACTACTTAAACCTAACTAACCTAAGGACAGCACACAACACCCAGCCATCACGAGGCAGAGAAAATCCCTGACCCCGCCGGGAATCGAACCCGGGAACCCGGGCGTGGGAAGCGAGAACGCTACCGCACGACCACGAGATGCGGGCAGTGTTTTTGCAGATCGGCCCTATTCGATGACTGCATGTTGTAGGTTCGAGGCACGTATGGCTGCGTTGTAACACCCACTTCTCCTTCCAAACACGTGGACAACTTTCAGATTGTGCCGTAGCAAAATGATGTGTAGTATCTGTCATTTTAATTTTGAGAACTCATCGCCTGATTAACAGCATAAGCACTGTGATCAAGGAAGACTTGTTATCTTTATCAACACTTTTTGGTCGCTGAATTCCATATCAAGTGCCACCAAACAACTGCGATTAATCTCAAGGAGCGCGCTACAGAGAGCGAGTCCAATATGACAACAAGAGCGTTACAGGCCGAGACAATACTCGGCTAAAGTTCACACAGTAGAACTCGAATGGAGTTGACGCTACCGCACAGCAACAGCAGTTGCCGCACCCGTATATTCCTGCAATCTTGAGAGTTCAGTTCAATTCGGTTTAGTTCAATTTCAATTTATTGGAACGAATTTTTACTTATCTGAAAACTCTAAACAGATCATACATATTCAATAATCATGGTGACATACAATGATTTATATTTTGTGTATACACTACTGGCCATTAAAATTGCTACACCACGAAGATAATACGCTACAGTCGCGAAATTTAAACGACAGGAAGAAGATGCTGTGATATGCAAATGATTAGCTTTTCAGAGCATTCATACAAGGTTGGCGCCGGTGGCGACACCTACAACGTGCTGACATGAGGAAAGTTTCCAACCGATTTCTCATACACAAACAGCAGTTGACCGGCGTTGCCTGGTGAAACGTTGTTGTGATGCCTCGTGTAAGGAGGAGAAATGCGTACCGTCACGATTCCGACTTTGATAAAGCTCGGATTGGAGCCTATCGCGATTGCGGTTTATCGTATCGCGACATTGCTGCTCGCGTTAGTCTAGATCCAATGACTGTTAGCAGAATATGGAATCGGTGGGTTCAGGAGGGTAATACGGAACGCCGTGCTGGATCCCAACGACCTCGTATCACTAGCAGTCGAGATGACAGGAATCTTATCCGCATGGCTGTAACGGATCGTGCAGCCACGTCTCGATCCCTGAGTCAACAGATGGGGACGTTTGCAAGACAACAACCATCTGCACGAACAGTTCGAAGACGTTTGCAGCAGCATGGACTATTAGCTCGGAGACCATGGCTGCGGTTACCCTTGACGCTGCAACACAGACAGGAGCGACAGCGATGATGTACTCAACGACGAACCTGGGTGCAAGAATGGCAAAACGTCATTTTTACGGATGAATCCAGGTTCTGTTTACAGCATCATGATGGTCGCATCCGTGTTTGGCGACATCGCGGTGAACGCACATCGGAAGTGTGTATTCATCATCGCCATACTGGCGTATCACCCGGCGTGATGATATGGGGTGCCATTGGTTACAAGTCTCGGTCACCTCTTGTTCGCATTGACGGCACTTTGAACAGTGGACGTTACATTTCGGATGAGTTACGACCCGTGGCTCTACCCTTCATTCGATCCCTGCGAAACCCTACATTTTAGCAGGATAATGCACGACCGAATGTTGCAGGTCCTGTACAGGCCTTTCTGGATACAGAAAATGTTCGATTGCTGCCCTGGCCAGCACATTCTCCAGATCTCTCACCAACTGAAAACGTCTGGTCAATGGTGGCCGAGCAACTGGCTCGTCACAATACGCCAGTCACTACTCTTGATGACCTGTGGTATCGTGTTGAAGCTGCATGGGCAGCTGTACCTGTACACGGCATCCAAGCTATGTTTGACTCAATGCCCAGGCGTATCAAGGCCGTTATTACGGCCAGAGGTGGTTGTTCTGGGTACTGATTTCTCAGGATCTATGTAGACAAATTGCGTGAAAATGTAATCACATGTCAGATCTAGTATAATATATTTGTCCAATGAATACCCGTTTATCATCTGCATTTCTTCTTGGTGTATCAATTTTAATGGCCAGTAGTGTAGTAATTAGTTATGTTAATAGCAACTATTGGGAATATTAACGTAAAAATAAAATAGAAAATTGAAAATAAGAGTGAATTAAAAAACGTATAAATAAAGGGAATTAACTCAAGTTCCAAGTGAATAACTTCCAGCTGATATTACTAGATATATTACTGGTAGCCCCGGAATAACGTGAGGTTTGGCTACTAACTACAACTATACTTCTAAACTTGTTGTTGCTACAGTATTCTACACTGTGCACATTGTTATGTGCGTGCCTCGGCAATCCCCGGATCCACTCATACCTGTGTGGGTGGCCTTAGCATTCTTTCTTTCTTTTTTTTAATGTTACAAACACCGTCCAAACAGGTCCAACGGTACCGACCGGCCGCCGTGTCATCCTCAGTCCTTAGGCTTCATCGGATGCGGATACGGAGGGGCATTTGGTCAGCACACCGCACTCCTGGCCGTTGTCAGGTTTCGTGACGGGTGCCGCTACTCCTCAGTCAACCAGCTCCTCAATTTGCGTCACAAGGGCTGAGTGCAATCCGCTTGCCAACAGCACTGGGCACACCCGGGAAGTTTCTCTTAATTAAATTTATTGTGCTTATCATTATCTACAATAGAGGAAACGTTTCTTGTGATATGTTGGCGTTATTTTGATATTCAGAGCATCCAGCTGATCTTATAGACTGAAAGTTAGCAGTTATTAACTGTAGTCTACAAGTTTTGATCTCTTACAATTGTTTCCAGATCGCGCTCTAATTGTCTACAGACTCTCTCCACCAGAAAAAGGGGACAACTAAGGACGACGTGATCGGCGAACCTTCCTCTCCACATTCACAGATTAGTGTGTTTCTACATCCCACTCGATGCAAATGTTTGGGACATGGACCGTGAACTGTTAATACCTCAAGAAGGGGCAATGTCACGCAGTTTGACGCTGTTCCTGATGCCTTTGAATATATCGTAGACCAGACTTGCAGTGCCATTGGAATTCGAGTCACATTATCATTCATCTAACGTCCAGGCTCGTAATCGTCTTTTATCAGTTGGCTCAAATGGCTGAGAACTATGGGACTTAACTTCTGAGGTCATCAGTCCCCCAGAACTTAGAACTACTTAAACCTAACTAACCTAAGGACATCACACACATCCATGCCCGAGGCAGGATTCGAACCTGCGACCGTAGCGGTCGCGCGGTTCCAGACTGTAGCGCCCAGAACCATTCGGCCACTCCGGCCGGCCTTTTATCAGTAATATGAGTTCCTATGATCTCGTGCACATAATCATATTGTCCAAGCTCCAACTAATACAACGCTGCCCTGCAACGTATCACGATATCCACTGGACGTATCCGAGAATCACCAGAAATCCCTCGACAGGTGTAGTATGAAAGGCACCGTTGAGCCTCAGAAGTACGTTCCGCTGATTTCGTCGCAGTGTTGTTTTGTAGCTGTGTAGTCGAAGGCAATGTACCCAGGAGCTGGCTGCGAATCTTCCTATGGCGAAGATAGCTTCGTGATGTGACCACAACACATTCAACGGTAATTTATAGTCAGCAGTGCCAGCAATGGCAGTCTTATGCGTAATTGTAGCCGCTTTCTGAGTAACAGATTTTACATGTACTAGAAAGTTTCTTTTCCCTTCTAGAAGAATGCCTAAATATCTGCAAACGGTGCTGCGTTTTACAGGAACTCGGTCAAGCATCAGGGAGGTATTGCTGGCAAGAGAAATTCTTCGCTTCAGAAGTACATTTGTAGTTTGATGAACAGCTGTAGTCACTTCGTTATCCTTGCACCAATGCTGCATCTGAACAAGCACATAATTCGTCTTTCCTTCAAATCTCGTTCTGGAATCAGCAGACACAACTTCTAGGATTTCATCCGCATATGCAACAACACCTTGAGTAGTATCTGCCCCAGTCTAACAAATGTAATAGGGGTTCAATACTAAGATCCCAGAACAATGGACCACTTATTGAGGCTTGAGGACAGACCTTGGTAACCTTTTTGATTACCTTGTTCTGCCCCGCAAGCCACTGACTGCTAAGTCCACTACAATAATCAACAAAGCTCTTACACAGACATTTGGGGACACCGAGATCTCGGATGCGTGCAAACGACGCAGCCACTAGAGATTATCGAATGCGCCTGCGATGTCAACCACGAGCGCGATTGCATACTTCGCTGTCGAATTTTCTACAATCTGAAGAGCTCTGTTAACAGTATCATGTATACACTTCCTTCTTCTGAATCCATATAGACATTAGTTTAGACCCAAGAGCTCCCTGTGCGCCTGCAACCTGTCACAGACCAGATGCTCCTGAACTTTGGCCAAGACATTTAACAAGCAGAGAGGTCTCAAGCTTGTCGGTGATGTCGGGTTTTTATCCTATCCCTTTTTAATCACTACTGCTATAGCTGTTTTCCATATCGCCGGGATCCTACCTATTCGCAGAGCCTCGTTTTGTAACACTGTCAAATATGGCATTATTAGTGGACCCACCATTCTCGACGCAGCGACAGTTACTTCCTACATTGCTGATACAAATAAATATTGCGATTATAAAGATTAATTTAAAAATGTTATATATGTTAGGCCGTTGTAGATTCCTGCCGTTGTAGCCTTGTATGTCGTCGCTGTTCATCGCAGCTGTGCAGAATAGTAGGAACAGCCTGACAGATACAAGATTCCTACAGTGTCACAGAATTGTCAACACGCCGGACTTCCTTAATACCAGATTAGAGGAAAGAACGGCGCTAGTACTAGCTGGCTAATAAAACAAAGTCTTGATATGAAATAATTTTACTATACACTGCCTGATAAAAGTGTGAAGCACGGGGAAGAAATGGTCGGACGTCTACGTAGCTTCGACAGGTATGTAACTGACTAGACTTGCAGTTATCTGTATCATGTAGAACGGCCACGAGAGTGCATTGATGTGTTTCGTATTGTTACCATGCATGGTAGGGAATACAAGAGGCATGAACAGTGCCAGATATTGAGTGACTGCTGTGAAGGACACGCACGTGCCGCATACTCATGTGAGACAGAATTATCAACACGTGACAGAGTTTGAAAGGGGCCATTTGGCTGGCTGGTCGAATCGTGCAATGTCCAGATTTGTGGAGCATTCGGGTTTAACAGTGGTCAGATGTTGGAATGGATGGTAACGTATGGGCAGGCATATACGTCGTCAACCTTGCCGTTGACCATGTCTGACAACAACAAGTGCGGGTCGCCATATTGTGCACCAAGCACATCATCACCCCTTCACATCTGTGATAGACACCCTGTGTGAGCCTGTACCATTAGATTAGGAGCAGGCGCAAAAGGGAATTACCATCCCATACATAGGTTTCCGTTAACATCACAATGCAATCGGCTGTTTTTGGAGTGGGACCAAAACGGGAAGCATGGGCTGCTGATGAATAGCGTCGCAGTGTGTTCGGCGATGAATTGCGGTTCTGCACTGTACCGGATGACCATCGTCAGCGAATATGGTGGCTTCCTGAGAAGAGGTTCCATTCTTCCAATGTTTTGGATAAGCACAGTGGTGTTACACCTGGCGTCATGCCGTGAGGATCTGTTGGGTATGACTTCAGGTCACGCTGAGTAGTGATTTTAGTGACTGTACAGCGGTAAGTCATGGACATCCGGGCTTCTTATTTATTAATTCTCATGTGACAGTATCATGGTGCTACCGTTGTACAGGGCAACTGGTGACGTGATGGTGAAGTACTCCCGTGGCCAATAAGATCCCCAAGTATGTGTCCGAAAGAACATGTGTAGTTTCAGCTCGGACGTAAACTCGTTCCGTATCCAGCGTATCAAATGGTTCAAATGGTTCTGAGCACTATGGGACTTAACATCTGAGGTCATCAGTCCTCTAGAACTTAGAACTACTTTAACCTAACTATCCTGAGGACATCACACACATCCATGCCCGAGGCAGGATTCGGACCTGCGACTGTAGCGGTCGCGCAGTTCCAGACTGAAGCGCCTAGAACCGCTCGGCCACACCGGCCGGCTCCAGCGTATCAAGTGGCAGTTACAACAGTTGTGAGCTAGAATGCCACAGGAGAGGGTATTGTGGTATCGTGCACTATCGATACCACGCAGCGCCAGTGTATGTCTAGAAGTTGTCTGTTATCCATGTGGCTACACCGCTAACCTGTGGTGGACGTCTGGACACACTGTCTTCAGCCCACACTGCCAACGCCGCCACGGAGCCGACAAAAGAAGGCCGCACCGATGCCTTGCCGATCTGCTAGTTCAGTTCTCCCTGTGTAGTCGAAGCGTTGACATTCTGCCTCTGTTGTTATTGATGATACCTAATTGGCCTATCTCCACGACTCACAAAGGATTGTGCTCTGCACTTTCTGCCATTCAAGTTCAGAAAAGAAGTTTATTGAACACTACGTATTCACCTCATTGCTTTGCTCTTTGTATCAGAACCCAACAAGACCTTAACATCGACCATCGGGATGACCAAACATCCGGCGACGAGGGAAAACTACGTTCAGTTGCAACTGGGTTCTACTCCTCGCCATACGAACAACTGGCGACTATATTTATTTTGTGCCTTTCTTGTAGATCTTGGCTCTTTCGCCGTGCTTGACTGCTACTTTGCTTCAGTGCTTTCGAGTGTGTTTCAGAACGTTGGCCCTACAACTGACTGTGTTTTCTTGTACCCTTCAGATGTTGATCTTCCTAGTTATATTAATCCGTACTTTCTTTAGTGTTTGTGCTATATTTACTGTCGTATTTGTATGTTTCATCATGGCCAGTCCTCCGAAAGAGCTGCCAGTATCTCAGATTGTTCAATTTCAGACGCAGCAAATGCAGTAACTCATGGAAATGGTGAGGAGACTGCTCTGTGATCAAGCGACCACAGCGGCGTCGCCCCCAACACCCGCAGTAGCTTCGGCAAGCTCCGTCAGTTCCTGTACCGCCATTCCGTGGATTTGATCCTAAACACGAAGAATGGTTTGAGTAGCGTGGACAGCTCGACCTACACTCCCCGGCACATCACATTGAAGGTAGGCACAGACAACCTTATTTTGTTGCAACAAACAGAGTGCCTGTTTATCGTTTAACCTACAAACTTTTTCCCATCGCCAGCCCTGAAAGAGTTCCTTGTGAAGAACTGATTGCTGCACTAGATAATTACTATAACGAACAGATTAATGTGACAGCTGCAAGATATAAATTATTTTTCTTGCGGAGGCAACCCAATCAGACACGTAAGCAGTGTGTGGCTAACATACAAGGTCTTACAGGCGATGCAAATTCAAGTGTGATTGTGGACATTACTATAGTGATGCCATGATTAGGGACGCTGTTACTCAAAATGGGGCAGATGCTCTCATACGCGAACAGATTCTTAAGTTCACGTTTGAAATAGGTTTGGGAGTGACTGGGCCGGCTGCGGTGGCCGAGCGATTCTAGGCGCTTCAGTCCGGAACCGCGCGACTGCTACGGTCGCAGGTTCGAATCCTGCCTCGGGCATGGATGTGTGTGATGTCCTTAGGTTAGTTAGTTTGAAGTAATTCTAAGTTCTAGGGGACTGATGACCTCAGCTGTTAAGTCCCATAGTGCTCAGAACCATTTGAGCCAAACAGGTTGTGTCGTAATTCGCACTCCGTGGCACGCAACGTCTCAGCCCGGACAGCGACGTAAACAAAACCAGTCCGCCAGACAGCAGGCTAGCGGTGTTAAATCCTGAACTCGGTATTTCATGGCCCACAAGCGTCGTGCCACTACGTATTATAATTATTATAATTGCAGCGAACAAGGTCTCTTTGCAAAAACGCAAGTCCAAGAGGTACTCTGCACGTTCTCCAAGGTCTCATTCCATAAATGTAAATATGAAAATCTAATTTTTCCCAGACCCAATAGTGATACTAGTTTTGATCAGTGAAATCCAGTGCAGCACCGAAAAACTCACACACTTCTTCCATCCAGCGTCACGCTAATAAGTTGTTAGGCACTTTGCAGGTTGCCAAACACAAATGGTTCAAATGGCTCTGAGCACTATGGAACTTAACATCTGAGGTCATCAGTCCGCTAGAACTTAGAACTACGTAAACCTAACTAACCTAAGGCTATCATACACATCCATACCCGAGGCAGGATTCGAACCTGCGACCGTAAAGGTCGCGTGGTTCCAGACTGAAGCTTCTAGAACCGCTCGGCCACACCTGCCGGCTGCCAAACACAAAATACCCATGTACAGGGTGTTTCAAAAATGACCGGTATATTTGAAACGGCAATAAAAACTAAACGAGCAGCGATAGAAATACACCGTTTGTTGCAATATGCTTGGGACAACAGTACATTTTCAGGCGGACAAACTTTCGAAATTACAGTAGTTACAATTTTCAACAACAGATGGCGCTGCAAGTGATGTGAAAGATATAGAAGACAACGCAGCCTGTGGGTGCGCCATTCTGTACATCGTCTTTCTGCTGTAAGCGTGTGCTGTTCACAACGTGCAAGTGTGCTGTAGACAACATGGTTTATTTCTTAGAACAGAGGATTTTTCTGGTGTTGGAATTCCACCGCCTAGAACACAGTGTTGTTGCAACAAGACGAAGTTTTCAACGGAGGTTTAATGTAACCAAAGGACCGAAAAGCGATACAATAAAGGATCTGTTTGAAAAATTTCAACGGACTGGGAACGTGACGGATGAACGTGCTGGAAAGGTAGGGCGACCGCGTACGGCAACCACAGAGGGCAACGCGCGGCTAGTGCAGCAGGTGATCCAACAGCGGCCTCGGGTTTCTGTTCGCCGTGTTGCAGCTGCGGTCCAAATGACGCCAACGTCCACGTATCGTCTCATGCGCCAGAGTTTACACCTCTATCCATACAAAATTCAAACGCGGCAACCCCTCAGCGCCGCTACCATTGCTGCACGAGAGACATTCGCTAACGATATAGTGCACAGGATTGATGACGGCGATATGCATGTGGGCTGCATTTGGTTTACTGACGAAGCTTATTTTTACCTGGACGGCTTCGTCAATAAACAGAACTGGCGCATATGGGGAACCTAAAAGCCCCATGTTGCAGTCCCATCGTCCCTGCATCCTCAAAAAGTACTGGTCTGGGCAGCCATTTCTTCCAAAGGAATCATTGGCCCATTTTTCAGATCCGAAACGATTACTGCATCACGCTATCTGGACATTCTTCGTGAATTTGTGGCGGTACAAACTGCCTTAGACGACACTACGAACACAACGTGGTTTATGCAAGATGGTGCCCGGCCACATCGCACGGCCGACGTCTTTAATTTCCTGAATGAATATTTCGATGATCGTGTGATTGCTTTGGGCTATCCGAAACATACAGGAGGTGGCGTGGATTGGCCTCCCTATTCGCCAGACATGAACCCCTGTGACTTCTTTCTGTGGGGACACTTGAAAGACCAGGTGTACCGCCAGAATCCAGAAACAATTGAACAGCTGAAGCAGTACATCTCATCTGCATGTGAAGCCATTCCGCCAGACACGTTGTCAAAGGTTTCGGGTAATTTCATTCAGAGACTACGCCATATTATTGCTACGCATGGTGGATATGTGGAAAATATCGTACTATAGAGTTTCCCAGACCGCAGCGCCATCTGTTGTTGAAAATTGTAACTACTGTAATTTCGAAAGTTTGTCCGCCTGAAAATGTACTGTTGTGCCAAGCATATTGCAACAAACGGTGTATTTCTATCGCTGCTCGTTTAGTTTTTATTGCCGTTTCAAATATACCGGTCATTTTTGAAACACCCTGTAGTTAGAAGCTGGTGCGTCAGCGAATCTCTTGAATAGAAGCACATATGAACTGTTAGGCAAGCCTAAGCTAGGTGAGTCACAGGCAACTCTTTCTGATTGCAATGAACATGCCATTCCTGTGCCGGGTACTTGCAGACTGTCTGCCGCATTTCGTCATATTACAAAGACGATTTCAGACACATTATTGTGTGTTTCGGCGTAACGTCAAGGGCCTGCACGACGATCAAGAATGGAAGAGCAGAGAGGGCTCTGAGGCGACGTCAGACAACAGTACGCTGACAGACCCCTCTCTAGGACGACACTGAGACAGGAGCGGCATCTAGGACAAGAGAATATAAGCGCCGCTCCGCCAGACCGCGGCCTGGGTTGAAGACGAGCTCTCCTATGAACGCTACAGTAGTAACTTATGAGCTGTATTGTTTTGCTTACATTGGAATTGTATATACTGACAGACATTGATTATTTTCATGTCGTCATTTGCTTGCAATACACCTTTTTGAATACGCAGAGTTAAGTATTGTTATTTATCTTACTGTATTAAAAATCTATTAATATTTTTTGCTTGAATTGTTGTCTAACGATCCTAGAAAGCAGGCTTCGTTGGGACGAGTGTACAGTACGCAAAATTGGCGACGACGTGTACCACGAACCATGAACCGACATCCACCACTGCCTCTCTGTTTTGACTTTTCATGGGCTCTTGCTTTGCTGGCGCCTTAATTCTCTCTTGTCTTTTCTTTGCAGGGGCGTTTACTTGCTTTAATGGTCTATGGTTCAAATGACTCTGAGAACTGCCGGCCGGAGTGGCCGAGCGGTTCTAAGCGCTACAGTCTTGAACCGCGCGACCGCTACGGTCGCAGGTTCGAATCCTGCCTCGGGCATGGATGAGTGTGATGTCCTTAGGTTAGTTATGTTTAAGTAGTTCTACGTTCTAGGGGACTGATGACCACAACAGTTAAGTCCCATAGTGCTCAGAGCCATTTTTTGAACTCTGAGAATTATGGGACTTAACATCTGAGGTCATCAGTCCCCTAGAACTTAGAACTACTTAAACCCAACCAACCCAAGGACATCACACACATCCATGCCCAAGGCAGGATTCGAACCCGCGACCGTAGCAGTCGCGCGGTTCCGGACTGAAACGCCTAGAACCGCTCGGTCATCAGCGGCCGGCTTTAACGGTCTCTTATTGTGCTTTTCATAATTAGTGTTTTCAGGTGGGCATTGCAGATATTTTCTTTGGTTTTGTAGTTACTTTTCTTGCTTGCCTTGTCTGTTTATTGCACTTGTCTCTTCCCACATGTCTACTCCACCCATCCCACCCCCTGTTCAGATGCCAAAGCTGCAAGCGTTAGATGCAATGCAGCTAATGCAAATGTTTCTGTTTCGTACCCAGCAAATATCCTCGCTGCTAAACACGATGCGGCAGTTACTGGCCAATTCTGCATGCCAAACAGATCAAGCACCTACTGTAGCTCCAGGCACTATACCGTGTTTCATGAACAAGAAGAGAAATTGCTCGAGTGGTTGCAACATTCTGAAGCTTAAAACGTACCAGGCACTGTGAAATTGCTTTATTTATTGTCCAAGGAAGGAAGTGCAGTGTTCCATCTCATTCAAAAACTCTTTCCTAACGCCACTCCGACTGAACTTTCGAATGATCAGGTTGTGGATTCGCTAACGAACTATTATGATCAACACATGAATGTGGTGGCAGCTAGATACCAGTTCTTTCGTTGCAAGAAAAGGTTAGAACAAACTTATCGCGAGTGGGTAACAGATTTGCAGGGTATGACGAGGAAAAACAAATTCAAATGTGCTTGTGGTGCTTTATATTCAGATGTTATGTTTTGTGATGCGATCGAGTACAATGTAACTGATATCAATCTTAGAGAACAGATTCTGAAACAGTCCGATCCATCATTTCAGCAAGTAGTGCAACTTCTAGATCAGTACGATTCACATACCCTGTCGGCTGACAAATTTGAGCAGCCAGCAATTTGTCAGATTGAGTCCCTTGCTCACAACTGGCCCATTCAGCAGCGGCAGCTTGTGCGCACCATGCCATGTAAACAGCTCTCCACACCATGTAAACAGTTCTCTATACAGGCGGCTATAGTGAACAGAATTAAGTCATGCCCACAGTGCTATTCATGGCACAAATGCCAAGACTGCCCATTCCAACAAGCACAATGTTACGCTTGTGGCAAGAAAGGACATGTACAATCCATATGTTTGAAATGGAAAAAAACATAATAATTCGGCCCACTCACAAAAATATATTCACAAGGCCCATGTAATTAACGCAGTGAATTCAAAGCCTGCAACAGGCATTAGCAAAACTAGCAAGCGAGCAATTTCTTCAGTGCTATGCCAGTCTGAAAAACGTTTTGTTCATATCTTCTTTGTGGAAAACGTGTGAAATTTCTGTTGGACACAGGTGCCTCTGTTATATTGCTAAATCGTCACAGATATGAACTGTTAGGCTCCCAACGCCTGTCTACAAGTAGTACAACTAGCACACACCTAACACCTTATAATGGACAAGACATTCCCGTTGTCAGAAAATGTACTTTGCCTGCCATGCATCGCTCACATACGCGAACAGTTACTTTTATGGTGCTAAATCACGCTTTTGTGAGAACATATTTGGTCTTTATTCATTTGATTTGTTTGGTTTTAACATTCAAGATAATGTGTTGCAGTGTCTGCAGTCCAAGCAAAAGACAGTGTAGCTGGCTTGCTGAAAGAATTCCCTGAATTCTTTTCTGAAGGTTTAGGCAAGGCTAATAATTTTGTTGCACATATTACCATGAAAGATAATTCTCAGCCGAAATTTTGCCGGGCCAGAACTGTTCCCATTGCATTACAGGACAAAGGCGCTGCTGAACGTAAAGAACTGCAAGATAGCGGAGCTATTGCGCCCATACAAGCTAGTCATTGCGCAACTCCACTAGTTTTGCTCCCGAAACCTTCAAGTCGCACTCGTCTCTGTGTTGACTTTAAGTCTACAGTCAGCCAACAAACTGTGATTGATACTTACCCCGCCGGCCAGGGTGGCGCCACAGTCTGGAACCGCGCGACCGCTACGGTCGCAGGTTCGAATCCTGCCTCGGGCATGGATGTATGTGATGTCCTTAGGTTAGTTAGGTTTAAGTAGTTCTAAGTTCTAGGAGACTGATGACCTCAGAAGTTAAGTCCCATAGTGCTCAGAGCCATTTGAACCATTTGATACTTACCCATTGCCACGCCCAGAGGACCTCATGGGCAGATTAGGCGCTGGTCGCTACTTTTCAAAAACTGATTTGCGCGACGCGTATCTTCAAATACAACTCGATAAGAAACTCAAAAAGTGTGTGTAGTGAATGCTCATTTGAGCTTGTTTAAATATTTGCGTTTGCCTTTTGGCAGTACTTCAGCACCTGCCATTTTCCAACGGTATTTGGAACAGCTGACTGCGTAAGTACCAAACTGCTCAAACTATTTGGACTATATTTGTCGTAGCAGATCGTACACCTGAAAGATCACATTGCAAATTTGCGTGTTTTGTTTCGTGTGTTATCTGAGGCAGGACTAAAGTGTAAATTGGACAAGTGTGATTTTTTTTAAAACCTGAGTTGCAGTATCTTGGTCATGTCATAAACAGTCAGGGTGTACCTCCTCTTCAGTCGCATTTGTTAGCCATACGAGATTTGTCAGTTCATTGCAATGTCACAGAATTGCACTCAGTTTTAGGGAAAATGAATTATTATATTTGGTTCATACCAAATGCTCCACAAATCGCAGCTCCATTGCATCGCTTGCGTTGCAAGGATGTCCCGTTTGTTGGGACGGATGAGCGCCTAGTAGCTTTTCAAAAACTTAAAGATGCATTGCTTATTGATCGGTATTTGGTTCAATTTGATCCTGACAAACCAGTTGTATTGCAAGTTGACGCTTCCTCTTTCGGAATAGGTGCAGTGGTTTCGCAAAGAATTGGTGATAACAACTGACCTATTGCTTTCACTTCAAAAGTGTTGGCCATAGGTCAGTGTAACTATTCACAAATTGAGAAAGAGGCATTGACAACTGTGTACGGTGCCACCAAATTCCACCACTACTTGTATGGCAGAAAGTTCTACTTAGTAACGGATCACAAGCCATTGCAGTCCTTGTTTCATCCGACGAAGTCTGTTCCTATACGGAAGGCCCAAAAATTGCAAAGATGTTCTTTGTTGTTGTCTCAATATCAGTACGAGATTTTGTATCGTCCGACGGCTAAACATGGTAATGCGGACGCACTTTCAAGTCTTGCAGTTGGCCTTAATACACACTTTGACGCTTCTGCTGCATCTCGTTGTCAGTAGATGCTCAGGTTTCTGAATTGCTTCAATCATTTCCGCTGAACTATAGGAAAATTGTACAGGCCATGGAAGCTGATTCAGATTTGAGCATTTTGCTAAAATACTTTCTCACATTTTGGCCTCATTCTTTGCATAGCATAAAGAAGTCTGTAGTGCGCCAATACTTTGCGCACCGACATAGCCTCACTAGACAGAAAGGTGTGGTTCTCGTTCAGGATGACATTGGGAAGTCACGTGTGATGATCCCTAAAGCTTTGCAAAAAGAAGTGTTGCAGTTACTTCACCAAGAGCACTGGGGGATTGTTCGTCCGAAACAGTTAGCTCGTCGACACTGTACTTCGCGGGGTATGGACACAGAAGTAGAACAGATGACGTCATAGTATCACGCATGTGCTGAAAATCAGTCTGCTCCGCCACAGAAGTTATCTGCTTGGCCAAAGTTGCAATCACCATGGCAACGTGTGCACATAAACTTTGCGAGACCTTTTTGGAACAATCGTTGGTTGATTGTGGTGGACTCGTATAGCAAGTTTCCTTTTGTTGTGCCACTAGCACAGTTCAGGTGTTGTCCATTATTTTTTGCCTCAACGCACCCTCAGTTCACGCCCAATGAATTTAAAACATGCTGTGAACGCAGTGGCATACAGTATCTAACTGGTGCACCGTTCCATCCACAGTCAAACGGCGAAGCCGACCGTATTGTCAGAACTTTCGACCAGCAGATGGTCAGACTTCGCACCGCACACGCTCGGGATCAAGCTTTGCAACTGTTTCTCGCCTCCTATTGTTCGCATGCACTAGACGGCCCATCGCTGGCGGAATTGCTTCACGGCCGGCGCCATCCGACACTGCTCCACCTGATCCACCCTCCTCACCATCTGGCGCCGAAGGAAGGCCACAAGTGTCGTTTCGTGTCTTTCAGGGCTTTTCGCGGCAGCAGACGGTGGGCGCGAGGCGAGATTCTTCGTCGACTTGGCGCATGCATGTATCCCACTTCAGGCCCAGACGGATTGCAGCACCGACATCACAATCAACGTCGCCTCTGTCATGCGCACGGTTATCCTTCTGTGTCTCTCCCCCAGATTCACGGATCCCGACACCGCAGCCACAACAGTCGCCAGGGAGTGTCATCCCGACAGCGCGGGACGACCCCATGGAGACGGAGCCTTCGCCTCCTCCGCCTCCCCTCGTCCTCTCGAAGGAGTTGGACCCGCCCACGCAGCAGAACTGACGCCTTCGACATCTTGCTACTGGCCTCAGGAGCTGGACGCGTACCCTTCTGGTCGTTCTCTGGGGGACATTTCCCGCCAGAGTGAAGGCCGGATGGCGGGGTACGACCGGAAGCGTGACGCCCCCTGCTACCAGTCCAGTGCAGCGTCCACACTCCTGCCTGCCCCAGCGTTGTCGCGCTCCCTATACGACGACTGTCCGTCGCTTTGTGGGGGGGGGGGGGGGGGGGGCAGAGAGCGCTGTGAGATGACGTCAGCCAACATTACGCTGACATATTAGACGAGTGGGCAGTACACAACATTGTGCACATGTGAAAGTATTTTTGGTATGGACTCTTTTAATCTGTTTGGTTTGCACATTCTCTCTGCGAACTACTCCGTACCTACAGTCAGGGCAGCAAGAATTTGTGATGAACTTAGTGCCATTTTCCAAGATGGTCTAAGCAAAGCTAGTAATTTTGGGGTTCACATCACCATGAATCATGAAAGGAGGCTGTATACATGGAAGAAGCCTGGAGATACTGACAGGTTTCAGATAGATTATATAATGGTAAGACAGAGATTTAGGAACCAGGTTTTAAATTGTAAGACATTTCCAGGGGCAGATGTGGATTCTGACCACAATCTATTGGTTATGAACTGCAGATTGAAACTGAAGAAACTGCAAAAAGGTGGGAATTTAAGGAGATGGGACCTGGATAAACTGAAAGAACCAGAGATTGTAAAGAGTTTCAGGGAGAGCATAAGGAAACAATTGGCAGGAATGGGGGAAATAAATACAGTAGAAGAAGAATGGGTAGCTCTGAGGGATGAAGTGGTGAAGGCAGCAGATGAT
The DNA here is from genome assembly GCF_023898315.1 of Schistocerca nitens. Lineage (NCBI taxonomy): Eukaryota > Metazoa > Arthropoda > Insecta > Orthoptera > Acrididae > Schistocerca > Schistocerca nitens. The sequence continues at coordinate 938,878,482 of NC_064616.1, read as the reverse complement.
CAAGTAGGTAAAAAGACGAGGGCTAATAGAAATCCTTGGGTAACAGAAGAAATATTGAATTTAATTGATGAAAGAAGAAAATATAAAAATGCAGTAAATGAAGCAGGCAAAAAGGAATACAAACGTCTCAAAAATGAAATCGACAGGAAGTGCAAAATGGCTAAGCAGGGACGGCTAGAGGACAAATGTAAGGATGTAGAGGCTTGTCTCACTAGGGGTAAGATAGATACTGCCTACAGGAAAATTAAAGAGACCTTTGGAGAGAAGAGAACCACATGTATGAATATCAAGAGCTCAGATGGAAACCCAGTTCTAAGCAAAGAAGGGAAGGCAGAAAGGTGGAAGGAGTATATAGAGGGTTTATACAAGGGAGATGTACTTGAGGACAATATTATGGAAATGGAAGAGGATGTAGATGAAGACGAAATGGGAGATAAGATTCTGCGTGAAGAGTTTGACAGAGCACTGAAAGACCTGAGTCAAAACAAGGCCCCGGGAGTAGACAACATTCCACTAGAACTACTGATGGCCTCGGGAGAGCCAGTCATGACAAAACTCTACCATCTGGTGAGCAAGATGTATGAGACAGGCGAAATACCCTCAGACTTCAAGAAGAATATAATAATTCCAATTCCAAAGAAAGCAGGTGTTGACAGATGTGAAAATTACCGAACTATCAGTTTAATAAGTCACAGCTGCAAAATACTAACGCGAATTCTTTACAGACGAATGGAAAAACTGGTAGAAGCCGACCTCGGAGAAGATCAGTTTGGATTCCGTAGAAATGTTGGAACACGTGCGGCAATACTGACCTTACGACTTATCTTGGAAGAAAGATTAAGAAAAGGCAAACCTACGTTTCTGGCATTTGTAGACTTAGAGAAAGCTTTTGACAATGTTGACTGGAATACTCTCTTTCAAATTCTGAAGGTGGCAGGGGTAAAATACAGGGAGCGAAAGGCTATTTACAATTTGTACAGAAACCAGATGGCAGTTATAAGAGTCGAGGGGCATGAAAGGGAAGCAGTGGTTGGGAAAGGAGTGAGACAGGGTTGTAGCCTCTCCCCGATGTTATTCAATCTGTATATTGAGCAAGCAGTAAAGGAAACAAAAGAAAAATTTGGAGTAGGTATTAAAATTCATGGAGAAGAAGTAAAAACTTTGAGGTTCGCCGATGACATTGTAATTCTTTCAGAGACAGCAAAGGACTTGGAAGAGCAGTTGAACGGAATGGACAGTGTCTTGAAAGGAGGATATAAGATGAACATCAACAAAAGCAAAACGAGGATAATGGAATGTAGTCAAATTAAGTCGGGTGATGCTGAGGGAATTAGATTAGGAAATGAGATACTTAAAGTAGTAAAGGAGTTTTGCTATTTAGGGAGTAAAATAACCGATGATGGTCGAAGTAGAGAGGACATAAAATGTAGACTGGCAATGGCAAGGAAAGCGTTTCTGAAGAAGAGAAATTTGTTAACATCGAGTATAGATTTAAGTGTCAGGAAGTCGGTTCTGAAAGTATTTCTATGAAGTGTAGCCATGTATGGAAGTGAAACATGGACGATAAATAGTTTAGACAAGAAGAGACTAGAAGCTTTCGAAATGTGGTGCTACAGAAGAATGCTGAAGATTAGATGGGTAGATCACATAACTAATGAGGAGGTATTGAATAGGATTGGGGAGAAGAGAAGTTTGTGGCACAACTTGACTAGAAGAAGGGATCGGTTGGTAGGACATGTTTTGAGGCATCAAGGGATCACAAATTTAGCATTGGAGGGCAGCGTGGAGGGTAAAAATCGTAGAGGGAGACCAAGAGATCAATACACTAAGCAGATTCAGAAGGATGTAGGTTGCAGTAGGTACTGGGAGATGAAGAAGCTTGCACAGGATAGAGCAGCATGGAGAGCTGCATCAAACCAGTCTCAGGACTGAAGACCACAACAACAACATCACCATGAAAGGCATTTGCAACCATGGCTTTGGCGAACACGGTCCGTTCTTCACGCTGTCAAAGTTCAAGTGGCACAGGAATTCTTATCCCGGCAGGACAATTGTGTCATTTTCCCTTTAGGAGCCATTCAGTGGCCAAAAACTTACGTGATTGTAAAGAAACCTTCATGTGACTTACGCTGATGTACAGATTTCATAGCAATAGTAAATCCACAGATTGTGATTGACTCGTTTCATTTACCATGGTCTGAGGAACTCGTGGAAAAAGTTGATGGAGGTCACTTGTTTTCCAATACTGATCTTCGCGATGCTTACTTGCGGCTACCGTTGGATAAATGGACCCAACGCGTTATTCTGATCAACAGCCACATGGGATTCTTTAAGTTTTTGCGGTTCCCGTTTGGCATTATGTCGGCACCTACAATTTTGAACACTGCTTAGCACAGTTGACTGCAACAGTTTCTTGCTCAAACTATTTTTACGACATAGTAGTTTAGGATCGTACTGCCGATGAATATCTTTCCATTCCCAAGAAATTGTTTCAAGTGCTCTAGATTGCTGGGTTAAAGTACAATAAAGCCAAGTATTCATTCTTCCAGACTGAGACGGAATATTTGGGACACACTATCAAGTCAGAGTTTCCACCTTTCACATTCACACTTAAATGTCATATGGGACCTCCCAGCTCTTAGGAACGTCAGTGAACTCGAAGCTCTGTTGGATAAGCTAACTTATTACATTCAGTTCATTCCAAATACTGCGTAGATTGAAGATCCATTACACCATCTTCGACAGGAGAAAGTTCCACTGGAGTGGAATAGGGAGTGTCAAGTCGCTTTTCAGAAACTGAAAGAAACTTTATTGAGCGATCGCTGTTTGGTACATTTTGATCTTGCCACGTCAGTCATGTTGGCAGTTGACACATTGTCTTACGGGACTGGAGCTGTTTTCTTGCACAGAGTTAGATCACTGAATAGGCCAGTGGCCTTCGCGTCCAAACTCCTCAACAAAGCGCAGTGCAACTATTTGCAGACTGAGAAGGAAGATCTTGGGGTGACTAAATTCCACCAATACTTGTATGGTAGAAATTCTACTTCGTGATGAACCACGGGCTTCTCCCCTTATTGTTCACTCCTTCAAAGCCAGTCCCTCCATACATAGCGCAAAAGTTGCAGCGATGCTCTCTACTTCTATCCAATTATCAGTATGAAATTGTGTGCAGAACAACAGCTAAGCTATTGACTGTGGGGCTCTTTCTTGCCTACTAGTCGGCACTAATTCAGTATTTGACACCTTAGAAGGTCCTTGCTTTGCCTTTGATGTCCAGGACAACGAAACACTTGATGATTTTTCCATAGACCACCAACAGATTGTTCAGGTAACAGCTGCTAGCCTCAATCGAAAGATTCTGTTGCACTAACTCCATGCTGGTTGGTCACATTCAATTAAGCAGGTTAGAAATCCAGTCGCATGTCATATTTTGCGCTGCAGTAGAGATTATCTGTCCAACAGGATGTCATCCTCCTACACACAAAAAAAAAAATGGTTCAAATGGCTCTGAGCACTATGGGACTCAACTGCTGAGGTCATAAGTCCCCTAGAACTTAGAACTACTTAAACCTAACTAACCTAAGGACAACACACACGTCCAAGCCCCAGGCAGGATTCGAACCTGCGACCGTAGCGGTCGCGCGGTTCCAGACTGTAGCGCCAGAACCGCTCGGCCATCAGCGGCCGGCTCCTACACACAAACTATGTTCAATCCCATATCACAGTGCCACGTTTGCTACCAGTGTTAAAGACTGCGATGGAGCTCCGTATGCCACGGCAAACTGGCTGACACTGACGGCGGCGGTGCACAAATGCTGCGCAGCTAGCGCCATTCGACGGCCAACACCGCGGTTCCTGGTGTGTCCGCTGTGCCGTGCGTGTGATCATTGCTTGTACAGGCCTCTCGCAGTGTCCGGAGCAAGTATGGTGGGTCTGACACACCGGTGTCAATGTGTTCTTTTTTCCATTTCCAGGAGTGTATATACATATGATGACTATTAAGGTAAATACAATGTTTGTTCTCTATTAATATCTTTCATTTGCTAACTATCCCTATCAGTAGTTAGTGCCTTCCATAGTTTGAATCTTTTATTTAGCTGGCAGTAGTGGCGCTCGCTGTATTGCAGTAGTGGGAGTAACCAAGATTTTTGTGAGGTAAGTGATTTGTGAAAAGTACAGGTTAATGTTAGTCAGGGCCATTCTCTTCTAGAGATTAATGAAAGTCAGATTGCGTTGCGCTAAAAAAAAATATTGTGTGTCAGTTTAAGCACAGTCTTGTATAAATGTTCTAAGGGGACGTTTCATATGGCGACCCTGCCAGGATACGAACCTGGAATCTTTACTTGAAAATACATTCTGGATTTAAAGTACTTTCTGTGAGATACCAGAGGACACAGTGGTTAGTTTATGTGACAGCTACACGATGTTATCACGACGCTACTAATGAGTGACAATTTACAATGTTGCTTTGGCAGTGTATCTGTTTTATATCTGCACAATTTTTCGGAATTCTTCTGGAAAGTAAAACATGTTTTAGTATTTAACTTTTGTGGTATAGCTACAATGAGACAGCCTTTTTCGTGGCACAACAATACGTTACTGTACAGTACTTTCTTCATCACAACAATAAGCATAATAACTACGATATCTGTACGCAAAGCATTTCACTTTTGTTTATCATGAGGTAAGTACATTGACTTCTGCAGAACTTAGCTTTCGGAGGACGATAACTACGAGACTTCCACAGAGATTATCTTACAACATGACGCACAGTTTAGCGCTACAGGACACGTATTTGAGTGATTAATTTTGTACTTAAAACATTTATTTTTAAAGATTTTTGAATTGCAAAGAAAGTTTTCCATGATACATTTCATTCCATTGCTGTAATCTGTAACACCTGAGGGTATAATTACATTAATTCTCAGGGGGGTACACGCCTACTTTGTGTACCATGTGTTTGGCCAGCACAAGGAGCCCTAGCTATTATGGTATTTGCTTATACAACTTTACACATCGGTACCATATTTCTCTAACACATAAATTACACAGCTATCTGATTATTTAACAAAGAAACAAACATTTTTTTACTACATTAGTGACAGATGTTTACGTAATTACACAGTTGAATAACTTCACACTTATGAAGTTGCATTTTGTCAGTACTTTGTGAACTGTTCATATTTTTTCGGAACCATTGTGATAGTATGAGAGCTTTGAATGATGTATTTGGTATGAGATCATGATTTTTAAGGTACGTTTGAGGTAGATGACACTATTGAAATGAGCAGAGAATATGTTTTAGGGTTTTGAAATTATTGCAGAAAGCTACGACGTTTTTGAGATTTGACTGAGGTGTTATGATGTTATTTTTACGACGACGATGTGTATTATGCTGTTGAGGTATGTTTATGATAAATAAGCTGATGCTATATGAGGAATTTGATTATGCTACCTATCTGTTATGATGAAATATTATAGAGGTGTCGACGATATGTATATGTATAATAAGGTAAGGAGCGGTTAGGGCCTCTGACTTGTGAAGAAGTATGTTGGAAACCAAGAATCGTACTTTAAGAGTTATGAAATTTGTGTAAATGCGTGACTGTATCACAATGCTGACGAATATTTTTTTTGGACACTTATATTTATAGGATTTTGTTTCTACAGATTTGTAACCCAAATTCTTGACCTGTGAAATATATTTATATGAGACTGTCATTGTAGCGGAAACTGGTGTCGTAAATATTTTGGTAAGAAAGTTCAGTGACCACCTGCACGTAATGCATCGTGGGCACCCAGCTGAGCGGCCAGGTGTGCAAGCCGCCTTGAGAAAAAGCCATTAGGTGGTAGAAAAAAAAAGGGAGGCCATTATCCTCGCTATTGACGTTCCTTTGTAGAGAGCATCGCAAAAACGACACGGTCCAACTTGAAAACATATGATTACACTGTGGAGCTCTTAATTTATGATATTTACAGAAATGCCTAAAGAAATGACAAGAAATAGTTTGTCTACACACCTGATTATGACTACTGTCTTTCTAGATGAGAGATTTTTTTACTACTTATGAAATGCCACATGGCTATTGAATGATATTTTTATGCTTTGGTTTGCGTAATTGCTTATTTCATTTGATATCTGGTTTCCAGCTGTCTTGCAGCATTGGTTTCATAAAATAACATTAAATGCATTTGCTAATGTGAACACTTTCTGTCAACAGATCTATTAAATAATGACTTTATGATCCACATTCTTCGAAAATGGAGCTCTTGGAATGGAAAGAACAATAAGAAGGGACTAGTAACATGAACTGCATACATAATTTTCTTTTCAACTACTTGGTAATTTTTTTTTGGTAGAGTAAGTTATCGTGATGCATCACTCTAGTGTTAAGATGTGACATAGGTATTAGACATGGCCATTTTTAGTGTAATACTTTTTCTGCTTGAACTTTGTCATGTTTAGGTATAAGTTACGCTGTTTGCCAGGCATAGTGCTACTGAATTTTAATTTGTGTTACTCTGTTAAGCCAGTTTTACTACTGATTTATTTTTCTTGTTTGCTGCTCATTGCCTTATATTAGTTGTAATTTATGCTGCTTGTTTCGCCATTTGTATTTTTTATCATTGCTGTTTGTGTTAATTGTTTTGTGCTGCTGCATTGCCTCGTCCCTTAGTTTAGCATCTGAGCTCAGTAGATTTAAGTTAGCTTAAGAGGGGTAGAGTATATAAGAAAGAGATTTGTCAAAAATGAGTATTGTGCACTAAGAAATAATTATTTTGAAAGAAATATGAACAGAGTAGAGAAAGCAGGTATTGATAGGACTTTTTGGAAATAATGAGGAACGAAGGGAGATCTCCGAGAAATAAAGAAAGTTTTGTTTGCAAAATACTGCAGTAAAACAAACCCTGTCCTTTCCTTGTGTTATCCCACTATGTGTTGGTGTACCCTTGTGTATTTATGTTTTTCCTGTATTTATATGTTTATCTGATAAGACTTATGTTGTAGAATTTTTCTAATACTAAGCTACATTCACTATGATGAGGAATACTGTTATCCTCAAATATAATTGGCATTAATAATATGTTATTTACCTTGTAAATATGCTTAGACATTATTTATTCTGTTTTGTTTTAATGCTCATATGTGAAGTTGATGTTTCGAAAGTTATTCTGAACTTTTATGTATCTACTTATCTCATAATTCCTGTAACATTGATGTATATGTCTATTTCTATTCTGTTGTAAAACCTGTACTACAAATGTTATCTGTATTGTTATGTTCTTTAATGATGTATTTTGTACCTTTGTAAGTGTATTCTTATGTTATAAAATTGTAATTGAGACCAGTTCATCAAATTAAGTAACTTGTAAGTTACATTTCACTGCACACGTTTCTGTTGGTCATAGTATATGGACAATATGTGGGAAGTAGGGACTGTTAGTGTTTGCACGTGTGTTAATAATTCAGCAAGGGACTGGATAACAGCATTGCTGGTTCTAAGGACAATTTCAAAAACTTTGTGAGTGCACAAGTGGTGGTTTATGGACTTGCTATATTCTCCGCAAGACTCTTCGATGGTGATTGTGCACCTGCACAATTGCAACAGATGGCTGCTGGCCGTCTCTACAAGGACTACAGTGGGTCTGCGTCTTTGCTGACTCACCAGTACCATTATTTCTACAAGGACTGCAGTGGGTCTGCACCTCTGGTGGCCCAACAATACCGTAATCTCTACCAGGACTACAGTGGGTCTGCTCTGTGATGACCTACCTACCAATACTCTTCAAAATTTCGACTGACTCTGCTGTGGGTTTGCTCTGTTGTGGCCCATTACCTGTCTGCATGTCGAGTCAGCACTGTCTTTCCGTTGGAAGGACAACACTACTTCTTCAAGACTGCATGGAAATCCACTACGTCTGTGTGCATTGTCTTTTACTGCTCAGACTTTGAGAAAAACACTGCAATGTGATGAATGATCAGGACTGTCTTTATGGACTGTGAGAAAATTTTAGCTTTTGACCAAGTGTGTGCATTGGATTTCTTTGTTATTGTAATTATGAAAAATTTTTTCAAATCTGTATTGGCCACTGCCCAACCCAATTTGTAAAATTTTTTGTGGGGAGCATGGGGGCTATGTAAGTAGGCTGTTTAGGTTTTTTTATTGGTAACGCCACCTCTGTATGAAAATCACTGGCTGTGCTGTGTGCAGTCTGTGGCTGCTTTTCATTGTTGTAATACTCGCCATTGTAGTGTTAGGCAGCTGGCTGTGAACAGCGCGTAACGTTGTGCAGTTGGAGGTGAGCCGCCAGCAGTGGTGGATGTGGGGAGAGAGATGGCGGAGTTTTGAAATTTGTGATGAACTGCTATATATATATATATATATATATATATATATATATATATATATATATATATATATATGATGACTATTAAGGTAAATACAACGTTTGTTCTCTATTAATATCTTTCATTTGCTAACTATCCCTATCAGTAGTTAGTGCCTTCCATAGTTTGAATCTTTTATTTAGCTGGCAGTAGTGGCGCTTTCTGTATTGCAGTAGTGGGAGTAACCAAGATTTTTGTGAGGTAAGTGATTTGTGAAAAGTACAGGTTAATGTTAGTCAGGGCCATTCTCTTCTAGAGATTATTGAAAGTCAGATTGCGTTGCGCTAAAAAAAAAATATTGTGTGTCAGTTTAAGCACAGTCTTGTATAAATGTTCTAAGGGGACGTTTCACAGTATGGATGCTCAGATAGAACAATTGATTTCACAATATTTGTCCCGTGCGGAACACCAGGCTGCTCCACTACAAAAAATTTTTTATTGGCCCCAGTGCAGTGTCCCTTGGCAGTGTTTGCATATTGACTTTGTGGATCCCTACTGGAATTCCTGATGGCTTATTGTGATACACACCATCAGCAAATTTCCGTTTGTGTTGCCCACGGACTTCACCACAATGCCTAGCACCATCCAGAGTCCAACAATTATCTTTTAAATCAAATTTACGAGTAGTGTTGATTTCAGAAACTGGACCCCAGTCACATCAACAGACTTTCAGCAGTTTTGTGATTTCTGTGGCATAACCTACGTACGACCGCACCATTCCTCTCTCAATCTAATGGTGAAGCAGAATGCTTTGTCAAGACCTACAAGCAACAGTTGAACGAGTTACGTGCTTCCCATACATGTTCGGAGGCTTTACGTCTGTTCCCACCATCCCCAGCCACCCAACAGCAAATCACCAACGGACGCTGAAATAGGTCACTGCTTCAGCTGCTGCGTACTACACAGCAGTCAGCCCATCGTCCACAGCGTTCTAAGTTTAACGTGCATGCTTTTTCAGTGTTTTCGGCAGACACAGGTGCTGAGAACAAGGTGTTATCACCAAAGTCGTGGGCCACTCGTTATATGTTGTACAGCGTCCCACTGATCTGCAAAAGTGCCATCGAAATCTGCTTCGTTTGTGTGGGCTGTATGACCCTGCAGTGGGTTTTTCATTCATATATTCGCTGCCCGAGAGAATCATGCAGCCTCAGCCGCCTTCGCCTTCCTCCAGTCCCCCGCCACTCACGCCAGACATAGGGCCCATGGACGTCGGCACAGCACCGTCGCCTTCACAGCAGTGCCCGCTGCCCCATCTGTGAGAGGTGGGCCCCCTTCACCCATTCGACTTCTGGTAGGCCGCCGAGGGCCTCCAGTTGCCGTTGCACCTCTGCCATTAGGAAAAGGTGCACCATCCGCGGACGTCGTTAACCGACCTATGGCTGTTCTTTACCAGATGTTTTCTGGTGTTCGAAGATGAATCTTTCTGGCAAGGGCTTGTCATTGGCTGAAGTTCTGGCTCCTGCCTCCTGCATGGCACCTACAGCCAGACCTCCAGATCTCCCACCTAACACCTCTCATCGTCGTTCCCGACGACAGTGGGGTAGAAACGTGATATCGTGCGCTATCGATATCACACCGTTCCAGTCCACGTGTAAAAGTTGGCAGTAAGTCATGTGAATACACCGCCAATTTGCGGCCGGCTCCGAGACACACCCTCTTCAGCCCAAGCAGCCAGCACCGCCACGGAGCCGACAAAAGGACGTCACACTGATGTCTAGTCACTTTGTTAATTCAGTTCTGGCTGTGTAGTCGAAGCATCGGCCTCTGTTGTCATTGGATATCGATCTGGACTATCTCAAGGACTCACATCGGACTGTGCTCTAGACTTTCTGTTAATCGAGTTAAGTAAAAGAAATTTATTAAATACTAATTTTATTCTCTGTCTTCGAACCAACTAAGTCCGCTTCCACCTTGTGGACAAGCAAACAGATACAGCGGCTTTATGCCTCTCTTCCCAAACGAATCAGTACATGCATCCAGGCCAATGTCATACTGATATGTGGGCTCATACTGCCAAATTCTGTGTAAACTAGACTCGATTTTGTAGTCACTGGTGTAACATCACATACCCTCTCAACCCACTGAATTGCATTTTGTTCCTCCTCTTCATCTGCGTGCTTCACTTTTTTTGTCTGGCAGGATATGTAGACAATCGGTCAAGCTCTGCATGGTAAACCTCTTGCTCGTAATTTACTGTGCAACTCAGGATACCGTGTGCATAAATCTAACACTTATACGTCACTATCTTGACGATCGCCAATAAAAAATGTATCAAGCAAATTTTGTTTACTTACCAGAGTGGCATTAACCAGCTATTCTTGTAACTTTGCTCGTTACGAAAATATAAAAACAGTACATTTATTTAAATAGTATACCCAAAATAAATTAACTGAAATTGTCTTCGGGTGTAAAAGCCCTCGTTATTATTGTAATTAATCAGCAAAGGTTATTTAAGGCATGAGCTATATATTTAAATTAACTGGAAAGAGTATAAAAGTAATGAGTGGTTATAAGCATACATTTTAATAAACAACTTTATTGGTGTGACTATTTTTTGAGGACAGTGATAAATTCAGCGGTTTTTCTTGCTGCGATAAAGGCAGGACAAACCATTTAATTTATAAAACAAATGTTTTTAATAAACATGTAATACTTGCTCATCTCTAGACGCAAAATGGCGCATGTGTTGTTTCTTGCGTTTAAAAAGACTGGAGAAATAGAATGATCCGGAGCATCATACGTTTCGTCAGTACTGATGACGATCCACAAATAAACCTTTTATTAATTATACACAATATCGCGTGATCATATTCATGAAATTTTAATGATGCACTTGATCTTTTATATGATGAAAGTGGGTCCAAAATTTCAGGCTCTAATAAGGATTATTCTCTTGCAACCTGTTGAGCATTGTGTTTTAGATAAATATATTGTTTGCCCCGACCTAAATAGGCAGAAATGATCATCATTATAAGATAAGAGAAATCAGAGCCCGCACTGAAGAACTTTCGTTTTTTCCGCAAGCTGCTTCAGAGTGGAACGGTAGAGAAACAGCCGGGAGGTGGTTCGATAAACCCCCTGGCAGGTCTTTATTGTCAACTGCAGAGTAATCATGTACAAGCAGGTGCAGATGTGAATGCAAATAAAGTTTTTTGATACAAACAAAAACAATGCACTTTTGTTATTCGTAAAGAAAATGTAGGCAAAACACAGAATTAACATTTTTTAAAAACCTTCCACAGAGAAGCTCCTGCGAACAGAATGTCAGATGAAGATTCCGCAAAGGGCACAAAGGATTTATTTAGGTGCTACGTCTATTCTCTGTAACCTCATGAACTATTGAACGCGTCCGTCAGCCGAGGGTGACAAGTTTAATTGCGGGCATTTACTGGTAACTCTACAGGGGAGAGTCTTTAAATATTCTTCTATTAATGGCAAGAGAAACCGAAAGGTCAGTCAGTAGTGAGTGCCAATACGGGCGAGAGGCTGTCAGTACAGATCTAAAACGGCTGATGCGGACGGTGATGTGGTTTCCGGCAACTTCAATATAGATCCCACTTCCCCTTCCCCAACTCAGACACACACACACTCACATATAGACAGGCATACGTACACGCACGCACACGCAGGCGCACGCGGAGTGTCCACACAGGTGGTCATTTTAGTAGACTGAGTAGGACCGTCACTTATAAAATCGATACTGAATAACATCTTTCGTTAAAATCTTACAAACCGTTTTCATAGCTACATTCACGTGTCTATGTTTTTAACGCGACGTCTTTCTCGTTAAAAATCATCGCTCGTATACTAACGACACAGAAAAAAACATGGGTAGGCTGAGTACTTCACACTCGCTTGACACACGTTTCTGTAACAACCAGTTCCAGTGTACTTTATTTATTATAATCGTATACGTGCACACACTTTAGAAAAACTTAAGAAAAATTTTACTAATTTATTAGTTTACTTATACTTGTACTAATTCCTTTCCTATCGTTATAATTACGCGTGTAATTCCCAACCAAAATATCGCTTAAATTCAGTGCTTATCCGAGAGAGTGTGTTCAAGAGGGTTGCAAAAGTTAATAGGCATATATGAAGGACATATTTCAATAGTGGTACAAGTCCACTATTGAGATAAGCCCTTCATATGTTACATGAGCATGTGAATGAAGAGATATTCCCAGATATTCCACAGCATTGAACACATATGGCTCTAGTGTATTTGTCTGCCGCAACTGTCAAACACGGACCCACTCATTCGAGAACTAATCCAGCACGGGCTGCAAAAGATCGCAGTTTCCTGCTATTCTATATCTAAATGTAAACGTGGCGATTACTTTGAGTACAACTGAGAATTACGCGATGATTGTACTCCATTTCTGCACACATTATTACTTCCATTCGTTTCAATGGAAATTCTTCTCTCGTCTTTGAATTAGGTCAGGACACACTAAAGCTGACAAACAGTGATATATAGGTATAACATTAGTTCTCACACAAAATTGCTTATTTTTATAGCTGCCTAGTGACAAACTGTGTGGGATCTTAACGGCCACTAACGCAGATGCCAAAGTTTGGGCCTAGGGATGACAAAACTAGAAATATGATTATTGACCTCACAGAATAATAAATGAGCAACATTAAGTACCGTAATGTACTATCAGTAGTGAAATTTACTTAAAAATTTAAATTCGGCACACACTTACCACAATCAGCCAACGACAAATATTTATTATTCTAAAATGAAAATGTAGCCGCAAAACGTGTTTACCAGATACCTTGGCCTTGGAATATACTGTGTCCTCGTGTGATCTTCCGCCAAGTATGAGAAACATTTCAGGACTACAATAAAATGTGGAGGAAGTTAGTGTTTAACGTCCCGTCGACATCGAGGTCATTAGAGACGGAGCACAAGCTCGGATGAGGGAAGGATGGGGAAGGAAATCCGCCGCGCCCTTTCAAATGAACCATCCCGGCCTTTGCCTAAAGTGATCTAGGGAAATCGTGGAAAATGTAAATCAGGATGGCCGGAAGCGGTATTTAACCGTCGTCCACCCAAATGCGAGTCCAGTATGCAAAACAAAATGTGGTAATATGATGATCGAGTTTCATATTATCTTGCCTCATGCCGTAAGCAATAAAACAGTATATTCACTGAAACTTAAAGTGAAAATCATGTTTACTGACGTGGAAACGAAAGTAGGTATTTCACAGCTTGTATAAATTTTTTACCTTCAACCTTAACAATGTAAAAATAATATTAAACGGTTTATTTACAGTTTCTGTAGCTTTTCTGCTGATATTTTGTTCCTAAATTAGAAATGAAACTAAAATCCGTGTCACTGAGAGACCAATACACTGAAACTTCCTGGCAGATTAAAACTATGCGCCGCACCGAGACTTGAACTCGACACCTTTGCCTGTCGCGGACAGATGGTCTGCTATCACTGCCAACCATCACTCACGATCTGTCATCACAAATTTACTTCCGCTGTTACCTCGTCTTCTACCTTCCAAACTTAACAGAAGTTTTTCTTCAAAACTTACAACGCTAGAACTCCAGGAAGAAAGGATACTGAGAAGACAAGAATTAGTCACAGCGTGGAGATGATTCCAGAACACATATTTTCATCCTGCAGCCGAAGGTCCGTGGTGTGAAACTTGCTAGCAGATTAAAAGTGTGAACGAGACAGAAAGTCTAAGACGCAGCCTCTGCCTTACGCCAGCAAGGGCTCTGTCTACTGATCTACCTTTCGTTTATTTTTATCAAAAACTTTTGTTTTACTTTTAGGATATAAATATATAAATGCAGCCATTTCTTCATAAACCGTTTACAGACATACAGCCACACTGTGTTGTGTAAACAAGACCACAGTGTCTATGATCAAACATTTGAGCCTTATACTACAACAGTTTGGTCATTAAACCAATAAATATATTTTAAGAAAAGAGATTGACAGATTATCTTTATACTTGAAATTTTCATTCCATTATTTATAAATACATGTAAACAATGTGGCAATCTTATGTTGTTCAAGATTACATACAAAAAAGGAAAAAGGGCAGTCACAAACAACAGTATAAATTGTAGTTCCGCTCAGTTACCAAAGGGCTACACAGATTCAATACGATAGTCTCGAAAGCTTTCATTAACTAACATTTTCATTGCTCGAACAGTCCACGGGTGTACTGCCGGTCCATAGAGTCCAACGGACACAAAATTTCGGCGACCAGCCAAGTCGCCATCGTCAGGTGCGCTGACGAACTGAGCTCCTGAGGGTGGGCGGTCGTCTTGAATCCCCTCCCCGCGTCGGCGGTCGCCGAGACTCAGGCATCGGCGTCTGTGGTGGCGTCGGTGTAATTGCCTCGTCCGCCCTGGTCGTCCGTTCGTTTTCTTTGCTAAGCGTCTTTTTAATTAGACTCAATGCTGGTCCCCATGCCTTGCTGAGGCTATAGCCGTAATCTCCGTTGATGAGTCCATCCCTGGTACGAATTTCGATAGCCTCTATAACGACGCTGTCCCAGTGTTTAGATGTCTGTACCAAGACCCTGGTATGTCGGTAGTTCATTTCGTGATTTTCGGAGAAACAGTGCTCTGCGACCGCCGACTTGTTGGGGTACCTAAATCAAGTGTCCCTCTGATGTTCTCGGCAGCGATATTCGATGGTGCGCACTGTCTGTCCAATATAAGCCTTCCCACACTGACACGGAATCTGGTATATGCCGGGCTCCCGCAAACTGATATCGCCTTTGACATTTCCCAATAATGCTCCTGTTTTATTGGGTGGGCAAAAGACAGTTCCTACTTGGTGTTTCCTCAATATTCGTCCTATTTTCCCCGATAGTGCGCCAGTATACGGTATATAGGCAGTAGCTATCTCTTCCTCCGTGACTTCTTCCGTCTCCACACGCT
Source organism: Schistocerca nitens (assembly GCF_023898315.1). Lineage (NCBI taxonomy): Eukaryota > Metazoa > Arthropoda > Insecta > Orthoptera > Acrididae > Schistocerca > Schistocerca nitens. The sequence continues at coordinate 938,863,177 of NC_064616.1, read as the reverse complement.
GTACTGTGGAGGTGGGACGGAGAGCGCATCTGATCTGCCATCCCGAGTACCCGTTTTTCCCGCATACAGTTTTGAGGTGTTCCAGCTCATGGGGCAGACTCTCTGTGTCAGAGATGGTGGAGTCCACAAAGAATTACGCCCAATTGTCAGCAACATTAGGGCACCTACATATTTGCTGGTCAAATACCTGGCAGAATTACTAAGCCCTTATGTGGGTAAATGTCCTCATCACATTCATAATCTGTGGATTTCGTAAAACGTCTCCACAACTTCAGGCTGTAAGATTCAGATATCCTAGTGAGTTTCGACGTTGTTTCATTATTCACCAGGGTACCTCTTCGAGAGTCAGTTGAGCTTATTACACCGAAATTTGACGAGAAGACTACCGACCTTTTCAGGCATGTTCTGACCTCCACGTATTTTCTCTTTAATGGAGAATACTATGAAAAAACAGAAGGAGTCGCAATGTGGATCCCACTCTCGCCTGTGGCCGCGAATTGCTATATGGGGTACTTCGAGGAGGAAGCTTTGGCGTCATCCAAATGGAAACTTACTTGTTTTCTCTGTTATGTGGATGACACGTTCGTGATCTGGCCCCATTGAAGGGACAAGCTCCTAGACTTCCTTACACACCTGAACTCCATACATCCGAACATTAAATTCACTCTGGAGACCGAAGCAGGAGGAAGATTACAATTCCTGGACGTCGTGGTCAAAAGAATAGCGGATGGCACCCTGGGCCACGGGGTATACAGGGAGAAAACGCACACCGACCTGTATTCGCATGTGGATAGCTGCCACAACCCTTCGTAGAGGAATGTGGTGCTAAAACCACTGGTGCACAGGGCGCGCACCATCTCTGACGCAGAGAGTCTGCCCCATGAGCTGGAACACCTCAAACCTGTATTCCGGAAAAACGGGTACTCGGAATGGCAGATTGGACGCGCTCTCCGCCCCACCTCTACCGTACAGCGTGTGGGGACGGAAGAAGTCACGGGGGAAGAGATAGCCACTGCCTATATACCGTATACTGGCGCACTATCGGGGAAAATAGGACGAATATTGAGGAAACACCGAGTAGGAACTGTCTTTTGCCCACCCAATAAAACAGGAGCATTATTGGGAAGTGTCAAAGACGATCTCGGTTTGTGGGAGGCCGGCTTATACCAGATACCGTGTCAGTGAGGGAAGACTTATATTGGACAGACAGTGCGCATCATCGAAGATCGTTGCCGAGAACGTCAGAGGCACACTTGACTTAGGTACCCCAACAAGTTGGCGGTCGCAGAGCACTGTTTGTGGTCTTGGTGACATTCTTAATGAGTTCGGTAAATACCGAATCTGGTTCCTGGTTTAACAACAGCTCACAAGGTGCAAAACCTGTGGACATATGCGGCATGCTGTTAAGTACATCCTCAAAGTCTTTCAAATAGTCCCTCCAGCGGCAATGCTTGTGATGACAGTAGGTTCTGCACATACGATTAATCTGCTTTTTGACCCATCCTGCTGGATTCGAGGCTGGTCTATATTTTGCAATTAAGACTTGGTCAGTGTTATTGACTTAGGTACCCCAACAAGTTGGCGGTCGCAGATCACTGTTTGTGGTCTTGGTGACATCCTTCATGAGTTCGGTAAATACCTACTGTTGTTCCTGGTTTAACAACAGCTCACAAGGTGCAAAACCTATAGACATATGTGACATGCTGTTAAGTACATCCTCAAAGTCTTTCAAATAGTCCCTCCAGTGGCTATGCTTGTGATGACAGTAGGTTCTGCACATACGATTAATCTCCTTCATGACCCATCCTGCTGGATTCGAGGCTGGTCTATATTTTGCAATTAAGACTTGTTCAGTGTTATTTTGACGTAGCAGCTCCTTCTACTCCTTGGAGATAAATTGTGGACCATTGTCTGTAAGTATCCTCTTTGGTTTACAAACATTCATATAATAGTCATCAACCAACTTCGTCACCATCATCTTGCTAACAGCTCTTTTAAGTGGGTAAAATTTTAGATATTTTAATCCTACATCCAATACCACCATAGTCTGAGTAAAATTTCCTTGCGACTTTGGCAAAGGGCCGAGGAGATCAATTGCAACTACATCCCCAATTCCATTTGGAATGATTGGATGCATAGGGCCTTGATGTCTAGTTGTTGTAGTCTTAGCCCTTTGGCAGGCATCATAAGTTGGCAATAACCTCCGTACCTTTTTGCTCATGCCAAAGAATAGACACTATCTTCTTAATTTCTCGATGTATTTGTAGGCACCAAAGTGTGCATTGCTGTAGCGGGTGTAACAAATCAACCGCTCTATAGCGTGCTCTGGAATACACTCTCCATTCTTGTTTTGTTTCATCAGTGCGTCTATATAAGACATTATTATGAATCAGGTAGTATTTCCGAAGATTCTCTTGACCCGCACAACCATACCTAGTCTTAACTAGCTTCAGTGCTGGATCCAAATTCTGCTCACGCCGTATATTTCTAATTAAACTCTTCACTTAAGTCCCATGTGGAACACCTTTCATAAGACTAACACGCAATATATTTTCTTGCTGTCCATTTACATTAATGTCTTCCATACCAGGTGGCATTCTGGACAAGTCATCCGGTACAATGTTTTGGTCCCCCGCTCTGTAGATAATATCAAATTGATACTCCTGAAGTGCAATAGCCCATCTAGTTAATCTCCTATGATATAATATACTTTCAGTCAGGAAGGAAAGTGTCTTATTGTCTGTTATCACCTTTGTCACTCGACCTGCCAGGTAATACCGAAATTTACTGAATCCCCAAAAAATTGCTAATGCTTCACATTCCATTCCATTTCGTCAGTGCACGACTCGCAAAAGCTATTGTCCTTATTCCTTCTTCAATCTTGTCATCAGTTTGATATAGATGCACGCCAAGTCCATAGTCTGATGCATCACAAGCCATATAAAAGTCCTTTTCTGGGTGTGACAAAATTTGTGGATTACACAGATGCCTCTTGATATCCTCAAAATCCCTCTTACAGTCTTCGGCCCATTGCGATAGTGTTTTAGCTTTCAGAAGGTTCAGCAAGTGAGGACTATTTAATGACTGATCACTCACAAATTTTCTATAGAATCCAGCTAATTCAAGGAATCCCTTTAATTCTTTCTTGCAGCGAGGCACAGAAAAATCCTTTATAGCCTGCAAATTTGCCTCATCTGGTTCAATACCTTGTTCACTAATTATGTGTTCCAAGAAATGAATCATGTCTTTTCCAAATTCTGATTTATCTATGTTAACAATTACGCCATTACTCTCAAATGCAGTCAAGACAGCATCCAAAGTCTGCACATGTTCTTCCCACGTCGCTGTAGCCATGAGAATGTCATCTACATAACATGTAACTTTCTTCAGAAGCCGCTCCCCTAACACCCTGTCTAATGATCGAATGAAGGCTGATGTAGAAATGTTGAGCCCAAAAGGTATAACACAGTATTGGTAGCTTTTTCCTTGATATAGGAAAGCTGCATATTGTCTTGAGTCCTTATGCAGTGGAATCTGCCAATATCCAGATTTCAGATCGATGCTGCTGAATAATTTTGCCCCATGAAACTTTTGAAGCAACTCTTCCAGACTCTGAGGCCTGTCTCTCTGTGGCAGTGTGATTTTATTCACTGGTCTAGCGTATAGCACAATTCTGACATCCCCATTTTTCTTCTCCACAACAAATAAGGGATTATTAAACTGGCTTGAAGGACGTTCAATAATTCCCATTTTCAACATCTTGCTAATCTCCTCATTGACAGCTTCACGTTTGGCTTGTGGAATAGCATATGGCCTTGCAAAGAAGAGTTCATGCTCCTTCACCTCTAGCTTGCATTCTGCTGCCTTGATTATTCCAGTTTCATCTGCAAAAACTTGATTGTGCCTCCTCAAAACATCTGCAAGAGCTTTGATTTCCTTACGTCCATCCTGTTGTAACAAGGCTAACTTCTTCTTAAGCGCTCTCTCAGAGTCTTCCATTCTGATTTGATATTCCCATCTCCACTGCCTTTTATTCAAGCCTGCAGTGTCACCTTTGTACACATGTTGTGTTACAGCTTCTGACTCCATGCCAATTTGAATCATAGCCAATCCTATTTCTTTACATGACTTCATGGAACCCTTGAATGCAATAACCTGCTCTTCTCCTTTATTAACTATCCTCACATTCCCAGTTCTAAAATCTAAGTACGCTTGCTGGTTTGCTAACCACTCCACTCCAAATATCAAAGGCAATGCCAGTCCAGGCACAACCAGTGCTGAAACATCGTAAGACTTCCCATTAAACTTTACTGTAATCAGGATTTGCTCCTTTACATTTTTACCTTTTGTACCAACAGCACCCACAATGGACACACCTTTTACAGGAAAATTCGGTATTTCTCTACCTTGTTCCATCCATGCTGCATACAACCTTTGTGACACTACATTAACTGGACTTCCTGAACCTGGAAGGATGTCATATTTTACATTGAAAATTTCTCCCTCTACAGTTGGTTGCACAGCTTCCTCCAGAACATCAGCATCTTCCTTTAGCAAGTCATTTAAGACGTCATACCTTTGTTCCATTTTTCGTATGGTCAGCACTCTTGACTCTCTACTTCTATCAGCCACGAAATCCTCTTCAAGCGTTACTGCACATTGCTAGTGCAAAGCGCTATCAAGTGGCTTCCATTTCCTTGTACTCCTAACACTCCTTAGACGATTATCGGAAAGCTGCACATTTGCACACCTCTCTGTAAGTGTCTTTTTACTCTGATAACTCTCATCCTCTTCTTCGCTTAATGGAAACATTGTCATTGGAGATCCCATATCAGAATGCATTTTCACACCTTCACTCCTATTGGTATGTCAGTGTTCTCAACATCACCTGTGACCTCATACACACTATAATCCTTATGATCTTCTAAGAGACGTACACAGTCACCATCTTCACACCAACCATAACTCCCTTCCTCTGACGCATATCCGCTAATGTGACTGGGTTGACAGTCTTTCATGGTACCAGAATAATTTTCATTGGCAGCACACAACCCTTTTGTAGTGCTATCCTCCTCATAACTAACAATTTCATCAAAATCCTCATGCTTACTCTCTTGTGCACATGTTCCTCTAACTCTTCTCGCCTTCCTAGCGTCATACTCCTGCTCACTATGTACCTGACCATCACACATTTTAAAAAACTCTGACATGCATGATTCTCTATGTGTTAAGTGGCTCCGGAAAGGCTCAAAATCATGAAAAGTTCAATTTTTACTTTTTTGCGTTTTCTGAATCTGCAGACTATTACCTTTTAATAGATATATAATTTATTCAATTCAGAAGACTACAACTATTTTTAAATTTTTTTTGAAATGTGTTCTACATGGGCGTGACCCACTGTGGCGCTGTTAAACTGCTGTCAAATGGTGTTATTATTAACGTCCGTGTTCATCAGGTACAATTTAGTGATGTGAGATAAAGTATGTGTTGTGGCTAACCTGTGATGGTTCAATATATATAGCTGGTGTGATTGTCGATTGTTTCATGTTTATTTACTCTGTCGTTATCTCGAAAATATTCGTAATTAATTCTGTTTCTTGAGTCTGTTTTGTTGAAGTATAATAATGAGTAAAAGTAAAGTCAATAGAAATCCTCTGAAGGCTTTTAAGAAAAGGAGAAATGTTGGAAAGCCAAAGGTATGTGTTATTACTGTAAACAATAAAGACGATGAAAATCCCCAACATAGCTTGTGTCCCAAAGAAGAAGACAGTTGGTGTAAATATAACAAAGGATTGCTAACTGGTGAGGTGTACACTCATAAGCATAGTCTGCCTCATGCAATAATGGAGGTGATAAAACCTATTTTCAGAGACTTAGCAGCACCTGAACTGTTGAAAAAGTGTATTCACGGAAAAACTCAAAACCCCAATGAAAGTGTAAATAGTGTTATATGGTCGAGAATCCTCAAGACTGTATTTGTTGGAATAGAAACACTTCACTTTGGTGTGTATGATGCTGTTGCGACTTTCAATGATGGCAACATTGTAAGGTGCAAGGTATTTAGAAATATGGGAATGAAGATAGGTTCTAACATGGTACGAGCGATGCTTGCTTTAGACAAGGAACGCCTTCGGGCTGCAGACAGGGCTGTAAAGAGTCTAGAAATACAAGCAAGAGTAAACAGGAGGAGGAACAAGGGGAAGCTGGAGGAGGAGTTTGCAGAGGATGAAGATAATACATCCTACTGACCTGGAAAGCACTAAAAAGTTAATCCAATCTTTGTCGCTCGATTCCCAAAACTTTTATTTTCTCATACTAATTACATGTTTTCTAAGGATCTTCCAAACATATTTGTTTCAAACTTTCAGTAAATGTTACACAGTACCTTCTGCATAATTTAACACAGCCTTTTTCCAAAAAACTGTATATTTTTGAATATATAAATAAAAAATTGCAAAAAAATGTTGTGAATTTTCATTACAATTGAAAAAAAATCATCTTTAATAACTGAACTAAAATTTTGTAAAATCCCTGTGTTAAGTTGTAGCCCATATTCCAATAAATAATCTGTAAAAAGTTCAACTTCCTACCTCAAATACTTTGTGAGGAAAGATATAATTTATAAGCGTTATTTTAACATTGCAAGTATAGGGCGTTCCGGAGCCCCTTAACCAACCACTGCTTAGAACATCATCTCCCATTAACTGTTACAGATCTTTTCCTTGGCATTTAGTGTACTCCGCTTCTCCATTTTGAATATTAGTGATCTGTTCAGAATTTACATGAGCCATCCTACATATTCCTTCAGCATCTGTTGCATTATCTGCCATTCTTCGTTGATGTTTAACTACCTGCTCCATTACATCCTATTCACGTTTAACTCCAGTTCTCCTTACTCTCTCACTCTCCAGTCTATTGTTCTGAACTGTTGTCAGAGGCTGTAGTCCTGTTTCTGGGATTGCTAACCGGACATCATCAGGAATCACCCCTAGTTTTCCTCTCCTCGTGGTTCACGATTTTGTTCCGGCTCAGTCTGTTTACTGAACCCTGTTCTCTGATACCGCACCGCCACCGCTACCTCTGTAGTCACTATGTCTTCCTCTGAATCCACGCAAAGCTTATAGGTGACGACATAGGTGGGGGCGGAGGGATCACTCATGGGAAAATTCCTGTACTAGTGGGTGTTAGAGCTGCACCTTTCTTAGATTGAAGTCAGCTGATAGGTATTCCTGCTTAAGGGAAGTCTCTCTAACGATGAAACCACTTTCGACAAAGCTTAGATATCCGAGTAATGAGGGAATTAGTATATTTCATCAAAATATACAAGGTATTAGAGATAAAGTTAGTGAACTGCTTATAGATGTTGATTCTGAAATTATTCGTATATCTGAACACTTCTTAAATAAGGAGATAATTCAGAGGCTTCCTTTATCAGGATACAGGTTGGCTGGCAGCTTTTCTAGGAGCTCTTTGCGGTATGGTGGAGTAGCCATGTAAGTGAAAAACGGTATCCCATTTGAGTCAATTGATGTTTCAAAATGCTGCACTGAAAAGGTGTTTGAATGTTGTGCAGGTATGGTTAAATTTAGTGAAGTTAAACTTCTAACTGTTTTTATTTATAAATCCCCAGACTCCGATTTCACAACATTTTTGCTAAAGCTAGAGGAGGTTCTTGGTTCACTTTATAGGAAATACAAAAAGTTAGTTATATGCGGTGACTTCAATATTAATTGTATAAGTGATTGTGCAAGGAAAAGGATGCTGGTAGACCTCCTTAATTCATATAATTTTATGCAAACCGTATTCTTTCCAACAGGGAACAGTAGAACAACCATAGACAACATTTTTGTTCATTCCTCATTACTAGAAGGGCATTCTGTTAGCAAAAAATTGAATGGCCTTTCAGATCATGATGCACAAGTTTTAACTCTAAAAGATTTTTGTACTGCAACACATGTTGAATATAGTTATCAACTTTTTAGGAAAGCTGATACAGTTGCTGTAGAGACATTTATCAAGGAACAAGAGTGGAAGGATGTTTATAGTGCTGATACAGTAGACTATAAATATAATGCTTTCCTCAAGACTTTTCTCGTGCTCTTTGAAAGTTGCATTCCGTTAGAACGTTTAAAACAGGGCACTAGCACAAACAGACAGCCTGGGTGGCTGACTAGAGGGATAAGAATATCTTGTAGAACAAAGTGGCAATTATATCAAAACGTTAGAAACAGTCAAAATCTAAATGCAGCAGCCCATTACAAACAGTATTGTAAGGTGCTTAAAAAAGTTATTAAGAAGGCAAAAAGTATGTGATATGCAGATAGAATAGCTAAGTGTCAGGATAAAATTGAAACCATATGGTCAGTCGTAAAGGAAGTGGCTGGTCTGCAGAGACAGGTCGAGGATATAGAATCAGTGCGTAGTGGGAATGTCCGTGTTACTGATAAGTCGCATATATGTACAGTATTTAATAATCACTTTCTGAATATAGCAGGTGGACTAAATAGAAACCTAGTCCCAACAGGGAATACTATAGCGCTCGTAGAAAGAAGTGTTCCGAGACTGTTACCTGAAATGCTCCTCCATGATACTGACAAGAGGGAGATTGAGTTAATAATTAAATCACTAAAGACCAAGCACTCTCATGGATATGACGGGGTATCTAGCAGAATACTGAAGTATTGTTCTATGTATGTTAGCCCAGTACTTAGCCATATCTGTAACTTTTCCTTTAGGAGAGGTCGGTTTCCTAACCAATTAAAGTACTCGGTAGTGAAGTCACTTTATAAAAAGGGAGACAGGGATAAAAAAAAATGGTTCAGATGGCTCTGAGCACTATGGGACTCAACTGCTGTGGTCATAAGTCCCCTAGAACTTAGAACTACTTAAACCTAACTAACCTAAGGACAGCACACAACACCCACCCATCACGAGGCAGAGAAAATCCCTGACCCCGCCGGGAATCGAACCCGGGAACCCGGGCGTGGGAAGCGAGAACGCTACCGCACGACCACGAGATGCGGGCGACAGGGATAATGTTGACAATTATAGACCTATTTCTATGCCATCAGTGTTTGCTAAAGTTATCGAGAAGGTTGTATATACAAGGTTACTGGAGCATTTAAATTCACATAATTTGCTGTCAAATGTTCAGTTTGGTTTTAGAATTGGTCCAACAACTGAAAATGCTATATTCTCTTTTCTCTGTGAAGTTTTGGACGGATTAAATAAAAGGTTGCGAACGCTAGGTGTTTTCTTTGATTTAACGAAGGCTTTTGACTGTGTTGACCACAAAATATTACTGCAGAAGTTGGACCATTATGGAGTAAGGGGAATAGCTTACAATTGGCTCGCCTCTTACTTTAAGAACAGAAAGCAGAAGGTAATTCTCCGCAATATTGAGAGTGGTAGTGATGTTCAGTCCCAATGGGGCACTGTTAAGTGGGGCGTTCCCCAAGGGTCGGTGCTGGGGCCACTGCTGTTTCTAATTTATATGAATGATATGCCTTTCAGTATTACAGGTGATTCAAAAATATTTCTGTTTGCTGATGACACCAGCTTGGTAGTGAAGGATCTTGTGTGTAATATTGAAACATTATCAAATAATATAGTTCATGAAATAAGTTCGTGGCTTGTGGAAAATAATTTGATGCTAAATCACAGTAAGACTCAGTTTTTACAGTTTCTAACTCACAATTCAACAAGAACTGATATTTTGATCAGACAGAATGGGCATATTATAAGCGAGACGGAACAGTTCAAGTTCCTAGGCGTTCGGATAGATAGTAAGCTGTTGTGGAAAGCCCATAATCAGGATCTTGTTCAGAAACTAAATGCCGCTTTATTTACCATTAGAACAGTATCTGAAATAAGTGACACTTCAACACGAAAAGTAGTCTACTTCGCATATTTTCATACGCTTATGTCGTATGGTATTATTTTTTAGGGTAATTCTTCTGATTCAAAAAGGGTATTTTTGGCTCAAAAACGTGCTGTTCGAGCTACATGTGGTGTAAGTTCGAGAACCTTTTGTCGACCCCTATTCAATAGTCTGGGAATTCTGACATTGCCGTCACAGTATATATTTTCTTTAATGTCGTTTGTTGTTAGCAATATTAGCTTATTCCCAAGAGTTAGCAGCTTTCACTCAGTTAATACTAGGCAGAAATCAAATCTGCATGTGGAATGCACTTCCTTGACTCTTGAGCAGAAAGGAGTCCACTATTCTGCTGCATCCATTTTCAATAAGCTACCACAAGAACTCAAAAATCATAGCAGTAGCCCAAAGGCTTTTAAGTCTAAACTGAAGAGTTCCCTCATGGCTCACTCCTTCTAATCTGTCGAGGAGCTTCCGGAAGAGCTGAAAAATTAAGCAAATTCCAGTGTTATATTGTTGATTTTCTTTATTTAAACTTACGAATTGTCGCCTGAATATGTTTCTTGTATTTTATTTTATCTGTTTCTACTATCGTGTTATAATTTCATGTATTGACTCGTTCCATGACCATGGAGACTTCTCATTAATTTGGCCCCACGGAACAACAAATACATAAAAGTGATCCTCGATAATTATTGTGCCATCGTTGATCATCATGTCTTCCGTTATTTATTGGTCTGTCCCTGTTGGCTCCATTAACAATTCTTGGCTGTCTTTGTTCAGATTCCACCTCATGATTTCTTTCTTCCAAGTTGTCTAGTTGTACCAGAGCTAGTTTAATTGCATCTTCATCATCCCTTGATATAGCCAGTAGCTTCTCCTGTGTGGTTGTTGGCATCTTACTAACGATCAACGACACTAATGCCTCCTTGCCTATTAGTTCATCCAGGTACATGTTTTTATCATATAGTTTTTGAAAAAACTTCTTTAAACCTCTATCACGTTCATAACTATACCTTCTATGCTGATAAAGTTCATTCCGAACCTCATTCTGTTTCCTTGCCGTCCAATATTCATTTATGAATGCCTTCCTAAAACTTTCACATGTCTCACATTCTAGTCCAATTCTTAATCCCCATGTGCCTGCCTCTGCGTCCGTGTATGACACCAAAAATCTAATTTTCCTGTGGTCATCCCACAGTACTGGTAATACAACCTCAAATTAATCCAAGAAGTCACGTGGATGCCAATTCCCAATAGGACTGAATTTTTTGAAAGTGTCCATAACATTTTGCACTCATACAAAGTTGTCGTTAGTTACAACACTATCACGTAATAATGCCCTAACCTTGTCTTCCATCTGTTCCCCTACCTCTTGCTTCATGGTTCCTATGCCAGCACTTACAATATTTACTCGCTTCACACATTGCTTTTTGTTGTGGTTGGCAGGAGAGCCAACACCGTGTTACTAGAGGAGGCCGAAAGGCACGCGTTTTAGCTCACGCAGGCTGGCGTGAGGTCTGGAACAGGACAAGGAAATTAGAATTTAGAAAAACGGACGTAGCTGGTGGAATACTTAACTTTAATCCATTAATGGTGAAAGTCGCTCTTGACGGTACATGATTCACAATATCAATAGTAACTGAATATGGCGCCTCGCTATGTCGAAGCAAATGACGTAGCACGAAGGCTATGCTAAACTATCGTCTCGGCAAATGAGAGCGTATTTTGTCAGTGAACCATCGCTAGCAAAGTCGGCTCTACAACTGGGGCGAGTGCTAGGAAGTCTCTCTAGGCCTGGCGTGTGGCGGCGCTCTGTCTGCAATCACTGATAGTGGCGACACGCGGGTTCGACGTATACTAACGGACCGCGGCCGATTTAAAGGCTACCACCTAGCAAGTGTGGTGTCTGGCGGTGACACCACATTCCTCCCCCGCAAATCGGCGTACGGTTGTGGCCGTTGGGAGGACCCCATGTTGACGTATGCGACGAGGTTGGGAGCCTAACAACAGGCGAGGCTGTGCCACCCGCACCCTGCCATTCGGACCGCGGGGAGCTAGGAAACGCCTGAAAACCGGCTCCAGGGTGCACGCCAACATGCGGTGTATGCGCCCGCAGAGAGACAGGAGGGGCAGAAGGGTCGATCTCCATCGGGCCGGGGCAGCCGACGGGCGAAGACGACATATGGTCCGGAGCGTGCAAGAGTTCCATGTAGGAGGACAACTGGTCACGGGAAGCGATCGGCGGCGCGGGACCCAGGGAGGTGCCCGGCGGTTGCAGCGACGCGTCCACTGCGGGCGTCGCCGGCGGGAGAACAGGCGGCGGCGGCGGCGCGTCGCCATGGGGCAAAATGGAAGACAGCGTCGGTAACACCTGGGGCTGAGGCGAGCCAGTAGATGGGTCCCCAGGGCGCTGACCGGACGGCACCGTCGCTGAAAGCAGGCGGCGAGCGGCAGATCCCGTGCGACGACAGAGGCGCAGCTGGTTGAGATGCCGGCGCACCTCACCAGAGGCCCCCAAAACCAGATACATAGCGCGTCCGAGGCACCGAAGAATGCGCCCTTCGAGCCAAGGCCGTGAACCTCGGTAGTGGCGGTAGTAGACAACGTCGCCTGGGGCAAAAGCAGGTGTCTCCCGCTGCACAGGACCCTCATGTAGCAAAGACATCAAGGTTTGATGAGGGCGACCGTGGAGCAACTCAGCCGGCGAGCGACCATCTCGGGGCTGAGAGCGATTCGAGGACAAAAAGAGCAATAACGCGTCCTCCCGAGAATGCGACTCTTTCAACTTCAACATCTGTCATTTGAAAGTCCTGACCAATCGTTCAGCGGCACCGTTTGACTGTGGCAAAAACGGCGCGGACATCAGATGTTGAATACCATTGGCCTTGCAGAATGACTGAAATTCGGCGGACATGAATTGTGGGCCATTCTCGGAAACAATAGTCTGTGGAAGACCTTCAATGCAAAAGATAGGAGATAACGCTTGGATGGTGGCAGATGACGTCGTGGAAGACATCCGGACAACAAAAGGAAAATTACTGAATGAATCTGCCACAACCAACCATCGAGCATTCCAGAATAGACCAGCAAAGTCGATGTGTAAGCGTTGCCAAGGGGAAGTGGCTTTTGGCCATGCAAAGAATTTCCGCGGTGGTGCTGATTGTTGTTCGGCACACCCCATGCAAGAAGAGCACATATTCGTAATCGCGGCATCGATTCCGAACCAAGTACAGTGCTGACGAGCAAGTGGTTTCGTTCTCACTATACCCCAATGTCCTTGATGGAGAAGCTGTAAGACAGAGGACTGTAACGAACGTGGTACCATGACCCTGGACTGATCATTATCAGAACGCAACAACAAAACACCACGTCGAACAAAAAGTGTCTCCTTGTGAGCCAAAAAATCGGTGAACCAACGGGTCCCTGATCCGTGACTTTGAGAAGGGCCATTGCGTAGCAACAAAACGCAGAACGGTAGCAAGGACAGGGTCGGCAGCTGTGGCTGTAGCTACACGACGAAAATCAATCGGAAACGATTCGACCACGTCATCGGTTTCCGCATCAATGAACATGCAAGCAAGTTCGGAGGAATCGAATGCCCTATCCTCAGCAACAGGCAAGTGGGACAATGCATCGGCGTTTCCGTGCTTAGCAGTGGACCGATACAAAATATCGTAGCGGTACTGCGAGAGGAAAATAGACCAGCGAATGAATTTCTGCGCTGTACGTGGAGGTACAGGCTTGGTCCGATGAAAAAGCGATGTCAAAGTTTTGTGGTCTGTGATTATCGTAAAGTGACGACCATACCAGAAATCGTAACACCAAATACGAAAGCCAATGCTTCTTTCTCGATCTGTGAATAATTTCTTTGCGCAGACGAGAGCAATTTGGACGCAAAGGCAATAGGGCGATCGTGCGATCCATCTTTGTGCGCAAGCACATCACCGATCCCGAAATCCGATGCATCCACCATCAACAAAAGGGGCTTCTGGGGGTCGAATGGCGTAAGGCAAGTATTGGAAAGCAACGCCGATATCAACTGGCGAAAGGCGCGTTCGCATGCCGTCGTCCAGACGAACGGAACACCTTTACGGCGTAAGCGATGAAGCGGAGCTGAAATGGAATAGGCACATATTTATAATAATAGTTGATTTTTCCCAGCACACTCTGTAGCTGCTTCAAATTCTGCGGCGAAGGCAAGTCTTGTATGGCATCAAGGTGCGTGGGACTGGGATGTATGCCTTGGGCATTGAGTACATGTCCCAGGTATGGCAAATCACGAGCAAAAAACACACATTCGTCCTTCCGCAAGCGAAGACCATTTTGTCGCAAGACCTGAAATAATGTTCTGAGATTGGCCAAATGTTCTTCTTCCGTCTTTCCGGAGATCACAATATCGTCCAGATAATTTGCTGCAGTAGGGACCGACGCACAAATAGTTTGTAGATATTGTTGAAAGAATGCAGGGGCGGATGCACACCCGAATGGCAGTCGTTTGAATTGATACAACCCAAGATGCATGTTAACCACCAAAACGCGCTGGGATTCTTCGTCCACTGGTATTTGCAAGTACGCATCCGCGACGTCCAACTTCGAAAAATATTTACCCGGGCACAGCTTGTCAAAAAGATTTCCGGGCGGGGTAAAAGAAAAGTTGCAATCACTATTTGTGGATTCACTGTTGCCTTGAATTCCACACAAAGTCTCAATTTTCTGGAAGGTTTTGGCAAAATTACTAAGGGTGATGCCCAGAGAGAAGCCTGCACACGTTCAATTACACCTTGTGATTCCAAATCGTGTAATGTTTTTGCGACGTCATCACGCAATGCGTGGGGAACATTACGCGCTCTGAAAAATTTCGGTTGCGCGTTTACTTTCAGTTCCAAATGTGCTTTATAGTTCTTAGCGCAACCAAGGCCCGGTGCAAAAATGTCTGCAAATTCTTCACATAGACGAGAGACACAGTCTGAAGGCACAGTCTGGTTCACTGATAGGACCTGATTTACTATAGCCAAGTTAAACAACTGAAATAAATCGAAACCAAACAAGTTCACTGCAGGAGAAGAATGAAGGACGTAAAATGACACAAGTTTTGTTTGTCCTTTGTATGTTGCAAGAAGGCTGCACTGTCGTAACACAGGGATCTCTTGACCTGAATAACATTTGCAGCACGCAACGGAGGTGTGCCCATCTGTTTGTACGTGTCGTGATTGATCAGCGAAACTGCAGCTCCGGTATCGAGATGGAATGGTATCACTCTGCTGTTAATGTCGAAGTAGACAAAAAGTTTATTGGCCTGCTGACGACAAGAGCGACTGTCTCATTCAACGTGAACTGACACTGGTACAAAATCACTTGCGACTTGACGGGAGTTCCGGCGATGTCGACGCACACTATTTGTGGGACGAACACAGTCACTGTTAGAGAGAGGGGCACTGGGCGGAGTGGAATGAACTACATGAATTTCCATGGGCGAAGTTTCGCGAGCTTGAGTATCCTTGGTTCGATTCCGATTCCGGCGCGAAGCAAAGGGCCTGGAATGGTTTTGAGCTTCCGATCTGAGCTTTTACTGGCAAACACTCTAAACATGTCCTTTTTTATTACAATAAAGGCAAATAGCTTGGCGTGACGGGCAATTCTCACGCGAATGTCTAGTAGCGCACCGCAGGCAAGATTTGAGCACTGCATGTGCTTGGCGGCGCGGCACACATGGCTCAGAGACTGGCGGCAGCGGCGCGGCCGGACGCGAGGGCTGTTTACTGCTCCGTGCAGCTCTCCCGGCGGGTCAGTTAACCTGACACACGGCTGGTGAAGTTTCAAATGATTCCTGAGCAAAGTCAAGTATGTCCTGCCGATCCAATATGTTCATCACTTGTTGAAGGGAGGGATTGACTAGTTTCAAAATCTGTTCCCTTATACGAACATCAGAAACGTTCTGTGCAATTACATCACGAACCATAGTATCTGAATAAGGGAGTCCACATTGACACTCAAAAGCACAATCCCTAGTAAGGCCTTGCAAGGTTGCAACCCACTCCAGATTAGTCTGACCTGCCGTACATTTTGTACGAAGGAAGGTATACCGTTTCGCAACTACATTGACTGATTCTTTGAAATATGCATTTAATGTAGACAAAATTTCTTCGTAGGACAGAGTTGCTACGTCGCGTCGGGGAAATAATGTCACTATCACACGGTAGGTGGACACACCTACACATGCCAACAAAAAACGCTGCCGCTCGTTACCTTGAATTCTGTAGGCGGCGAGATGGAATCCAAATTGGCGTGACCACACCGTCCAGCTTTCCAGTGCAGCATCAAAAGGTCGAAAAGTTGGTGCAACTGCGTGTTGTGGCTGCGTTAGTGGTGGAGCGGCTGCTGCCGCATCATTTTGCATTGCACGTTGACCCTGGACGAGCTGTCCAAGGGCATCCAGTAATGCCTGCGTCTGCTGATTCTGCAAGCGATAAAATTCGGACAGTACATCTGGAGATTGTGGCGAAGCCATTACACAAGTAAATCAGGGCAGTTTAGATAAGAACGCGGTTTTGCCTCGTCGCCAATGTTGTGGTTGGCAGGAGAGCCAACACCGTGTTATTAGAGGAGGCCGAAAGGCACGTGTTTTAGCTCACGCAGGCTGGCGTGAGGTCTGGAACAGGACAAGGAAATTAAAATTTAGAAAAATGGACGTAGCTGGTGGAATACTTAACTTTAATCCATTAATGGTGAAAGTCGCTCTTGACGGTACATGATTCACAATATCAATAGTAACTGAATATGGCGCCTTGCTAGGTCGTAGTAAATGACGTAGCATGAAGGCTATGCTAAACTATCGTCTCGGCAAATGAGAGCGTATTTTGTCTGTGAACCATCGCTAGCAAAGTCGGCTCTACAACTGGGGCGAGTGCTATGGAGTCTCTCTAGACCTGCCGTGTGGCGGCGCTCGGTCTCCAATCACTGATAGTGGCGACACGCGGGTCCGACGTATACTAACGGACCGCGGCCGAGTTAAAGGCTACCACCTAGCAAGTGTGCTGTCTGGCGGTGGCTCCACACTTTTGTTCCAACTCCAACTGTGAAACGTTTTCATCTAGCTTTTTCACATCGTTCATCTGCTTGTTTGTCTCCTTCTTAACATCAATTATCTGATTAGTAATCTTCTTATGCCATTGCTCCGTTTCTTCCCTTTCTATATTGGCACTTACCGATTCTGCATCTATGCACCTTCTGCATTCCTCCTCTGTCTTACGTATTTCATCTCTAAGATCATCTGTCAATTGATTCAGCTTTTCATTTTGCTTCTGGAGTTTATTACCAAACCCTTTCAGTTCTGCATTGAAATTTTCTCGACCCTTTTGATCTCCTCTACCAGGAACCTTTGAGTTCTATTACTCTGTTCCATCTCTTTCTTAATCTGCTCATTGGATGCCTTAAGTTGCTTAATCTGCTCATTAGTTTGTTTATTAGGTGCCTCAATTTTCTTAATAGACAAAATATGTCTCTTTTTTTATGGATTTTGTGAGGACACTTATAACTGTGTTTGGTAATATCGATACACTATTTTGATGAGCGAAAGAGGAGATTGTATTCCAAAGTTTTCCAACTGCTTTAGTTAAAGGTGCTGGATGCGGCAGCCAGGCGAGGCTCGGAGCTGTCGCAGCGGCGCGATACCACCGGTATGTGCTATAGTCAGTAGGATCCGGTGTCGCGTCGGTAGCGAGCGTACCTCTGGAGCACGGGCTGCTCGCCCGGTGTCCTTATGACGAAACAATATTTACGCGGCTGAGAAACGTTAGAAAATGTATCTGGCTCGTTGGCGCAGTGGTAGAATCAATATCAAGTTGTAATACTCGATAGTTTTCTGTTATCGTTACATATCGGGAGCGGATTCGACGCTCTCCGCTGGACGTAAATCAGTCATGGTTACAAAACCGGGACTGAGACCGAACACATTTACACAAAAAAAAAAAAAAAAATGGGCTCGCTCTATTCTACGCGATGGAAAGATCCCTCGGCAGAATTCCCCGGAGTTGTTAACTAGCAGAATGCATTGCAACGACACTTACATCACACGGCGACGGAGGCGGCGAATGGAGGTGGCGGCGGCGTCGGCATCTGCGTCGGGGACGGTGAAGGCGGCGGCGGCGAGAGCGGCGGCAGCGAGAACGGCGACGTCGGGGGCGGCTAAACGCGTTACAGCACGCAGCCGCGGCGCACGATGCAGCGCGGCCCCCGGCGGCTCTTCTACTGCTGACGGCACGCCCCGGCGTGATACGCGGTGTAGCGGCGCGCGACCGTATAGTGCGTTCGCATGCTCATTGGACCCTTACGGCTTAACACGTTGTCGTGCGCGCCCCAAGGCGCGTCTAGCACAAACAGCTAAGAGGCCCGCGGCGGCAAACCGCTAGACGTCGCTAGCCAGCACACAGGATCGGCATGAAAATATTGATTCGATCGAACGGTGCGAAAGATCCCACTTCTAGCACCAGTTTTTACGTGTTAGGATGGTATCAGGTGAGCATTTTGGATGTTTTTCCTTCACGTAAAATGGGAAATGCCACGATTCGGGGAAAAATGGGTTTTATTCTCAAGAAGTCTGCCTCGATAGCTGAGTGGTCAGTCCGACGGAATGCCATGCTAAGGTACCTGGATTTGATTCCCGCATGGGTCGGAGATTTTCTCCGCTCTGAGATTTGGTGTTTTGTTGTCTTTATCATCATCTCCTCCCCATCGACACCCAAGTCGCCGCAATGGCCTCAACTAAAAAGTCTTGCACCAGGCGACCGGCCTACCTGACGGGAGGCCCAGCCACACGACATTTACACTACTGGCCGTTGAAATTGCTACACCAAGAAGAAATGCAGATGATAAACGGGTATTCATTGGACAAATATATTATACTAGAACTGACATGTGATTACATTTTCACTTAATTTAGGTGCATAGATCCTGAGAAATCAGTACCCAGAACAACCACCTCTAGCCGTAATAACGGCCTTGATAAGCCTGGGCATTGAGTCAAACAGAGCTTGGATGCCGTGTACAGGTACAGCTGCTCGTGCAGCTTCAACACGATACCACAGTTCATCAAGAGTACTGACTGGCGTATTGTGACGAGAAAGTTGCTCGGCCACCATTGACCAGACGTTTTCAGTTGGTGAGAGATCTGGAGAATGTGCTGGCCAGGGCAGCAGTCGAACATTTTCTGTATCCAGGAAGGCCCGTACAGGACCTGCAAAATGCGGTAGTGCATTATCCTGCTGAAATGTAGGGTTTCGAAGGGATCGAATGAAGAGTAGAGCCACGGGTCGTAACGCATCTGAAATGTAACGTCCACTGTTCAAAGTGCCGTTAATGCGAACAAGAGGTGACTGAGACGTGTAACCAATGGTACCCCATACCATCACGCCGGGTGATACGCCAGTATGTGCGTTCACCGCGATGTTGCCAAACACGGATGCGACCATCACGATGCTGTAAACAGAACCCAGGTTCGTTGTTGAATACACCATCGCAGGCGCTCCTGTCTCTGATGCAGCACACCATCGCAGGCGCTCCTGTCTCTGATGCAGCGTCAAGGGTAACCGCAGTCATGGTCTCCGAGCTGATAGTGCATGTTGTTGCAAACGTCGTTGAACTGTTCGCGCAGATGGTTGTTGTCTTGCAAACGTCCCCATCCGTTGACTCATGGATCGATACGTGGCTGCACGATCCGTTATAGCCATGCGGATAAGATGCCTGTCATTTCGACTGCTAGTGACACGAGGCCGTTGGGATCCAGCACGGCGTTCCGTATTACCCTCCTGAACCCACTGATTCCATATTCTGCTAACAGTCATTGGATCTCGACCAACTCGAGCAGCAATGTAGCGATACGATAAACAGCAATCGCGATAGGCTACAATCCGACCTTTATCAAAGTCGGAATCGTGATGGTACGCTTTCCTCCTCCTTACACGAGGCATCACAACAACGTTTCACCAGGCAACGCCGGTCAACGGCTGTTTGTGTATGAGAAATCGGTTGGAAACTTTCCTCATGTCAGCACGTTGTAGGTGTCGCCACCGGAACCAACCTTGTGTGAATGCTCTGAAGAGCTAATCATTTGTATATCACAGCATCTTCTTCCTGCCGGTTAAATTTCTCGTCTGTAGCACGCCATCTTCGTTGTGCAGCAATTTTAATAGCCAGTAGTGTATTATCCCCAAGAATTAGCACTAAGGGATAAAATGTTGATGAAGACTGGCTACGGCTTCTAAATGAACGGCACATGGTCCGAAAAGAGCATTTCGCCCTCAATAGGAAGGAATGGTGGACACGTCCAGACCGCGCGGGATTAGCCGAGCGGTCTGGGGCGCTGCAGTCGTGGACTGTGCGGCTGGTCCCGGCGGAGGGTCGAGTCCTCCCTCGGGCATGGGTGTGTGTGTTTGTCCTTAGGATAACTTATGTTAAGTAATGTGTAAGCTTAGGGACTGATGACCTTAGCAGTTAAGTCCCATAAGATTTCACACACATTTGAACGTTCGGAGGGTAAGGAAGCAGGCAAGCAAGAGAGCGACCCGCTGTAGCGGCAGCTACATCGCCGACTATCTTGCGTACCGCGAGTGACGGCACCCGGTCCTCCCACTGGCGGGTTGTGGTAAAAAGTAGGTGCCTCTCGCACAGCAATACCGTGGTGGCGTCCCTAGCTCAGCGTAATAGCGTAGGAACCAGCCACCAGCACTGCGGATTAGTTTACGTAACTGATCACGTCACTACCTGAGGCTAAGTCAAAATGATGGAAGTAGAATACAGTAAAAATTTTTTACTATAATTACCCGTTACCATATACAATTCGAATCGAGCACCCTCCCGGCCCCCACATTATTGTCATCCAAAAGACATAATTTTATATCTGAACATAGTGGTCAAAGGATCGTCATGAAGAGCTTTCAGCAGAGATCGATCAAATAGCAGAAGAAAGTTGAAAGGAACTATTCGTCCACCAATGAATAGTAATATTGTTGTTATAATTTATAAATAAATTCACTTCTACTTAAGTCTCGTTTTTGTTTTAATTCCAGCAGTGTAGTGTGACCCAGTGGAACTGCTGCATGAAGATACTCAAGTGTTCAATATACCATCGCCCACGCCGCCACAGCAGCAGCAGTGCATAGACGACTTTCCAGATATAAGGAATCTGTTGTCATTCAACTACACAATATCACCTCTGGAGCTCCTTTAACTTGTCGAGCCTCAGATAAGTCCCACAAGAGTGCTATTAGTCGCCAATACATACAGTCTGACAGCTAGTGGTTCTAAATATTTAAATGTAGTCCTAGCACCTGACAGTGACTTTGGAGTAACCATGGAAGTAGAAAACGTTCAATTTTGTGTTCTAAAATGCAGTATTCTGGAAGTATCTGGGTATGAGTGGAACTATGAGTGTGGAAATACAGACAATACTTAGAAGAAAATGACGACGAATTACCAACCATGATATACTCCTATTGACGTCAACATGTTCGACGTACGGTGAAGCTGTGCCTGAACTAATTTCAGGGGACACGAGCACTTACTTAAAGCATTCAGGTGTTCCGAATTTGTATGATTTATACTGTACAGTGTGCACTAGCATTTGTGGTTGAAATTAGAGATAGATATTACGACTTTGTGGATGTATTTGTGTCTGAATAGTATAAATATAGCGCAAATAGAACGGTACATAAACATATATATTCAACCAGTGTCAAAGAATATAAGTGTTGAGCCTGTAAGTATAAAAGTCATAGAGGCAGAATTTACTGTAAGTACACCTGTGTATGTAATTCCAACCACAGGCTTAAATACGATTCAGGCTGAATTCAAAACACATAAAAAACTATTATTTGGACAATACTGTACAAAAACCGAGTGATTGTGTGATGATGTATATATTATGTGACTAAAGAAAGAATAATACGGAAAAAATCAATTGTTCTTGTTCTTATCGCACCATATGATTTACAGGCATATAAAATGAAATATATCACAGCTCAGTGTTTGACAGATTCCCTTTTTTAATTTTATGCTGACGCAGAAAAAATGCACTTTCTGAACAATAATTACATTTGTTTTTCAAATTGATTAGGGACTTAGTTATTTTGTAAATAATAACAGGGATATAACAAACTGTTTTTATTCACAACAATTTTCCTCTTCTATGCAGTCTGACGATGCATATATACATTATTTTTTATAAAAATAAAGATGCTTTATATACAGCAATGAAAAAATTATTTCCCAGAGATATGATGATCTATATACAATATTGCATAGGTAAATTTTTTGCTTTCGACATACTACTATGAATTTGTTTTTGTATTGCTTATACATACAGCTAAAAAGTTAATTTCAGTACCAAAAAAATTGCAGAGATGGATAATTTCTATATATACAGTTTTCAATATATACAATATTCACAGTGTTACTGGGGACTGGCAGCACACAGCTGGAAGAGGGAAGGAAACTACACACACACACACACACACACATATATATATATATATATATATATATATATATATATATATATATATATATATATATGAGATTTTCACTCTGCAGCGGAGTGTGCGCTGATATGAAACTTCCTGGCAGATTAAAATTGTGTGCCGGACCGAGACTAGAACTTGGGACCTCTGCCTTTTGAGGGCAAGTGCTCTACCATCTGAGTTACCCAAGCACGCCTCACGACCCGCCCTCACGCGAAAGGCAAATGTTCCGGCACGCAGTTTTAATCTGCCAGGAAGTTTCAATACATGTACAGTTACTACAAACACACATTCATTCATTCACGCAGCTGTGACAAACACTTACACACACACTCACACACACACACACACACACACACACACACACACACACACACACACACACACACAGTCGTCATGGCATGAGAATCATCAGCAGCATACTGCAAACACTCCTTGTAGTCCTTAATCATGAGTGTCTGTGAGACCACACGATGCGCACCGTTAGTCTACTTTCAGATGGCTCTTGTATCTATATAGTATACATACGCTTTGGATCTGAGCGCCACAAAATCCGCAGTCAGTGAGCCATTTGTCTTATCTTTCATCAGACCGTTAACTTTCTTATGCTGAGGTGTTACACCATAAGGATTATCAGCCACATATCCAAAACTGTTGAATTCCTTGTGATTGTATCTAAGTATCTCATATGGATCACTGCCTTTCACCCAGCAGATGAAACTACTTGCATCCATAAAAAGTAACTTAGTCTTACCGAAGTTTCGCTGAGCACACTCATAGTGGAATCAGTTTATGCTGCGTTTTGAGAGATCCAGAACACATATACCGCTGTAGACAGGCTTCGTGAACTCCACTGAAACCTTAGGCATCTCCACAGCGTCTAGAACTTCATGGAAGATAGTGGCCAACTTAAAATTTGGCATGGTGGCATAATCTCTTGCACCATAACGCTCATCCCATCGGTAAACTAAATAAATTTCGCGGTGGTTTCTAACATTCTATGTCGTTTTGCTGAACACAGAATTATTCATTACTTTATATAAATCATTTTCAAAATCACACGTCGCAAGATCCCTCTGTTTCATATTAGCATCAATGTACTCCTTCAACCAAGCACACTGTTTCACAAATATGCTGTGGGTAACTCCAATAAGTCTCACCCAAGCCCTGAGACGTTGCTGAAAGTTTATGAAATGCAGAATGTATCACCTTGGGGAGAAAACCATTTCGTGGGACTAGGTGCTCCAGATATAGCAGCAAGTCACCGTGCGTGTCATGCAAAGTTGTTGGATACTTCAGGTCTGCCTCCAGGACATATCCCACACCAGCATCAGCAGCTACATTTCGGATCTCATCCCTCAATCTGGAGTTCGTCTTTCGGCAGCCATCAGCACCGTCCAAATGGCAAAGATTGTTGCATATCATGCCTGTAGAGATAGTTTACATCCAAGTAAATGCTGTAACTCAAATTTTCAGCTGACCTGTTCTGCTCCTCATTCTTTCGCAGGTTATTTACCTTGGCATACCTCTGCGCACACTGGCAAAGTCCCCCGCGCATCTGGCGTTTGCCGGCCACTGTGACCGAGCGGTTCTACGCGCTTCAGTCTGGAATCGCACTGCTGCTACGGTCGCAGGTTAGATCCTGCCTCGGGCATGGATGTGTGTGATGTCCTTAGGTTAGCTAGGTTTAAGTAGCTCTACGTTCTAGGGAACTAATGGCCTCAGATGTTAAGTCCCTTAGTGCTTAGAGCCATTTGAATCTGGCTTTTGAAAAATGCAACATATCAGCATCAGTCAACATTTCAAGTTTGGTACGTGCATTTTTTAACGTTGCATTCAGCAAAATACCCGGCGTGATGTGACAGAAGTCGGATCTTTAGAGTATGTGCCCAGCCGTACACTCTGGAATTTCTAAAAAGTTTCTGTGAGGAGGCTCACATGTGTTTCCATGTATAATTTAGCACCTTCTTCTAAATTAGAGATGTGCCTATACTCCGTATCCCTTACGGTCACGCCTGTGAATTTACTGGTGGACTCGATTATGTCATGCAATGAACGCATGTACTCATAAGGAAAGAGCCCCTTCTTTGTTACAATCTGAAATTCTGGATCCTTGGTATATGCGACTCTGGTGAGACGCATATCTTCCTGACGCATTGTCCCAGTAAGTTTCTGGAGAGATACATGCGTAAATCTGAATTAACTGAGGAAGAGGAGCGATATCCTGGACGTGATTCGTTTGAAGAATGAAATGTAGCTTTTTGCTTTGCAGGTATGACTCTGACCTTATCGTTCTCCAATTCGAAATCACCCAAGTGCTCACCAAGAAAGTGACCATCACACTCCCTCAGATTATGGAAGGAGACGAGTATGTTTCGTGGCAAGTTCTGCATATTGTGATCTGCACTGTGGTACTTGCTCATTAGATGACAGTAGCCTCCACGTGGAGTTTCCACTTTTCTAACCACAGGCAGATAAAACATATGACACTGAACTGCCTGTTTGTGTAAGGCATCATTCTCCTGTCATTTCGTGATTGGAAGTTTATGATGTAGAGGTCTTCCAAATCCAATGCAAGTTGTTCGAGCTCAGTGAGCAACCACATCGGAGGATTACCCCTGACATATGACTGAAACTTGTGACTTGAACCAAGCACACAACTTGATAAGTTGCCACACACAACACAGGCTGTTCTGTAAAAGTGGTGTGAGAGGCGTTGGGGTCATCTTCACAAGGCACCAAAGGAATTAGTAAGGACTTAAGTTCAACGTGTACAATGGAGAGACAGCGTTCCTGGTGGTGGTCGTTCTAAAAGTTTAAGTTCTTTTCATCGTCGGTACTAATTGCCACACATATCGGTTCATGGCTCGAACAGTCACTCAGGTGTTTTCTAAATACCCATGCTTGTGGAAAGAGTTAAAACGTCTATTACAAATATGTGTTATATCAGGATGTTTCGACATTTGAGCAGAGCGTAGGTGGTACATGAATTTGATCCAGACGTAGTGATGCTTACAGCCCTCGGAGAATATCAATAACTCTACATGTCTGGATGCTGACCAACCACTCCAGACAGGTAGAGGGGTCATATTGCTTCATGCTTTACATCTTCTGGCCTGCTTTTTTTTTCTTATCTAAACTCAGGCTGTAAACGTGAACTGGATAATAGGAGTTTTTCCCCTCAAATTTTGGTTGAACTGGGATGGTAGTGGGCAGTGAGATACCTCCACGGTTATAACGTCCACAGATGTTACTTGTTTCATATGTATTCATAATATATGCCTGTTTTGTCGATTTTCTATAGAAAACTACCAAGCAGATCAATGTTTATCTCACCTTTTGAGATTCTGGTTCAAATGGCTCTGAGCACTATGCGACTTAACTTCTGAGGTCATCATTCGCCTAGAACTTAGAACTAATTAAACCTAACTAACCTAAGGACATCACACACATCCATGCCCGAGGCAGGATTCGAACCTGCGACCGTAGCGGTCGCTCGGCTCCAGACTGTAGCGCCCAGAACCGCACGGACACTCCGGCCGGCTGAGATTCTGGAGATTAATGTACTGAGAAGACAAAACCATGGGATACCTCCTAATACGGCGTCAGACCTCCTTTTGCACGGCGTAGTCCAGCAACTCGATGTAGCACAGACTCAACAAGTCGTTAGAAGTTCCCCGTAGAAATACTGAATCATGCTGCCCCTATAGCCGCCCATAATTGCGGAAGTGTTACCGGTGCAGGTTTTTGTGCACGAACTGACCCTTTGATTATGTCTCATAAATGTTCTATTGGATTAATTTTGAGCGATCTGTGTGGCCAATCATTCTCTCGAATCGTCCACAATGTTATTCTAAGCAATTGCTAACGATTGTGGCCTCGTGACAAGGCGGATTGTCATGTATAAATATTCCATCGTTGTTTGGCTGCAAATGGCCTTCCAGTAGCCGAACATAATCATTTACAGACAATTATCGGTTCACTTGGACCAGAGGACCCGGTGCATTACATATAAACACAGCTCACACCAGTATGGAGCTACCACCAGCTCCCACAGTGCCCTGTTGACAACTTTTTCCCATGGCGTTGTGGGGTCTGCGCCTCACTTGAGCCCTGCCAACTGAAATCGGGACTCATCTGACCAGGCCCAGTTTCCTAGTCGTCTATAGTCCAACCGTCCAACCGATATAGTCATGTACCCAAGAGAGGCGCTGTGGGCAATGCTGTGCTGCTTGCAAAGGCACTCGAGTCAGTCGTCTGCTGCCGTAGCCAATTAATACCAAATTTCGCTGAACTGTCCTAACAGACACGTTCGCCATACATCCCACATTGATTTCTGCGCTGATTTCACGCAGGGTTTCTTGTCTGTTAGCACTGACAATTCATCGCAAACGCCGCTGCTCTCGGTCGTTAAGCGAAAGCCTTCGGCCACTGCGTTATCCGTCGTGAGAGGTAATGCCTGAATTTTGGTACGTTCGGTACACTCTTGACACGGTGGATCTCGGAATTTTGAATTCCCTAATGATTTCCGAAACAGAATGTCCCGTGCGTCTAGCTCCAACTATTATTCCGCGTTCAGAGCCTATTTATACTCGTCTTGCAGCCATAATCACAACAGACACATTTTCACGTGACTGACCTGAGTACAAATGACAGCTTCGTCAATGCACTGCCGTTGTATAACTTTTGTAGACAGTACTACCGTCATTTGTATATGTGCATATTGCTATCCCATTACTTTTGTGGCCTCAGTGTACATGCTGTTTTAGTGGAAAAATCTGGATAAAGAGGAATGTAATTGGACCCACTGCTAACTGGATCAAAGCGTTCGAATACAGATTAAGATGGAGTACATGGCTGCTGTTGTCATCATACGTTTGCTTGAGTCTCTGAGTTTCTGTTCACCTGTATTCCTCAAGATTCCATATGGACGCAGTTTTGAAGATGTTGCGTATCCACAAAACTTTTTCATGGCATTTGGAATAAGCTATGCTGTCTTTACGATCATGTCCCTCTCTGTGACAGTATGGTCACCTAGTATCACTGACGGTGAGAGAGTATTTCTTTGGAATAAAGTAGCAATCTTCACTGAGGCAGCAGGTTGATGATACCAATTATCTGCCGATAATATTACTTCAAGATCACAATATGGTGAACTTTCGAATACAACCACTGGACAAAACTCACAACCCCACTCCATCCTCATGCTGATGCGATTACAGGCACCCTTCTTTCAGTTGTAACTGACTGTAAACAGCATTATTTGCGATGACACGGGTCACCTTTGAAAGTTCTCACGTGGCTAAGCGGGTGAGTTATTGATGGCCATTAAAATATGTACACTCTTGGAAATGGAAAAAAGAACACATTGACACCGGTGTGTCAGACCCACCATACTTGCTCCGGACACTGCGAGAGGGCTGTACAAGCAATGATCACACGCACGGCACAGCGGACACACCAGGAACCGCGGTGTTGGCCGTCGAATGGCGCTAGCTGCGCAGCATTTGTGCACCGCCGCCGTCAGTGTCAGCCAGTTTGCCGTAGCATACGGAGCTCCATCGCAGTCTTTAACACTGGTAGCATGCCGCGACAGCGTGGACGTGAACCGCATGTGCAGTTGACGGACTTTGAGCGAGGGCGTATAGTGGGCATGCGGGAGGCCGGGTGGACGTACCGCCGAATTGCTCAACACGTGGGGCGTGAGGTCTCCACAGTACATCGAGGTTGTCGCCAGTGGTCGGCGGAAGGTGCACGTGCCCGTCGACCTGGGACCGGACCGCAGCGACGCACGGATGCACGCCAAGACCGTAGGATCCTACGCAGTGCCGTAGGGGACCGCACCGCCACTTCCCAGCAAATTAGGGACACTGTTGCTCCTGGGGTATCGGCGAGGACCATTCGCAACCGTCTCCATGAAGCTGGGCTACGGTCCCGCACACCGTTAGGCCGTCTTCCGCTCACGCCCCAACATCGTGCAGCCCGCCTCCAGTGGTGTCGCGACAGGCGTGAATGGAGGGACGAATGGAGACGTGTCGTCTTCAGCGATGAGAGTCGCTTCTGCCTTGGTGCCAATGATGGTCGTATGCGTGTTTGGCGCCGTGCAGGTGAGCGCCACAATCAGGACTGCATACGACCGAGGCACACAGGGCCAACACCCGGCATCATGGTGTGGGGAGCGATCTCCTACACTGGCCGTACACCACTGGTGATCGTCGAGGGGACACTGAATAGTGCACGGTACATCCAAACCGTCATCGAACCCATCGTTCTACCATTCCTAGACCGGCAAGGGAACTTGCTGTTCCAACAGGACAATGCACGTCCGCATGTATCCCGTGCCACCCAACGTGCTCTAGAAGGTGTAAGTCAACTACCCGGGCCAGCAAGATCTCCGGATCTGTCCCCCATTGAGCATGTTTGGGACTGGATGAAGCGTCGTCTCACGCGGTCTGCACGTCCAGCACGAACGCTGGTCCAACTGAGGCGCCAGGTGGAAATGGCATGGCAAGCCGTTCCACAGGACTACATCCAGCATCTCTACGATCGTCTCCATGGGAGAATAGCAGCCTGCATTGCTGCGAAAGGTGGATATACACTGTACTAGTGCCGACATTGTGCATGCTCTGTTGCCTGTGTCTATGTGCCTGTGGTTCTGTCAGTGTGATCATGTGATGTATCTGACCCCAGGAATGTGTCAATAAAGTTTCCCCTTCCTGGGACAATGAATTCACGGTGTTCTTATTTCAATTTCCAGGAGTGTATATTTGAGGTAAATTATGGTTTTATCATCATTAATGTAGAATTAATATAGAATAATTTCTTTCATCCCCACTTAGGCACTGTGACACTATCTCCGCCTCGTCTCAGGACTGGAGGTGTTTCTCATTCGTAGTACAGCTCATGTACACAGATACTGAGAAGCAGGAGTAGGTTTTAAAATATAATTACGTGTGTTCTACTTCAGCTAATAGTTAGACTAGCTGTTCCTGTCAACATAATTAAATTGTCTGCAAGTTTAATTTATCAACATAAGCTGTCGGTCAGGACGCACACGCTGCGGGCCGTCTAGGGCATCGTCCTGATGTCTTCACAAAATCGTGCCCCGGAGGAGCGACGGCGCATGTACCTGTCCTGTCTCTCCCTCTCTCTCCCTCCCTCTCTCTCTCTCTCTACTTCTCTCTCCCTCTGCATACGACCACCATCAGATGGCATGCGCCCACAGTGCGACACCAAGAACACCATCTTGGTATGTTTGCAAAAAATTGCGAAATGTCGCATTTGCAGAAAAATTGCGACATGCATATGCGGCGAGGCCACACACGACGGATGCTGCCACAAACTCGTATGTAAGCTGTGCATGTAATGTCGGTAGTGATTTATTTCTAAATGTGGATGCAAGGAAAATAATTATTGTTCGTTTCTTGGCTATATTTTTTATGATTTCACTCAACATTCTGCGTGGGAGTAACAATGACACAAGCGTTAATCCCAGTGCTTCTCTCCAATACTCTGTATGAAACCACAGAACACACACCACATCTTCTCTACAAAAGCTATGATTGTAACGCTCGCTGCCCTCAAACAAACTAGGTGATTTATCCTTATATTTGTTTTAAAATAAATATTGTTTGATGATCATACCTTCGATGACTCTGCTGCTCTGTTATGGAGGCAACATTGTCCTATCTTCAGCTCGTGTCAGGGCCGTAATTCGTAGCACATCTAAGTTATGCAGATATCAAGGATCAGGAGTAGGTAACGTGTTGTTTTGTAGGGCGGGCAATCGCAGCCAAGCTTCGACATTTTTCCAAAGAAAATTCCGCACTGGCTGTATGAATGATTTTTATTAAATCTGCGACCGGTTTCGCACCACTTATCGGTGCATCCTCAGGCAATATACCCTATTTATAACACAGTAACGTTGAACATTGCCCTGTAGCCACTCCCCACCATTCACGTCCAATATACCGTCATCTGGTGAAATCGGCAGTTAAAATTTAAAAGTCTCTTTTAAAAAAATTTTAAATGATTGGAGCGGCAATGACCTTGCACGCAATAACATGTATGATTAGGAACTTTGAATGTGTGTGAAAGTATCATTTCCATCTGTGACAGTTATTATGACGACAATAGGACCGTGTTCTCAACTCATTATGCTGTCTCAACAGGATGGGCATGTGATTTCGGCCCGTGGCTTGCTGCTTGCGAGATTTCTGATGGTTGTGAATTTATGCTTTAACTATTGAGATAGCTGTGTGTCCGCGTGACGGAAGTATCGAATCCCGATCCTTTATTCCGTTTATTAAGTGCAGACGAGCAAGATTAGAGGTTAGAATCATTATTAACAGACCCGCGTAATGTGCAGAATTGATTGTAACTGTATTTTAAAGTACAAAGTGCTCGGGAAAGATTTCTGGAGTCCTAGGAAAGGCTAAGTTGGGTTAAGTTCTTTTTGTAATGAGTTTCTGATTAGAGACAAGCATCATATTCAATATTACTGAGGCGACAAAAGTCATGAGATAGCTATATGCCCGTATACAGATGTCGGTAGTACGGCGTACTCACCGTACAAAAGAGAGCAGTGCATTGGCGGAGCTATAGTTTGAACTCAGGTGATTCAAGTGCAAAGATTTCCGACATGCTTGTGGCCGCAAGACGGGAATTAACACGCTTTGAAGGTTCACTTATCGACCGAGAGTAGCGGCGTTTGCGTAGAGTTTTAAGTGCTAAGAGAAATAACACTGCGTGAAATAACCGCTGAAATCAATGTGGGACATAGACGAACGTATCCGTCAGGGCAGTGAGGCGAGCTTTGGCAGTAATGCGCTCTGGTAGCAGACGACCGACGCGAGTACCATTGTTAACAGTATGACATCGTCTGCAGAGCCTCTCCTGGGTTGCGACCGTATCAGTTGGACCAATAGACTACTGGAAAACTGTGGCCTGGTCAGGTGAGCCCGGTTTCGGTTGGAAAGAGCTGATGATATAGTCGAGTGTAGTGTAGAACCCACGAAGTCATAGACCCAAACACTGTGCAAGCTGGTGATGGCTCCGTAATGGTATAGGCTGTGTTTACATGT
This sequence comes from Schistocerca nitens, assembly GCF_023898315.1. Taxonomy (NCBI): domain Eukaryota; kingdom Metazoa; phylum Arthropoda; class Insecta; order Orthoptera; family Acrididae; genus Schistocerca; species Schistocerca nitens. The sequence continues at coordinate 938,831,702 of NC_064616.1, read as the reverse complement.
AGTGGACTGGGTCCACTGGTCCAACTAAGCCGACCGTTGGCTGGAAATATTTGTGTTCGTCTACTTGGAGACCATTTGCAGCCATTCATGAACTTCATATTACCAAACAACGATGGAATTTTAATCGATGACAATGCGCCATATCACCAGGCCACAATTGTTTCCGATTGGTTTGAACAACATTCTGGACAGTTCGAGCGAATGATTTGGCCACCCAGATTGCCCCACATGAACCTCATCGGACATTTATCATACATAATGGAGAGGTCAATTCGTGCACAAAACCCTGCACCGCAACACTTTCGTAATTACGGACGGCTATAGAAACAGCATGACTCAATATTTCTGCAGTGGACTTCCAATGATTTGTGGGGTCCATCCCACGAGTAGTGGCTGCACTACGCATGGGAAAAAGAAGGTCAGACATCATATTAGTAGTTATCCCATGACATAGGTCCCCTCATTGTAAGGCGCGTAAAGGAATAGCTCTGTCTTGCATGTGCTCTCCTTATAAACAATTGGTGCCAAACACAGATGTAACGATCAATCTTTTGCTATTGTAATTGGTGTTTACTACTGTTTATAACAGGAAAAAGCACTTTTCAATACACATAAATGTTACTGCAGTTCTGACATAGGTCCCCTCATTGTAAGCCGCGTAAAGGAATAGCTCTGTCTTGCATGTGCTCTCCTTATAAACAACTGGTGCCAAACACAGCTGCAACGATCAATCTTTTGCTATTGTAACTGGTGTTTATTACTGTTTATAACAGGAAAAAGCACTTTTCAATACACATAAATGTTACTGCAGTTCTGTTATTTTTATCCGTGTCTAATCAACCTTACTTCCCTAGCCAGATAAACATAATTGTAGTGTGTATAATTACAGTGTGTACTTACGATAGCGGCTACCCTTGAGTACTTCTTCTACGAGATAGTGAAACGTTGGGGTTTGTGGTGCTCGCGGCGTTTCACAAACGTGAGATGGCCACTGGCATGCTGCCCGCCCTGGTTATGGATAATACTCAAGTAACCGGTCACGGGTATACGACTGAAGCACATTTACGTATAAGTTTTGAATTTAGAATTAACATACTACCAGTTACAGAGAAAAGTCAGGCGGTATTAATTAAAACATTTTATAATACTCCATTATATGCATACTGTTTCTCTCTGTACGACTCGAAGTGTAGTCGTGATCATATTACCGGTAGTGTCCAACATCTCGGATCATTATAGTATTTAAGGCGGCTTGATAACTGCAACTGATCAGTGTTCTGTGGTAGCAGAAAGTGTTAATATAGTCTACACCATAGTGCCGAATATCGCTCAAGGAAGAAGATGGACCGAAAGATTAACACATTGATTTGTGGCTATTACTGGAGAACCTGGACAATTTTATAACAAAAACCCTACTGAAAAATTCACGCTTCTTAGGAAGAAGAACATAAATGTCCTTATGGCTATTACAGACCATTTTGTGACAACGTTATGGCGGTTAAAATGTGTGACGAAGTGGACTGTAAAGAGCGATGAGAAAAGGGACGGTGTGTAATGTCAAGAAGGCAGTTTGTGGTGCATTTAACAATTATTTATGCGGTAAATTGGCCAAGTTTATCACTGCAGGATACAGTATCAAGGCGAAGCTACTATTTCTCCTACACGACGATGATGACAGTATAGCAGCAAGAGAATAAATAAAAAAAAGCAAGGATGCATTGAAAAACATGTCGAGAAAATACAAAAATCCTGTGGCTATACCATATGAACTGGAATTCGCCAACGTTAAAATTGATGTTCTATTGGACCAAATGTCTAGAATATTGTAACAGCTTGCTGTAGACGATTGTTACTTTAAGGACATGTATAAAACACAAGATATTGCTGAAAATTTAGCAAAACAGAAGTGTGTGACAACATACCATCAAATCAAGACTTCTGTCTGTAAGGAAACTACCGACAAAACGGCAATGTTATTGTAAATAACGATGAGACAGTTGTAATTAACCGTTTAAGTGAACGAGCTCCAACTATAGGGTGGCTGAAGCGCCTAGAACCGCTCGGCCACATCAGCCGGCTGCTTCTTGGTAACAGGCTGCAATTCTCATGTCGTTATGGACTACATACAGCTGGCCACTTGCAAGAAACAGGCTAACACGGCGAGGATCTAACAGCGCCAATGTGTGAAGTATTAAGTATTCAACATAAACTCAAAACTTTGTTCCGTATTAGATACAGCAAACGTCCTTACAACTTTAAATTCTTAATCGAGGGAGATTACAACAGAATTATCACCATACCTGTACGACCAATATTAGCGATTTTATTATAGTTTATATATAAAACTGTTTATAACGAAAGTGAGACAAATTACATATGAGTAGAAGAATGACTGGCAGGAATTTCGCTTTCATCAGTATCAGCATCAGCATTCCTGGAGCAGATGATATCGGCATCAGCAAACAACATTCGGGCAATGAAATTACTTCTGAAATTCGTTTCCCTCTCCCCCTATGGCTAATAGCGTTAGGCGTTTTGCGAAAAAGTGGAGGGGACTTAGGAGACCAATGGCTGGTAAGCACTTCCCCTCCCCCACCCTTCAAGCAATTTTAATTTTTATAGTTAGATTGCATGTGCGCTGTCTTTTACTGTCTATACATCTGCCCCGTATGAATCGCTGATTCAACAGCAACGATGAACTAGGAAGAAGACAGCTGACAGTAAGTAGTTGTCAGTCTGTTTTGTTATAACAATATGGTTACTTTTAGCAACAACCCATCTGTCTGTGTGTGCATGTCACAGCACTCTAGCACGGCAGCTAACGTTATACTACTTCCATGCATGTGTATTTTATTGATGCGCTGTCCTACTACTATAAATTATTATCGTTTATACTAATGTTTTAGTTGTTATTGTTACAGATGAGGAGTGCAGTGTACATGGTGCAAATGGGACTGTCTGTGTAGTAGGACAGAGTTGATAGAGATGAAGACGACGAATCAGGTCAACTTATTACATACTCCTGTTAACATTATTAAGTCACACAGAGAAGAACTGTTTCGACAGGACCATAAAATTGAGCGATTGTGTGTGTATATGTGTAAATAACAAAATCTGCAAAAACTTTCTTACTAGCTTCCAGCCTACACGAACTTCCATAGTTAAAATTTTGGGTCTTTCACAAAGAATAACATTGATATAACCAATTAACCCATAGGTTGCAGAGTATACGTCGGTCTAACACCGGAATTATGCTGTCAGAGCATATTATGCTGGTGTACTTACGCCAGTGTAACACCTTACCCCGGAGTATGGACCACTATTATGCCATACATATACTGCGTATATGTTGTACAGATGTTGTGGTAAGATACTTTGACAATATATAGTAAAATCATATCATAGTCTGCAAAATGTTAGACGAGTGGTGCCAAATTTGGAAATTAGTAGCACTCGCCAAAATGCAGATGTAGAAGCCAAAAAAGAGACTGAGTACTTTACGTGAATCAGTGTCTATCTGCCTACTGTGTAAATCCAGGGAAAGATGTGTGCAATGTAAATAATTATTTGCCTAACGTTAAGTGTACGTCTTCACCCCAAACAGCTCTTGAGCAAGAGCTAATTTCAATGTAACAATACAGCTGGTACTCAAAAGTATCTGAATTATTTATCAATCATGCACTGTTGGTATCAGCCAGCAGCTGTAGGTCTTCACTGCTCTTCGGCAATTTGCTCTCCATTTTAGGTTTGTGCTCTGTGGTGAGAGGACTAGTACGCGGGTACCAAGATCGAAGGCATTACTGCAAGGAAATACGTCTTGCGCTGTCCTCTGTGTGCATTTACATTAAATATTCGGTTGAATTGACATTTCTGCAAGTCTCAGACTGTCCCGACATACATGCATTCCTATCCAGTCAGTGACTGCTCAAACTATTGATTATTACAGGACTTGCCGAGATGGATACATATGAAATTACGTACACAGGAAAAGCAGCAACAGTGGGTACTGTGGTAAAACGAAGATGCTTTAATATATCTCCCCTGTGTCGTTTTTGTTGGAGTCTGTGTTGTTTATTAAACCATATGCAAACAGAAAGTAGTTAATAATAATAATAATAATAATAAGAAGAAGAAGAAGAAGAAGAAGAAGAAGAAGAATAAGAAGAAAATACAGTAATGGACTCAAACATCCCAGAGCAAACAAACAAAGAACAACACGCACCAATTAAACAATCAGAGGAAAACGAAATCTTAAGACAGCCACCAGAACAAGCACAAATAGAACACGAAGTGACACACAAGTTAGATATAGAAGAAAAATTTCAGCTGACATATATAGAATACAAAGACACAAATACAGACATAAGACCATTCTTGCATAGACCACCAAATAACCCACAAGTCGAAACAACAATAAAAACTATCAACACAATCATACACAACAAAATAAGTGAAAACACAACTATGGAAGAGTTACAACTACTGGTTTATATAGGAGCACTCACTACACTAAATATACACACTAGACAGAGATCAGAACCAACCAACACACAGAAGAAACCCACAAAACCAGCATGGCAACACAGGCTACAGATCAGAATAGAAAAACTGAGAAAAGACATCGGACAGCTAACACAATTTATAAGAAATGAAATCTCGGAAAAAAAACGAAAAAGGTTAGGTAAAATCTCACAACAAGAAGCGACAGAGCAATTAGACGAAAAGAAGCAGAAATTACAAGCATTAGCCAAACGACTCAGAAGATACAAAAAAGTGAAAATAGAAGGAAACAAAACCAAACATTCAACACAAACCAAAAGAAATTTTACCAGACAATAGATAACACACACATTAAAATAAACAATCCACCAAACATAACAGACATGGAACACTTCTGGAGCAACATATGGTCTAACCCGGTACAACATAACAGGCATGCACGGTGGATACAAGCAGAAACAGACACATACAAGATGATACCACAAATGCCTGAAGTGATAATTTTGCAACATGAAGTCACCCAAGCAATTAATTCTACTCACAATTGGAAAGCCGCTGGAAATGATAAAATAGCAAATTTCTGGTTAAAGAAGTTCACCTCAACACATTCACATCTAACTAAATTATTTAACAGTTACATTGCAAACCCATACACATTCCCTGATACACTTACACATGGAATAACTTATCTGAAACCTAAAGATCAAGCAGACACAGCGAACCCAGCTAAATATCGCCCCATAACATGCCTACCAACAATATACAAAATATTTACTTCAGTCATTACAAAGAAATTAATGACACATACAACACAGAACAAAATTATAAATGAAGAACAAAAAGGCTGTTGCAAAGGAGCACGAGGATGTAAAGAGCAACTGATAATAGATGCAGAGGTGACATATCAAGCTAAAACTAAACAAAGGTCGCTACACTACGCATACATTGATTACCAAAAAGCTTTTGATAGTGTACCCCACTCATGGTTACTACAAATATTGGAAATATACAAAGTAGATCATAAATTGATACAGTTCCTAAACATAGTAATGAAAAATTGGAAAACCACACTTAATATCCAAACAAATTCAAATAATATCACATCACAGCCAATACAGATTAAGCGTGGAATATACCAAGGAGACTCATTAAGTCCTTTCTGGTTCTGCCTTGCTCTGAACCCACTATCCAACATGCTAAATAATACAAATTATGGATACAATATTACTGGAACATACCCACACAAAATCACACATTTGCTATACATGGATGATCTAAAACTACTGGCAGCAACAAATCAACAACTCAACCAATTACTAAAGATAACAGAAGTATTCAGCAATGATATAAATATGGCTTTTGGAACAGACAAATGTAAGAAAAATAGCATAGTCAAGGGAAAACACACTAAACAAGAAGATTACATATTGGATAACCACAGCGACTGCATAGAAGCGATGGAAAAAACGGATGCCTATAAATATCTAGGATACAGACAAAAAATAGGAATAGATAATACAAATATTAAAGAAGAACTAAAAGAAAAATATAGACAAAGACTAACAAAAATACTGAAAACAGAATTGACAGCAAGAAACAAGACCAAAGCTATAAATACTTATGCCATACCAATATTGACCTACTCATTTGGAGTAGTGAAATGGAGTAACACAGACCTAGAAGCACTCAATACACTTACACGATCACAATGCCATAAATATAGAATACATCACATACATTCAGCAACAGAAAGATTCACATTAAGCAGAAAGGAAGGAGGAAGGGGATTTATCGATATAAAAAACCTACATTATGGACAGGTAGACAATTTAAGAAAATTCTTTATAGAACGAGCAGAAACTAGCAAAATACACAAAGCAATCACTCATATAAATACATCGGCTACACCACTACAATTTCATAACCACCTCTACAGCCCTTTAGACCACATAACATCAACAGATACAAAGAAAGTAAATTGGAAAAGGAAAACACTACATGGCAAGCACCCGTATCATCTAACACAGCCACACATCGATCAAGACGCATCCAACACATGGCTAAGAAGAGGCAATATATACAGTGAGACAGAAGGATTCATGATTGCAATACAGGATCAAACAATAAACACCAGGTATTACAGCAAGCATATTATTAAAGATCCCAATACCACAACAGATAAATGCAGACTTTGTAAACAACAAATAGAAACAGTAGATCACATCACAAGCGGATGTACAATACTAGCAAATACAGAATACCCCAGAAGACATGACAATGTCGCAAAAATAATACATCAACAGCTTGCCTTACAACATAAACTTTTAAAACAGTAAGTTCCTACATACAAGTATGCACCACAAAATGTACTGGAGAATGATGAATACAAATTATACTGGAACAGAACCATTATAACAGATAAAACAACGCCACATAACAAACCTGACATCATACTCACCAATAAAAAGAAGAAATTAACATAACTAATCGAAATATCCATACCCAATACAACAAATATACAAAAGAAAACAGGAGAAAAAATTGAAAAATACATCCAACTGGCTGAGGAAGTCAAAGACATGTGGCATCAGGATAAAGTTGACATCATACCAATTATAGTATCAACTACAGGAGTCATACCACACAATATCCACCAGTACATCAATGCAATACAGCTACATCCAAACACATATATACAACTACAGAAATCCGTAATTATTGATACATGTTCAATTACCCGAAAGTTCCTAAATGCAATATAACACATACCGTACAGTTAATAGGAAGTGACGCTTGATCAAGGTCCGCGTCACTTTCCATTCTCAACCAGACTTAACGTCTGAGAAAGTAAAGAAATAATAATAATAGTAATAATTGGCTTGTTGATTTACGTGTTCACCAGTACACAAACTGCAGGGCATTGTTGAACACCACACAGCAGCTGTCTGTAAATTATTCGTTAGATGATACCACATGGTAGCATGTTGTTAACACCATTTGTCAACATTTAAAAAACACTGATACATTCTAGCACAGTGTCAAAGACGTGCATAGATTTTTACTCTACAACTGGAGGTCATCCATGTTAAACAGCCAGTCCCAACTGCCTTATCGTTATTCACAATCACATTGCTGTTGTGACATGGTCGAGATCTGTGTGTGCAGCCATGTGTAAAACTAAACGGATCAGAAAACCTTCTGCATTTGAGTTATGTCAACACCTGTCGAGAGTAATCACCAGTAAAAAGTGGTGGAACAGGCTAAAATACAAGAGGGAAAAATGGTGGAATTAGCTGCCTCGCATTAAGATAACATGATTGGGGGCACTGCCTCAACTATAAAGAAAGACAAACGTTTACTGGCCGCCGAAGAGTCGATGCATTGTCTGTAAGCATTACGACCATTCGTTGTTTACATCCTCATACAGTACCTACACGGTAACTGCCACCAACTACCAGTGACACCACGCAAGAAAATGCTATGCCGAATGATCATATGATCTCATTCTGTAAGTGACATACTGTTTCCCATTGCTGTGGGGTTCCAGCAGCATTGTGCCATATGGAACGTATGCTCTGAATCAAAATGTATAATGAAATATCAGTTTTTTAAAAAATATGGGTTAAAGTTAACGTATGTTTCCCTAGATTCCGGTATCAAGAAAGCTAATTATCGCTTTCAAGAAGCATAATATTAATTACACGATGCAGTTGCTTTTTGACATTCGTAGCCGATGTCTGATATATATAAGACGTGGCTGCACAGATGGAGCTTAACAGACTGTCAACCAGCATGTCACGTCTGTTTAGTGGTGTGGGCACTGAGAGTGGTGGAGAAGAAAGCTCTAGTTTGGGAAACAATATACTGCGTTTGACTGTACTGCACATTTTGACACACTTTGGATGCCCTTTCAGACAACATAATTTGCTACTTTGAACATGCATGTCGATGTTGAAGGAGGTGTTTGGCCTGCCCACACTAGTGATCTGATAATAGTCTATGTGAAAACTGAAAGTAGAAATGGAGTATCTGCGACTGATGGGGCTCCAATTCCACAGCATAGGTGGGTATATGATCTAAGAAATGATTTAATGCAACAATGTAGTCTGCCGTGAACAACAATATTTTACTTAAGTCTGTGTATATAGAGGTGATAATGCATTATCACGAAATCAATTTACGCCTAATACAGATGGACACTATCTCTCTTAAGTCTCATCTGACAATTTTGGTAGACCGCCAATGTCGAGTCCATGTTATTGACAGACAGCGGATAGAGCAACATGTGACCAGTTTACTGAAGTGTAACCTTTGACATCGTCCAAGATGCTGAGCCAAATACTTCTGTGTGTACACACTTACACTCATCTGCTGCACTGACCGTTCTATTACTGGAAGGTTGTACTGTACACATCTGCTGGTGACAGTGTTGAGGGATAACATGTGCAGAATCTCAACTTATGTGAGTCTCAAACTTAACTGAAATATATACAAGATATTTCACAAGTCATGTTACGTGCTTCTAGAGGTTGTAGAGGGCCTTAGTAGATCAAATTTTACATAGGAATACATTTACACATGTCCAGAAACGTCATCCAAATACACTACAAAGCGTCGAAGTTATAGGCGTCGGCTCCTGTAAATGTATGTATGTACAGAGTGATACATAGATGATTTTACAAACTTTCAGGGTTGATGGAGACGGATAAATGTATCAGTTCGAAGAAAGCGTCTCTGGTTCGGAAATGAACGAGTCGAAAGCCACAAGCGAAAATAATTCTGATACCTCTGACAGAGAAACACCTGTACCGGTACTGTTGTTGCAAAGAATGCAGGGTATGTGAGTTTCAGAGGTGGTAGTATGGACCAAGACAAGAAAACAATAGCTGGTAAACATAGGCTCTAAAATGCATAGCTGAGGAGGTATGAGCACTTGCTCATCTTCGCTAGTGTGAAACTCTTCCCTATTGAACATGTGCTCATAGCTCTCAAGATATGCATTATAGTGCCCATGTTTAGTGGACTTTTTTCTTGTTTTGATCCATAGTACCGCCTCTGAAAGTTACCAATATTAGCAACAAAAAGTATCGGTGCATGCATTCCACTGTCAGAGCCGGCCGGGGTGGTCGAGCGGTCTAGGCGCTTCAGTCTGGAACCGCGCGACCGCTACGGTCGCAGGTTCGAATCCTGCCTCGGGCATGGATGTGTGTGATGTCCTTAGGTTAGTTAGGTTTAAGTAGTTCTAAGCTCTAGGGGACTGATGACCTCAGAAGTTAAGTCCCATAGTGCTCAGAGCCATTTGAACCACTGTCAGAGGTATCACAACGGTTTCCGCTTATAACTTTCGACTCGTTTGTTTCCGTTACAGGGACCCTTAGCCTAATTGATACATCTCTTCTTCTCCATTACCTATGAAAGTCTGTAACATTATTACGGAATCACCCCGTATTTACATACATTCACAAGCGCCGGCGCCTATAGCTTTGACGTTCTGTAGCGGGGTTGGATGATGTATTTGGACATGGATTCTTATGTAAAACTTGATCTACTAAGTCCCTCTACAACCTCTAGAAATGTGTAACATGAATTGTGAAACAACCTTTAGATGTAGCACAATAACACAGGTTACTTCTGACGATCCACAATGGTGATCTAATAATAAAGTAAGCGTTTGAAGTAGAAAATGGACTGTCTGTAGATGATGCTGCTCCTAATAATTCCAAAGTGTCGGCAAGCATATTGTCTAAAACGTGACTTCACAGAGCTATGTAGTCTAGTATGATCACCAATAGTTTACTTAAGACTGCAGACAAATCCAGAATGAGATTTTCACTCTGCAGCGGAGTGTGCGCTGATATGAAACTTCCTGGCAGATTAAAACTGTGTGCCGGCCCGAGACTCGAACTCGGGACCTTTGCCTTTCGCGGGCAAGTGCCCTACCATCTGAGCTACTCAAGCACGACTCACGACTAATCCTCAGAGCTTCAATTCTGCCAGTACCTTGTCTCCCACCTTCCAAACTTCACAGAAGCTCTTCTACGAACATTGCAGAACTAGCACTCCTGGAAGAAAGGATATTGCGGAGACATGGCTTAGCCACAGTCTAGGGGATGTTTCCAGAATGAGATTTTCTCTCTGCAGGAGAGCTTCTGTGAAGTTTGGAAAGTAGGAGACGAGGTACTGGCAGTAATGAAGCTGTGAGGACGGGGCGTGAGTCGTGCTTGGGTAGCTCAGATGGTAGAGCACTTGCCCGCAAAAGGAAATGGTCTCGAGTTCGAGTCTCGGTACGGCACACAGTTTTTATCTTCCAGGAAGTTTCACTACACACAGATGGTGATACATGGTCAGGAAATCCATTTATTCCTAGGATAGATGCACTCCATTGCTCCAAAGCCCCATGTAACATATTGAATGTTAGTGACGAGTGTCTATAACAGATATAGACAACTGATGGAGCAACATGTAAGCAGTTTACTAAACGTGTAAGATAGTATATGCCTGAGGTGTTGTGTCAAATACTGCTGTCTGTATAAACTTACACTCATCCCCTGGACTAGTAGTTCTGTAGTATTCTGATGATCTTAGGAGCAGTGAGGCATCGGCATCGGTTTTACACATTAGATTTTCACACTGAGATGCCCTAACAAACAGAGTCTTGTAGTTTCGGCTTGCTGCCACCTAACTGGCATATTCCACCGAACAAATACACTAATGGGTCATTTGCAACCGCTAACACATATTCACAGCATTCGAATATTCAGTGTCAATGTGCAAGACTTATTTCCTTGTAGCAGCTGCTACACAGTTACATAAATCTCCAAAACTGTGACCGTGGATACAAAAGCCATACGTTACGATAATACTGGCTCGTGTATGTGATATAAAAAATTAATTTCTTATAACAAATACTCACCCCCTGATCCTCAACAGCAGATGAATGATGGATGCTTTTGAGCACTAAATAAATCATGAAAGCTGCCGCTAGTATGATACCGACGCGACGCTGCTGCAGTGACGTTATTTGACACCAACTTCACATCGTTTGCAGCAAATAAAGTCTTCACAAGTGTGAGCACATGAGAACTGGAGGTATGTATATTTATCTCACATATAGCAATTTACATTCACTCAATTACATTAGGTTCCACTCACTGTATTCGAAGGCCCAATCTGGTAATGAGTCTCCTAAGGTTGTACGCTGTTGTCCCCAATGCTGCTCGGACTCTGACAATAGTGTATCATGGAATGTGTGCATGTCCCTGTCCGCCAGTTCTACTAGTATTGGATCAGAGCCCCTTGAGCTGCAGACTTTGCTGCCGGTGCGATGTTTCAGGCAGTACGTGAGTGCGGAACAGATGTAAATTCTGACCCAACAGTTCCGCCAGAGGTCTGTTAGGCTGTGAACGCGGCTCATCTGATACCTCAAACAACAGTGCGTCGCAGAATACCCACATGTCCTGCTCCAGTAGTTCTTCTATCACGGTCATCTTTTCAGATGAACACCTGAGGTCTCGACAGATGTACAGACGGGCGCACTCAATCAACAGTAAAAATTAAATTAGCTGGAATGGTGGTGGTGGGGGGGGGGGCGGGGGGGGGGGCAGCTTGCATACCATTGGTGCCTTGGGAGACCTATCGCCGTAACGCCATTGGCTACTAGGTCGGATAACACCCTGTCTCTTTCTCTCTTTCCCTCTCTCTCTCTCTCTCTCTCAGACACACACACACACACAAACTGGAATGCTGAAGCACCATACCTCACTGAGGGAGTAGTCTCATAGAGTCGTTATACGCTAATAACGCATGGCTATGCTTCTTCGTAGTGATAATTTACTTGTTGCACTGCGGTGACCGCTCAAACCCCGTACGTAGACTGGGGGTATTTGTGGAAATCAGTTTATTGTTAATTACAACAGGAGGTGGTGTACCTGTGCAAAAATATCCAACACTTTGTAGATTACTAAATTGTAGATTAAGATTTCCCCACATTGCAGAGATGACTGACTGAGTTATGGCAATCGTGTGTCTCAGGCACACGGAATTTCTTTGTACCCCACGAGGGTCAGCTGAAACAAGAAGACGTATTGAGTACCAGCATGCCACAGGCCTGCTGTGTAGAGAAGTTGCTTCAAAAGCAGAGAAGGCGTGACGTATAATGGCAGTTGTGTTTCTTCAACTCACAGCTTTGGAAAGTTCCCTAGAAGTTTAATGTGCTATTAATCATGTCTAGAGCGGGATGCACTGTTGTAGTTTTTTCCCCTCAATATGTTTCATTGCGCTGGAGCAAAGTAAATTCGAACGTGGAAGGCTTTCCGATTCCGTTCGTTTTACTCATGACTATACTCACAAATTTCAACTCTCTCACAGCAGCAATGTGTTTGTGACCAACGATTAGACATTTGGTATTGACTATCGTGGATGACCTCCAATTGCAGAGTAAAAGATATACAATAAATCTAAATGTCAAATCACAGGCCCAGAAGTGAACGAAGTAATCGGTAGGCACGTGTTTGATAGACTGTACTACGACATCATTATTTTACACTTTCAAAATATTTTACCATGGCGTATGTATTTCATATGTATGGTGTTTGTATGGTGTATGGATGGTGCGACTGTGGTGTATATGCCGGCGTAACATGGTACGCCTACGTTACGTTGTCGCGATACTACATATACAATGGTGGGACGCCGTCAGATCGTTCAGATATTTTCGGATAAAACACAGGTTTTTATAACCCAAGCACTGAACTAGAATGGACGGCATATTGCCCGAAGCAGTGGGAGTCCCTTCATCCTAGTTATTCGTAAAATATCCTGATTTCAGAGTCTTATGCTATGTTTCATTTTGTATGCTGTCAAAGCATCTTCCACAGTGGCGATTTCTAACTATACGTATCCAAATGTCAACAAGAAAATAGTATTTAAAATATACTAGCTTCACTCTGTGCCAATCATCCCTCACGGAGCGGTGTAAATTAAAACGCAGACTCAAAGACGACTAGGAGCACAGGCAGCGGCGGTGTCAGCATCTCAGTGGTGAAACTTTACACAATGTAAGTTTAAAGAAACTGCTTCTATAAATTGCTAGTTTGTGTCTTGCTACTAATAACTCAGAACTTAATTGTTAAGCTATAATTAACTGGTAGCACACGGGTTCGTTGCCAAGTACCAATGTATATCTTTTTTAAAATAGCTAACTGCAGAGTTCATGGAAGGGAAATAACAAAAGTACTTTTTTGTAGGGAATCTACTTCTTTTACTTACTTAAATATACAGGGTAATTCAGCTGCCACTTACCGCTGTCGTTTTAAGCAACCCGCATTGTTATCGTTGGCCATAATAAACCACACGTGAGATTTTCATACTCTCTCACTCGCTAAACGCAAACTTTTAACCCTACGGAAAAACATTAGCAGGACTGTTTCTAGAACATTTTACGTAGTTAATGTTTTAATGGGATACGTTTTCCATGGAGCCCACGGTTTTGGAGTTATTCAAGAAAAATGCATAAAATTGACCTTCAAACGTACCTCCACACCCCACTCATCCCGCACCAGTCAGGATATCTAGTTTGTCGCTCGTGGTACTCCCTTCGGACTACTCGAACTATTCCCGATTTTCGGCTTTTCTTGGTCTTTATTGATTGGGCTATTACGCCACTAGCATAGTCGACTACTTCGTTAACGATATTAATTTAAACCTGTCCATGAGGGTAATGAACACAAAACGACTTTCGTACTCGTAACTCTAAAATTAATTACTTTGACAGCTCGATCCAGACTTCAACCTTAAAAGGACAGCAGTTTCGTGGTCACAAGGTCTGACGAATACAACGATATAATTGTTCATTTTATGTTGTTAAAATTCACAAAATTGTTCGTTAAAATTTATACAAACTTTAATTTTACGATTTGTAAGTGCTCGATTAAGCCAAACGTGTAATAACGCCAGTCAATGAAGCCCAGTAAAGGTCTAATTTGAGGAAAAATTTGTTCCATCTCAAATATTTCTAAAGTTGCAAGAGGGATTGCTATGAACAACATACCAGAAGTTCTGACCCCTAAGGGCTGAGTGTGGGAGTGGTAGTGCGTTTGAGGGCCACTATCGTACGTTTTTCTTGAATGACTTGAGAACTACGGCCTGTAACGAAAACATATCCCTGTACAAAATTTAACTACATTAGATTTCTTTCCAAAAGTTTCTGTTCGTTTTTTGCCCATAAAGAGCGGCAGAATACGAAAATCCCGTTCGCTGTTTATGAAGGCCAGCTATAACATTGGGGGCTGCATAAAACGACAGTCGTAGGGGCAGATAAATCATCGTGTATTCATTTATTTGCTATCATTACGCTGACCCACAGTATTTCGCGAAAAGTTGTCTTCTGTAAGCTTTAAATCCAGCCTGTATTGGACCGAGTTCAACAGGTGCAATAATACATAGGAATACCATTCGTGAATTTAGCCTCTACGGACTTGATAGAATTTGACACACTTAGGTACCGCGGGGAAACATGCACTGATGCATTGATCCACTTGGTCCATATTAACACTGTTGTTTTGCAAATACTCAACATTCATAGCATAACCCTCTTACATATGGATGAGAAAGGTACAGTCCGTCCGTTGCAATTAATACGTAAAAAGGGGCTACTTATGCACCATAAGGCTACTTTCGATATGCTGCTCTATAATAATTTCTTAATTTGGTATCCATTAATTCTTTTATTTGAGTGAAGTATGGTTTCCATTGTTAAAGGTTATTAGTCATCAAAAATGGTAAGAAATACGAAAAAAACGTTGTTAAGAGCGGCTGTAAAAAGGAGGACATGGAAAAGGCCAGAGATGCTGTTAAGGAGGGGGATGTCAAATAGGGTGGCTGCAATAAAATTCAAAGATCCTAGATCTGCAGTTGTAGGGAGATTGCTTGGCAAGGATCTTGGACCTATCGGACATCCAAATGTTTTGAGCAAAAGTGAAAAAGACATCATTGCGGAAACTGTTGGCACGGCGGCAAACTGGAGACTTCCGCTAACACGGGAAAAGTACTACCTGTCTTCAAAGAGAATACCCCCGGTCCAGATATCCCTGATTCATTCGTAGCTCGAACAATCTCTCCATTAGAATAGCTTCCAATATAAAGCAGTTCTGATCATATGTCCACAGTAATGACATTTTGAACTTCTTCAATAATGCTGAACTTCCCCTTCATGAAGTAAAAAATAAAAATCTCTACTTAATTTTATCCATATTTTGCAGCTTAAAACGTGACTGTATTCAAAACATTGGAGGTATCAATTAAACAACGCCTTCAGTCACAACTTTTTCGTGTTTTATCTCTACAATTATGATGAGACCAACGTTACGGACAATCCAGAAACGTTGTTGTTCCCAGAAACACGAAAAGGGTAGAAAGGATACAAAGGCACTCATGGTCTTCAGTTCGCCTGATCGTATGCGGGAACGCAAATGAAGATCTACTTTCTCCTAAGCATATGTACAAGAGACAGAACCTGTAGGACAACTGGACTGAAGCCGGACTAGCTAGTATAAAATATGCCAGCAATCCAAGTGGTTGGTTTGACATAAACCTTTTCGGAGCGTGATTCTTTCGAATTTTGTTGCCACTTGTTGAAACCACTCGTGATCCCGAAGACACAGTGGTGTTATTATCAGACAATCTTGCTAGCCTCTTTTCTCCTAAAGTGATTGAAGCATGCAGACTTAGTAAAATTTATATCACTCCATTCCCACCAAAGGCGGAACACCTCGATGTTGCAGTAATTGTCTCAATGAAAGGGAAATGGAGAGTGTCCTTTCTTGTTAAGTACACTATGGATTGAAATTAGTGAAACAGTGAGCAAAAATTTGGTCTGAAAACTTAAACCTACCAGCCTGCGTCCCTCGACCCACACTGAGGCGTTGAAAAGAATTCCTGATGGATTAGATGGCAACAGTAAGGAAATAAGTAGAAATGAGAGTTTGATACAGTTGTTGAGGCAACATTGAGTAAGTTGTGTTAAGAAGAGACGAAAACAAGGAAAGAAGGCAGCACAACGAACAAATTCATCTGATACACATGTGCAGGAGAATGAAATGGAATCTTCTGTGAGATTGTCTGTGTCAGCATCGACATCATCCTGCCAGAAAGGACTTTCATCCACGAGTATCCAAACTATTCCCTAAAATATACCAGTTCGTGTACGTCGGAGAACAACTGAAGACGCATTTACAGTCAGTATTTGCCAGATAAACTGGAAAAATTATAGAGGTAAACATGATTGGAGCGAATGAGTAAAATGCCGCGGATGGATCTGTGGTCCATGCAATGGTGGAAGAACTGACCCGTACTAAAACTGCGGCCGTTGCGAGGATACATATGATGAAATTATTGATGACAGTGACGTCAACAAAGAGTACATAACAGAGCGAAAATCGAAGAAAGAGATACAACATGCCTTTTAATTAGGTTTAATCTATCTCAAGTATTAGTTTTTTGAATTGTATCCTAATATTATTAGAAGTTTATAGTATTTTGACTGATTTTTAGTATTTTAATCATTTCGTATTTATGTGTAGTTTTTCAGTTAATGCGACTTTCATATACACTCCTGGAAATGGAAAAAAGAACACATTGACACCGGTGTGTCAGACCCACCATACTTGCTCCGGACACTGCGAGAGGGCTGTACAAGCAATGATCACACGCACGGCACAGCGGACACACCAGGAACCGCGGTGGCTCTGAGCACTAAGGGACTCAACTGCTGAGGTCATTAGTACCCTAGAACTTAGAACTAGTTAAACCTAACTAACCGAAGGACATCACAAACATCCATGCCCGAGGCAGGATTCAAACCTGCGACCGTAGCGGTCTTGCGGTTCCAGACTGCAGCGCCTTTAACCGCACGGCCACTTCGGCCGGCGGAACCGCGGTGTTGGCTGTCGAATGGCGCTAGCGGTGCAGCATTTGTGCACCGCCGCCGTCAGTGTCAGCCAGTTTGCCGTGGCATACGGAGCTCCATCGCAGTCTTTAACACTGGTAGCATGCCGCGACAGCGTGGACGTGAACCGTATGTGCAGTTGACGGACTTTGAGCGAGGGCGTATAGTGGGCATGCGGGAGGCCGGGTGGACGTACCGCCGAATTGCTCAACACGTGGGGCGTGAGGTCTCCACAGTACAT